>NW_028227268.1:1836666-2560833 GCF_978045245.1 Mus caroli | reverse complement strand
GGATTACATCCAGAACTACCTGACGCAGTTAGAGAAGAAAGCGTTCCTAACGGAAGACAAAACGGAACTGTACCTGCTCTTCATCAGCTGCCTGGAGGTGTGAGGCTTGGTCTGGGTTTCCTTTGGGAACTAAACCATGTAGCTCATACAGTGAAAGCATTTCTGAAGAACTGCAGGATGCACTGTAGTACGACAAAGAGACACTCTGTTCTCTGTGTGTGGAAAAACAAAACAAAACAAAACAAAGTTGCAGCCCTGTCTGGCTACCCTCCGTCATTGGTATATAGTCATGAGTTGCCTGATGGTGTCCCTCAGGGGCCACTGTGAAATGAGAGCACTTAGTGATTGTCCAGGCTATTATTGCTCTGTAAGTGACTGATGTCTGCACAGCAGAGGACCCCAGTGATGCATTTCTTAGGCTTCTTAGGCTGTGGTGCATGCTTGTAATGCTACTTACTACAGAAAACCAAAAGCTCCCAGTGCATGGCACAGAATTGGCAGTGGTTGTCCTCAGCTCATCACTGTGGACACTTTCTATCACCCTTACATTAATCACACATTTTCCCTTGTAAGTTTGTAAAAATCTTCTTGATATAAATAAATCCCTTGAATAAAAAGGGATGCTAAAATGTAAATGAAGAAAATACCTAATTAAAAAAAGAATTCTTTAAAAAAAGGGAAGGGGAATGCTAGTTTTCTATGATTCAAAAAAAAAAAAATACACATTGCAGCTTTTAGTGCTCTTGCCTTTCCCATGCCTCTGCATAGGCATGCTGTGGCAATTTTCAAAGGCAGGGGCTTGCTGGTGTGAACTAATGCCTTAGTCTCTATGCCCTCATTCCTCAGGACTCAGTACACCAGAAGACAAGTGCTGGCTGCAGAAATCTCGAGCAGGTTCTCAGAGAGGAGGGCCATTTCCTTAGGACGTATTCCCCGGGACTGCAAGGCCAGGAGCCTGTCCGCATTGCTTCAGTGGAGTACCTGCAGGAGGTGGCCAGAGTCCGCCTATGTCTTGACTTGGCAGCTGACTTCCTCTCAGAGCTCCAGGAAGGCTCAGGCAAGTCTCCTCTGTGGAGATCTTCTAATTCAGAAGTCTGGGATCTATAGGAAACCTGATCTTAGGACGAGGCTGTCCTCATCCATGTACTCTTTCCTCTGTATTCTTCCATGACGGGATTACAGAGAACAGGCTTAAGGCCTCTAGCTGGTGTCTTCATAGCAGGTGTCTGTCGCTGTTCCTCACCTGCTTTCTCCAAACTCACAGAACTGGCTGAAGACAAGCAGTGCTTCCTGAAGCATGTTGAGCAGTTCTGCACACGCATCAACAATGATTGGCACAGGGTGTACCTGGTGAGGAAACTCTCAAGCCAGCGTGGGATGGAATTCGTGCAGAGCTTCTCCAAGCAGGGCCATCCATGCCAATGGGTGTTTCCCAGGAAAGTCATTGCACAGCAGGTGAGGAACAGGGTCTTGGGCACAAAGGGCATGCTTCTTACAGTCCTGTTTGTAGCATCCTGTAGCTAGACTTGGGGCGGAGCCTCAGTGTGCTGCCTACCTGTGTTTGCCCCAATGCATATGGGAAATGGGCCTTTGCATTTGCTTCAGCATGACTTTAACCATCACACATATAACACCCATGGATATCAGTGTGTGTCACATGTGTGTGTGTTGTAAGGTTATGGTATATTCATTTGCAGTTATTTAGGTTTAATTTCTTACTGAGCTGGATACAGGCAAGGTAAATGAATGTTTCGGCCCTACCAGCAATTGTGTCCTTTCTACCCCTGCCAGGTAGAAGAGAACAGGAAGACAGAAATCAGAGCAATGATTGGGAGAAGTGTGGCTTTTAAGGCCTCACTGTAGCACCTTTCCTGGTACTCAGAACTCACTTCTTCCTGTCCTAGAATTATCAAATGGAACTAAAATGCCTTATTTTTCTTCCTTTATTATTATCATCATAATCATCACCACTGGGGTTTGGAGGTGACAAATTTTATGTCTCCTGGCCTCAAGCGAGTGCTGTGAATGGAGAAAGCAAGTAGCTATAAAATCTGTACAGGCCCTTTCTAGGCTTCCAGTCCTCAGAAGAGATAAATAACTCCCAAAGATGGCCCCCGCGGGCTCTGTCTCAGAAGTCCTTCCAAGTCTCTGAGGACAATCTGGTATTTTCTCTGTCTAGAGTTCTTTGCAAAGTGTCTCTCATTATTCCTACTGTGATTAACCCCTATACTGCTCCAATTGCAGAAGGACCATGTAAGCCTGATGGACCGATACCTCGTCCACGGTAATGAATACAAGGCTGTCCGTGATGCAATGGCCAAAGCTGTGCTTGAGTGCAAGACCCCGGACATTGGGAATGCTCTGATGGTAAGATGGGTCTGGGCTTCTCTCTTATACCAGAAGGCACTGCCTGAAGCCTTGCATCTTCCCTTACATACATCAAATGATGGAGCGAGCAACTGAGTAGCCCCCTAAAGTGACACTGTACTAGAAATCAGACATTCATGGTCTCTTGCCTTCACAGGAAACTGGTGGCTGGAATGGGTGCAATGACACTTGAGTTAGCCAGTGTCTGTAACGGAGCCCCTGATGAGAAGCTGCTCCAAACTAACTCAGACCTGAAGAAAGCTAGTACAGCCAACGCTCAGATTCCTTTGAATATCTATGGCTTACTCTGCTCCTGACTGATACTGATGTCAAGGTTTTTAGACATCTGACCTTGAAACTGCTCTGGTTCTCTTCCCATTTGAATCCATGCCATTGTTCTGGCAAGGAGGAAATAGGAACTTTGTCTCTGCTTAGGAAATAATTCTCATAGTAGAGAAGTAGTCATCGGAAGGACAACTGCTGGCTATCTAACAGTGAACTACAGATTCCCAGAGTGTGCCAGAAGATGCCTCCCCCTTCCTCAAAAATGTAGTTCAGTGTAAGGGCCTGATAAGTGCCACATATCCTTTAAATCTTACTTGATATCTTTGCCTCTGCAGGCCTGCAAAAGCCCCAAAGCCCAGCAGACAGCCTACTTATTGCTGGCCTTGTACACAGAGGTGGCTGCTTTGTTCCGTTCCCCCAATGGCAGCCTCCATCCAGAACCAAAGGTGAGCAGCCCTCTATACAGCAGGGTGTGTCTACAGTTTCATCCCATCATCATCACAAACATGAATTATGCTGGTAATTTTCTACCTATGATAGAGGTAGAAACCTTACTAGAGGGAAGATCTGTCTGAACTACTAAAGCATAAACTATGAGATTCTACTGCATTCTGTTTTTCTTCAGTGCTTGGGATACTGGTGTGTGTGCTGAGTAGTGCCTACCATAGAGCATCCTTAGAGCATGCCTATCTTTCTGGTTTTGTTTGAGACAAGGTCTTGATGTGCATGTGTAGCCCCCATTGTCTTTATTTATTTTTTTTTTAATTTTTAATATTTTTTATTACATATTTTCCTCAATTACATTTCCAATGCTATCCCAAAAGTCCCCCATAGCGCCCCCCACTTCCCTACCCACCCATTCCCATTCTTTTGGCCCTGGCATTCCCCTATATTGGGGCATATAAAGTTTGCAAGTCCAATGGGCCTCTCTTTCCAGTGATGGCCGACTAGGCCATCTTTCGATACATATGCAGCTAGAGACAAGAGCTCCGGGGTACTGGTTAGTTCATCATGTTGTTCCAACTATAGGGTTGCAGATCCCTTTAGCTCCTTGGGTACTTTCTCTAGCTTCTCCATTGGGAGCCCTATGATACATCCAATAGCTGACTGTGAGCATCTACTCCTGTGTTTGCTAGGCCCCGGCATCGTCTCACAAGAGACAGCTATATTTGGGTCCTTTCATCAAAATCTTGCTAGTGTATGCAATGGTGTCAGCGTTTAGAAGCTGATTATGGGATGGATCCCTGGATACGGCAGTCTCTAGATGGTCCATCCTTTCATCACAGCTCCAAACTTTGTCTCTGTAACTCCTTCCATGGGTGTTTTGTTCCTAATTCTAAGAAGGGGCACAGTGTCCACACTTTGGTCTTCATTCTTCTTGAGTTTCATGCGTTTAGCAAATTGTATCTTATATCTTGGGTATCCTAAGTTTTGGGCTAATATCCACTTATCAGTGAATACATATTGTGTGAGTTCCTTTGTGATTGTGTTACCTCACTCAAGATGATGCCCTCCAGGTCCATCCATTTGGCTAGGAATTTCATAAATTCATTCTTTTTAATAGCTGAGTAGTACTCCATTGTGTAAATGTACCATAATTTCTATATCCATTCCTCTGTTGAGGGACATCTGGGTTCTTTCCAGCTTCTGGCTATTATAAATAGGGCTGCTATGAACATAGTGGAGCATGTGTCCTTCTTACCGGTTGGGACATCTTCTGGATATATGCCCAGGAGAGGTATTGCTGGATCCTCCGGTAGCACTATGTCCAATTTTCTGAGGAACCGCCAGACTGATTTCCAGAGTGGTTGTACAAGCTTGCAATCCCACCAACAATGGAGGAGTGTTCCTCTTTCTCCACATCCTCGCCAGCATCTGCTGTCACCTGAATTTTTGATCTTAGCCATTCTGACTGGTGTGAGGTGGAATCTCAGGGTTGTTTTGATTTGCATTTCCCTGATGATTAAGGATGTTGAACACTTTTTCAGGTGCTTCTCTGCCATTCGGTATTCCTCAGGTGAGACTTCTTTGTTCTGAGCCCCATTTTTTAATGGGTTTATTTGACTTTCTGGAGTCCACCTTCTTGAGTTCTTTATATATATTGGATATTAGTCCCTTATCTGATTTAGGATAGGTAAAGATCCTTTCCCAATCTGTTGGTGGTTTTTGTGTTATTGGTGTTTTGTCTTATTGATGGTGTCTTTTGCCTTGCAGAAGCTTTGCAGTTTCATGAGGTCCCACTTGTCAATTCTCGATCTTACAGCACAGGCCATTGCTGTTCTATTCAAGAATTTTTCCCCTGTGCCCATATCTTCAAGGCTTTTCCCCACTTTCTCCTCTATAAGTTTCAGTGTCTCTGGTTTTATGTGAAGTTCCTTGATCCACTTAGACTTGACCTTAGTACAAGGAGATAGGAATGGATCGATTCGCATTCTTCTACATGTTAACAACCAGTTGTGCCAGCACCATTTGTTGAAAATGCTGTCTTTCTTCCACTGGATGTTTTTAGCTCCCTTGTCAAAGATCAAGTGACCATAGGTGTGTGGGTTCATTTCTGGGTCTTCAATTCTATTCCATTGGTCTATTTGTCTGTCACTATACCAGTACCACGCAGTTTTTATCACAATTGCTCTGTAGTAAAGCTTTAGGTCCGGCATGGTGATTCCACCAGAGGTTCTTTTATCCTTGAGAAGAGTTTTTGCTATCCTAGGTTTTTTTGTTATTCCAGATGAATTTGCAGATTGCACTTTCTAATTCGTCGAAGAATTGAGTTGGAATTTTGATGGGGATTGCATTGAATCTGTAGATTGCTTTTGGCAAGATAGCCATTTTTACAATGTTGATCCTGCCAATCCATGAGGATGGGAGATCTTTCCATCTTCTGAGATCTTCTATAATTTCTTTCTTCAGAGACTTGAAGTTTTTATTATACAGATCTTTCACTTCCTTAGTTAGAGTCACGCCAAGATATTTTATATTATTTGTGACTATTGAGAAAGGTGTTGTTTCCCTAATTTCTTTCTCAGCCTGTTTATTCTTTGTGTAGAGAAAGGCCATTGATTTGTTTGAGTTAATTTTATATCCAGCTACTTCACCAAAGCTGTTTATCAGGTTTAGGAGTTCTCTAGTGGAATTTTTAGGGTCACTTATGTATACTATCATATCATCTGCAAAAAGTGATATTTTGACTTCATCTTTTCCAATTTGTATCCCTTTGATCTCCTTTTGTTGTCGAATTGCTCTGGCTAGGACTTCAAGTACAATGTTGAATAGGTATGGAGAAAGTGGACAGCCTTGTCTAGTCCCTGATTTTAGAGGGATTGCTTCAAGCTTCTCACCATTTACTTTGATGTTGGCTACTGGTTTGCTGTAGATTGCTTTTATCATGTTTAGGTATGGGCCTTGAATTCCTGATCTTTCCAAGACTTTTATCATGAATGGGTGTTGGATCTTGTCAAATGCCTTTTCTGCATCTAACGAGATGACCATGTGGTTTTTGTCTTTGAGTTTGTTTATATACTGGATTACGTTGATGGATTTCCGTATATTGAACCATCCCTGCATCCCTGGGATGAAACCTACTTGGTCAGGATGGATGATTGTTTTGAGGTGTTCTTGGATTCGGTTAGCAAGAACTTTATTGAGGATTTTTGCATCAATATTCATAAGGGATATTGGTGTGAAGTTTTCTATCTTTGTTGGGTCTTTTTGTGGTTTAGGTATCAGAGTAATAGTGGCTTCATAGAATGAGTTGGGTAGAGTACCTTCTGTTTCTATTTTGTGGAATAGTTTGTGAAGAGCTGGGATTAGATCTTCTTTGAAGGTCTGATAGAACTCTGCACTAAACCCATCTGGTCCTGGGCTTTTTTTGGTTGGGAGACTATTAATGACTGCTTCTATTTCTTTGGGGGATATAGGGCTGTTTAGATCATTAACCTGATCTTGATTCAACTTTGGTACCTGGTATCTGTCTAGGAACTTCTCCATTTCATCCAGGTTCTCCAGTTTTGTTGAGTACAGCCTTTGGTAGAAGGATCTGATGGTGTTTTGGATGTCTTCAGGATCTGTTGTTATGTCTCCTTTTTCATTTCTGATTTTGTTAATTAGGATGCTTTCCCTGTGCCCTCTAGTGAGTCTGGCTAAGGGTTTATCTATCTTGTTGATTTTCTCCAAGAACCAGCTCCTTGATTGGTTGATTCTTTGAATAGTTCTTCTTGTTTCCACTTGGTTGATTTCGCCCCTGAGTTTGATTATTTCCTGCCGTCTACTCCTCCTGGGTGAATTTGCTTCCTTTTGTTCTAGTGCTTTTAGGTGTGTTGTCAAGCTGCTAATGTGTGCTCTCTCTAGTTTCTTTTTGGAGGCACTCAGAGCTATGAGTTTTCCTCTTAGAAATGCTTTCATTGCGTCCCATAAGTTTGGGTATGTTGTGGCTTCATTTTCATTGAACTCTAAAAAGTCCTTAATTTCTTTCTTTATTCCTTCCTTGACCAAGGTATCATTGAGAAGAGTGTTGTTCAGTTTCCACGTGAATGTTGGCTTTCTATTATTTATTTTGTTATTGAAGATCAGCCTTAGTCCATGGTGATCTGATAGGATGCATGGGACAATTTCAATATTTTTGTATCTGTTGAGGCCTGTTTTGTGACCAATTATGTGGTCAATTTTGGAGAAGGTACCATGAGGTGCTGAGAAGAAGGTATATCCTTTTGTTTTAGGATAGAATGTTCTGTAGATATCTGCCAGATCCATTTGATTCATAACTTGTTAGTTTCACTGTGTCCCTGTTTAGTTTCTGTTTCTATGATCTGTCCATTGGTGAAAGTGGTGTGTTGAAGTCTCCCACTATTATTGTATGAGGTGCAATGTGTGCTTTGAGATTTACTAAAGTTTCTTTAATGAATGTGGCTGCCTTTGTATCTGGAGCATAGATATTCAGGATTGATAGTTCCTCTTGGAGGATTTTACCTTTGATGTTTATGAAGTGCCCCTCCCTGTCTTTTTTGATGACTTTGGGTTGGAAGTCAATCTTATCAGATATTAGAATGGCTACTCCAGCTTGTTTCTTCATACCATTTGCTTGGAAAATTGTTTTCCAGCCTTTCATTCTGAGGTAGTGTCTATCTTTTTCTCTGAGATGAGTTTCCTGTAAGCAGCAAAATGTTGGGTCTTGTTTGTGTAGCCAGTTTGTTAGTCTATGTCTTTTTATCGGGGAGTTGAGTCCATTGATATTAAGAGATATTAAGGAAAAGTAATTGTTGTTTCCTGTTATTTTTGTTGTTAAAGTTGGCATTCTGTTCTTGTGGCTGTCTTCTTTTAGGTTTGTTGAGGGATTACCTTCTTGTTGTTTCTAGGGCGTGGTTCCCGTCCTTGTATTGGTTTTTTCCTGTTATTATCCTTTGAAGGGCTGGATTCGTGGAGAGATAATGTGTGAATTTGGTTTTGTCGTGGAATACTTTGGTTTTTCCATCTATGTTAATTGAGAGTTTGGCTGGGTATAGTAGCCTGGGCTGGAATTTGTGTTCTTTTAGTGTCTGTATAACATCTGTCCAGGATCTTCTGGCTTTCATAGTCTCTGGTGAAAAATCTGGTGTAATTCTGATAGGCTTGCCTTTATATGTTACTTGGCCTTTTTCTCTTACTGCTTTTAGTATTCTATCTTTATTTAGTGCATTTGTTGTTCTGATTATTATGTGTCGGGAGGTATTTCTTTTCTGGTCCAGTCTATTTAGACTACTATTCTGTAGGCTTCTTGTATGTTCATGGGCATCTCTTTCTTTAGATTTGGGAAGTTTTCTTCTATAATTTTGTTGAAGATGTTTGCTGGTCCTTTGAGTTGAAAATCTTCATTCTCATCCACTCCTATTATCCGTAGGTTTGGTCTTCTCATTGTATCCTGTATTTCTTGGATGTTTTGAGTTAGGATCTTTTTGCGTTTTACATTTTCCTTGATTGTTGTGCCGATGTTCTCTATGGAATCTTCTGCACCTGAGATTCTCTCTTCCATCTCTTGTATTCTGTTGCTGATGCTTGTATCTATGGTTCCAGATTTCTTTCCTAGGGTTTCTATCTCCAGTGTTGCCTCATTTTGGGTTTTCTTTATTGTGTCTACTTCCCTTTTTAGGTCTAGTATGGTTTTGTTCATTTCCATCATCTGTTTGGATGTGTTTTCCTGTTTTTCTTTAAGGACTTCTACCTGTTTGATTGTGTTATCCTGTTTTTCTTTAAGGACTTCTACCTGTTTGATTGTGTTATCCTGTTTTTCTTTAAGGACTTGTAACTCTTTAGCCATGTTCTCCTGTAATTCTTTAAGTGAGTTATTAAAGTCCTTCTTGATGTCCTCTACCATCATCATGAGATATGTTTTTAGATCCGTGTCTAGCTTTTCCGGTGTGTTGGGGTGCCCTGGACTGGGCGAAGTGGGAGTGCTGGGTTCTGATGATGGTGAGTGGTCTTGGTTTCTGTTAGTAAGATTATTATGTTTACCTTTCGCCATCTGGTAATCTCTGGGGTTAGTTGTTATCGTTGTCACTGTTTAAAGATTGGAGCAGACTCTGTGTTCCACTCACCCGAAGTCTCAAAATCCTGTGTCGGGTGTCGTGGGTAGCTGGCGGGTGTCAGCCGACCCTGTGCTCTAGCTACCCCGGTGCTGGTCAGGCCGGAAGAGGCCTGTGGCCCTACTCAGGCCGGTTTTCTGCTTCCCTAACTAATGCAGTCTCAGGTCCCGCGCGCAATTGGATTGGAGCAGAAGCTGTGTTCCACTCACCAGATCTTAAGATCCTGTGGCGGGTGTTGTGGGTAGCTGGCGCGTGTCAGCCGACCCTGCACCCTAGCTACCCCGGTGCTGTTCTCCATTGTCTTTAAACTCACAATCCTCTTCCCTCTGCCTTGAGTCCCGGGATTACAGGTCTGCATTACCACACCATATTGGAATTCAGGTTATCATGTAGTCTGGGCTAGTCTTTATTTAACTCTTGAGTCTTCTATCTCTACCTCTCAAGTGCTCAGTCCAGCCCTACAATGTTGTTTTGAAACATGTTAATGTTAAGAACATTTTTCTCATCAGCAATTGGAGGCAGTGAACAAATTCATTAAGGAAAGCAAGATCCTCTCTGATCCTAACATCAGATGCTTTGCAAGATCGCTAGTGGATAATACTCTGCCCCTGCTGAGGATCAGGTCTGCTAACAGCATCCTGAAGGGAACGGTGACTGAAATGGCTGTCCATGTGGCAACCATCCTCCTCTGTGGACACAACCAAATTTTGAAGCCCCTGAGGAACTTGGCCTTCTATCCCGTCAACATGGCGGTAAGATCACTTCTTCAGGGCTTTGTCCCCAGGGAAAACAAACCTGGTGACTTAGGAACTGTTAAAACTATCTGTCTTATTGATTTTAATCTGTCTGCCCACAGTGGTGGTACAGACTCCTAAGCACTGTGTTAGGCTTCTCTCTCTTTTTCTCTCTCTCTCTCTCTAATTATTATTAGATATTTTCTTTATTTACATTTCAATGCTATCCCAAAAGTCCCCCTATACTCTCCCCGTGCCCTGCTCCCCTACCCACCCACTCCCACTTCTTGGCCCTGGCATTCACCTGTACTGGGGCATATAAAGTTTGCAAGACCTAGGGGCCTCTCTTCCCAATGATGGCCGACTAGGCCATCTTCTGCTACATATGCAGATAGAGAGTTCATATTGTTGTTCCTCCTATAAGGTTGCAGACCCTTTGGGTACTTTCTCTAGCTCCTCCATTGGGGGGCCTGTGTTCCATCCAATAGATGACTGTGAGCATCCACTTCTGTATTTGCCAGGCACTGGCATAGCCTCACATGAGACAGCCATATCAGGGACCCAATGGCATGAATACAATTGAAAGGGGATTTGTATTTGTCAGATAGCTGTGTGTGATACAGTCTGGGTAGCCCTACAATGGAGAGGCTGAGAACCCCATAGCTGTTTAGTCCCCTAGAGGGTTCCTGGAGACACTCTGTCAGGGATAGATGGCAGCAGGAGCAAGAGGAAGATTAACTCAATAGTAATGTACACACAACAGATGACCTTGCCCGCAGGAAGGGAAGGCAAAGGAGCACAAGGAACTCTTCCTGGACCTCCTTAATGTAGAAAGTAGGGTGGGTGTTCTCATTTCAGATACCCTGAGTAGGGAATCCTTCATAGGTATGCCCAGCAGTTTATCTCCTAGTTGATTCCAGATCCAGCCAGATTGACAGCCAAGACTAGGCATCATAGGCATCCCTGAGGCTGCACAGTCAATGCCCTCCTTGCTTTGTTCTGACTGTACGGATGTGTGTTCACTTGTTATGACCTGTCCTGCTTCTGGGATTTCAGAATGCTTTTCTTCCAACAATGCCTGAAGACCTGCTAGTTCACGCCAGGACTTGGAGGGGCCTGGAAAATGTCACCTGGTACAGTAAGTGCTGGCACCATGCTCTTCTGATAGAAGGACACAGACCTTGGGTTGTGCTTGGGGGCCACATTTGCCTTTTGTGGCTTACAGGACCCATGCTCTGCTCCTATGTCTGAGTCTAGAGGAAGCCCTTTGCAGCATTTGGTGCACTCTAGAACATGCATCTGAGAAAAGAGGGGACTCTGAGCTACACTGAAGTTCAAATAAAGACAAGGCTGAAATACAGAACTGGAAGGCAAAATCATGTAGCCCAAGGCTTTGTGTGGATTTTGCTGTTGCTTTGAGTAAATAATCTTTTTAAAATATTTTAAATTTTGTCAGACAGCAATAATAAATCCAAAGAAAAGAAAGGTGGAAAATACTATCTACCATGCTGCTGAATTCACTGTTTGTGAACTAGTGATCTAATTCATCTAATTTATCTTTGCTTTCTAAAACTAAGTTCAGACATTTTCACTGAGCACATCCATCATCCACACTACGCATATATCACATACTTCCTCACAATTTACCCAACAGCTCAAACTTCTAGGGAGGTGCGAAGGCTGTGTCCTACTTGATCAGGAGCAGAGAGGGCAGAGAGTAGGCCCCAGTGGGTGACCCTAACTAGCCAATGTGTGTCTTGTTCTTTTAACAGCTTGTCCCAGAGGCCATCTATGCTCTGTGGGAGAGGTGAGTTTTGGTGCTTGGAATAGAGTTTGGTGAGATGGATCCCCAGAGGGCTGCTGGTTGGGATAACTGCATTTTCAGACCACACAGCAGGGGTTAGTGACACTATTGAACGGGAAAGACATCCCATAGTTGGCCCATGGAAAGGATGGAAGGGAATCACCATCCTGGACTACCCAGGCTTTTGCCACCCCAGGCACTGTGCCTGCTAAGCAGCAGGCTACCAGGCTGCAGTAACACATCGTTCATTAAGGACAAGTTGTGGAGGGGACTGAGGCAAACAACCCACCAATTCTGAGACTTACATACTTCCTTGTCCATGGAACGAGGCAAAAAAGGATTCTTTCCCAGATGGACCCAGGTTTTGGGGGGTCTATGACTGCTTTGGTATGCTGTGGGCCATGTGTCACACAGTTCAGAGCTATACCATCTAACTTTTTAAAGAGGTCCTTGCAAATAATGTTATGTTGGATTATTTTTAAATCGCCATCATATATTTAAAAAAAATTAGGCTGAAAGTGAGTAATGCTGCTTTTTACGGTGTTAGATATTACAGCCCTAAGACGAGTGCACAGGTACAAGAAAGGAATAGACTTGTGTGCTTCAACTTTTCCTATACTGTGTCAATCAATTTGGGATTCAAACTCAGTTTTATGTCTACTTTTCATAAAAGTTTGCATTTCTATTACCATACTTAGGAGTGTCCACCCTGTCCCCATTATCACTCCTCAGAATTATATGCACACATAGGAACCATCCCTTTCTATGGCAGAGCAGGGTTGTTACACAGCAGCTCTTATGCATAACACAACACTGTGTTCACTCTAGTGTGGCAGACCAATGCAAGAGAGCACCTGTCTGGACTGTGGTCTTCCAGTCGGAGGTCTTAATCACACGCCGCATGAGGGCTTCAATGCTGTCAGGTACATAAGCTGCTGCTTCCCTGCTAGGAATCAGCCCTGGACTTCAGCACTGCTTCTACTTTTTTTTTTTTTTTTTCTCTAAACTGTCACTAACTTGTGCCTCAGACACTATTGTCCTTTTGGATCTATGTCATGCATGGCATCAGTGCCAAAGTCCCTGTCATTGGGAAATTGTAAGGTGCTATCACTGGTCCTAAATGCAACGTGGCTGGCATATTAGCACTTACCAATACTGATATGTTCTGTGGGTCCTGGACTTACTCCTTGTACAGATATTTTTCTATAAGCAGATGCCCTGACTTGGGAGGACAGTCAGGTCCAACACACTGAGCCAGCATCTGCCAATCTCTGCACATGCCACCTAACTTGAACTTGTAACCCATCGGCCTTAGTTCTCTCTCATCTTCCCAAGGGGTTTTGTTTGTTTTGTTTTGTTGGTTTTTCCAGACCAGGTTTCTCTGTGTAGCCCTGGCTGTCCTGGATCTCACTCTCTATAGACCAGGCTGGCCTTGAACTCAGAAATCCGCCTGCCTCTGCCTCTCAAGTGCTGGGATTAAAGGCATGTGCTAGTACTACTCGGCGTTTATTTTGTTTTTATACATAGGATCTCACACTATATCCATGGCTGTCCTGGTACTTGAGTATTCAGATTACTGGGGCACATCATCACACGTGGCTTTTTGTTTTTCCAAATGTAAGGAAAATAAGCGGCACACAATCAAGCTTGCCAAATATTTCCATGCCTTGGTTTGTGTGAGGGGGAGGTTCTAAGACACCCATGACATTGTAAAATCCTTAGTAAAAGCTGCCTGATACGTAAAATGACACAGGAATTAGACAGAATGCTACTCCTGTTCCCATGTGCTCACAGTCGACTAGACTGCCTACAAGGCCAGATAGGTAAGTCTGACCCCACACTTCTGACACAATTTAGCTCATTACTCCCTTCTGATTGATTGGTGGGGCCTGTCTACAGCACAATATGTTCTGGTATAGTCAGAGCTGCTTATGTCCAAGCTGAAGGTCCTTGACATGCAGTATTCTTGCAACTGAATGTACACACTGTATCTCCCACCTACTACATATGATGCAAAATGTTCTACCAGACCTTGGATCCCAATTATTGGGAAAATGAGAAGTACATGGAAAATACAGGCATGGGTGCAAAATATTCTGAACTCTAGCTGCCCAGAGACGATTGCAAGCCTCTTCTCTGATGCCTTCTTGGGGGTCAGCAGCAGCCATTTTATGCAGCCACATTAAGCTGAGTCTTAGGTTGTTGGCTAGCCAGAAGGGAGGTCTGTAAAGTTATATAGGCAGGCATCCCAGGCCAAGGAGGAGGAATAGGAGAAAGGAAGATGAGGAGGGGGACGATGACAATGATGACGATGACTTTTAATGTTTCCTCGGCGAATGGAACCCTATCTCCAAGCCCTGAGTATCTGAGACATCACCCTAAAGCTTGGAAGATTAGCCTCTTTTAATGTTCACCTTGTCTTCTCTTCCTTTCCAGAAACAATGAGGATAGAACGCAGACTGGCCACGTGTTGGGGGACCCACAGTCCAGTGGTGTAGCAGAAGTATCTGACCGAGGGCAATCCCCAGTGGTCTTTATTCTCACCCGGCTACTCACTCATTTGGCTATGCTTGTGGGAGCCACCCATGATCCCCAGGTACTTGTAATAAGCTGCTGCTCAGAGTTCTCTTGAGCTGCTAGAGAAGACCTTGCTATTGTTTCCTGCCAGCTCTAAGCCTGCTTTCCAGTGCCTGTGGGTTACAAGTGTGCTGCTCATGCTTAGTCTGTCAGGTCATAGAAGCCTAATCTCCAACGTGGCATGGAATGGGATAAGAAGCACTTTTCAGATTATGTAAAATCCATTTCTTTTTTTATTATTAATATTTTTCATGGTGCTCTAGAGCTAAGAGTTCTACCATGGAAAGATATAGAGTCTGGTTTTCTTCTTAACTGATACCAACTAGATTTTTGCATTATGAGACTCAATGTCACCTGTACACAATGTGTAAGGATGTGATGATGAAGTTTATTTTCAGAGAGCAGCACAGAGAAGCTAAGGCCATGTATGCTCCATCTCTACCATATGAATACTAGCTAAAAAGGACAAAAAGTTCAAGGCTGATGTTTTAGATAATCCGACAGCCAGCTTATGCCTGTTCCTTCTACCATCTCTGTTGCTACATCATGCTTAGAAGTCATCCTCTGACTTGATGCTGGTGTCTTGCTCTTCTGCCCTCTCCTGGGCTCACCATTTCCACTATATATGAGATTTTCTGAACGTTTTGTTTCATTACTCCCAGGCCCTGACAGTTATCATTAAGCCTTCGGTCCAGGACCCACAAGGCTTCCTACAGCAGCACATACAGAGAGACCTGGAGCAGCTAACCAAGATGCTGGGCAGGAGTGCCGACGAGACCATCCATGTGGTCCACCTCATCCTGAGCAGCCTGCTCAGGGTGCAGAGCCAGGGTAAGCACAGGGGGAAAGAGCTATGCTAGGCCCAGGACTCCTGAAGGAGTGGGAACCACAGACTTGAGAATAGCCTGTAATCTAGCACTTTGGAAGATGAGGCATGAGGAATATGAGTTCTTGGATCACCTGGGCTTCACAGGAAAAATCCTTTTTTTAAATAAAAAGAGAGGGGATGGGAGAAACAGAAGCCCAAACTCCTAGCAGGCTGAAGAAATTGCTCTGTTCTCAAATCACCATGCACAAGGTCCTGTGACCTTTGGTACTTGGGAGTATTTACACACAAGTGCAAACCTATTGTGTTGGAGAAACATGCCAAGCAAGAATCACACAAGAATCAGTCATTAGCCTTGCTTCTGATTTTTATGAAAAAGTCCATGGTTGTAAACCAGTCTCCTAGTTGACCATGGACCGTGTCCATGCACACAGTTTCTCCTAGTTGACCATGGGCTGTTTCTGTGTACACAATTTATTTGAGAAAAAGCCAGCACTGCTCATTGAGCTGACAGTTGTGTTCTAAGCATTTAAATCTATCAAGAAAGGACATGCAAGATGATTTGATAAATAGCACTGAAGATGGCATTAGTTTTTTAAAAAGATGAATTTATTTTATGTGTATGTGTGCCCTATGTTCATGCACACCAGAAGAGAGAATCAGAGCCCATTACAAGTCACCATGTAGCTATTGGGAATTGAACTCAGGACCTCTGGCTACGACTCTTCCAGTGTTCTTAACCACTGAACCATCCTCCAGTGAAGATGGCATTGTTGTTTTTATTTTTATTTTTATTTTTGTTTTTTTGGTTTTTCGAGACAGGGTTTCTCTGTGTAGCCCTGGCTGTCCTGGAACTCACTTTGTAGACCAGGCTGGCCTTGAACTCAGAAATCTGCCTGTCTCTGCCTCCGGAGTTCTGGGATTAAAGATGTGCACCACCACGCCCGGCTAAGGATGGCATTGTTAAGAATGACTTTTCCTTAACTGCAAAAAGAACAAAAACCTTTTTGATTTTGGTGGTGCTGGGGATTAATGCATGGGGCCTTGAACATGATAGGCAAACATTCCTGTCCAGCTGAGCCAAAGAAAGTCCTGCAAAGATCTTTTAAAACCATCAGTGGGAAAACAATGGTATCATGTATTTTAAGGTAGGGGCACACACCTGCTCAGTGCATGTGTGGAAGTTGAGGACAACTTTTGGGAGTTGGTTCTCCATCTAGTTGAGAGAAGTCTCTCTTGTTATTGCTGCTGCTCTGCATATTCAAGGATAGCTGGCCTGTGAGCTTCAGGCATTCTCCTGTCATTGCCACCCATCGTGCAGTGCAGAAATTACAGGTGCAACCCACTACACCAGGTGTTTGTGGGTCCTGGGGATATAGCTCAGGTTGTCAGCTCTTACCCACCACCCCAACCTTTTTAATTTATTATATATAAGTACACTGTAGCAGTCTTCAGACATCCCAGAAGAGAGTATCAGATCTCATTACGTATGCTTGCGAGCCATCATGTGGTTGCTGGGATTTGAACTCACGACCTTCGGAAGAACAGTTGGCAGACGCTCTTAACTGCTGAGCCATCTCTCCAGCCCCCGACCCAATCTTTTAAAATAAGATACTAACAAGAAGAAAGGGGCTGCCTGCAAACTGAAATCCCTGTTCTAAGGCCTTCCTCCCCAGTCTGCATTCATTACAGGAATTTGCTATTTAGTAAAACCTCATTTCATTGAAAGCCTGTTAGCATCCTTGGGGTACTTAGGAAAGTACTTCCTCCATATTGAACTCTCTATTGGCACTTAACTGGTACTTACTGTATGCAGGATGCTATGGCTCTTATTCTAGGGCAACCCACACATTCTTGTTTCATTTGTAGGGGTGTTAAATTTTAATGCAGAATTGTCAACCAAAAGATGCAGAAACAACTGGGAGAAGCATTTTGAAACTCTTCTGCTACGTGAACTGAAGGTAAGCTGTGACAGTTGCTTAGCACTTCTGTCTAGGATAAGAGTAGGGGTCTCCCATTCATCTGCTGAGTAATCTTTACCCATCATCCCTGGGGAGGGACTCCTCTGAGCCTCAGGCTTCACTGCCCTCAACCTACAGCTTGCTTGTCATCACTCTAGAGAGCTGCATGTGAGAGTATGAAGCAGAACTACTACCCTACAGAGAGACCCACTCGGATGCACAGTGGTCAGAGATGAAATACTCTTCTGTCAGAGAAGAGCACTGCTGAGGGGAACAAAGCATACTAGAGATAAAGAGGGGAGGTGGAAGGAAAGCAGTGATTGTGGCATCTTAGTCCTGAATCCCCTGTATTCAGGGGGGAGGGGGGACAAACCCTACAAGGAACTGTTAAGTTATAACAGAAAGCAGCAGCGGGACAGGCAAGGTAGGAGGGTAGCCACAGCCCATGTGCAGCAATGTCTGAATTCCAGAATTCTGTTTCATTCTCTTCATCCAGCATCTTGACAAAAACTTGCCAGCTATAAATGCTCTTATCAGCCAAGATGAGCGCATCAGCTCCAACCCTGTGACCAAAATCATCTATGGGGACCCAGCAACCTTCTTGCCCCACTTGCCCCAAAAAAGTATAATTCATTGCTCAAAGATTTGGAGCTGCAGGAAGAAAATCACAGTGGAGTACCTGCAGCACATAGTGGAACAGAAGAATGGCAAGGAAACTGTGCCTGTCCTCTGGCACTTCCTCCAGAAGGTACGAGGGACTCCTGCTTGACCTCACAAAAACAGGAAGCCCTGAACCTCTGCTCAGAACACTGACTCCAAGGGCCAAAGTTCTGAGTAGTTACAAGTGGTGTGGCTCTAAGAGAATATTAGTAGCAGGAAACTCAAGAAGGCCTTTGCTGTCTCAGGCCCTCTGAAGCATAGTCACAGGCAAAATAACACATAGGTCAGTCAGTAGTCATCTGAAGAGAATTGAGGGCCAGGAGGCCATCTGACCACAAAGGATACAGGTCATCTGCAGTGTCTGCAGTGACAGCAAACATTATTCAATGCGTGAACGTTTGTAACTGTTAGATCATCTAGGCAGAGTCTGAAGCTGGGAATGTGGGCTGGAGTAGGTTGGGAAGTTCTGAGGTGCAGCAATCCTGTCGGACCCAGGAACTCAGTTTCTGTTATCCACTGGAGTGCTGGTCATGGTGATCTTTGAGGTTACCCTGAGCACCAGTGTTGGGTATTCACAAAAGTAACTGCCTCGTGTCAGTGCTGTGACTTCTCTCAGGGTGGTTTTGGCTGAGGTAGCTTGGGTCTGAGGCTTTGGAACAATGACCACTGATGTCTGTTTGCTTCCAACAGCTACTCACATATCCAGCCAGTCACACAAACACAAGAGACCACTTCTTTATCTTTTTAAGAATTTTACACATTAATGGAGTTCATTGTGACTCACGGAATGCACTGATGAAGCCCAACCTTCCTTCCTACCTCTTCCCTCCATCTGACGCTCAACAGATGGGCTGAGAAACTGTTCCAATCACCGTCTTTCTGTCCACATGGAGCACACTGAGGCAGTCACTGGAGAACAGTGGAGAAGAACGTGGTTACTATCCCACCTCTAAGCCAGCTTCTTTAAGCTCAGACATATGACTGTGCTGTAGTTATCTTCCTGCATCTGACTTATTTCACTTATTAAAGTAACCTCTTGGGGCTGGAGAGATGGCTCAGGCGTTAAGAGCACTAGCTACTCTTCCAAAGGTCCTGAGTTCAATTCCCAGCACCTCACGGTAGCTCACAACCACCTATGATGTGACCTGATGTCCTCTGCTGGCATGCAGACAAGTATGCACAGAGTACTTCTATATGTATGATAAATCTTTCAAATAGATAAGTGACCTCTTAGCCAACTATAGCCATTTTCCTTTGGACTGCAGGGGTTTATTCATCTTAAGCCCAGTGGATGAGTGTCTTCCTTTGTGATATACACCACACACACACTCTGCTAATGGGCATCTAAGTTGAAACTCTTAGCTGTTGTCACTGAAGTCACAGAAAGCATGGGGGTGCACATGTGTCTTTGGTCTACTGAGTGTATAACCAGAAGAAAGGCTAGACTGTTTGGTAATTAACACTTGATTTTTTGAGGACCTTCCCTACTTTGCCATAATAGCTGTTCTAATTTATGTTCAACTAGCAATGCTATTCCTTTTTCTCCACTTCCTGGCCCCCATTTGACACTGGCTGTTTTTATCACTGGCCTTCTGCCTAGGGGTGAGATAGAATTTCAGTATATTACTGATTGGTTTTTCCTTGATAACTAATGATACTGGACATTTCTTCAGGTACTTGTTGGTCATCTGTATTTCTTGAGAAGTATCTATTCAGTTCATTTACCCACTCTTAATGGAATTGTTAGGCTATTGTTTTTTTTTACATACTCTGGACGGAAGCCTTTTTTGGGCTAATGGCAAGTCTTCTGTAATTCTCCTTTGCCCCTGTTGAATGGTTCCTTTGTTGAACAGAAGGTTTTTAGTCACTTGTGTCAATCGGTGCTTTTGGATTCCTGTCCAGAAATGACTCTTCACTCCAGCACATTTCCCATTTTCCTCTGGCAGTTTTGGGTCTTACATTTAGGTATTTGATCTATCCAGGGTCGATTTTTGTATTGGATGAGATAGGATTTAACCCTCAAGGCAGTTCTTCCCACTGGATTTTGGCACACAGGTTTGGCTCTGGGTTCCAGGGCAGAGTGTAGAAGAGTGTAACCCTGCAAGCCATTTGTAGGTACTTAGAGAAAGAATGAGTTGGCCCTTTACCTCTTTCCAAAGTCTATGGTATAAAATAAAAACATAGAAAATGGAACAGCGAGCAGACTCACTCAGCAGTATCAATCCCCCAAGCACCTACAAAATGTCCAAGCTCACTAGCATTCCTTAGGGAAACAGAGGCATCACTACTAAACCATCTTCCTTTCTGCAGGAAGCAGAACTAAGGTTGGTGAAATTCCTGCCTGAGATATTGGCTCTGCAAAGGGACCTGGTCAAACAGTTCCAGAATGTCTCGAGAGTGGAATACAGTTCCATCAGAGGCTTCATTCACAGTCACAGTTCAGGTAAGACTCTATTCAAGCTCTAAACGTAAGTGTTCAACAGATAAAGGGATGCGGGCTCAATAGCAGGTCACTGGGCATGAGACAAAGAGACCCTAGTTCCAGCTAGCCAAGCTGCAACAGGAAGGCAGAGCTGCTATGGGTCAGAACAGGGCTGTATTGTTGTCACAGTTCTTCTGAACTGCTCTGCTCAACAGATGGGCTGAGAAAGCTGTTGCATGACCGAATCACCATCTTTCTGTCCACGTGGAATGCACTGAGGCGGTCACTGGAGACCAATGGTAAGTATCCTCCTCCCTCCAGCAGCGTCACAAGAGAATGTGCTGTGCACATACTGCTCCGAAGCTCAGTGTTGCCCGTCACACCCAGCACCATGCAAGCTCTCTAGGTGTCTTCAGATGGGGGCTCTCTTAGTTAGGGTTACTATTACTGTGATGAAACATCCCAAAAGCAAGTTGGGGAGGAAAAGGTTTATGTGGCTTATTTCTTCCTTAGCATCGTATCATCAAAAGAGGTCAGGACAGGAACTCAAACAAAGTAGGAACCTGGAGGCAGGAGCTGATGCAAAGGCCATGAGAATGAGAATGTTGATGCTTCCTAGCTTGTTCCCCATAGCCTGCTCTTATAGAGCCAGGACCACCAGCACAGGGAATGCCCCACCCACAATGGCTTATCTCTCCCCTGTAAGTCACTAATCCAGAAAACGCCCCACAGGCTTGCCTATAGCCAGCTCTTACAAAGGTATTTTCTTACTTGAGGCTGCCTCTTCTCTGATGACTGTAGCTTGTGTCAAGTTGACATAAGACCAGCCAGTAAGCACAGAGGGTCTGGGAGAAGTATGGTGGCCTGACAGCCTTCGTCTTTTTAAATCCAAAAACTGGGTTTCAAGAAAGATCTGGGATCATTGAACACTTGTCAGCATTGAACACTTGTCTGGTTAAAGACAAGACCTTAAATAGGCTCCCTGCTCTATTAGATTGGATGACCATGTCTGTGTGCCTCTTTTTCCCCTCACCTTGATGCTACAGCTAAGACTGCATGGTGCAGCTTACCTGTCTGTTAAGGAATGATCTCGTCATTTCTAGGTGAGATCAAGCTACCAAAAGATTACTGCTGTTCTGACTTGGATCTGGATGCTGAATTTGAGGTCATCCTTCCAAGGCGACAGGGCCTAGGCCTCTGTGGAACTGCTTTAGTCAGCTACTTGATTAGCCTACACAATAAAATGGTCTACACGGTGCAAAAGTTTTCCAATGAAGACAACAGGTAGGTGTACAAGCCAAGAGAGCATGGTGTTTGCCTGTCCCTAGGCTCCTGAGCCTCCGCACCTTCTGTTCTTTCCATGGCAGAGCCTCCCTTGGCCATTCTCTCCAGTGTGGCCCATAGATGTGCAGCCTACACCTGTTCAGACCATACAGGCTGGAACAGGGATGTCCCTATGTGTCTGTTCTCCACATCCAGCATGTGCCTTGTCCCTCAGCTATTCTGTAGATATCTCTGAGGTTGCTGACCTGCATGTCATCAGTTATGAGGTGGAACGGGATCTGAATCCACTGATCCTCTCCAACTGCCAGTACCAAGTGCAGCAAGGTGGGGAAACCTCACAAGAGTTTGATCTAGAGAAGATCCAACGGCAGATCAGTAGCCGGTTCCTACAGGGCAAGCCCAGGCTGACGCTCAAGGTAAGCAGAGTCTGCAACTAGCTAATGTGCTTAGTTATGTCAAAAGTAAGGTACCATTGGGGTGTTTGGGGGGACACCAGAGTGCACTGCACCACCCACAGTCTCAGCTACTTCCCACTCAAAGTATGCAAGGCCACAGTTCCATGAGCCTCCTGGCTGTGGTAATCTCAAGCTCTTTGGACCCTCTGCACCTCAGTCCCCTGGAGACATTCTCCAGTCTCTAGGGGACTTAGCATTTGGGTTTTCTGCCATTGTTAATAGCACCACCAAGAAACTCTGCCACTGTTGCCTTGTTCCTCAGCACTCTATGCCTGAGGGACCAGTGTGTGCGCTCTGTGTCCTCACCTTTAACAGCCATGGCATACCTGTCATTTTAGCCATCTGACACAATGTTTCCTGGGTTCTCTATGTTGGACGCCCTGCATGGCATCTCACTGCCTCGCTTCACTCGGCACAGAGGCCTGTGGCTCCAGCTCAGGTTTCCAGTTACCTTAACTCAATTGTCTGCCTTCACACATAGGGTTTCTGCCACCTATTGAATGAACACAGTGTCAGAGCCACACTCTGTTCCTTTATCTGGACTGCTGGAGATCCTTCCAGTCCACTTAAGTACATTGCATGTAGGTTTATTTATTTCCATAGGCATCCATAAGTTTATCATATAGCTTACAGTTAGGCTTGATCCCAAAGCTATTTCTGATTCCCTCTGACAGCCCTGCTATCTCGTGCAGTGACTCCCTTGGTGAATGAGCTATCCTCCTACACTTGGCCCTCCTGGTGCCCCTTGCACACTCAGTGTGCTGCAGTGTTTCATACAGCAGGATCTCTGAAGCCACTGTAGCAAAGCTTCACTGTTGTGTCACTGTTTCTAAAGATGGCATCTTCAGCATAGACATCCTGGGGCAGCACTGCGGGCTTTACCAGAAATGTCTTGAATAGCTGGGTGCTGCTACTGAGTCACTGAGGGAAGATGTGTTTGCCATCTAGTGAATATACCCACTGTGGATTTTATCTCTAAAACTTTCTCTCTCCCTTTAGGGAATACCCACCCTGGTATACAGACGGGACTGGAACTATGAGCATCTCTTCATGGACATCAAGAACAAAATGGCACAGGTGCTCTTGATAGCCCTTGTCTCTTGCTGAGAGGCTCTAGCTACTAAAGACAGCTCCAGCTGCATCACATCTACTGTGCACACTGGTATCTCAGTGTCTTCATAAGAATCCTGAGACTCCTGTGAGTCCAGTGCTTTCTACAAAAGGAAGCGGGACAGCAGATCACCAATTTTTTTTTTTAGCTGATTTTAAATATACTGACATCTTATGGGACTGGTTTCTTGGTAATATATCACAGTTATGTGTGCTGTGGCTAAACAGCCAAAGAACTTAATAGTGTTGTTTTGAGGTTCTATAAGTTTGTCTATGTCTGTGGAGTCTGGAGTGCTGCCTGCACTTAGTACATACCAAGCATCAGGCTAGTGCCTTCTGGAGAGCTTGTCCCAGCTCTAGCTTCAGCAGCGACAAAGCTAATCTCTTCACAGTTGGTGAGAAACAAGCCCAACCCTAACCCCAACTTTCCATTTTATTCTCCAGAGCTCACTCCCTAACTCAGCAATCAGTGCCATCAGTGGACAGCTACAGTCCTATAGTGATGCCTGTGAAGCCCTGTCTATCATAGAAGTCACTCTGGGTTTCCTGAGCACAGCTGGTGGGGATCCTGGCATGGACTTGAATGTGTACATCGAAGAAGTCCTACGGATGTGTGATCAGTCAGCTCAGGTCTTAAAGGTAAGCACTAGTGCCAAGCCTGGTGGTATTCCTGGTACTCAGGAGGAAGAGGCAGGGAGATTGCAACTCCCAGGCCAGCCTGGGCTATACAGTAAGTTCCATGCCATACTAGGCTTCTGAGTAAGACCATGTCTCAAAAGAGGGAGGGGAGTCCTGTTGGAAAGTGTCGCATGGGAATCAGCATGACCCTTGCCAAAAGCCCCTGCTTACTTCCTAATTCCACCATGCATTAATGTAGGAATTCCCCAAAGCAGGAAGAATCAAGAACATTGCTCACACAATCAGTCTGCCCTGTACACCGTATACTTGGATCAGTAGACTGACACATGCTCTATGATGTCATCTCTAGGCAGGGCCCACCATCTGTGAGCACTGCAACTGTACAATGTGTGATGTCATGAAGAGAGTCAGGCATAGGTCACTTGAACTTGTGGATAAGTGTCTCATGACAAGGGAACTAGAATGAGCTCAAGACAGAAATGGGGGAATGTGCCTATGGTGTGGCATTTGGATTCCGTGATGCACATGGATGACGCTGTTTCTTTCAGGCCTTCAGTAGATGTCGGCTGAGACACATCATTGCTCTCTGGCAGTTCCTATCCGCACACAAGTCAGAACAGCGGCTGCGACTGAACAAAGTGAGTCTCACCTCTGCTTCCACTGTGAGGCTGTGGCGGCACTCTTCCCGGGCCTTATCTCTCTCTACCCACCCTTGTCCATCCTTCATTTCAGGAACTATTTCGGGAAATTGATGTGCAATACAAAGTGGAGCTCAGCGCACAGCACCAAAGACTCCTGGGCACATTCCTGAATGAGGCAGGCCTAGACACCTTCCTCCTGGAGCTCCATGAGATGATTGTGCTCAAGCTCAAGGGCCCCCGGGATTCGAACAGCTTCAACCCCAATTGGAGGTAGGGCGTTGTACAGCTGCTGGCAAATGTCCCATTGCCTGCCGGTGGCTTCCCCTAGGCTTGAAGGTAGTCCTGCCTTATCCAAGATCCTTTTTCTGCTAACTCTCCATGCCTTTGGTACTTTGTAGATTTGGTTTGCTTTGGTTTTCAGTTTTTCAAGACAGAATTTCTCTGTATAGCTCTGGCTGTCCTGGGACTCAACTCTGTAGATCAGGCTAGACTCAAACTCAAGAGATCTGCCTCTGCCTCTGTCTTTCTGCCTCTCTGCCTCTGCCGGGATTAAAGGTGTGCACCACCACAACAGGCTTCTTTGGTTTGAGTATTCTATTTGATTTTAATCCTTTATAATTAAAAGAAAAAAAAAGTCAGAGGTTAGGGGACATGGCCCAGTAGGTAAGAGTGTGTGTTGTTGGGCTAGAGAGATGGCTCAGCGGTTAAGAGCACTGACTGCTCTTCCAAAGGTCCTGAGTTCAAATCCCAGCAACTACATGGTGGCTCACAACCATCCATAAAGAGATCTGACGGCCTCTTCTGGTGTGTCTGAAGACAGCTACAGTGTACTTAAACTTAGAGTGTGTTTTGTACAAGTGTAGGGGCTTGTGTTTAGATCCCAGGTACCCACATCAAAACTTGAGTGTGTATGTCTGTAACTCAGCACTGGGTATATGGTAGGGACAACCAGCAGATTCTGGGAACTCACTGGCCAGCTGACAAAAACAAAATCAAGTCCCAGGCCAGTAAGAACCTGTCTCAAAGAAATAAGATGCAAGGTGGCAGAGTAAGACATAAAATGTCACCCTTAGGCCTCTGGACACACATGGACAAACGTGCACACATGTAACATATCACACACACAAAAAAGGCAAGCAACCAGGAAGGCAGACTGGGGATGTAGCTCACTGATAGAGTGTATGCAAGGAGCCCTGGGTTCATTCCTCAGTTCTGCATAAATGGGGCATGGTGACACATACCTATAATCACAGCACTCAGGAGTTTAGGACTCAGGTCCATCATCAGCTACATACACAGCAAGTTTGAGGCCAATCTCTGGGCCACATGAAAACAACAAAACTCATAATCTCATGACAAGTAGACTTATGTAAAAGCCACCCCAGTGTGTAAAGGCACACAGTTAGCCCTCTCTGTCAAGTCTGTCAGTCTCTTGGTCCAACACCAGCATGTTCTTTTCATCTGTACGTCCTGACTCTGAGGCACTTAATGGCTGGGCACATTTTACACTCATCAGCTATTTGTGTATGGCACAATGAATTGCCTCTTGATAATCGTTTTTGCTTATTTGGGGGAGGGCTGCTTATCTTACTTTTAATTCTTACTGTATGTATTTGTGTGTTCTGCCTGCATATAAGTCTGTCAACACTTTAGTGTCTGCTCCCTGGAACTGGAGCTATAGAGATGGTGTGAGTCACCAGGCGGGTGCTGAGAATCATTCCCAAGCTCTATGAAGAGCAACAGTGCTTGTACCTCCCAAGTCATCTCTCCAGCCCTGTCTACTTATCTCTTAACAGTTTGAAAAGCTCTGTGTATAGAAAGAAACTAACCTTTCCTCAGTATTACAAGTGTTCTCGAGCTTTTAGTTTTATGAAGTAAACTCTGATAGTTTTTCTTACAAAGCGTCTACAGAGAAAAATACAAGCAAGAGTCTGCTTTATCATGTCTCAGTTTATAAAACAGCCCTCTGAAGGCAGGCAGTGGTGGTGCACTAGGGAGGTAGAGGCAAGCAGATCTCTATGAGTTCAAGACCAGCCTAGTCTACAAAAGTTCCAGGACACCCAGGGATACACAGTGAAACCCTGTCTTGAAAAAACAAAACAAAACAAAAAACCAACAGCTCTCGGGCATGGGCTCCCAGACCAGCACAGGAGCTCAGCCCTTGGCTGACCTAAGATTCTCAGCATGTCTGGTCTTGGCAAGCATCTTGGTCTCTCTTGAACCACAAAGCACGACCACTGGCTGGGCTGTGATGTTACAAAAACTCTCTCTTGTTCCTTGATTTCACAGCCTCAAGGACACTCTAGTAAGTTACATGGAGACTAAAGACAGTGACATCCTTTCAGAAGTGGAGTCCCAGTTCCCTGAAGAAATACTCATGTCCAGCTGCATCTCAGTGTGGAAAATAGCTGCTACACGAAAATGGGACCGCCAGTCAAGGTAGAGCAGCTCAGCCTTCAAACCCAGCTGGAAAGGAAGGTCTTCCTCACCTCCCTCCACAGCTCCCAGTATGGGCTGTGGCTTTTGTGTGAAGGAAAGTGTGGGCACAGACTGGATTCAAGGCCTACACTCACCCTACAATGTGATAGCTTTTTCAAAGCCAAGCTGTTTCTGGATCATGTGCCTATTCCAAAATTTCCTTAAGTATGATGAATGATTGTCAATCAACTGCCTCATGAACATTCCAGAAGGAACAAGAGAACTGCACTAAGGTCACACCCAATACTGATCCTTCTGAAGACTGACTGCCTCTTACCTCAAATACCATGGCCACCACTTTACTGCATAGAGAGAAAAAACTCAGGGTAGTCAGTTTTTAAAAATTTTTTACTTATGTATAGAAGGACCTCAATTTATTCTTTTTCCCAGTCCCTTAATTTCTAAGTAGTATACTCATATCCCTTGGTTTGCAAGATGCATGAAAATTGCCACACTAACCCAAGGAAATCCAAGGTGCTGATAAAAGCTGGAAAGCCTCATGAGCAACCCACCACAAGCCACTGCCAACCACTCACTGGGAACACTGGACAGAGAGTGAAGAAGGATGAGTCACTGGTGAGCTGGTGGACAGAGTGAAGAAGGATGAGCCACTGGTGAGCTGGAACTAGAGTGGGCTGTGAAGTACTTGCCTACCATAGCAAAGCCCTGGGTTCTCTCCCCAGCACTGCAAGTGGGAATAGGGACAGACAAACAAAGCACTTTCCAGTTCTCATGTCTTGAGATTTTAAATGAAGATGTGTTAGTGTAAGCTCAGATCCGAGGTATTTGGGTGCTGGGAACATGGCAGAGCCCTTGCCTAGCATCTGTGGTGCCCTAAAGTCCAATTCCTAGCACTGTTAAAAAGAAAGGTATTAGGATCACAGTGGTGATCTTTTATTCTAAACTATGAGAGTACCTGTCCTCGGATGTCTGCATCCCAGGTTTTTGCGGGTACAGGGCTTAATGAACTTGCCAACTTGGCCTTGGAGCTCCTGTGATCCATCAGAGGGCAGCTCAGCCCCACACTTCTTGCTGTAAGGACCCTTCTGGCTTTGAACTAGGCATTATTTTTTTTCTGTCATGAGGAATTTTTAATTATGATGTTTTATTTTGTATGCTCTGCTTTTAAAGTCATAACTGTCTGTGTAGTATTACCCACTGTGATGTACAAAATGCATGGATCTAACATTTGTAAACTGCATCATGTTTACCATACCTATTTTAATAAACTTGAATTTCACAGCTAAGAGTCCTGTTTGGGCTGGGCAGATGCTTGGTGACTGAGGGCACTTGCTGCTGAGCCTGACACCTTGAGTTCAGTCCTTGGGACCCACATGGTAGAAGAAAAGAACTGGTTTTCCAAGTTCTCCAAGCATTTGCATGTCCATGCACAAGTACACTCACGCACACAGTTTCTTTCGAAATGGTTTTAGTTTTCTGTGACAGTGTTCCTGCTGTAGTATCCAGTAGGGCTCGGAACAAAGCCTACTCTCTAGATTAGCACATGGGGTGATGCGGACTCTTGTTTATGATAGAGACAACACTGCTCAGAGTCTTCTGCCAGAAGGAGCCTCCCTGAAAATATCTACCAGCAAATGAAGATGAGCTGAGTTCATGAACTGGGCTGTGGGTAAGGAAGGCCCTTAGGAATAGGAAACAAAGGCAGGGAAGTGAAGCCTTTCCTAAACCATTGTGAGACTTGCTATTTGTTAGCTGAAATAGCCATGAGCTTCTTCAGCTAACAGAAAGTTCCAGTGGTGAACAGTCACCACGAAAGCAGTGGCTCAGAGGGCTCAGCCAGGACACACTGTGACCCAAGTGCACCAGGTATGAGCAGGAATATCTCTCATGTGCTGTTGTGTGACGTCCTGGAGAGATGTGAGCAAACATCTAGTTACCCAAAAAAATATGTTGGGAAAAAAAAAACACAGAAATGGCTCCAAATAAGTCTAGCTTAGTCAGGTACAGGGCACAGGTGACTCAAAAGCTGAAATGCTCAACCCCACTTGGGTACAGGTTATGAAAGCTACACCTTGGGGCTCCCTGACCCACAAGTCTCTTCTCCCCCAGCTTACTGCTTATGTAACCTTGGAGTCAGTCAATAAGACTTGGGATTTCTGGGCTTTCATGCCTAGTAAGTTGCTCCTGAGCTTTGCTTGCTCTGCCTCTCAGGAGCCAGTGCTTCAGTTAGGAGCAAATATCTCCACAGAAGATGGATAGTGTTGAAGGTCAGGCTGCAGAACAACTGTACCTGGAGAGGTGATTGCTGGCCTCAGGAGAAAGCCAGAGGCTCTGAGCTGAATACCAAGCAAGCAGCCACCAGCATCAATACCACATTCTGCGTGTTCGTTCCTGCTCCTTTAGTTTGCTACATAAATCTCGGCACGAGCATTCAGAACCTACATGCAGCTGAACAATGAGCATGAATACATCACCTTCCTCCTGAGAGCAGTGCTGGCAACTCTCGCCTCTGGTACTCTGGTACGGCACACCCAGAACGTTTCAGAGCCACCTGGGGCAAGAGTGAGGAAGAGCAGGGGTGCAGCCTTACAGCAGCCCCATGCTCTGGGGCTCTTCCTGCTGCGCTTCTCTTCCCACATACACATATCAATCAATACCTCAGCCATAACCTCCTCAGAATCCACAACTTCTGTCCCATCTCCATTGGTATGAATGGCCCCCAAATACCAAGCCCTGACCACTCTCCAACAAAGCCAGGCTGGCTTACCTGAGTCTGGGTGTTGCCTCTCCTGTCTGCAGGCTTGATGACTACAGGCCAGCCACTCTTTAAACTGCAGTTTCTTCCTCTGCAAAATGCCTTGCCCATCTGTGGTAAAGTAACACAGGGCAGATAAGCAATAGCACAGCAGCTGGTGCACAGTGAGCTCTGGAAAACCCAGCTGAAAACCTGCTGGCTTTCAAGTCCTGTCGGCTGTGTTACAGGAAGCCTTTCCCAAACCACATGCTCTAGTTTGGTCTAATCTACTCTTTTATACTTTCCTCTTGAAATGTACATACACATGACATAGCTATACACTTCTCTGAATTCTCCTAGGACTGTAAGCCAATTGCTACCTCAACCTTAGCTGATGCTGTAAACACTCACTTGCACTCTCACCACACTCACCTGCACTCACTCACACACCTGCACTCTCACCACACTCACTTGCACACTTTGCTCACCCACACACTCCCACGTCAGGACATTTATACCTTTGTTCCCTCTGCCTGCCACATTCACACTCTTTCTTCTTTGTCCTTTGCATGGATGATGATGAATTCTAACCATTTCCATCCCCATTGCCTCGCTCATCCCCTTCCTCCCCTACTGAAACCACTCATCCCAACAAGGGCCCTCCTACTTCCTTGTGTCTTGTGTGTGTGGCAACAGTGGCCACACCACTGAAGAAAGTGACAATCTACCCCACGGTAACCATTAAATGCCAAAGTCCTTCAGGGAGCTGTGGGACAACTTTCAGGTCTCCCAAGTCTCACACAGGCCATCCCCACCTCCAGTTCAAAGTCCTCTTCCCATATTTATGATTTTTCCCTCACAACAGCACAGCACAGTTGTACATACTCTCCCATTTTCTTGTTCTGGACTCAATGCCAGCGTTTCCCAGAACTCAGAAGGAAGAGATCCGTAGGAACTGCTGGTCTAAGAAATAAACTATGAACCATCCATCTCTAATACCAGAGAAGGTACCTTAGATACAATAAATCTCTAAGAAAACAAAAACAAACAAAAATGAACTACAGTCTGCTGAGCTCATGTCATTGAGAGGGAGGGATACACATCAGGTAAGGCCCTGGGTCCTAAACGGACAGGATGGGCATTTGGGGGAAGAGACCTATACTAGAAACAGACAGATTGGTCCTCATTAAGTACTCACCCAGCAGGAAAGGAATGAGGCAGACTAATGCAATCAAGAATATAAAAACTACAGTTCTGCACCAAATCGTTGAGCATAGCCAATTTTGCGTTTTGTTTGGGGTTGACACCCCGTAGTGCCTAATCTTGTTTGTGGACTTGGCTATATCTGGAATGAACTAAAACCTAAGGGTCCAGATACCTGCCCTCTATCTAGGACACACCTTCTGGTGGCAGCCTGTATAAAAAGACATGAAAGAAGGAAGCTTTTGTTTTTTGCCTGCTTATGGCAAGCTCTAAATCCCCTTTATGTATTTTCTATCGGTTCTCTTCCTCTAGAGAACCCTAACTAACGCACGCGCGCGCACACCCACCCTGGTCTGCAGGATCCTTTGTTTTTGTTTTTGTTTTTTCGAAATGGGGTTTCTCCGTGTAGTCCTGGTTGTCTTAGAACTCAATTACTGTAAACCAGGCTGGCCTCGTATTCACGGATCCACTTGCCTCAAATGCTGGAATTAATGGAGTGCGCCACCACGCCCAGGACCCTCGACTTCACTGGTTTTTGAGTTCTTATTTCGGACTAATTTCTCACAATCGGTACAACTGAAAAATCTATGCTGCAAAGGTGTCTCAAATTTCCGAGGGTTTTCTGCTCCGCAAGCGCGTGCTCATATGCAATGTGTCGATGTGCGGACCCGAACCTGGCAGTAGTGGAACCACGTTAACCCAGGGCTCAGGGCTCCGTGTGTGCGAGGGATGCAACTGCTGGTCAATCTTTTCAGAGCGGGGCCGAGGCTGCTGGAGGGCTGGAGGCGCCAGGTAAGGCGCAGAGCTGGGCTTGCATTTCCCAAACCTGAACACCAACCCACCTAAGGGACGGGACGCCGGCGTCTGAGAAAGTCGAGCGGGAAGAAGCCAGCGTTCGCCGCCCAGTGCTGCTGTGACAGCGGCCCCTGGTGGCAGCCACCTCAGCTGAAGCGGAGGGACGCTAACCGAGCGAGGCTAACGGCTCGGCGCGGGCGCTCCGGAAGTGACGTCCTCAAAGCGTCGAGGCGCTAGCCATGGCTCACGCGGCCGCAGAGCGGCCGCCAGAGGAAACCCTGTCGCTGTGGAAAGGGTAATGGGGTCGGGGTCGTGCATTAGCCAAGGCGGTGGCCTTCTCCAGTGACCTCCGACCTAACAGCCCCTGTGGCGGCTGGGAAACCGACCCTCGGTGCTGCGGCACAGGCCTGCTCCGGGCCGCCGGCTGCCGGAAGTTGCAGCCAGCCTTTGTGGGCGTGGTCCTCGTTTCCGGTACCGGGGATTCCCATCGCCGAGCACTTTTCCTTCTCAGTGTGGCTTGATGGACAAAAAGGAGAGAGGGTGGGCTGGGAGGGGGGACGCCCCGAGGGTCGCGCTCTTCCCATGGGCCCTGAGCCCGTTTGATGTTCGTGTCCTATTAGGGAACAAGCCCGGCTGAAAGCGCGCGTGGTGGATCGGGACACGGAGGCCTGGCAGCGGGACCCCAGCTTCTCTGGCCTGCAGAAGGTCGGGGGCGTGGACGTGTCCTTCGTGAAAGGGGACAGTGTCCGGGCCTGCGCTTCCCTGGTAGTGCTGAGCTACCCCGAGCTCAAGGTAACCCGGGTAGGATGTTGCGCCCGGTGCAGTTCGATCGTAGGCAGAGAGCCCAGGGCTCAGTTTTATAAAATTTACTTTTTTTTTTTAAATACTTGCACCCCGTGGTTTTTTTTTTGTTTTGTTTTGTTTTGTTTTGTTTTGTTTTTGATGCTAGGAAGGCGACTCAGGCCCTCGAATCTGTTAGGCAAGGGACTGATACACTTCCATCCCGTTTGTAGAATGTAATGAATAGGTTGGAATGCCTTTGAAGAAAAGTTTTTAAAAGCAAAAAGCAGAGGAAATATGGGCACCAGGATGCTTGTGGTGTACATAAACTCCCACGGGTCTATATATATCTACACAAATGGTGAATTAAAAGTAGTTTTTAAAGGATCGACAGACAATTCCAGGTCTGGTTGTTGTGTTTCTGATCAGATGGAAGGGACTCAGAAGCCCAAGGACCTTAAAATTCTGAGGGGAAAGGTGTCCCAATGGAAAGGCATTGTGAGACACAAGGACCCAGGAACCACACAGCTATAAGAGGACGCCTCAGCCCTTCTCTCTCCACTTCTCTTCTCTTCCTTGCTTCTTTTCTTTTTTTTTTTTTAAGATTTATTTATTTATTATATGTAAGTACACTGTAGCTGTCTTCAGACACACCAGAAGAGGGAGTCAGATCTTGTTACGGATGGTTGTGAGCCACCATGTGGTTGCTGGGATTTGAACTAAGGACCTTTGGAAGAGCAGTCGGGTGCTCTTACCTGCTGAGCCATCTCACCAGCCCCCCCTTGCTTCTTTTCTGACAGGAGAGTTACACCAAGCAGGAAATCTTATGAAAGAGATTTATTGGAGGGAAGACTCCAGGAGGAGGAGGAGGGACTAATCCAGGGATGGCTGTCCTCTGTGCTCGGGGGCAGACAGCAGGAAACTGGACAAAGGGGCAGTGCGTCTATAGGATTTCTGAGGGGGCAGAGCTTCTCAGGGCAGAGATTTCCAGAGTGAGGATTTGTGGAATCTCAAGTCTTGAGCTTGGGGAGGGCTCAGGTATCGGTGGGTTTTTCACCTCTTTTTCCCTGTATTAGGGCCATGACATAGGGTAGGAAGTCCTTCCTGGTGGCAGCCAGCTTTTGCTGAGGCGCCATCTCTGAGGCTGCTGGGGAGGCTGGAGAGAGGTGCTGCCTCTGTGAATAACTCCTGTAGTGGTGCTTCATCAAGGCTGTAGGCTGGGGCATGAAAGAAGGTCTCACCACCGTGGACAGCTCCTCATGACAGCAGTAGGCTGAGGCAGGAAAGGTGCTGCCACCATGTACAGCTCCTGTGATGGCTGTGAGCTGAGGAGATGTCATGGTGCCTCTATTTTGATAGGAGCTGCCATTTTGGACATTTTACTGCTGCCGCTGTAGCCTGGATCGGGAAGGAAGGGCCTTCCGCAGCCTTGATGGCTTTTGTTGTGCACCTCTCAGGAACTACAGTTGTCATCCTGGTTGCTCACCTCAGTGGCACACAGTACTCACCACAGGTTTCACAAGCAGAACATCTCTGCCTTCCCAAACCTCCTGCTTTCCATCTTGTCTCACAGTAGCGCCATGTTTAAAGCTAAAAATATTTTTCAGCCAGATGTGGTTGCACACACCTTTAATCCCAACGATTGGAAGGCAGAGGCAGGTCCACAAAGTGAGTTCCAGGACAGACAGGGCTACACAGAGAAACCCTGTCTTGAAAAACAAAAAGAAAATTTTTTCACATGTGTTTATTATTATACTTCATTCATATTCTCCCCTGCATAGTATTCCCCAGTCTTCCTCCCAGTTCCATGTCTTCTACCTCTTCAGGACTTCCTCTCTGTCCTTTGCACGTGTGCCACAGTCACCCCTTCTGTAGGCTACTTACCTGTTTCTTCACAGCCTCCCCCCCCCCCCCGCCCTGCCTCAAGTGTTGTTCTTTGTCTCTCTCCATGGATAAGAGGGCAGTGTTTGTACAAAACAGGTGTGATCCAATCACAGGCCCTTTAAAACTTCCTGCTTGGTATGGCAGCACACACCCCTGTAATCATGGCACTTGAGAGCTATGCAGGAGGAGCAAAGCTCAATCCCAGCCTGGGCTACATGAGACACTCTCTTAAAACAACAGCAAAAACCCTCGAGGCCCTTGCCGTGATCTTTAACCCTCGAGGCCCTTGCCGTGATCTTTGGTCAGTAGAGTCCATGCTTGTTCCTGTGACTTAGAGGCCTCTTGGACTCTGTCGTCACCTCCTCCACTGCCTTCAGCACTTCCTACATGCCATTCTTCAGAGCTTTAAATCCTTCAATGGGTCTGCTGGCCTGTCTTGGTAGGCACACTTCTCCTAGAGTGGTCCTCATCTGTCTGGCTTCTGCTTCCTGTAGAGCCCAGGTTAGACATTACTTGCTCTAGTGAGCTTCCTTTATCCCACAAGACCAGAGCTGTCTTTCAGCATCCTTTTCCAGTCTCTGTGGTGGGATAGAGCAAACTGCCTCCAGCTGGTCACTTGTACATGAGCGTTTCTCACAGCTGTGAAAACTGGAAGGTGCAAGATCAGATATTAGGACGAGATTGTGAGGTTCTGAGACTTTCGGATATAGACAAGCCCTTCTCTGGGTTCTACTGGTCCTACTGTTGTGGGGTAGTCACCAGAGAAGACTGCAGACCTGGACTTAAGCCAATAGAGAATATTAGCTGGGTGGCCATTTGAGATCCCATTGTAGCACTGAGCCTCTCTCAGCATGAGCTTTCAAGCACAAAGCCATTTTCTGGGTTGATATACTTCAGTTAACAAGAGCAGTCAGAAGTGGAGCTACAGAAGTTAACAGGCAAGGTTAGTTCACCTTGAAACTTTCCTAAAACGCTGTGGATGTTGATGGATTAGGCCTTTGTCTTAGTGCTATTTATATGCGGAGTTGTGCAGCCGAGATGTTGTTGTCTTCATGGATTCAGCTGTGCTAAGGTCTGGGGTCCAGTTACACTTCCTGTGTCCTCACAAATGCTGCCCACTTCTTAGTACAATCACCTTGTATGTTAAAATGTCAGTCTATGGGGGCTGGTGAAATGGCTCAGCGGGTAAGAGCACCCGACTGCTCTTCCTGAAGGTCTTGAGTTCAAATCCCAGCAACCACATGGTGACTCACAATCATCTATAATGAGATCTGACACCCTCTTCTGGAGTGTCTGAAGACAGCTACAGTGTACTTACATACAATAAATAAATAAATCTTTTTTTTAAATGTCAGTATATGAATTGGAAGACCATAGCAACCCTGACCCTCTCCTTTGTCATACCAAAATGAGCTTAGCCTGTCTCTCTCCAGAGTGTAAATCCTGATGCCAGGAATCATGACTTGCCCTTGTATGTGTAAGACACTGAGATCCTCTCTAAGCAGATAATGTGCACGCGTGAACAGTAAGCTTGTGGTTTCTCTAGTCAGCGCTCAGCAAGCCTGGCTGCACCCAGATCTAGCTTCCCATCACCACTCCTCCAAAAGCAGTGCATCCCTCCTGCCTCTGTGGCTTTGCGCCCTGCCCAGAGGCCCCTTAAATTCCAGTTCAACACAAAGGCCCCCTGTGCTCAGAGGTGGGTATGTGGTGGGAAGTAGGGCTCATGTTCTTATGGGTCCCTGGATATTCTCTATGATATGTAGTGGGTAAGGGAAGAGAGAGCAGCACTAGTGGCTTGTGTGGACACCCTAGGTCTACCGTACCCCACACTACCCGTGCTCCTCTGTTTTCTTCTGACCTAGTAAGAAGGATTGACCTAGTTGGTTTCTGTTGTCATCTTGACACAATCTAGTGTCACCTTGAAAGAAGGAGGGGAGGGTCAATAGGATGGCCTCAGATTGACATTGTGGCCATGTCTGTGAGAGATTGTTTTGATTAGTTATTGAGATGACAGGGCCCAGCTCCCTCTGGGCATCAGTGTCCCTTGGCAGGAGGGCCTGGGCTGTATAAGAGAGCTAGCGCAGTAAGTAGTGCTGCTCCTCGGTTTCGGCTCAGTTCCTGCTTGAGTTCCCACTGTCTTAGTGGTGGCCTGTGACTTGAAGGTGTAAGTTGACATGAACCCTTTTCTCCCCAAGTTGCTTCCGGTCTGAGTGTTTTATCACAGCAACAGATAGGTAACTAGAATAGGATGGTGTTAATGCCAACTGTTAAGAGTCATATAGGTAGGCCTTGTGGTGGTGCACACCTTTAATTCCAGCACTCGGGAGGCAGAGGCAGGCGGATCTCTGAGTGCAAGGCCAGGGTGAGTTCCAGGACAGCTACTGCTACACACAAAAACCTTGTCTTAAAACAAACAAACAAACAAAATAAAAAAACAGTTGTATAGGAAGCAACTGGCACAGAATGCCATCTTCCAGCTTTTCCCCTGTGCGACCTCAAACACCCTGGCTTGTGGCTTTAAGCCCTATTGAGTTTAGTTTAGTGTGCCTGCTGTCATAATATTTCTCATCCATGTGAACCTCCCGGGCAGCAATCCATCTTTCCCTCACTGAGGGTTCTTGAGGGCGGTGGTATGCCACAGTTGTGTTGCAGCCTGGCACCGAGAAGAGCAGCTGTGCCTGCTCGTTCAGTTAGCATTTGCTCCTTGCAGTCCTTAAGTCAGGCAAGAGTTATGGAAGAGTGTGGCCCATTGGTTCAAAGTTGCCCAACCAGGGCTCACCTGGGAGTGTGTTTAGAGACCCAGATTGCATAGGCAGACCCCTAAAGGATGTAGATCCATGGTCACCAAAGCACATTAGATACTTACGTGACAGGAATCATGCAGAGGTGCGACTGCAGGTGTGTACAACTGTTTGCTTCCTCGTGTCTCAGCAGACCAGAAAGCAGAGGCAAAGGAATGCCAGAGCTTAGTGCCCTCTCCTTGACTTTAGCCCTGGACCCCAGCCCATGGAATGGTGCCGCCCACACTCAGGGTGGATCTTTCCTCTTGAGTTGAGCCTCTCTGAAAACGTTCTCACAGACATACCCAGAGGTATGTCTCTTTTAAAAGTTATCTGATGTGTATTTTGTCTACATGTATGTCTGTGCGCTGTGTATATGCCTGATGCCCATGGAGACCAGAAGAGGATGTTTGATTTCCTGAAACAAGAGTTATAGACAGTTGTGGTTATCAGCCTCCATGTGGATACTGGAAATTGAACCCAGGTCCTGTGGAAGAGCAGCCAGTGCACTTAACCATTAAGCTATCTCTCCAACCCCTCTTTTTTTTTTGGGGGGGGGGTTTCGAGACAGGGTTTCTCTGTATAGCCCTGGCTGTCCTGGAACTCACTTTGTAGACCAGGCTGGCCTGGAACTCAGAAATCCGCCTGCCTCTGCCTCCCGAGTGCTGGGATTAAAGGCGTGCGCCACCACGCCCGGCTGCTCTCCAACCCCTCTTAAGAAACCAAAGTCATCACACTAAAGCTGAGCATGGTTTGGAGAGGGCATAACTGGTGTTTAGGACTAGGCTAATTTGTGAGATGGAAGAGATGTTCTAAAGTTAGATTCGGGGGCCTAGAGAGAGTGCTTGGTTGTAAAGAATGCTTGCTGTGTCAGTGCTCAGCACCACATGGCATCTCACACCTTCTGTAACTTAGTTCTGGGGAATCCCATGGCTCTCTTCTGGCCTCCATGAACACCACACATATGCTGTGCTTACAGAGTGCAGACAAAAACACTCTTACAATAAACAAAATATGTAAAGTTAGATCATAATGCTGGAAACACCAGAACTCACCAGTTATACCCTCTTGAGTTTTGTAAAATGGAAAGTCACAGTTAAGCTATTAAATACCATTCCAGAGCCACAGCCCATTTACTGGGGAAACCCATCTCCCACAGCAGGTTCCCCATCGGCTAACCCTGCTTGGAGAATTAATAGTCCATCTTTAGACGGTCAGGAATTCTTTCCTCGACATCCTTGACAGATAGTAGCCTATGGGTTAGCTCGTCCCATAGCTGGCCATCTGTACCCAGTGTGTCCTTTTTCATGGGAAGAAGAGACTTGTCTGTCTGAGTTTTCCTCATGAGTGCTGGCAGCAGTGCCTGCCCTCCTACTGTTGACTGTTTCCTGTTTGCTCTATCCTGAAGGCCACAGTAACTTACACTGCCTCGTTTGCTGGTGGCCCCTAGTGTTGCTGTCAGCGGCATCCATCTCTGCACCTCACACCTAACGTACCTAACTAAACACAGTCATCTAGCAATTATAGTTCACCCAGTGTGATAAGTTCATGTGGGTCCGTGAATCTCATATCCACGTACATCTGTGTAAGTTGAGCTTAAGACACTCTAAGCACTTTCCTTAATTATTTTTTGGTATTACAATGTGATTACAAATCTTCCCCTTTCCCTTCACGCTCTGCGAACTCTCCTGTTTGCCTCTTCACTGCTCTCTGTGGAATGTTACTTGTATGTGTGTGATTTCAGGGTTGACCAATGGTTAACCAAAGAGGTGTGCTCTTCCCCAGGGCAGACTATCTCTCCTGCTCCCAGCATTCCTCAGTGGCCTGTGGTTCTTTGTCTAGGGCTGAGGCCTTCTGAGCTCTCCCCTGTCCCTGTCCAAATGTCTGTCTGTGTAATCCACCTGCAAGTCATTAAGGCAGCCATGTTGGTAGGAATTCATGGCTACAACTTCTGACATTCCTAGGAGACACAGTCTCACGGCAAACACGTTCCTCTGGCTCTTACAGTCTTACCACCCGCTGTTCTCAGTGGTCCCCGAGCCTTAGGGGCAGGAGCTGTGCGGCAGGTGTGTGTCGGTTGGGCCTGGGAGCTACAGCACTGCATTTGGATCAGTTGTGCTTGTCTGTAGTGGTCTCCATCCTTTGCTGTCTTGAGTCAGATTCTGAGTGGACACCTGACTTGGAGTCATTGCAGCTTCGAGAAGTTTCTTCCTGCATCACTTGTGGAAGTGTTAGGAGGCCAAGCCCCAGCACACAATAGCCAGTTCTCTAGGCGTGCTTAGGTACAGATCCAGCCTCAGGGCCCCTTGGGAACTGTGCTAGAAGCTCTCATCAAGAGCCTGGGTGGGGGAGGGTTCTGAAGAACACAGTAGGAATGGGTCTGCACAGCAGGCCAGTGAGGCTGGTGGAGGCCCTGTTCTGTGTGCAGAGCCCCTTAGTGCTCAAGTGAGAAGCTGGCCATCTTCATGTGATAAGGTGCTTTTAGTTTGAAAACTAGTCTTGCAGAGGCAGGCGGATTTCTGAGTTCGAGGCCAGCCTGGTCTACAAAGTGAGTGCCAGGACAGCCAGGGCTACACAGAGAAACCCTGTCTCGAAAAACCAAAAAAAAAAAAAAAAAAAAAAAAAGAAAACTAGTCTTTGTGTTAGAGAAGACCTAAGAAAGGCCCTGGGTTGTCCCCAGCTCCTCCTGAAAGCCATCTGGTCCCCTACTTCCTCTACGCCTCCTCACAGAATGCACAAGACCTACTGTCCTGAGCTCTCCCGGAGTTTCCCCATTCTTTGGGGCTCTGTTCTTGCAGTTTGCCTGTCTCTAAAGGCATTCCTTGCCCATCTCCAAAATGTTCTGAAGATTTCAGAGCCCTGTCCTACTTGCCTGGCCTTCCCCCCATGGTTCTTCTGAGGTGATTTCAGTACTCCCAGGCTCACAGCATACTCATCCAGGGTATACTCTGAGTCTTAAGCATCCCTGCAGGTGGTCAGCTCACACTGACAAGGAGTGAGCCAGGAGTACAAGGAGCAGGTCGGCCTGAGGCTGGCCACCACCTCAGCCAAGCTCCTGAAAGAGATGAGATTCAGGGCTGCTGCTGCTCCTCATACACTCCAGGCCCTAGGCTATTCCCTGTACACTAGGTCTTTGGGGGCTCTCATCCACACCAGGTCCCAATGCAAGCACCTGTAAGATGACATTTAAGTTGATTCTGCAACACCCACTTGCAGGCGGATCATATCACCCTGTCTTTCAGACTCTGGACTAATCCTGGCCACAGGTGGAAGGCATGGGTGGGAGGCAGAGGAATGAAATGGAACAGGTGGTTGCAGCCAGCATCTGACCTGTCCCTGCTGCCTCGCTGTCAGGTGGTGTATGAGGACAGCCGCATGGTTGGCCTGAAGGCCCCCTATGTGTCAGGCTTCCTGGCCTTCCGAGAGGTCCCTTTCCTGGTGGAGTTGGTACAGCGGCTGCAAGAGAAGGAACCAGATCTCATGCCCCAGGTAGGTGCCTTCTAAGGTGAGGAGAACCCCTCTGCTTGTGCTTAGGGAGGGAAGGTCCCCTCAGACCACTGCCACCCACAGAAGGAAGGGAATAAGATTTTCAAAAAGCAGGATCCCTGTTGCCATCTCCCCTTCTCACTGCCCCAGGGCAGCCCAGCTGACTGACTCCCCTGTGGCTCTGTAGGTCATTCTTGTGGATGGAAACGGGGTCCTTCACCAACGAGGTAATTCTCCTAAAAGAGTCAGATGGGTGCCGTGAGAGAGTAGAATGTTTTCCACCACCTCTTACCCCACCTCTTTGTACCCACTTACCTCCCACAGAACCCTACACTGGCCCGTACCCAGTACCTCCTCTAGGCTGACCCAATGCCTACAGACTAGTGACTGAGCTCAGGTTACCTCCATTCCCACACTGGCCCTGAGCTACCTGCAGGCTTTGTCCCTATGCATGCCAAGGCACTGTACTCTGAGGGAGAGAACACTGGCGCTTGCAAGTAGGGCATGAGGGAGCTATTGGCCTTCATAACCATCAGGAATGAGAGGGGTCTGGCTAGAAACCATGGGCCCGGAGCCAAAGGATACACACATGCTAATCTGGACAGCAGTTCTGGGCCAGCAGACAACTCCTGGGTGTATGTTCCCAGCCACTTCAATCCAGGTATTCTGACAGAAGGCCCAGTCCATAGATGACCCATCCATACAGAGGCCTGAGGACAGCAGCAGATGGAAGAGAGTGAAGGGTCATGAGGATGTGTGTGTCTTAGTTCAGCCATGCTGTCAGAGGAGGGGGGCTTCCCACACCCCTCCTTGACACTGGTACTTTCAGGACAGAGGGTCCATTCGCAGTGCAGTCAGTTTGGGCCTAGAGTCTGTGTCTATAGATGAGCGATTGTGCCTGGCTTCCCATCCCATCTGCACCACCCTACTCTCACCCTTTGCTCCCCTGCAGGCTTCGGGGTGGCCTGCCACCTTGGTGTCCTTACAGAGCTGCCCTGCATCGGGGTGGCCAAGAAGCTCCTGCAGGTGGATGGACTGGAGAACAATGCCCTGCACAAGGAGAAGGTGAGAAGGGCTTTGAGACTCCCTGTGACTCAACCAGAGTGTGCCTGTGTTAGCCACCTCTCGGGGCACCTCAGCTCCAGCCTGGCCTGCTGGCACACCCTTGTGTCACTGGTGTCTTACCCAGAAGCAGACCCACTTTTCCCTGGGCACTGCCTTCCAAGTGCCTCTGGACAGCTCAGAGCAGTGGCTCAGCTCTCAGAAAGCTTCCTGGGCACCGCCCCACCATGTTTGTCTCCCCTACTTCCTTGCCTCTGTGCCAGGACCACACCCACGCAGGGCCACGCCCTCCAGTCCCTGGGGACAGGGTTTCCTGGTTTCCATATCACACTAGCCACCTTCTTCCCTCCGTGGTGTTCAGAGCCAGCCTGCAGACCTGCTTACTGTCATTGTGACTGTAGCCCTTGCTCCACTCCCAGTGTGCCATTTTTCTACCCTAGATCCTCACTGTGGGTGCCATCTTCATCCAGGGGAAGCCATTGACATAATGTTTATCCCATGGGACAAGTTCCAAGAGACCTGACCGTCTCTTTCCTAGTTCCCAGGAGCCTATGTAGAGAGTGAGTTATGTGTTGAGCTGGCAGAGTGGACAGACCCAGGTCCGCTCATGGCAGCCTGATCATGGCGGCCTGATGGATGGATGTGCTGGCCCTCCCCACCCAGAAGGAAGGGGCTGTGGGTTGACTTGTGCCAAGCCCCTAGCTGGAAAGGAAGCTTTCAGGAGGTGGCAGCTTCAGCCTGGACATGGACTGCTGTGCCCAGTGTCACCTGTGTGTCCTCCACCTGCCTCTTGGGGCCCTGGTCAGAGCCTCAGTTACCAGAGTAGACGGAACTTCACCGCAGCGGCCTCAGCACAGTCACCAACATATTCAGTGTGGCCTCTGAGGTGTGGCCCTGTGGGGTCTGGGAGGGCACCTCGCATCCCTGCCTAGGCCTTTGAAACGAAGTTTGCTGGGCTGGGGCGGTGGCTCAAGACTTAGAGTACATCCTGCTCTTGCAGGGCCCACTCTGGGCTCCCAGCACCAGTGCTGAACAGCTGACACCACGGTAACTCCAGCTCCCAGCAATCTGATGCCCCGGCTTCTCTGAGCATCTGCATGCCCTGTTCTTAAAGATAATCTTTTAAAGAATCAAGTTTGCCCTTCAGCTGTTTGAGAAGGGGCAGTGGGTTGAGGGATGGCTCCGTCAGCAAAGTGCTTGTACTGCGTATAAAGACTTGAGGTTGGTTCCCATTAGCCATGTAAAAAGTGCTGAGCTTGGGGGGCCGTGCTTGTTATGCCACCATCAGAATGGCACAAAGGCCTCTTGGTGAGCTCCAGGCCAATGAGACTCCTTCCCGAAGAAGGTGAATGATGCTCCTGAGGATGGCGTATCTAGCCTACGTGCACTTTTGCTTGGGATTTGATTGTTTGTTAGTTGGTGTGATGGAGGTCTCGCTGTGTAGTCCTGTCTGGCCTCAAACTCACAGAGCTCTGCCCTCTGCCTGTCTGGTGCTGGGACTAAAGGTGTGCACTAGCATTCCTGTGATACATATTTTTTTAAAAGGTATTTTTACAGTTGTTTTCTGTTTCCCAGATTGTGCTCCTGCAGGCCGGAGGAGACACATTTCCTCTGATAGGCAGCTCTGGGACTGTCCTGGGAATGGTGAGTGGCCAGAAAGCTGTGCCTTGCCCAGACTTGGGACCTAGGCCGTGCCCCAAGGCAGCTCATGCACACATGCACTTTGTGGGGGCTGGACCCTGTTTCCTACATATCCTGCGACCAACCAGGGTATGCTGTGTCACATTCTCCTCTGGCTACCCTCACCCCATGTGCCACCTGAAGATGCCTGAGGGCCAACAGCCCCAGAGTCCTTGCACCCTGTGAACTCCTTCCAGCCCTCCAGGACAGCCTCACAGCCTCAGTCCTGAGGCTGGTCCTGCTCCATAGCAACGTTGCCCATCCATGCTTGTCCTCCTTCCGCAGGCCCTGAGGAGCCATGACCACAGCACCAAGCCCCTCTATGTCTCTGTGGGCCACAGAATAAGCCTGGAGGTCGCTGTGCGCCTCACCCACCACTGCTGTAGGTTCCGGATCCCAGAACCTATACGCCAGGTATGGGGCTGTGGTGGGAGTGGGAGAGTGTGTGTGTGTTGGGGGGGGGGGGATGCTGACATTGCCACCTAGTCTGTCTTGTTTGTCTTTTATTGCTGTGATGAGACACCATGACTAGGGACATTTTTACAAAGGTACTCATTTCATTGGAGCTGGCTTGCTGGCTTACAGGTCCAGAGGCTCAGTCTGTTATTATTATTATTAAGCATGGCAGCATCCAGGCAGGCATGGCACTGAAGGAGCTGAGAGAGCTCTACCTCTTGTTCCAAAGGCAGCTGCTTCCAGGCAGTTAGGGTAAGGGTGTAAAGCCCACACCCACAGTGATACACCCACTCCAACAAGGCCACACCTCCTAATAGTGCCACTCCCTGGGCCAAGCATACAAACCATCACACAGTCTCACTTGGGGTGGGTCTCTGTAGGCATCTGAGGACAGATCCGCAGGCCCTTGGTAAGAGAGCCTAAAAGCTGGACAAGTTGGATGCAACCCTTGGTCAGAGGCTCTCACAGGGTCATTCTGTGGCTATATTGAGGAGGCTAGTGCTTGTGCCAGAGACACCAATTGGGACCCCAGGCCATGGCTCTGCCAGACACCTGTTACCTAAGCTGCTGTTCAGGGACCCAGAGGCTCAACACTCTGATTAGCCAGTCATCTCACCCTACAGTAAAGCAGCATGCAGCTGAGATCCCAACATGCACCTGTCACGTGGTGGTGCCTGTCTGAACCCTAGGTTGAGAACCCAGGAAAAAACACTCTTTAGAGGAGGCTAGGACAGTCCAGACTCTGGAAAGGCACTATCAAAAGCCCTGGTTCAGGAGGAATTTGATGCATTCAAGCAACTCAGCCACAGCAGGAAGCGTCCAATTCCAGGGCTCACTAGCAAGGGACTTAGAGCAGCTGCTGTCTACATCAGCTGTGGGACAGTTTTTCAGGCCACAACTCCATTCCTTCTGGAGGCTGTGAGGTCTTTGGGAGGTGTGAAGGGAGGGCTACAGGCTGGACTGCCCAGAGCCTGCCTAGACTTAGCCCTCAGGAGAGCTGCAGGTGCACAGGATGGCCTCCAGGGGGCAGCAGCAGGCCGTGCCTCCTGTGATGCTCAGCCCTGCTCCAGGAAAGGCCGCCCAGAGGTGGCCTCTGAGAATGAGTGAGCTCTTGTCATCCCCCATGGAAGGCCTTCTTTAACTGAGTCCTCATCTGGGGTGTTACTGCTGTTACAGGTGCAGTGGTCTCTCAAGCCCCAGAAGGCCTTTCCCCTTCCATCCTGGCCGTCTAATGAGAGCAAGCCAGCAATGCACTCCCTTAGCACCTGCAGCCGAGAGCTGTGCAGCCCCAGACCTGCATTGTTAGCCGTGGTGTTTCCCAGAGTTACAGTGGTTTCTGTCCTAGCAAGTAAGGGGGCAGCCTCCTGCAAAGCACCTGGAGTACTGGAAGCCAGAGCACACCTGTCACATGTCACAAGAGAGCCTGCCAAACCCTGGGCACACGCAAAGCGAGCACATGATGGCCTAGCCTGGGACCCCAGGTTGGCAGGGAGGAAGGGAATAAGGCTCTGTCGGCCCGGCAGGACAGGCCGTGGCTTTTGGCCTGTCTTCTTTCCACTGGCCCCTCAGCAGAGCGCCCTCCCAGCAATTCCACTTCCCCAAAGTTCTCCAATAAGGGCTTAGTGCCTGTCTTTAGGGTCTTCCTTCCCTCTGCTCTGGTACATACCCAGACTCTGGTAGAGCCCAGGACATCCCACTGCCCACGGCTCACTTCCCTTAGCTGAAGAGCAGCTGCTGTCTGCAGGATTAGCTATTGCTGTCTATGAGTCTTGTGATCCCAAAGCTAAGCTAAACCCATCTGAGCTGGGACCAGGGGCTTCCTGAGGCCAGGCTCTTAGAGGTGGAGGAGGGGGGTGCATATTCAGATCTGAGTCCCACTCTGTGGCTCTACCTGTGGTCCCCAAGCCCTTTTTTTATTATCATAACTTGTCAACCTTTCTGGAGATGAACAGGTGTCACAGCTGACACCCATCAGAGGGACAGCCAGTGAAAACAAACAGTCTGAGTCAGAGAAGAGGCTGAGCAGCCTGGAAAAGCAAGAGCTCAGGACCCTCAGCCTTCACCTCAACCCCAAGGGTCTCACATCTCTGCCAACTACACACTGGTGGGGCTGATTCCCCAAAGGACATGATGAGCTTGAGTGGGCTGCCCCTGAAAGAGTAGAATGTGCTTCCAGGCTGCTAGGGATGGGAAGACATGCCCAGGGGCTGGCTTACACCCGTGTGTATCCTTCAGGCTGACATCCGCTCTCGAGAGTACATTCGGAGGACTCTAGGGCAGCTTGGGGTGGCTCCTGCACAGAGAAAGGACAGGTGAGTGTAGAAGGGCACCCCCAATGGGTGTGTATGAATCCATCCTGTCCTTAATGCAGGGTTGTAGCTTAGGGCCACAGTGTGAGGCTGGGCCTGGTAGGGGACGTAGGGAGGGGGGTCCCTCAGAGACTTCAAACGTAGTAGGAACCCTCAAGAAATCCCACTCCTTTGGCTCAGCTTGCCCAAGACCCATCTCCAATGTGGTTGCTATCTGAGTTAGGGCTTTTATTGCTGTGAGGAGGCACCATGACCAAAAGCAAGTTGGATTGGAAAGGGTTTGTCTTAACCTTCTGTGTCCTGTTCATCACTGGAGGAAGTCATGACAGGAACTCAAGCAGCACAGGAACCTAGAGGCAGGAGCTGATGCTGAGGCCATGGAGGGTGCTGCTCACTGGTTTGCTCCTTGTGATTTGCTCAGCCTGCTTCTTATAGAACCCAGGACCACCAGCCCTAGGATGATACCACCCACAGTGTGTTGAACTCTCCCCCATCAATCACTATACCCACAGTGTGCTGGACCCTCCCCCATCGATCACTACACCCACTGTGTGCTGGACCCTCCCCCATCGTTCACTACACCCACTGTGTGCTGGACCCTCCCCCATCAATCACTACACCCACTGAGTTCTGGACCCTCCCCCGTTGATCACTACACCCACTGAGTGCTGGACCCTCCCCCATCAATCACTACACCCACAGTGTGCTGGACCTTCCCCCATCAATCACTACACCAACTGAGTGCTGGACCCTCCCCCATCAATCACTACACCCACAGTGTACTGGACCCTCCCCCATCGTTCACTACACCCACTGTGTGCTGGACCCTCCCCCATCGTTCACTAGTTAAGATCATGCTCTGCTCTAGGGGCTTGCCTGCAGCCTGATCTTCAGGAGGCATCTTCCCCATTGAGGTTCCCTCCTGTCAGATGACTTTAGCTTATGCCAAGCTGATATAAAACCACCCAGTACAGCTTTATCTGTCCAAAGGTCCAGACCAGGTCTCCCCAGAAAGAGCATGACCTTTGGAGTTAGACATGGTTCTGTTTACCACATTCCCTCGAATGCCTGTCTCCCATCACAGGAGTTCAGTCCTTCGAGCTTTGAGTCTGTTGTCATCAGCAGTCTCCGCTAGGGACACAGGGCTGGCATGAGCTCTTTACACAAAGCGGTATTACTAGAACAGGCCTTAGGGAAGTCTTGCCAGGAAACAGGTACTGTGATCCCATCTCATGGGTGAGGAAGCGAGACACGGGGCATCAGCAATAGAACGTGGCACATATGGCAGCTTCAGTTTTGATCCCTGCCTCTAGTGTGCCTCGTACCCAGGTAAAGACAAAGGCCCTGCCTTGCGTGGTGCACGAGTAGTGAGGGGTGCACCCTCGTACTCATTTCCCTGAAGCTGGGGGCTGTTCCTGGGCCACTGGGCTGTTAAAGAGCTGAGGGGATGGGCAGCTGGCCCTACCCCACTTCACCATTGAACTTGGCTAGCCTGAGGGCAGAGTACACCCGTGCAGGTGAGTACTGTCGGCCTTCCCTCTAGGTTAGACCCTTCATCAGGCCTTCAGAGATCCCTGGAGAACCAGGGGACTTCTGACACACTCTGGCTTTTTATGTTTCCTGTTTCTTGGTGTCATTACCAGGAGCCAGAAGGAGCAGAGGCCAAATGCATGCCCCCAGGGAGGCCCAGGGGCACCTGCAGATCAAGGCAGGCCTCCTGAATGCCACGGGAGAGACTCCAGCTCAGACCCGAAAGCCCCCAAGCCAGGCTTCCAGAAGCAGAAGGACCAGCAGTTGGAGGGAACCGGACATCAGGAAGATTCGGATCTCTGGCCTCCTTCTCCAGCCTGGGTACAGTCACCACCCTGAGAAGATGATCTCTAGGAGCGGTGGGGACCTCACCACGCCCCAGAGGCAACAGTGCGTGGAACTCCAGGAGGATGCAGCAGGCTTAGTCCAGTGTGGGCCAGCGGCTGCCAGCCTCCTCCATCACTGGCTAGTCAGTGTGTTCACCATGCCCCAGCAGGACCACATTCCAGACCAGGAAGCACACATAAGCACCAAGAGTACATGAAGGACTTCAGGCCTCGGGTGCCCAGAGGCCCTGCGGTTGGCAGCCTGTGCCAGCAGCTCTGCCTTTCCCTCTTGGGAATACAGACCTGGCTCTTCCTGGCTTTACCCTCATGGGTCACTCTTACTTCACCATCCCAGCCACAGGAGACTGTCACCCGTGTCATAGCCAGACTGCAGCCCCCATGGTGCCTGTCCTCAAGCTTGTCTGCTGCTGAGCTTGAGGGACCTGCAGTGGGAAAGCCTCAATCCTGGAGCGGGCTCAAGAGTGGGCGTTGGGGAGTCAGCTGCACAGAGGGTGCCAGATGGGAAGCCGGTTGAGGCCCATGGTGAGAAAGCCCCAGGCTCGGCTCCTCACTCCTCTTCCTGCCACCCTCTCACCAGAGAGCGTCAAAATCCCATCCCACTAAGAAGGCGGGTATGTTCTAGCCTGGTGCCTTCTTGTCTGGGTGGCCTTGAAGGGGCTGCTGAGGCAGGCCAACAGCAGGGCTGCAGTGTCCTCCCTGTCCTCCCACACACATTCTAGGCTCACCAGAGTGGCATCTGAGCTGGGACACAGAGATGGCACGCCTGTGACATGTCTCTTGCCCTCACCCTAGTCCCCAGACTCCCTGGAGGAGAGGTGACAGATGGTGGGGAAGCTAGCTACTAAATCCTGTGGATACCCACAGGGGGTGGTCAGGATGGGATGAGGGTCGGTGATAGGGGAAGGACAGAGGGGTGGTTCTCCTGTGATACCCAGGCCCATTTAGACTCAGCTGGGCTGCTGCGTCTCCCTCCTAAGTCAGTCCATAGTAACTACCACTTGGGGGTAGGTCTGCTGCTGCTGTCTCTGATGGAGCTGGTGGCTCATCCCTACTCGCTGGGGTTTCAGGTTTTGGATATAAGGAAGATAGATCTGTGGTTCTGTCACCCAGTAAATGAAGTGTGGGGCAGGAGGCAACCTCCCCACCACACACCTGGTATATATAGGCCAGCCTCCATGGGCAAGAACCCCACGGCCACCCAGGGTGTCCAGTGTCCACATCCACCACTGGCCCTCCCCAGTCCCTCACAAACATTCAGCACACACACCACACACACACATTCATTCTCTCTCTCTCTCTCTCTCTCTCTCTCTCTCTCTCTCTCTCTCTCTCTCTCTCTCTCTCTCTCTCTCTCTCCCCCCCCCCCTTCATATTCCCTGATGCTCCTGTGGAAGCCAGAGCTGGAGGGCCTGCAGCTGGCCCCACCATCTGCCTTCCTAACTTCCAGACCTCTCCCTTCTCAAGCCCTGTCAAGACAGAGTTGTGGAGGGGGAATTTGGAGGTGGGGGAAGCAAAAGGCTGAAGCTCAACCACAATAGCTAGAACCATTGAAAGCTTAGATGTGAGGTGAGGAGTAAGGCAGCTGAGCCTGAGGGCCAGCACACAGCATCCTTGGGTGAAGGGAAGCTGTTTAGAGAAGTAGGGCCCCAGAGGCCAAGGCCATCAGTCCTTAAGACCACCCTCACAGATGTGGAGAAAAACAGCTTACAGAGTCTCCTGTCCAGGCCTCACTTGAGCAGGTAGCTCTTCCTACTCCTGTGAGCCACCAGAGAGTGGCTGGGGACCCAGCCTGGTCACCCCATCTCATTTGTTCAACTCTTTTTTTTTTTTTTTTTTTTGGTTTTTCGAGACAGGGTTTCTCTGTGTAGTCCTGGCTGTCCTGGAACTCACTTTGTAGACCAGGCTGGCCTCGAACTCAGAAATCCGCCTGCCTCTGCCTCCCGAGTGCTGGGATTAAAGGCGTGTGCCACCACGCCCGGCTTCATTTGTTCAACTCTTAACAGGAGACCTTCCCCAAGACACAGAAGTCAGGCCTGATGCTGCTCAGCTTGGCACCTTCCAACACGCAGACTCTCCTCAGCCTGGGCAGAGTGGCCATGCGCCCGGGGAGAGTAGCTCTCCAGGCTGCTGTACAGGCAGACACTGCCAGGGCTCTGCCCAATCCCCACATACTGAGGAGCAGGGCAGAGCCTGAATGTGGCCTTCTAGACAACTTTTATGTGATTTGTTCTGAAAATCCTTTCAGTCATTAAAATACAATTTGTTTTGCACAGTATAGTGTCTGGGGAGCCTGAGACCAGAGTCTCTGGGCATGGGTTCAAGGCAACCCTGAGTAACATAGGCCTGAGGCTTTGTCACAAACAAAAAGGATTCATTACCGTGTGCAGCCATTACCATGCTTGCCTGTACCAAAGCATTTCTATTGTCCCAAAGACAGCCCTGTACTATTAGCTTCTAGTCCTCGACCTTCCCCACAAGGATCTGTCAGCCCAGCTGCCCCGCTGGGTGTGTGGCAGCCTGGATTTTACCTGGCTGAGCTGCTACAGGGAGCTAAGGTAGTGAGGTGCCAGGGCCAGGGGGATGCAAACTGAAGGAGCAGGGTGGATAGAACATGGATTGTGGGCAAGTCTGGGGTGGGGCGTCCAGACACCCGAGACACCGGTGCTTGAGGGCAGGGGACCCTAAGTGCAGTGGCGTCTCAGCTCCTTCCCGCAGAACCTTAAAAATAGGGCCGCAGTGATGTCCATCTCAGCAGACCACAGCTTTCTAGAGCTAAGAATATTCTTGAACCTCTTAATAATTCAAGTCAGATCCAAATAGATTTTCATATTCATCTGCAGTTTCTGTTTCCCTTCCCAGCATCCCCACCCCTGTCTGGCAGCTGGGAGAAGGTGGCTTCCAGGGGGAGGCAACCTAAACTAGCTGCTTTGTCTGTCACTCAGGACCCCAGTCATCCCCATTTCCTGCTCATGGGACAACAAGATTGGTGGACTGCCAGGGCTGGAGCCGCCTACTATGATCTAGCCATGGCCAACCCCGAGGAGAGAGGCCCAAGCCATCGTGGTTCCTACATCCCAGGCAGGTCAGGCTGGGGAACCTTGACCCTTCCTCAACACCTCAAGAGAGCCACTTGCTGTCTCCTGGCTTCTGGGGAGCACACATGCTCCTTAGATCCCAATGGGAATATACTGTCCTGCCTCCTCAGAAGAGTCCATGAAGAGCTAGGTCTTAGGCTGAGACCTAGGGATTGCATCTGTACAGGGCTCCAGCCCCAGGTCTCTGTTCTTGAATGCTAAGTGTACCTGGCCAAGTCACTCTGCCTCTGGGTAACTCTTTCCTTGATAGTGAGATGGTGGGTATAGTGTCTCCAGAGTCAGCAGGATATCAGCCTGGAACACCTTCCCCTTCTGAGAGTGCTAGAGTGAACACCGCCCCCCTCCAACCCACTTGTCTGGTATCGAAGGTGAGAAGCAAGCATCAGCGTAGTAAGGTAGAGGCTTACCCACCTGGCCCACTCACCCCAGCAGCAGCCCAATCCCGCATCCCTGCTGCACCGCCCTGACCAATTTATTAATTAAAAGCAGAGGCACAGAACAGCGGCACGGCACCACTGACTTGCAGATGAATGGCCCAAGAAGTAGTTAGGTGGGTGTCGCCGTGGTGATGGAGTAGGACTCTGGTTCCCATTCCCCACACAGAGCAGGCGCCTGCTGCACCAGGTCCTTAAAGGCTCCTGGGAAATGGGAAGATGAAGTGCAGGAGCCGGGACTCCAGGCAGAGGCACCTGGATCAGGTCTTGATGGAGAGAGTGTAGTTTGGGCTGGAGTTTTGTCTTGTCTTGTTTTGTTTTGAACATGGTCTTATCACAGCGGAACTGGATGACCTTGAGCCTCTGGTCTTCCTTCTCCCAGCTCCTAGCAGTGGGGCTACATTGCAGGTCTATGCCACCACATTGGTGCTGGAGATCAAAGCCAAGGCTCTGTGCTTGCTGAACAAACTACCAACTGGGCTGGAGAGATGGCTCAATGGTTAAGAGCACTGACTGCTCTTCCAGAGGTCCCGAGTTCAATTCCCAGCAACCACATGTTGGCTCACAACCATCTGTAATGGGATCTGATACCCTCTTCTGGTGTGTCTGAAGACAGCTACAGCATACTCCTATACATGAAATAAATAAATCTTTAAAAAAAAAAAAAAAAGAAAGAAAAAATACACTACCAACTGAATGACATCCCACCCGGCTCGATTTTACTTTCCCTCCTTTAAGTCTCATTCATGGTGGTTTTCAATCAAAGCCAACGCCTGCAGTGTTTGGCTTGTAGTGAGACACCTGCACCTTCTTGCCTGAGTCCCTCTCACAGGCAAACTGTTATTTTAGCATATGATTGTTTTCCTCATTATTTTAAAAGCATTTTTGTGTGTGTCTGGGTGTGGTATGTGCATGTAACTGTAGTACTTGAGGAGCAAGAAGAGGACCTCACACTGGAATTACAGATTGTTGTGAGCCATGTCATGAGGCTGACTTGAGTTCTGGGAACCGAACTCTGCAAGTGCTTGAGCGCTCTTCCCTGAGGAACCACTTCTCCAGCCACTGGATATCTACCTCTAGTGAGCATGCCAGCATTGCTCCTCCCCCACCCCTGGCAGCATTGCTCCTCCCCCACTCCTGCCAGCATTGCTCCTCCCCCACCCCTGCCAGCATTGGTCCTCCCACACCCCCACCCCTGCCAACATTGCTCCTCCCCTCCACCCCTACCAGATTTAGAGACTGCAGACTGACTTCTCGGATGTTGCCCATCCATCCTCTGTCCTCTGATGTTAGCCACTGCTTGTGTGCCCATGAGTGTGCATGCACACATGTGCACTCCCACACATGTCCCTGCACACAGGACACTCAGCTAAGTAGGGTATCATAATTACATTCATTTTACTTGTGCAACCTCTTGTTTCTCCCCTCTAGGCTTTCCTCTTGTCTAGGGAGGGGCTGGCTTACCTTCTGTGCACCCATTACTTAATTCTCCCTACCACCACCACCCCACCGCAATGGAGCCCAGCAGTGCGCATCTCCTTCAGGAGCATTGGCATCAGAAGGCCATGTGTGAGCTTGACTCCTTGGCACCTCTGGTAGCCATCCTCCAAGAAAGCCTCCTAAATTTGTCTACTTGCCTGGCACTAGGGTCACTTGTGTGATTCATAAAGGATGAGAAAACAGGCAGGGGCTATTCTCAATGTCAACATGTGTGGCCAACTCTCCCTCCCTCCCTCTCCCCCTCCCTCTGGTATCTTTAGTTGCTATGTCACAAGCTGTTCTGAGGATACCACTTGGAAGTGTCTGCTCCACCTTCCCAGACTTTGGCTGGCAGCAGCCCTGGCTGTCATCATCATAACTTCTTGAGACCCTGGGGAAGAGCCCCTAGCCCATCTGCTTCCAGTCTTCTGTCCCTCAGAAGCCACATGCCATAGTCTTTGATCTGAGGTAATTTGTTTGCCAAAGAGCTAAGTGACACACATGCATTCTTCCCCCTAGACCAACCCATCTCCATTGCCTTTGCTGATGCACCACCACAGGTCGCCGAGGGTAGCCCTCCTAAGCTTGGGGGTTTTCCGTCTTGACCTTGAGGTTCATTCAGGTCTGCACCCTATACGATTCTCCATCTCAACAAAGTGTTTTAATCCTGCATTAGACCCTTCAAGCTGTGTACCCGTCCTTTCTACCTCAGAAGTCAGTGCTCCTGATGGTCTTGCAGCCAGAGAATCTAAAAGGAGGCTCTAAAAACAAACCAACTACCATGAGAGTTATCGTACCAGCAGGCTAGGGTGTGGCTCAGTGGTAGAGCACTTGCCTAGCATGGATTTGATCCCCTCGTCCTCGCCTACACCACCGAAACAGTTCAGATACAGAAACATCATTTTGGGTGCTTGTGGTGTCCTGTAACGTTAGCTAGTTTCCCCTGTCAATTATGTGGAGCAAGACCACCCTAGTTGATCAGCTTTTACAGCGATCACAAAACACTGGAGAGAACCATGTTAAAGGAAAGAGAGGTTTATTTTGGCTCATGGCCAAGGGTACCAGCCAGTCGCTCTGGAGCCTGAGAGGAGGCAGCATGCCTTACTTAGCCAGGAGCCAGGATTGGTCTTGTGACAGCCAGAAAGCAAGGGAGTGAGGAAACAGGGTCCTGTGGTCCCCTACAGGATTATATCTCTAATGTCTCACCTAAACCTCACCTCATAGAGGTCTTCCACCTTCCCAGAGTGCCAGAGAACGGGCAGAAAGCCTTCCACACCAGGGTCCCTCAGATGGTTCGGATCCAAAGGGCTGCTGTCCTGGGGGCTGAAGCCAAGGCTAGGGCCCAGTGATGGGGTAGGGGACTGTGCAGTCTGAGACTCTGTTGACCCCCTTGACTTTCATGTCCTAGGGCCCTGGCACAGGAGCAGGCACAGCAGCACCTTGCTTATGGTCTCCTCTCCCTCTAGGTTAGTGGGTCACAACCTGTGTGGGGGGGGGGTCACGTGACCATTTCACATGAATGGCATGTCGGATATTCTGAATATGGTATATTTTCATTATGATTCATAACAGTAGCAAAATTACAGTTACAAAGTAGCAATGGAAATAATTTTATGTTTGGGAGTCACCGAAATTTGAGGAACAGTGTTAAAGCGTTAAGGAGGCTGAGAAGCACTGCTCTAGGTGATCCTTGGTCCCTCTGATGCTCCTCCAAAGGTAACCAGGAGGGACAGTGGACTGGAGCAGTGCAGAGTCACCCTGGCTACAGTCAGACCCTCAGATGCAAGCTAAGGTAACCAGGAGGGACAGTGGACTGGAGCAGTGCAGAGTCACCCTGGCTACAGTCAGACCCTCAGATGCAAGCTAAGGTAACCAGGAGGAACAGTGGACTGGAGCAGTGCAGAGTCACCCTGGCTACAGTCAGACCCTCAGATGCAAGCTAAGGTAACCAGGAGGGACAGTGGGCTGGAGCAGTGCAGAGTCACCCTGGCTACAGTCAGACCCTCAGATGCAAGCTAAGGTAACCAGGAGGGACAGTGGACTGGAGCAGTGCAGAGTCACCCTGGCTACAGTCAGACCCTCAGATGCAAGCTAAGGTAACCAGGAGGGACAGTGGACTGGAGCAGTGCAGAGTCACCCTGGTTACAGTCAGACCCTCAGATGCAAGCTAAGGTAACCAGGAGGGACAGTGGACTGGAGCAGTGCAGAGTCACCCTGGTTACAGTCAGACCCTCAGATGCAAGCTAAGCAGAGCAGAAGTGGGTCCTTGGGACTTCATGCAGCTTGGTCTCTGAGGTCCTAGGAAAATGCCATGCTACCTCCTGGACATCCTCTTCCTCGGCTGACAAGGAACAGTATGATTAAGACTCCATTATTAACTTGCCAATCTTATTTCTGGGGCACAGCCGCTAACAGCTTAGGGGACCCACTTGGCATATAACGAGGTCTCCATGACAAATTACTTGGCTATCAATTAACTATCTGGGGAAATGTCATGCAGGATCCGTCATGCTGGCAGGGGAGAGAGAGCCAATTAACCTGGAGCAGTCAGTCCAATCCATACTCAGCCTCCAGCAGGGCTGGAAATGAGGCGAAGGAGCCTGCAGGGGCCCAGAGTGGGCAGAGCCTTCCCACTACCCCAGACGGACACAGGCTCCGTCCCTTCATTCATAACATGGTCACTGGCCATGTGGCCAAAAAGGTCTCAGATGAGGGGACCAATGGTTGGATTAGACCATCTCTGGGAGGGATAACTGCACCACCAGTGTCCATTGCTTGACATGTGACCGCAGGAAGCAAAGGGTCGCCCACATCCTCAAGGTAAAGGGGACAAACGGCAGAGCTGTGAGATAAAGGGGTGGATGGACCCCAGAAACACAGCGATGGCGACAAGAAGCAGAGAACAGCCAGGATACTGCCTACGAACAGGCTGCAGCACACTTGGCACATGGGACCATTGGCAGCACACTGGCAGCTACCAGCAGAATCCTGGCAACCTTCAAGGCTCTGGGATGCTCTCTGAGTCTTTCTGGAGTGACCCACTGCACCTCTAGCTAAATTTGACTGCCTCCCTTGCTCTGGCAGGTGCAGGCTTGGCCCTGACTCCTGAAGGCCAGGGCAGGTGTCCTGGGAGTAGGACAGAGTCATCCCGGATGAAGTGCTTGACCCCCTCAGCTGGCATTATAAGCTACAAAGATGGAGGACTCTGGTGACTCTGGGCCATTACTGCCTGTACCTTTGGAGATCTGGCTTTGCTTTTAGAAAGGCCCTCTGGGTGCTGGGGGTGCCCACTCAGAACAGCCGCCCAGACCCTGACCCACCACACCCTTTAGCTTTGTCCATGCCACTCAGCCAACCAGTGATTGGCAGCTGCCACTGCCCCGCCCCCAAGCCTCATGCCTATTCATGACACTGACATATGGCACCTCCGTGGGGGGCTGAAGGGATCTGCTAGTTGAGAGAGTGCAGCGTGTCCCCATTCGAGCCCTGCTGAAGCAAAACAAATGCAAGATGCGAGGGGAGCAGAGGCGGCCCGGAGGCGTGTGCGCGCCTGTCGGTGAGCCTGTGTCTGCACACTCGCCCTGCAGGGACGCTGTGAGGGGGATGCAGGGTGAGCCAGGGAGGATGGAAGGACTGGGCCTTCAGAGCCTCCTGGTGTCTCCGCCGTGGGGTCCTGAGGAATCCGGCTGTCTGCCCACTGCCCCAGGCAGGCTTACACAATGAATTTTCCTCTCTTACACTGAACACTGGGCTACAGGCCGTGGGACTGTACCAGAGGTCTATATCTGCAGCCCTAACAGAAGCAGATCTTTGGGAATGTTCTTTCTGTAATCATGATAGTTCTAGCATCAGTCCAGAGGACTCCAGGCTCAACCCAAGTCTTGTCTTTTTATCTTTTCATTGTGTACTGGGATAGTGTCTGCCTTTGTAGCCCATGGCTGGGAACTCCTGCCTCAGCTCCCAATTAGAGGTGTGTACCACCATGCTTTGGAGGTGCTGTGGCCCACAAAGGTCCTGTCTCACGCCCGGCTCCTCTTCCATTACCCTGTACCTGAGGCTGAAGAAGTAGGTTTGGCTTTCAGACATCCTTGGCAGGGATGAGGCTAAGGGCTCTTTTTCCCAGTCTAGGCCTGGAAACCAATTTGGAATGTATATCCTAGAGATGCCATTGGATCCAGGACCTGCCTGTCCTCAGTGTGCAAAAAAGTCTCTGGCCACAGCCCCTGCCCTGATGGGACGGGCTCAGGTTGATTGGGCACTGGGCCGACTATGTTTCAGGCACCGCTGTGCATTGAGGCATCTGCTGCCACCATCTCCGGGCAGATGGCTTCCAGTGAGCTAAGTGTGTGCGGGGGAAGGGGTGCCATAGGAACCCCTTCCCGCAGGGAGCTTGGGGGCGGGAGAGGCAGGCACCCGCTAGAGCGAGCAAGGAGCAGACCACATCTGAAGGAGAGGCTGGGACCACACGAGCTCTGAGTGGAGTAAAGCCAATGAGTGTGTGGAGTCCCTGCCCATCCTTGGAAGAGAGGTGGGATATCTCATGGAACAGGGTTAGCCTTTCCCAGCAAACCTGGCTGGGTGGTCTTGGGCGACTTCTTTCTTTCAGGTTCCCAATGCCTGACAGAAAACCATCCTCAGACATCTGCCAGCTCCCAAACTTGAAGCTTCAGTAGGATGAAGGTGTCACCAGCACACAGACACTTGTCTGTTAGGGGGCGGTACAGTGAAGTCACACTGGCACACCCTACCAGGCTCACCCAAGGCTCCCTGAGGCTGGTCTTTGTGCTGTGTTAGTTGAGGTCACGGTGCTGGGCAGGGTTCTTTACCAACTGTCCCTAGCCACACCGGCAGCAACTGGAACCACAGAGGCGAGGGGCTGCCCAGTCTTCTGGCCAGGACACTAGCTGGGGTCAGAAATCCACTTCTTTCCCGGCTATCCCCAAAGCCATGTCTGCTGCACTCAGGACTTACAGAAGAGCCAGGAACCCCAGTTCTCAAGGAAGAGGTAAACAGAATCCATCCTGGAGAGTTATGGCAAGGCAGGTCCTCCAGGGGCATTACGGAGGAATGGTGGGAAAGTTGTCAAGGAAAGAGCAGGGAGCCAGCCAGCAGCCTTGCCAGCGTGTCCATCAGGTGCCCCAGGTCCGAAGGCCTGCAGCCAGAGCTTGTGTGCTTGAGGCTGCTCTCTTCATTCCTACCACCACCTTGTAATGGTTTATGTCTGTTGCCTCCTAAGACTGGGCTGAGGCAAGGCTGAGGAGGTCTGGATGACACCTGGGCCTGAGCTTCCCGATGCAAGGCGGGGGCGGGGAGCTGGTCTGCCCCATGCCATCCCTAGCATGTGGACCTGTGAAGACTCTGTGCTCTATAGAGATGCTGACTAGTACCTCAGACGTCCAGAGAGGGCAGCATGTGGGCCTCCCCTTCCTCCCCTTCCCTCTAGGCCTAAGGAGGCTGCTCCTAGCTGGCCGCATACCCTCCGGCTCATACCAAATGCCTCCTCCTGCCATGACTCAGCCCGGCTGTTACTCAGCCTCCCTTCTGCTGTCAGCTGCCTTTTGTTTTTTGGATTTTAGTTTGTTTGGGGGTTTTGTTTTGTTCCCCCCCGCCACCCCAAAATGTAATACTGGCACTGAGCCAAGGCAGGGTGTCTCTCACAGCTCTGGCCTCTGCCTATGCAGGATCAGGAGTGGCTCTCCGGGTCACGAAGGCTAAAGGTGGAAAATGGTCAAACCCTGGGTCTAGTCACCCGGACACTAGGGACTTGGTCACCTCCAGAGAAAAGTCAGGCCCCACCCCAGTCCCACCATCGGTTCAGCCAGATTCTACAGTTTCTGGGGTATCCATCCATCCAAAACCAGCCTTCCCAGTTGCGCTGTGACCCTAGGATCCAACATGCCCTCGATGTCGTAGTGTGAACATCCAGAGATCAGAGGCTCTCTTGGAAAAGGAAAGGCCCAAAGTTCCAGCTTTCATAGAGCAAACGGTGTGTCCTGGAGAGTTGTCATGCCCATGGCTGCTCTGGAGAGCTAATGAAGGCAGCCTAACCCCAAGGTTTCTCTGTCCTTAGGAGGCACCATGCCAGGCAAGGTGGCCCTGACAGGGATGATTCTGTCCTGGGACTGGGCCCACATAGCAGAATGGACAGATGAGAGATGAGACACTTGAGCTAGAGACCCAGACTCTTGAAGTGGGATTGGCATCTCCTTTAAGGGTGACGGCCACTAGGTGAGGCAGGAGCAGTGAGACTGACATCACATTTCTGACTCTGAATCTGGAAGGTTCACGGAGAGGAGAGCATTTGCATTTAGGGAGGAGGGACTGGCTTGAACCTGAGGGAACTTGGAAAGGAGAAGGGATTTGCAATGGGTATCAAGGGACTTGCTGCTGCTCTTGTGGCCTTAGAGAATGGCCTGCTGGGAGGAGGGTTGAAAGACTTCTGCCTCCTGGACAGGAATCCAAGGTTTCAAGGTGCAGAAAGAGCTAGAGCCCTGGTGAATGGTGCCTTTTTGGTACCTCATGGGAGAGTTAGGTAACCACAAACTGACATGGGGGTTCAGATAGCCATAGGAGATAGTTCTACAGTAGAATGGGCCAGCTCTGCCCAGTCCAAACCTTTCTTGCCACCTGCAGTGTCTTCCCAGCCCCTCCCTCCTCTGCTGCTCTGTGTCCATGTCTCATGCAAGGGGTTGGATGGCAGCCTCAGAAAGATGTATCTGCCTAGAACTGGGGCCTTATATAGATAAGAGTTCACAGATGCCACCAACTTACATGCCTCAAATACATGTTTCCCATCCATGGGCATGGACCCAGTCAGTGTTCCACATTTGCTGACCTTAAAAGCCAGGGCACTCTGCCCCATTGCTTCAGTGATGGTCTGATAGGTGGGTAGCCAAGCAGTGGGGCCAATTTAGCAACCCCCACTGTAGCTGCAAGGGAGTCAGGGAAGAGGGTTCCCATACATGCCTACTGAAGAAAGACAAGACCATTCGCTATCAAAGTAGCTGCCACCTTCTCAAAAAAAGAAGAAAAGATGCCAGGTGTAATGCACCCAGCTTTAGTCTCGGCACTCAGAGGCAGATGCGGGTGATCTCTGTGAATTCAGAGTTGACCTGGTCTATGTGGTGAGACCCTGTCTCAAAAATAGGGGGAGGAGATTTGAGAGCAACACAGGGGCCCTGGGAAGGAAGGCAGGGGCTGTGCTGGAACCCATACTCATGAGCCAAGAACGCTGATGGACACCAGCCCCCACGGAAGCTAAAGCAAGGCCCAAGGCGAACACCAAAGGATCTAGTCCATCTGCCATCTTTATTTTAGACTTTCTGGGCGCCAGAGAGGTGAAGGAATCATGTCCTCAGGCACATATAGGCTTCCCTTCTCTCTTCTCTCAGGCCAGAGCTGCCACCGTGGCCTGGGAAGGTGAGCGTGGACCATGGCAGTGGTCAGACAGGCACAGGTTTGAATCCATAACCGTCCAGCCAGGTGTTTGTTCCTTCCTGTGTCCCCATGGTGTAGCCCTCCTGACATGTAAACGTATAAATACCTGCTCCAATTTTTTGACTCAGCCCACCTTAGCAGTCTCCTGCAAATCCAGAAGGTTAGTAAGGATTTTGGCCGAAAAGTCCTTTGCCAGTGAAAGAAATGGCAACCACCTCCCTCTTTATGGGATCGCACCATTCTCAGGCAGGATGGAGAGCTCTTGTTTGCTGGCTCCCTTGCAGCTATAGTACCAGCAGTTGACCAAGCCCCACTATCCAGTGCCCTGCCTCTCAGAGGCAGTCATTAGGAAAGCAAGAGAGCTGAGGACCGTGACTTTCAGGAGAGCAGATGTAGGCTGCTGGATCCATGCCCATTGGTAGAAGATTTTGTTTGGAGCATGACTATTGGCTGTGTGGCCTCCAAAGCCACCTCTGTGCCACTTTAGCTGAGTGGGTGATCCTCCTAATATCTTGCAATGGGTCCTTTCCCATGAAGCCAGCCCAAGTGAGTCCTGTCAGCTTGTGGAAATGTGTAGGCTGAAGGGTGCCCTGGGCATGACTCTCAGCTCTGTCCATGCAGGAGGGAGGTCTTGCCCAGAGACCAGCTCCTGAGTTCCTTGCCCTTCCACCCTAGCTGTATGAGAGACCTCATTGGAACATGGCTGAGCAGCAGGTCCCAGAATCAGCACAGAGTGGGAACATTGCAGGTCAAGATGCTGGGTCCCATACCCCACCAGGGAGCATGGGACTCTCTCTCTCTCTCCACAGTCCCTATCCCAGGTGCTCACTCTGCTCCCACACAGCCTTAGCCCCACTCCCAGGCCCTCTCAAGGGTTCAGTCCTCACTCCTTCTGTCCGTCCTCTTTCTCTGTACTACCTCCTTCTTAGAAATGAAGTCATCTAGAAAAATAATCCAAAATTAGAAAGGGAAAAAAAAACTAAGAAAGTGGGATTTTTTTCCCCCTTCAAACATTTGGTAAGACACCTCCCACACAGATGAGTGTCCACAGGGGCCTGTTTTGGTCTAAGGAGATTGTGCCTCAGGCTGTGTGAGGTAGTGGGCCTCTGGGCCCCATGATAGGGTCTGCATGGCACCTCTCCTGCATGGCAAGGGTCAGACACTAATATCTGATCGTGGAAACCCTGGTGCCCCAGAGCTGTCACCTGCATGCAGAGGCCCAAGCCCAGAGATGGGAAGAGAGCCCTTTTGGGTGCCAGGCCAGGAGTGGCCTTACCTTAGCTCCTAGGTGGCTGCCTGCCTCCTGTCTCCTGTCTCTCCCTCTTCCCACCAACCCACGCCCTGCTGCAGAGTTCTCGTTTGTTTATTTATAATTTATACTCAGCCTGCTTCCAAGAACGCTCTGAGGCCCTTGCTGAAAAGCTGCTTCCTGGCTCCTCTGTGCTGCTGACAGTTCTGGGCTGCAGGCTGTGCACACAGTCATTGCTCTCCAGCTGACTGCTCAGCAAGGCTTTCAGGGCCCTCCAGATGGGGAGATGTGGCCCCAAACACAGTCTTCCCCATACCATCTGTGTGCCCAGCACCCAAAGCCCAGGATATCTTCCTCCCTCTTGATTAGACCCTTCCCTAGTCTTCAGAGAATGGGTGGGGGGTGAAACACCCTTCTGCCAGTGCTTCTGCTCTGTTCTGCCACCTGGTGCAGGTGACCCCACCTTTGCCCCCAGACTTTGCCCTTTCCTGAACATGCAGTGTAGGTAATGAACGAAGGTGGAGATTTGGATGATGCTCCAGCCAAAGGTGTTTCTGGGCAGTCACCATGGATGGCATGTGAGAAAGGAATTTCAGGAAGGAGAGGGTGGAAGAAGCTATACCCTTAACCCTTGACCCTTGACCCAGGGTTGTAAATAGATGGTAAATACTGTTTTCAGGACTTGGATATGAAGATGATCCAGAAGTGGGGTATGGTAAGGATGTGTGTGAGAACAGGTGAATGGGGCTGTTGTGAAGTCACAGCCTTGGAGGTAAGGGAGGCACTTCTGAAGACCCAGGGAGTCTGCAACCCCAGGGGTTTCAGATAAGAAATCCACACTTAGCTGGGCGGTGGTGGCACACACCTTTAATTCTGGCACTCGAAAGCCAGAGGCAGGAGGATCTCTGAGTTCAAGACCAGCCCAGTCTACAGATCAAATTTCAGGATAGGCACAGAGAGAAATCCTGTCTTGAAAAAACAAGAAAGAAAAAAATAATAACAAAGAGATCCCAGTCTTTTTAAAATATTAAACTTTGAAGTTACTTGCTAAGTAGCCAAGGTTAATTAACTGACACACTTGGAATTATAGACAGTACAGTGTTGTGTGACACTTTTCCTGGGGAAAACTGAACCAACATCTACTCGCCCCAGATAGGGAGCCATCAATAGACTACTGTAAGGAGACTACTAATATCCATCTTGGTGAACCAATGAGTTTATTGGGGTTACTTACAGAAATGTGGGTGAGGGGTTACTTACAGGAGCAGAAGACAGCTGTATCACCAAGGCTCACCCAAGCACAGGTGACAGCTCACAAAAGCTAGGGACCTGGAGCACACTGCACAGCCTGCAGGCAGCTCAATAGGTTGGAGAGTAGCCTTTCCAGGTAGACCAGTTGGCCAGAGCCTCTTCCAGACAACTCAAGCGTCTGCCTCTTCTGGGCTGTTGGGTTGGCCTTCAAGGCCTGATGAATCTGTCCAGTTTCAGGGACTTCCTGAGCTTAAGGAGCTTTCTTTCCTGCAGGATAGAATATGTTTACCTCCTTGTAGAGTATCCTGTTGCCTCATCTACGGATGTCCTGTGTCTTAATGAGCTTCCCTCCAAGATGCAGTCAGATCCTGCCTTGTGAGAACAGCCAAGAGGAAGCTCTCTTGAATCCTAAGCCATTTCCTGACAACACAGACAGGTGACTCCAGGGAAGGTACATCCTGACCACAGGAAATTGAGTGAGCCAGGAGGGCAGCCAGACTAGGCTGAATATTAGGGGTGACATAGGGTTGTTCTCATGGCAATATGGGCCAGTCAGAGGGCACCCCAGAACCAAATCCTTAATCCTAACTCCCACTATCTGCTTTGGGGCCCCTGAATGTCTCGCTTCTGGATAGAAACCACCCTGTGTCCTGAGCTGGTCTTTCCTCATTGGCTTCTTGGGGGCTTCCTTGTCAGTAGTGTGGCCTCCCCCAAACAACCCATCTCCAGCTATGTAAAAACATCTCCGGTTGATTCCTCTGCCAGCTCTGAAGGTCTGAGTTTGGCAGAGCAGGCTCAGTGTCACTGCCAGCCATGGAGTATACAACGGGCTGCCCCTTCCTCCACATCCGCAGGGCTGACCAATGCCAGCTCCTCCCTCCTTTGGCTTAAGATACAGCGCAGAGGAGAGGAAACCCTGACAGGGCAAGGCTGTGGGAATGGCCCTTGGGAAACTGATGGCAAGAGAAGATGCCATCTGGAGCATGTTGGGGATATTCCACCACTTGGTGGGTCCACTACAGAGAGTGACCTTTTTCAGGTACTGGCTTCTCTTACCACCCAGAACCATGGTGCCACACAGATGTCCTGGCTGTGGGATCTGAAGCCTGCCAGATGTCCATTCCTGGCCACAAGGCTCCATGCCAGAACACAGGACTGGGCTAGACCCCATAATGACACAACCCAAGGACCTCAGATTCTAGGATTAACGGAGGCAGGGGCAGGTGGACAGGAGAAAACCAATCACGATCCTGACAGAAATGCCTTTGGGAGCATCTGCTGCCAGTGTGGCCCGTGCTGTGCCCACGAGGCCAGTGAGCATATGGTTGCCCTGGCTGCCTAAGCCACACGCCTGCAAAGAGCTTCCCTCACAGTGCCTAGCCCCACGGGGAAGCCGTTTGTCCGGATGTTTGGACACAATTCTAGGCAGTCCCAGAAGCTAGTCTGGCTCCCCGCCTGGTCACATGATCCTCCAGACACAGCGAGCAGCCCTGAAGCCAGATCTTGCACTTACTAGCAGTGTGGTCTGGACCAGGAACACTTGTCCTCCTTTGTAAAAGGCTAGTCTAATAAACCAGAGTCCACTGAGAGCCATGTAGAGCAAGAGATGTGGTGGTTAAAATGAGAGCGGCCCCAGAAGACCGTATTTGAATATTTGATTCCCAGCTGGTGAACTGTTTTGGAAGGATTAGGAGGTGTAGTCTTGTGGAAGCGGGTATGCCTCTGGGGGTGGACTTTGAGGTTTCAAAAGCCCACACCAGGCTGAGCCTTGTTCTCTTTGCCCATGTTTGTGGATCAGGACGTAAGCTCTCAGCTCCTGCCCCATGCCAACTGCCTGCCGCCTTGTCATGGACTCACCCTCTAAAACTGTAAGCAAGCTCTCAATTAAGTGTTTTCCTTCATGGTCTATCTTAGTCATCCTTGCCTCTACAGAGCATTGGAGCACTAAGACAATGGGACAGCCCAGAACCCCCTGGTCACAGAATGTGCCCTGTGCCAGTTGCAACCCACAGAAGTGGCTCCAGGGGAGCTGCAGCACAAGTTCCAGAGGCCCCAGGAACACTTCCCACCTCCTCTTTCCTGTGCCTGGCATATATCTGGCCTCTGCCATACCAGGTGACACCATGTCTCCTCCAGTCAGTATAGTATCTTAGTGTGTTCTCCTGAGAGGGGCTGCCTGGATAAACCGACATCTTTAGGCAGAGGTATTCTGACCCAGGACGGAAGGATAGGACTCCTTGAGGTGTCTGGGCACTCCTACAGGAATGCCCTTCAAGGCACTGGCTTTCGTTTCCAGAGAACTTCAAGGGACGTCTCTCCTGACATAATGGGAGCAGAGTCCTTTCATCCAGCGTCTCCTGCCTCGAGCAGCCTCTTCCTCATCTCTTTCCAGGGAAGAGGAAGTCTGTGTTTACTGAGTGTGTGCATGGACTGCCTTCACAGTCAAGATTATCAACTGTGTTGGATGGCAAGAAGACCCACAGAGAAAAAAGCATGGCAGGGGACATGAAGAGGTGCACAGCGTTAAATTGGTGGTCTAAGGAGAAGGGATTCCAGGTAGTTCTGAAAGTGAGTCACGGGATAAGCAGCCTAAGGCTCTGAGGCACGATGGAGCGGGGAGGTGAGAAAGTAGAGGTGGATGGTAAGGGCCCAAGATGTCACAGAGAGGAACAAGAATGGCCAGGTCTAGCTGGGCATGGTGGCGCACGCCTTTAATCCCAGCACTCGGGAGGTAGAGGCAGGCGGATTTCTGAGTTCAAGGCCAGCCTGGTCTACAGAGTGAGTTCCAGGACAGCCAGGGCTACACAGAGAAACCCTTTCTCAAAAACAAACAAACAAACAAACAAAAACAAAAAAAAGGAATGGCCAAGTATGTGCCCAGCTGAGGCTAGGGTCCCACCCCGTCCTGAGCCAGACGCGCCTGCGCAGCACAGTGGACGGCCTGAGACAGGAAGTCCCGCCCCTCGGCTCCAACTCTGTGCAGGCTGTCAGCGTGATGGGTCCGCCTCTCTGAGATCCGCTCTGCACACCGCGTTGCCGTGACAACTGGCTCGCCAAGGCAGCGGCGGCGTCGTACGTTCGAGTCCCAGCTGCGGCTCCGCTGCTTGTGGTGTTGCGTGAGGGCCGCGCCCCGACATGCGCCTGCTTTTGGCAGCCCGCTTAGCGCCTGCGGCGGAGGGAAGGGCTGTGAGCTTGCCCTGCAGGCCGGGGAGCCTGGCCCAGCGTCCCAGGACCCTCCAGGGACAGTGACAGTGCATGTGTCCAGGACAGTTTTTGCCTCGCAGTAGGGTGTTGAATTTGGTTTAAAATAGGGTTTAAGTTGCATATTAACACAGGTTCCATGTAGAAAACTTGAGGAAACAGTTGAAAATATAAAAGCCATTGACTTGTGCGGAATTGAACCATGGTGTTCTGGTTGTGGTTTTGTTATTGTTTTGTTTTGTCTTATTATTTTTATTTTTTTGTCAACTTAAAGCAAGCTGGAGCAATCCGGGAAGAAGAAACCTTAATTGAGGGATGGCCTCCATTAGATCATAAGTCTGTGGGGATGATTTTATCGATTATTGATTAATGTGCAAGGGCCTAGCCCATTATGGGAGGTGTCACTCCTGGGCAGGTGGTTCTAGGTGCTACTTCTTGTAAAAACAAAAAACAAAACAAAACAAAACCCCAGTGTAGTAATGTGTTGGTGACACACACCTTTAATCCCAGCAGTTGGAAGGCAGAGGCAGGTGGATTTCTGAGTTTGAGGCCAGCCTGGTCTACTGAGTCTACAGGACTACACAGAGAAACCCTGTCTCTAAAAACCAAAAGGGTTTATTTATTTATTTTATGTATATGAGTATACATTGTAGCTGTATAGATAGTTGTGAGCCTTCATCTGGTTGTTAAGAATTGACTTTTTTTTTTAGGACCTCTGCTAGCTGGGGTCAACCCCGATCTCTCCAGTAGACCCCGCTTGCTCGGTCCCTGTTTGCTCTGGCCCAAAGATTTATTTATTATTATATATAAGTGCAGACACACCAGAAGAGGGTGTCAGATCTCATTACAGGTGGTTGTGAGTCACCATGTGATTGTGGGATTTGAACTCAGGACCTACAGAACAGCAGTGGGTGCTCTTACCCCCTGAGTCATCTCTCCAGCCTTTATTTTTAATTTCCTGTGTGTGTGTGTGTGTGTGTGTGTACATGAGGGTGCTTGTGTCATGGCACCACATGGAGGTCAGAGTTAACTCGTGGAAGTCTCCTTCCAGCACGTGGCTTCTGGCGATCCCGGCAGCCTTTATGTTTTCCCTGCCCCCATCCATGTCTGAAAAGTGGAGCTATTTGGTGTTTTCAGGTCGGGAGTGGTCTTGTTCTTCCTCAGAGTCTTACAGACGAGAGCATGGTGGCTCTCTGCTCAGTGGGCATCAGGTGACAGAAGTTTCTAATATTGCTCCCCCCCTGGGGCCCCTTAAGTAGAGTCAGTGAAGCAAACAGCCCTGCCTGCCCAACTTTTGTATTCTTCTCAGAGGGCTAGACATTCAGAGGTTTTTACCTGCCCCCACCCACAGTCTCGGGAACCCTGCTTCCAGATGCCTCCGCCCCCAGACAGAGCCTGTACTGTCCCTCAGAATGTCTCCTTCCCAAGTCACTTCCCACGTCTCTGCCGAGAACCCTCCAGTGATCCCATACCATTCAGGAAATGCAGGTGTTCTCTTGTCCATCCCACCCAGCCACAGGCGGGGAGTCAGGACAAGCTGGCAATCACACACCACACCGTGGAAACCTGGAGTCTCAGCTGGAGAAAGCGAGGAAGGACCTGTACGAACCAGACTTGGGAGACTTCGAGGAAGCCAGATGACCAAGATCAACGGTCCTAATTTTTATTAAGAATGACGATAGGACTGAAGCTGCAGATGCCAGAGCAGCAGTGACCCCATGAACAGTTTGGAGGTTCTTACATTCTGTGTGCAGATGAGATTCCCACAGACCTCAGAGTGGGCTTACCTGATGTCAGCATCTAGTGACATTGTCTAGCTACAGCATTATCTCCAGGCCAGTTACCTGGCTTCTGTGAGGTCCTTGTGCTCTGACCTACCTCATTGTCCCTTAGCCACACCCCATTGTACCTCAGCCACATCCATTGTATCTTAGCCACACCCATTTTACCTTAGCCACACCCCAATTGTCCCTTAGCCACACCCATTGCCCCCTTAGCCACACCCACTGGTGTTTAGCCACACCTTATTGCTCTGTCTGTGTGCTCATACCTGTGTCATTTCTGCTTCATGACAGTGGGACCCAATGCCTAGAATCCTGTTACAGTGTGCTTGTTTTGTTTTGTTTTGTTTGTTTGTTTTTGTTTTTTTGAGACAGGGTTTCTCTATAGCCCTGGCTGTCCTGGAACTCACTTTGTAGACCAGGCTGGCCTCGAGCTCAGAAATCTGCCTGCCTCTGCCTCCCAAGTGCTGGGATTAAAGGCCTGCACCACCACGCCCAGCTGTGTGCTTGTTTTTATTGTCAACCTGACATAAGAAGCACCTGGAAAACGCGGTTCTCAGTTGAGCGATTGTCCATAGCAGCCAGGCCTGCCACCTCAACGTCTGTGAGGACATTCCCTCGTTGTTGATTGATTGGAGGCCCAGCTTACTATGGGCAATGCCTTTCCTAGGCAGGTAGACCGGCGTTATAAAAGAATGGTAACTGTGCGAGACGGTGGTGATGCAAGTCTTTAATCCCAGCACTCAGGAGGCAGAGGCAGGCGGATCTCTGTAAGTTCGAGGCCAGCCTGGTCTATAGAGTGAGTTCCAGGACAGCCAGGGTTATACAGAGAAACCCAGTCTCGAAAACCCAAAGAAGAAAAAAAACAAAACGAGAAAGGTACTGAGCAAGCCAGGAGGAACAAGATGGTGAACAAGCTCCTGATGGCTTCCGCTTCCGTTTCTATCCTGTTTCAGATCCGGCCCTGACTTCCCTCAACGGCAGACCCTCCCTGGAACGTGAAACAAACCGTCTTCAGGTGGTTTTGGTGTTTCTCACAGCAACAGAAAAGCAAACTAAGACACCCACAGATCAAGTGGACGGTTCCTTCCTTCTCCCCTTGCCTCCCCTTGCTAGGTCACAATAAAAGTGTGTACCAGCAGTGCCTCTGTGCCCTGGGGAACTCGGGTTGCCCTAAGACCAGAAACCAAAAGGGGGCACCCAGCAGGGTCTCACTCTATAGGGAAACCCAGGAAGGAGCCCCTGGTTTGGGCTCCTTATTTTTTTTATAAGATTTATTTCGTTATTTTTAGTTATGTGTAGGTGTGTGTAGGTGTGTGTAGGTGTGTGTGTGTGTGTGTGTGTGTGCGCGCGCGCGCATGTGGGGATGCACACATGAGTGCTTGCCCTTCATTCTGCCCCTGCACTCAGTGGAGTCCTCTGTTCCCTGGACCAGATCCTCCTTTCCTCCCTCTCCACATCCTGCCTCCATCTGCCCACTGTAGAGTCCAGGTGACACTTCAGTGCCTCTTGTTTGTACCAAGCCATTTAGATATTCTCTGTCAGCAACCCCATTCTTTCTGAGTCGGGACTTGAACACCTATGTGGCTGCAGATGAGAAAGGACAGTTAGGGTTTTGAACCAACAGCCTGCAATCTCCCCTTCCCACTGTTGAATGACCAGCCTGGCCACACAGTCATGGAGGACAAAAAAGCTAGAGAGCCCAGCTCTGTCTGTCTGGTCAAAGTGAGCCAGGCTTTAACAGACACCCCCAGCCGGAGCAGGGCCTGCAGGCCACCCTGCACCTGGTGCCTGTGTTCACTAGGGCTGCAGCCTGAGAAACAACTTTTACTAGTAAGACCTCAGCTACAGACTAACCTGAAGCAACAGGCTTGGTCATGGGATTTATCTACATGGTTCCAGAAGCTTCCTGGCTGCTGACAGCCAGGCTGGTTCTCATTCCTGCCTGTCTCTGCCAGGATTGAGTGTGGCTCCTCCCAAGTGCTGAGACCATTAATCGTAAGCCACCACACATGGCTTGGATCTCTTCTCTTACAGAAGTCGGCCATGTGGAATTTAGGGTTCACCCCAAGATCATGCAATTTCATCTTCACTCGATCCTGTTTTCACCCCCATTCACAGGTTCTGAGTGGACGTGAATGTGGGGCGGACACTTGTCAACACATAGTGGAAGTTCCATGTCCTAGAAGGAGGAGCCACCACAGTCCTCATGCCTGGTCCATACTGTCCCCCTCCCCACACACCTGAACGACGCTGTCACGTGGTTGTTCAGGGCAGCAGGTGTGCCCTGATGTAGAATAATGTCACTTCCCAAATGACAATGTGGAGCAGGAATTGGCAGCCCTGACTCGAGCTGTGCCTCATTCTACTTCTGAGACCCTCTAAGGCTTTTCCTCCCAACCCTTCACCTTGCCTACTCTCTCCCAGGGCACCTTGCAAGCTACAGTCCCTCTGTTTTAAACAATCATGTTTCCACTCTTCTGCAGGCACCTTTTCTCCCAGGTTGGACCCCTGGAAGCAAGAAAGCCAGCAAAGCCCTCCCCAGTCCCGGCTTTCCTCAACAGTGGCGCTGGCCCGGGAATTACACCGCTCCCGTCGTGTGCCAAGGAAGCCAGTTCTTTTCAAGGAGCATTTCTGTGGTGTTTTTTCCCTGCTTTCTGCATCTGTGCTGACATTCTGTGATTCTTAGAGAACCGATTCTGAAGAGCAAAACCAGGAGCCAAGAATCTTCAAGCCAGAAAGACTGCTTTGAGAACAAACAGCTAGGGCCTCAGCCTACCGAGTTCACAGCGTGGGTGGGCAGGCCCTGCTGGCCAACCCCAGCTCGGTGGGGAGCGGCTTCCCCTGGAAGGCATGGAGGACACTGAGGGCAGAGGCAGAGACCCACGGACTACTCAGGCAACGGACTTCCCAAGAAGTCCGTTGGACATGACACCAAAAGCAGGGGCAGTATGAGAAAATACAGGCAGGACATCGTCAAAATACTCCGTGTTGCCTAGTGTCTCGGGACAGGAGCAAGGGTGACGACGACCCACCCACGGGGCCATGGAACATGCTCACGGTTGTGGATGCCTTTCTGTCGTGTACAGCAAACCTGGTATCGCCAAGACTGGATTCAAAACTGGGCAACTGCTGACTAGAGAAGGCACAGCACCTAACTCACTGCTCTTCCAGAGAATCTGAATTCAGTTCCCAGCACCACATCAGGAAGCTAACATCCAGCTCCTGGGAAATCTCCCCTCCCTTCCCCTCCCCTCCCCTCCCCCTCCCCCACCCCCTTTCTCTCTGTTACAAGTAAAAATAACTTTTTTAAAGAGACAAGTGACTTGAATACTTTTTATTTTATTTTTTTAGGGATGCCAGGCACATTGAATCACTATAATCACATTTGGTTTCATCTTTGTACATCAAGAAACTATACAAATGGCCAAAATGCACTAGAAAGTCTGGCTGGCACTAGTCTTTAGGGAAATGTGAACAGACCCACAGGAGGGGCCCCATCACACCTGTAATCTCCCAAGCCTGAATGGCAAGTGAGGGTATGCACGAGCCAGAGCCCCTTTGTCCCGTGACACGTGACAACCTGATTTATCCCAGGACCCACATGGTGCAGAAATTTTAAGAGAAATAACTTCCACCTCTGCATACTCTCTGTGGCATGCACTGTCACTATACACACAAAAATAAATGTAATAAAAAAGGCGCTTTGTTTTTCAAGGGTAGGGGCTAGAGTTTATGGATAGGAGTGCTTGCTATATAAGCATAAGGACCCAAGTTCAAATCCCCAGAATCCACATGAAGTCTGGGTATGAGGTACCTGTAACCCCAGGCTTGGCAGGCCCTTAAGAACTAAACATAGAACTGTCATATGATCCAGTAATCCTACAATCCTACCTCTGAAAATGTAACCAAGAGAATCAGCACAGAGTCAAATGGCACTTGTTTGCCAATAATCTATCTTTTTTTTTTTTTTTAAGATTTCTTGGACTAGAGAGATGTTTAAAGCATGGCTGCTCTTCCAGAGGACCCAGATTCAATTCCCAGCACCTGCATAGTTATCTCACTCCAGCTCCAGGAGCTATAACGCCCCCTCCTGGTATCCATAGGCACCAGGCATGCACATGGGGCACAGACACAAATAGAGACAAAATATACACACATAAAATACATTAATAGAGTTGGGTGGTGGTGATGCACACCTTTAATCCCAACACTTGGGAGGCAGAGGCAAGCAGATCTCTGAGTTCAAGGCTAGCCTGGTCTACAGAGTGAGTTCCAATATAGCCTCAGCCACACACAAAACCCTGTCTCAAAAAACAAACAAATAAACAAAAACAAAAAAGGAATAATATATATATTTTTTTTTTTTTTCTGAGACAAGGTTTCTCTGCATAGCCCTGGCTGTCCTGAGACTCAATTTGTAGACCAGACTGGTCTTGAACTCAGAAATCCGCCTGCTTCTGCCTCTCGAGAGCTGGGATTAAAGCTGTGCACCACCACTGCCTGGCTTATAAATTTTTAAAAATATTTGCTATGTGTATGTGAGTGAGCTTTCATGAGTTTCTGTACCATGAATGTGCAGGGGACAGCAGAGACTAGAAGATGGTAACAGATGTCCTGGAACTGGAGTTGCAGATACCTGTGAGCTGCCGTGAGGGTGCCCAGGTCCTCTGTAAGAGCAGCCAGGATTCTAACCACTGAGTCATCTCTCCAGCCCCCTCACCTGTCCTTATCTACATCATTCTCAGTAGCCAAAGAATCCATCAATAGATGGGAGGAGGGGTAGAGGGAGTGGCAAAGTCAAAAACACAGTTTGGCCTCACAGCAGAAGGCGACCCTGCTTTGTACTGCAAAACCAAGGAACCCTGAAACCATTAGTGAGAAAGTCAGTCCTCAGAGGACAAGTGCCCATATCTCTACTTTTGTGAGCTGTCTGCAGCAGACAGACTCTAGGAAACAGAGGTAGATTTGAACCATGGAACTGGAGATGTAGCTCTGTGGTAGAGCATTTGGCTAGAATGGCGGAGGCCCTGAGTTCCCTTCCCAGCATCAGATACACACCAGCACTTATGAGAGGCAGGGCTGAGGTTGAATGCCGAATGGAGCCTTTTGCTTAATGGGTACGAAGCCTCTGCGAGTAGTCACGCAAACGCTCTGACTAAAGTAACAGCAAGGACTGCTCAGCATTGTGGCTTAGTGTTGCGTGCACACTCAAAACAGCAAACGTTCTTATCTATTTACCACGACCAATATGTGAGAGAGAGAGAGAGAGAGAGAGAGAGAGAGAGAGAGCCACCTCAATAATACTACACTCACCACAAAAGGGAGGGCTAGGCTGGCAAAGGCACTGACAGCCTGAAGTTGGTCCCCGGGTGCACGTGATTGAAGGAGAGAGCTGATGTCCACACACTCAGTGGTGTTTAGTGCTGTATGTGAATGGAAGGGTTGGGGACGTGGCTCAGGGGTAAGCGTGCTTGCTATGTAAGTACAAGGACTCATCAAATTCCCAGAACCCACATGAAAGCTGGGTATGGCCGTATGTCCCTGTGACCCCAGAATAGGAGAGTGGAGACAGGCTGAGCTTGCTAGTTTGGTAAATGTCTGCTTCTGTAAAAGGGCCTGTCTGAAGAGAATGAGTCAGACAGTAGAGAGCTGTGGAGGGAGAAGACAGTAGGCACCCCCCTCTGATCTCTGCATCCTGACACACTCACACACAAGTGTGTAAATGCACACACACACACCCCACAGAGAGAGAGGTAGAAACAGACAGACAGACAGACACACACACACACACACACACACACACACACACACACAGAGCCCTGATGTGTGCCCTCTATGTAAAGTCCCCTAGGAAGGGACTTGATGCTGGAGACTGCCTGGATAGGACACCTCTTTCTGGGCACTCTTCTCTTCTGCCCCCTGCCCTGCCCTGGGCAGCGCTGCTAGGCACAGCCCTAGCTCCACCCACCAGGGCTGTTCTCTGCTGGTTCTGTGCTGAGCTCGGGCTCCCTTCCGAAGCCAATTTTCTGCACAGTGAAAATGTTTTCTTTGTGCCCACTTGAGCAGATGGCCCCCCACCTTGGCCTGAATTGAGAAGCACAGAAATCAAACAGGGGACAGACGGCCTCCCTGGCACTGTCTTATGGGCACAGAGTGTGCAAACGCGCTCTGTCCCCCCTCCCTGCAATGGCTTCCACTTGCTCCATGCTGGATCTGGCCCAGGTACTGAGCTGAGCCTCCAAGCCTGGCTACTTTTCTACCTGGGAGCCCCACTCGGGCTCTTAGCTGAGGTGTCTACTATGGCAGGTGCAGAGGTGATTTTCCTAGAATGAATGAATGGTGGGCATTGCTGCCCAGTTCCTGCGCCTTCCCAGGGTGGTTGAGCAGCACCATGGCCCATCTTGCACTTCTGCCCATATCAAAGCCGAGAAGCTTCTAGGCCTACCGCTGGCCGTCATACAAATTAACCAATGTGACTGAAAGGAAGGCTCTGGACAGGGCTAGGGAAGGGCCGCAGGACTCCCAGGGAAGGGCCAACAAGGGGAAAGACAGGCTACTGGGGTGGGTTCCTTCCTCTGAGGAACATGGATGTGCCGTGGCCTGGGGAGTCTGAGCCTTGAGTTTCAAGGAAAGCCATGTGACCACAGACACCATCCAGCCCTGTTCCACCATTGTAAGTCAGGGGCAGGACGAAGGAGCTCACTGTTCATGTCTCAGAGTGGCTGGGCAAATCCCAGAAGGTGAAAGGTTCTTCTTGAATTTCCAGATGCTTAGAACCCTGCTGCTGGGCATGGTGACATGTCCCTTTGTTCCCAGCATTTGGGAGGCAGAGGCAGAGGCAGAGGCAGAGGCAGAGGCAGAGGCAGAGGCAGAGGCAGAGGCAGAGGCAGAGGCAGAGGCAGAGGCAGAGGCAGAGGCAGAGGCAGAGGCAGAGGCAGAGGCAGAGGCAGAGGCAGAGGCAGAGGCAGAGGCAGAGAAAGGCAGGGGGATCTTTGCGAATTGTAGGTGAGTATGGTCTACAAGTCATGTCCCAAGCCAGCCAGGCCTACACAGCGAGCCCTTCTCAAATAAAATCCTGCTTAGCTGGTGTCTCTTGCCTGTAATCCAAGTACTTGATAAAGCTGAGGCAGGAGGATTACCTCATTGTGACTTCTAAGCCAGTCTGGGTTCTAGACTAAGACTCTATCTTGAAATAGTTCCCTGTTAGATTCCTCGGACCTCCTACCGGAAGCAACACGTGTGCTGGTGTCTGGTCTGCTGCCCGCTGCTGTGAAAAACATGATGATTAAAAGCGGCCTGGGCAGGAAGGGGTTAACTTGACTCACCAGTTACTGTCCACCAGGGGAAAGCCAAGCAGGAGCCTAGAGGCAGGGACTGAAAAGCATATGTCCTGAAAGAACCCTACCTCCTGGCTTGCTATCCTGGCTTGCTCAGCCATGTACAGCCCAGAACCATTGGCTCGGAGGTGGCACCATGAACAACTGGCTGGCTCTACCACATCCATCAGCCAACCAGCAATCAAGCAAATGATGGAGGCATTTGACTCTAGCTTGTGTCAAACTGACAAAACAAACGGAACCAGCACAGGTGGTGAACTTGGATGGAGTTGTGTGGCATTTCCAGGGGCTGGGCTGGATGGCTCTACAAAGGAGATCAACCTGCACCTGTGGGTAGTGTTTGCAGTAGCCAGGGTTGCAGGGACCACCAGAGTGTGGGATGCAGCACGGGGGCAGTCTAGCATGGAGGGACAACGGAGTACACGTCCTCTTTCTTCCAGGCGATGCATGCTGGGATGCACGCATCTTCCATCTCTCTCCCCGCTCAGCTACCTTGTGGGAAGAGACAAGGCAGCAAGCAATCCAGAGCTCCTGCACCCAGGCTGCTATGGCATGAAGCCGAGTGCCAGACCCCGCACACGCCATCTTACCTGAGCACTGCAGGATTGCATGGCTCCACCACCTCACATTACCACCTCTCCACAACACAACCCTGAAAGCCAAAGCTCCCAGTTCAAACCACACCCAAGTGTGGGCATCCCCTGACTGGCACCAACTCCCTTAGCTTCTGGGGGTTTTCAGTGTCCTGGTAGGGACAGGGTAAAGGAGGACAGCACTCAGCCCTCCAAAGCTGACAGCCCTGGTGACAGGCATCCCAGCAAGGCTGGGGTGTGGCAGAAAGGGGAAGCAAGGGAGAAACCCAGCTTTGGGTACCTGTTGTGTCAGCCCCTGGCACGTGCCTCCTTGCCCTAGCTCCACAGTCCTGTGCCATGAGTCCCAGCAGCTAGTCAGGAGAGAGCACTGAGCTTGGAATCAGGAATCCTGGTTCTACTAAAAGCCATACAACTTTGAACACCTCGTACCGCCTCTCTGGACCTGACATACAGCTAGGGATATCATGGGTAGTGTGAATCATCCACCTGGCAAAATCTGAAATCACCTGAGATGGGAGTCTCATCAAGGGATCATGTAGGTTAGGTTGGCTTATGGACATGCCTGTGAGGGATCTGGGTAAACTGAGGTAGGAAAACCCATTCTGTGGAATATTATACAGGCTAGAACCTAGTCTGTGATCAAAGAGGGAGCTAGACACAAGCATTCACATCTTCTTGCTTCTTTAAGATTTATTTTTATTTTATGTGTATAGATGTGTTGTGTTGTGTGTACAATGCTGTCTTGTCTGGGGCCAGAAGAAGATAAAGATCTCCTGTAACTGGAGGTATATATGGTTGGGAGCCACAATGTGGGGGGGTGAGAATTGAACCAGGGTCCTCTACAAGAGCAGCCATAGCTCTTAACCACTGGGCCAGCTCTCACTTCTTGACTATGAATTCAACATGACCAGCTGTCTGGAGCTCCTGCCTCTGCAGTGAACCCCTGTGTGCACCTGCAGTGAGCTCCTGTGTGCACCTGCAGTGAACTCCTGTGTGCACCTGCAGTGAACTCCTGTGTGCACCTGCAGTGAATTCCTGTGTGCACCTGCAGTGAACCCCTGTGTGCACCTGCAGCGAACCCTGTGTGCACCTGCAGTGAGGTACTGCTCCTGTGTGCACCTGCAGTGAGGTACTGTCTGTGTACACCTGCAGTGAGGTACTGCCCTGTGCACCTGCAGTGAGGTACTGTCTGTGTGCACCTGCAGTGAGGTACTGTCTGTGTACACCTGCAGTGAGGTACTGTCTGTGTGCACCTGCAGTGAGGTACTGTCTGTGTACACCTGCAGTGAGGTACTGTCTGTGTGCACCTGCAGTGAGGTACTGTCTGTGTGCACCTGCAGTGAGGTACTGTCTGTGTGCACCTGCAGTGAGGTACTGTCTGTGTGCACCTGCAGTGAGGTACTGCCTGTGTGCACCTGCAGTGAGCCCCTGTGTGCATGTGTCTCATGAGCTGTGCCCACTTGCAAAAGATCACCTCAGCTGAACTTGATGACTGTTACATCTCCTCATAGAAGGGCTAAGGTGTCACAAGACCGTCACCTATGTATCCCTTGGCTCTCTGCCACCTGTTGCCCACAACTCTGCCCTAACTAAGGTAGCCTTGGGAAAGGTTAGAGTATTTTGATGGTTTCTATGTGGTTGGCCCAAGGAGTGGTACTACTTGGAGGAGTGACCTTGTTGGAGTACGAGTGGCCTTTTGGAGTAGGTGTGGCCTTTTTTGGAGGAAGTGAGTCACTGTGGGCATGGACTTTAAGACCCTCAACCTAGCTGCCTGGAAGCCAGTCTTCTGCTATCAGCCTTCAGATGAAGGTGTAGAACTCTCCTACACCATGCCTGCCTGGGTGCTGCCATGTTCCTGCCTTGATGATAATAGACTGAACGCTAAACTTGTAAGCCAGCCCCAATTAAATGTTATTCTTATAAGAGTTACCTAGGTCATGATGTCTGTTCACAGCAGTAAAACCCTAACTAAGGTGAGTACGTAGGCCAGGAAAGACCAGGGGAAGGGTCCCATTCATGTGGCTATGGGAAGCCATCATCCTTGCTGGGTAGATTTTCCAGTGTGATCTTTGGGACTAGCACTCTCACTCCAGTAACCCCTCACCTATGTTCTGTAAGGAAGCCCCAAACTCATTGGCCCCAGAGTGAACCTCAGTGGAACCTTGCCTCACTGTGTTGTTGAAACTTAGGAGGGGGAGGGGAAGATGGGATTACATCTCCCTGGAAGGAAGTCTAGCTAACACAATCTGTCCCTAGTGAGTAGCGAGTCCTCCATCTCCAAAAGGGTCCAAGAGGAAACAACTTGGTATACTCCAGAGACTCCTGGGACTCCCTCTGCTCTGGAACCCTGAGTGCCTGAGCCTCTCTCCTATCGTGTACGCAGGCCTCTGTGGCTAAGGCTCACCGCTCCCCGGAGCTGTTTTTACTCTTCTGACTTGGGTGTCACTGGCCAGTGTGCCAGGATCAGGTCTGACAACTATGTCAGGTTGTGGGGGTTTTTTGGTGTTTTTCAAGACAAGGTCTCACTAGGTAGCTCTGGCTGGCCTAAAACTCCTTATGTAGACCAAGCTGGCCTTGAACTCAGATATTTGGCTGCCTCTGCCTCCCAAGGCCTGTGCCATCATGCCTGTATTTTGCTTTTTGTTTTGGTTTTTTGAGACAGGGTCTCTGGTACTGGTAGGCCTGGCTGTCCTACTTTGTAGACCAGGCTGGCCTTGAACTCAGATCTGCCTGCCTCTGCCTGGGATTAAAGGCTGTCAATAAAGTGCTGTGGTTAAAAGGCTGTGTCACTAGCACATGTTTGTAGTTTTGAATGAGTAGTTTACAACGCCAGCGTTAGGTGGAAGGTTGAAACAGGCAGAATTCTGAGTTCGAGGCCAGCCTGGTCTACAGACTGAGTCCCAGAACAGCCAGGGCTACACAGAGAAACCCTGGCTCAGAAAACAAAAACAGAAAAAGGCTTTAATGATGGAAGTGTAGTGTGTGGCTGGGAGCTGCTTGAGGGTCCAGGGAGTATTGTTTGCCTGCTATGCTATGAGGCCAGACTCCCCCTCTAAGTCTTCTACCCAGTGGTCTGAAATAAACTATGGCTTCTGTGTCCTGGCCAGGGAACCAAAGACACTGGCAGGAAACCCTGGAAAGGCCAGCAAGTAGCCACAGTAGTCGGTCCCTTCTGCAGACACAATGTGCGCCTGTGCACACATAGGGAGGGGCAGCTAAACTTTGGGCTTATCTGGCCCCTGGCCTCATGTTCTTAAGCATTTTAGGATCTATAATGCCAGGACTTGGATCCTGGCCATTGTGTTCAAAGCTCTATACCTACATAGAGCCAAGCTTGGTCAGGAATGTCCGGTTTTCCCTAGATCAAGGACTCGCAGTTACCCACATCTTTTATTTTGTGTATATGAGAACAAAGTGGCCCAGGAACTTCAAAGGAAGAGCACATGGAATTCATCCATTCATGGGATATGGCAAAAGAGATCAGATGTATCTTTTTATGTGAATCAATCCCAGGCCCCTGAGTTCCTGTACGTACCCAGCAGGAATGGGTGACCATGGGTATTGAACCTGAGTTACTGAGCACACTGGGCCTAGTATGGCCATATGGGGAATTTGGAAATCTCTTTGTCTCTTTGCCTCTGTATCACCTGCCTCTGAGAGATGCAGAGCTCTCATCCCACAGCCTAGGGGGGTTATGGGTCTGTAGAGGGGCACAGAACAATGCTAAAACAAGGCCAAAGTCCATCCCTCCCTAATAGATGAAGTCACATGTCTTAGCTGACAACATTGACAAGTTTTAGAAGGAACAGTGCAAGGATGGCTAGGGCGATGGCTCAGTGGGTAAAGGGCTCACTGTGCAAGCAGGGGGAGCTGAGCTCAGATCCCAGACCCCCACATAAAAACCAGTGGCTGTAACCCCAGAGCTGGGACAGGGGCAGAGGTAGGCAGATCTACAGGACTCATTCATTGACCATCCAGGCTAGATGAATTGGTAGTCTCCAGTTTCAGTGGGAGAATTGTTTTTAAAAATAAGGTTGGGTGGGGGTAGGGATGAGGGTCTGGAAAGATGGCTCAGCAGTTAAGAAAACTGATTGCTGTTGCAGATGGTCTGGCTTTGGCTGCCAGCCCCATATGATGGCTCACAAGTTACCTGTAACTCCAGTTCCAGGGGATCTGATGCATTCTATTAGCCTCTGCTGACACAAAGCACACAAATGACATACATACATACATACATATGTACATACATAATTACGTACATTCATGCAGGCAAAACACCCATATGTAAAATAAAGATAAATCTTAAGAGAGAAAAAAGTGGAGAGAAATTGAAGGAGATACCAGTGTTGAACTCTGGCCTTCACATGCACACACATTTGCCTGAATATGTTCTTGCAAACACACACACACACACACACACACACACACATACACACATGAGAAAGAATCCAATGAGACCACAGTCTTTCTTCACTCTTTACTGTGTAAAAATAAACTTAACAATTCATGTCATCTCAGCAAGAAAATGGGAAAAAAAAAGCAAGGATACCAGTATAAATAGTGCACTTCCAGAATGGCTGATGGGTGTGGTTTACCCCTTTGATACTCAAAAGGCTGCGGATTGTATGAAAAATGTACAGCTTTGGTTAGCAAATAATGAAAAAGTAAGATACATCGATTCTTTCATATTTTACAGTATGTACATTGTAACAATATCAACTCTAGGGGGGTTGCTTTTTTGGCAAATAAGACAAAATTGGGACTCTAAGTATTGGGCTTTTGTTTCTCCTCAATGACTTGTTCCCTTGTGAACAAATTGCACGTAAGTCCACTGCGCACAGAAGCAATACATTTCCCATTGTTAGCTGAGTAAGTTTACACATTGTGTTTTGGATGAAATCATGACCGCTTTGAGCCACGCTCGGGTTACTAAGGATGCTGTACCCCTATGTTAGCCAGAGTGACCCTAATTCCTTCTATCAAGCTCAGAACTGGTATCCAAATTCTCATCTCCTTCCAGGTAACCTTTCAGCTCCAACACAAAGAGCCCACCATCAGGGGCCTTTCTTTTTAACCTCCTGGTCCCTTACACACCCTCAAGATCTGGTGGCCCCTCATCAGAGCTCACTGGAATGACTGTGAACCTCAGGCCAGCCTGTCCTTCCCCCTCACTGCCCACAAGACAACCCCTTGGCCTCAGGTCCCAGGGCTGGTGACAAAGTGATCTTTGCAGTCTTAGAAAATAAGTCGGGCATCTACAAAAGGAAAAGAAAGCATACAAAATGTATCTCTTTCTTCCAAAATACTCGCTTTCAGTCCTAGGTTTTGGCGGAGCCTGAAAGTATTTTCAAGGGAGATATAGGTTGAGATAATTTATAGGTTTGTCCTATTCTTTCATAAAAATACTCTTGTTTGGTAATAAACTTTTTCTTCTACAGTAAGAGAAATAATACTGTGTTATCAAAAGCAAGAAGGCTTACGATTCAAGTGAGCTCTCAGCCCCTAGGGCCTGGGAGCCTCCGTGGCAGCTCTACCACCCTAATGCCCAGGGTGCTGTCGGACACCATCGGCAGAAGCAAACACTGTCTCGACAGTGCGTTTTATCTCTTATTTTATAAAATGGCTTACCTGAGAGAGGCATGTATTATTCAGTGCAAGAGGGAACATCAATCAGATTACGGAGTCGATGGGAAATATGCGGATTAGATTTGCGGCTGTCATTACCTTTCTCAGGGCCAGCAAAGTGCCAAGTGTGAACACAGTGACGGAGAGGAGGGCTTGGCACAGACTCCAGTAAGGGGCAGGGCAAGAGCTAGATGTCAGCGTCTGTCCCTGGCACCGTGGGTGCCGCAGGGGAGAGAAGGGAGAGGAGTGGAGAGATGAAGGGACAGAGGCAGAAGCATTGGGTGTGCTCTGCCCTCTAAGCCAGGGCAGAGGATGGCTTGTGGTCCTGAACGGACAGCTCCCACTCCACCCGTCTGGGTGCAAGTGGTCTGGGGTCCGCATTGGCAGGGGCTGGGGCTGGTGGCAGGGGTTGGCAGGAGTACACCGGGCATAGCCGGCTCTGGGCCTCGCCTGGTGGTGGCTCCCAGAAGGCTAAAAGTAAGGGTGGGGCTCGATCTGGTCTGGAAAGTCGATTTGAAGTTCGAGTTCTCTCTCCCAACCATGGGTACCATTCAGGCTTGTTCTCAACCTAGATGCTTCTTGCTATGTCTGGGGAGGGGGAGGGGAGAGGCATGTTGATCTCTCTCCCGACCTCCCCAACACCCCTGGCTTGCTTACCCAGTCATTTTTCAGTAGCTACATGGGTGATCACAGAACACTGGGTGGCATTCAGCACACAAACACAGAACCAGAGAAGTCCATGCAGGCAAGGGAACACGCGTCGGACCAAGGGAGCAAGGGACACACCACCCTGAGGAACATGCAAACACAGAAGATCCCCGCAGATCCAAGGATGCCACAACCCGGCGGGTGCTGAGGAAGCACAAATATCTAAGAAAAAGCCACTGCTGGACAACGGGTGGAGCACAGCCTGATCCGCACCCTCAGAGAGGATGCACCACAGATCGGTGACCAGGGAACTGTGCAGACACCCACAAGAACAGTGACACAGACAGCACACAGACAGACACGGATGCACTAGTTTCAGACACAACATGGACCTGTGTGGAAGGAGACAGGTGCCCCTGGAAGGAACAGCAGGTGGAAAACCTGCTCCTGTTGAGGAATTAAGTGTCTGCAGCTGCAGACGAGCCAGGCAGTGCGTAGGTTTCTAGAAAGACTTGCCAGCCTCCTGCTAGTCAGGCTACTGGAGACGTAGTCCAGGTGTCACTGGGCGTGTGCCCACAACACAGGGGGGAACAATGCAGGGGTCCACCCTGCCTGGACACAGCCTCCTCAGCATTCAACAGACACATGTGCACACACACATTTCGTCCCCCTCCTCAGAAGGCCCAGAAGGGGGTACTCATGCCTACTTTCAATAAGGAAAAGCCACGGGCTCAGTGTCTCAGGCCGGTGGCAGGTTGGGGCTGCTGCTGGGTTTGTGCCCCATGAAATGCAGGAGTGGATGGCAGGCCCCACCCCAGCCAGCAGGCTCCACATGAGAGGTTTCTGAGCCCCTGGCCCCTGAGGGGTCTGAGCTAGCTCACCTGGGCCTGGGTGCGCTGGGGGGAGGGAGTATGGCTGTGAAAAATGCCGTGGGAAACCATTCCCACGGACTGTGGATCAGGTCTCAGTATTCTCTAGCACTGAGACCAAGCACGTGAGACCCCCCACTTGAAGCCTCTGGTCTCTCATTGCCAGAGGGAGGAGGAAGGGTGGGTGCCAAGGCCCTGTGTCCTGGGACTCTGGAAGGGCACTCTCCTCTCAGAACCACTGGGCTGAAGTAGCTTTGGAAGCTGAAAGGGAATAACAGGTTCCTTGGTAAGATACAAGGAGGCAGGAAGGCCAAGGGTGAGGTGAGGAGCAGTCCTGGGGTAGAGCTGCTGAGGGGCTCGGCCCATGCTACCCTCAGATGCAGACAGCAGACAGCCTGATGGGGGCGTGGGAAGGGGCTGATTGGCAGGTGGTGCCATCCCTGGACAACCAGCCTTTAAATTTCAGAGACTCCACTTATCATCCACCCCCCAAATATTCCTGTGGAAAGCCCCCCCACCACCACAGCCTTGACAAAACATTGTTGACTTATGTCAACAGAGACCTACATCGCTCCCAAAGAGGTCTGCAAACAAGGACAAATGGGTGGTCCAGGAAGCCGCACCAGCCCTGAGGCACACAGGCAGCCGACCCATCAGGAAACTTACAACAATCACACAGAAAGAAGGGAACAAACTAACTCATTCTAGAAGAAAGCCTCCCCTACACACACATACTCTCTCTCTCTCTCTCTCTCTCTCTCTCTCTCTTAATTCTGCATTGTCAAAGCTAATGCTGCCTGCTTTAGCTAGGCATGCCCAGGATATAGTGGGGCCCCTAGAGAGAAGGGGGTGTCCTTGGGGGCCAGAGAAGAGCCGGGACTGCTTCATGTGCACAGGGAGGACAACCAGGCTGTGTGCGTGTGCGTGTGCAGGGGCCATGGCCTTGAGTCATTCCTGGGGGAAGGGGAGAAGAGAGACGATGGGTCACCGCACAAGCAGGGTGGGCAGGCGCTGGGGCTGGGGGATCAGCCCTAGCCTGAAGCCTTCAGTTGATCTGGCGACAAGCCTCGAATGTCCACTTGGTGGCTCCACCAAAGATCTCGATCTGGGACTCAGCCCAGGCGATGACATTGCCAGAGAGAGCCTTGCTGCTGCAGGTGGCCAGGTTGTACACCTCCCCGGGGGTCAGCTTGCGGTCCCAGATGTTGAAATGGGCTAGCTCACCCACAAACGCTTGGGTGGCATCAAACCCTCCACCTAGAGTGTCCTTTGGAGAAGAGTGGGGGAAAAGAGAGAGAGAAGGGGTTGGCTAGGTGACAGAGAAGCCTAGCAGAGCTAGCCCCTCCAGGGGTCTTGAGATACCACCCAATCTCCGGGGCAATAACGAGAAAGGGGTTGTCGAGAGCCATCAGCAGCCAAGGCCGCAGTGTCTCCGACCCCTCTCAAACACCCTATCTGCTGGAAGACAAGATGGCTCAACAGGAATGGAAGATGACTTCCTGTCCCCTCATCTCCCTCCCAGCCCGTGCCCAGTGGGAGATGAACCATTTCACAGGAACTAAATTATTCATTGCTAAAAGTGGAACTGGGCTTCCCGTGCCAAAGAGAGGCCTGCTGCAGTTTCCCAAGAGTGCTGGGACCTGGGCCCACTCCCATGGAGCTTGCTGAACTATGATGTGACTTGTTCCCGGCACACACCCATGGACACACACATACTCCCTCCCTCGCCCTCTGCCCAGGCTAGTACCTGTTCCTGACCCAACACCAGCACGCCCTGTGGTTTGATGGGGTGATAGGGTGCCAGGTTCTCTCCATTGCCGCCCTGGGTACCATCCTGATAGGCCTCCCAGACCCCGTCCCGGGTGGTCCAGGTGACACAGATGTGATGCCATTTGCCATCGTTGATTACAAATGGCAGCTTGGCCACCTGGGAAGAAGGAGGACACACAGTATGGACACTGTAGCCTGGTGCTATCCAGAGCTGAGGACGCGCTTAAGTTCTGCCACCATGCCCCTCACTCCGTTTTACAACTCCTGTTGGGCTAGTACTGAACTTTCACAGCACTGCCCCCTCAGATGTCCTTAGCATCTTCCAGCCCCACCCATGACTGAACCATGGCATCCACACTGGAAGACAACAGCTTGGCCAAGGAGCCCTCCAGACCCATGTGGACACACTTCCTCCCTCTCTCGAAAAACATGAGCCTCTGACAGAGTGTGTGTCCCTGGTGGTGAAGTTTACTGCAGCCTCAGGCCTTCCCACTGGGTCTCTCTCATCTTTTCCAGCTTTCTACCCCTGATGGCTAGGTCCTCTGGTCTACACTGCCAGTATCCAACCCCTGCAGAGAACCTGAGTGGAGCTATAAAATGGCTCAGGCTGACCTGAAGCAGAATCGCATACCCTCATGCACCCTAGGCAGGGGGACACATGACCAGTCAGACCCTACAGGGCCAAGGAAAGCACAACACATTCTAGCATGCAGCGTTAAAAACAAGAGCCTCCAAACCACGTCTAGCCGGGGGGCCAAGCTAACTCTGGGTGAGCCCAGAGGAGGGGGCTGAGATCTGGCAGCTAATTCCGCTAACCCGGAGGAAAGCAGCGTGGAGCTAAGCTCAACTGAGAGAGAACTATCCTCTCCTGGGTGGGAGGGAGCTGGCCTCTCCCAGGGAGGGGCAAACTGAGTCAGGTCTGGACCACCGGAGTGTCTCTAGAAGCATTTCACACTCTAGGGTGTCTACAGTCACCAAAATGGAGAGCCCAAGCCAGCCAAGCAGCCAGTGGAGGAGGAGCCAGGAAACAAGGAGAATGGACTAGAACATCCCCAGGAAGGTCCTCTGCCCTCCCTTTCTCTCTCACTCCCTCCCTCCCCTCCGCCGGCTAAGGCCTCTTTCTGGAATGTTCCAGCTCTTCCTGTTCTTATTATGAGGGCAGGTGAAGATGTCCTTCCCCGTTTCCGAGCTGATCCAGCTTCCACCTCACTCAGTCTTGCCAGGCAGACATTTTTCTCAGAACCACAGCCCCAGTGAGCACCCCACACCCCAGGGCTCTAGAAGACCCGCAGTCCCACAAGCCCTGGCGCGGTGTGGGCATGCAGCTCAGTGGACACCCAGGATCCTGGGTGAGCCTTGCCTTGTGACGGGCATTACCTTGTCATTAATGAGTATCTCCATGGGGTTGTTGCCCCACTCGATGAGGACCAGCTCGTTGGCCTGCCCAGGCACAGCATAAGAGAAGGGTGTGCCCACTCCAGGCGCCGCACTGGACTTGAGCCACATGCACACGGTGAAGGCATACATCTCTGGCAGGCTCTTCTTCACCTTGGCATACATGTAGTTGGTCCGCAGTGGGAATGTCAGCTGAAACTTGTCTCCGGGGCGATTGTCTTTCTGACCTAGGGAGGACAAGTGAGTCCTGCCATCTTGTACCCTGACCAAGTGCTTGGGGTACAAGTCGTGTCTGGTCCCCATCATGTCTCGTGATGCAGATGGGGCCCAGGGCCAGCTGGCAAAGAAAAGCTGACCCAAGGTCTCTGCACTCCGGGCCTTGCTAGCTCTTGTTGCCACATGGTGCCATCCCTGGGGAGGCTAAGGTAGGGGAGAGCACAGGACAGGCTGTGAGCCTGCTGCTGAGCTGCAAAGTAGGCATGGGGGAGAGAATGGGGCCTGTTTCAGTGCACACTGGCCAAGTGACTGAGAAGGTGTGGCTGCAGAAGAAGGAACCAGGCTAGCTCCCCTCTGAGCTGTCCCCGTGGGGGCCGACCTGATTTAGATGATGGTGCTCTGAACCTCTTGACTGTACTGGGCTTTTCTCTCAGTCTCCACCAGAGACAAGCATCCCTACAGCCTGCCCCCTCCAGTAAAGCCAGGATACACTGCAGTTCTGTGTGCAGCTGTAAGGACCCTTCCAAAGGAGCTGCAGGCCTCCCCCAGCTCCCCTAGGGATGCTGCCTGGAACCTACTGAGAGGCAGGGCAGCAGCCTTCCTTGAACCAGGGCCCCCAAGGTGATGTTTTGAGGATACCACTGAGCCTCTGATGAGCTGCCTGGAAATTGAGGCTCCAGGCCTGGTCACCTCGTGACTGCTAACCAGCATCCTCTGGGAAAGTCTAACGCTCACCTCCACCTCTACACTTCCTGTGGCTAGTCCTGGCCCCCCACCCCCCACCTCCGCTGTGACTGATTCTCAGGGAAACAGGTCCCATTGAGCAGTGCATCATTACTCTTTTAGAGCCAAGGAATGCACCTGCCTTACCAGCTCATGGCTGTACCCCTGTCCCAGGAATTCGGACAGGAACCTAGTCCCCGAATTCAGAGTGACTTCTAGAAAGCAACAGGACAGGACAGGACAGGACAGGACAGGACAGAAACAACACCACCCTCAAGACAACTGAGTAACGGAGCAGAGCTGACCCTTAGCACAGACCTCTGCTAATTCAGGCTCCGTCGTCTGGGGAGGTGGGGGGTCAGTACCTGTATCTCTCTGGAGTGTTTTCCTGTCCTGAATCTCCCACCCCTTCCTTCTAAGGTTCCTCTTTCCCTTGATGTTTTTCAGTTACATAACACGCCTTAAGATGGCACTGTTTAAATCCATCCTGCACATTTTGCAGTCCGAGCAGGGTCACGTGGCCCTGCTCTGAGTGGGGCTACCCCCTCCTCCTCTTACAACCTTGTTTGATTTCTGTGACTTCAGGGCACAGCTCATCAGCACACCCAGGCAGGTGCTAAGGACCAGCCTGAGTTCATGACCAGGGCAAATGCAGCTGCATGCAAGATGAGTCACTGGAAAAAGGAAAAACTGATTGAGGGGGCTCAAGATAGAGAGAGGGACCCCTAAACCCTGAAAGGACACCAGGGCTACTGGGCAATTGGCAGAAAAGATACCCAATGGCCCCAGAAGGCTGGTGTCTAGGTCTTTGTTGGTGACAGATTCCAGCTGAAAGCAAGGCTTTCATTACTAAGGAAGGCTTGGGCCACAAACAGCTACTGTGCAAAGTTGCTGGAGATTAAACAAATCAGACTTAAAAAAAAAAAAATCCTGCGAGTGTCCTGACTGTACTGTACAATCCCTTCTTAAGCTCTGCCGCGTCCCTGAAGAGCTATCTCCAGCCTAGGAACTGGGCAGGAAGCCCTGACTGGGGAGGGATTACAGAGTGGGTCCGGGACAAGAGGCCAGGGCGGGGAGCAGGACCCAGCCAGGCTGTGTCTCTGGAGACAGCCGAGAGCATGCAGCACGTTCCCCTGAGCCCTTACCTTTCTCCAGCTCGCTGATCCGTTGGTGTAGGGAGGTCAGGGCGCTCTCGATCTTGGCCCTTTCCTCTGTGTCGTTCTTGGGGCCCCCTTTCCCCTCCTCCAGAGTGTTCACCCGAGACAGCACCTGCCGCTCCAGGTCATCGATCTTGCTCTGCAGCAGATCCTTGAGGCTGTTGGTTTGGCTGGAAGAATTGAGGCGGCTGTACTGCTGCGGGGGCATAAGGGCAGGGGAAAACCACACCGTTAGGCGTGCAGCCCTGACCGTGCGCGAAGGCCCGCGACGCGGTCCCTGGGGCGATTGCGGGGGTGGCCTGGAGGGAAGCTCCAGCGAGTGGCAGCCCTCGGTGCCCCGCAGGGTTCGAGAGGCGCCGGTCAGGCATCAGCGCGCCGAAGAGGCAAGGAAAGGGGGACGGGGGTGCCGGACCGGGTCGGGATGGGGTGGGCGAGGGCAGAAGGGCGCATAGCGCGGAGGGGAAACCGCAGCTCACGCGGACCTCGAGGTTCTCCAGTCGGGTTTTGAGAGATTGCAAAGTTTGCCCGAGTTGGCTGAGCGTCTCCGCGGCCGGCGTCCGGGACAGGTCGCCCATCGTGTTCTTGCCCGAGCCAGGCTGCTTGCGGCCGCCTCCCGACCTGGCCTCGCCGGGACCAGAGTCCAGGGTGCTCTGGCTCTCGCAGCGGCCAAGCTTGGTGGTCAGCTCCCTGATGGTCTCCTTCTGGCTGAGGATGGTCTCCTTTTGCTGCAGCACGGTCTCGCGGAGCTGCAGCACGTTGCTCCGAAGCTCCTCCGCGCCGCCCGCGGCCACGGACGCGGCACACATGTCGGCATCCACCGGCACCGAAGTGCAGATGAAGCGGGTCGGCCCGAAATCTTGGGCCCGACTGCCCAGAAGGCAGAGGGCGATCAGCGCACAGGTGCGTGTGGCGCGGCCGGCCAGCATGGCTGCGGACACTTGGAGCACCGGGGCCGCTCGGCTCCGGTGGGGATCGGGCTGAGACCGGGATCGGGCTGACTGGGGCAGTCGCTCCGCAGGCGGCCCGCGCTCTAGGCACCGCGCTTCTCCGCTGCACAGTCTTCTTGGCCGCGCTCCTCGGCCCCCACTGCCGCCTGCGCTGCGGAGCCCGCGCCTTTTATGCAGCCGCGGGAGGGGCCTCGGCGCCGCCGACGTCAGCGGGGGAGGAATCCCGCTTTAATTGTGTGCGGACCAGCCCCGCGGCGCCGCGGGGGTCGCACGGGAGCGCGGCTGGAGCTACCTCGGCCCTCCCCATCTCGTCCCTCCCGGATCCGCCACCGCCCCCTCCCACCGCCTCCGCACGCACGCCCCCGCCCGGGCCCGCGCCGCTTCCCCGAAGACTACCAGAATACAGGGCCGCCAAGAGGGAGATCGGCCGTGGGCCTGGATTAGATGGTGGGGCACCTGCCCCATGCCCCTAATCTCCAACGGGGCCCGGAAAAGAAGAACGGCCACAAGACAAGCTCGGTTCGCTTGCTCACACTAAGCGCCCGTGTGGTCCGGGCTCCATGCGCTCGCAGCCCTCTTCTTCCTAAATAGTCAACGTCGGTGTACCCTGCGTTCAGCTCGCTGAGGTCCAGAAAAGGGGTCGCGAGGCCGAACAATGATTCATAGACATTTGTGGCTGAAAACCACGGAGCACTCTGAGTCTGGGGATCCCCACGCCCTGGCTCCCCGCCCTACTGTATTCCCCTTCTTCCAACTCCTGAGGATTGTGGACCTAATAATGTCCCCCGCCCCCGGAAACGAGAGCCCGCACTATGCACTCGTCAGGGCTAAGGCCTTCTCGGATCTGTGGATCGAACCCTTCCTGCCATCCAAGCCAGCCTAGTTCCAGGCAGGTGGCGCCCCAGAAGCTGGCTGGCCACTCAAAAGGGGCCCCGGTGGAGCTTCTTCCCTTAACGCTCTGGGCGTGTCTGTGTGTCCCTTTGTAGGTGTATGTGAGCGTATAAGTGACCAGTCCACTTGAACCCCTCCTAGCCCATTCCTCGCGCCCCTGGACTTTGGAGGAGGGGTCCCAGAGGTGGGCAGTGACTTCGCATCTACAGGGGTTCGCACCTATTAACCCTTTTCCTACAGACACCTTACCCAGCCACCTGCACACCCATACCTCCTTTTTTCTGGATAGCAGCACTGCCGGCTGGGATTCCAGTCCAGGTTTCAATGTCTCTGGGGACTCTGGACAAGGGTCTGGGCTGCAGCCCCACGTCGGAGTCAGAATCGGACCTGGGAACTCGCCCAAGATCCAATTATGTTGAAAAGAAAACGAAGGCGAGGAGAACCCACATCGGGTTTTAAATGACTGGAAAAGCCCAGCTACAGGCTGGCCGGGTTCTCCCCATAGACCGCCCTCCATCCCTTCCAGTCAAGCGTTCGGTTGCCTCACACCTTTTACGGGTCTGCGATGGACCAGACTGGGTCCGGACTGTGAGGCGCCAGTCCGGGACCCACTGGCAGCCTTCGGACAGAGGATGCCACTCCCCGGTGGGCATCACCAGTGGTGAAGGTAGAAGCCAGATTGGCAGGGAAGCCACTATCCAGGTCTTCTCCGACGCCTCCTCCCAGCCCCGAGCCCCAGGGGCGCCCCACTGCCTGTGTTTCTCGTCTCGGCATTTAACCATCCCGAGTCCGTGCTGCGAGCTGCCTTGGCCCCTGCACGCCAGGAGCGTCGCTGGGCCGCCGCTTCCGGGCGCCAGAGGGACCCCGCAGCCAGGACGCGGCTGTGGTGCAGAGAGGGAGTGCGGGGCTCCCGCTCCCGCGGGTCCACCGTCAGGTACAGAGCGCAGGAACGCAGCGGCTCGCATCTGGGTGCCCCCTAGGCTCCCCTGGGGTCCCAGGACTAGCCTCCCGCCGTTCTGCGTGGGACGTGCACCTGCAGAACTAGGAATTACCCCCTCCGGGGCGCTGCGCTGCTGGGCGACGTCTGCCCCCAACTCCCAACCTAGCGCGGACGGACGCGGGGACCCCGCGCAGACCTAGCGCTTCGGCCCCGGCGGCGCCTCCCCCCACGCGTCTAACGCGAAGCAGTTCCCGGCCTGGCCCTGCGGCGAGGCTATCCCCGCTCAGAGTGCGTGGGCGCAGGAGACCAGCCTGTCCCTTCCCCGGCAGGTGTGTAGAGGGAGCTGGGCGCTTAGCTCGATTTTGTATCTTGAGCCCCAGGAGCGGCCCAAGAGTCCGATTTCATTCAGAAGACCTAGGTGACTGGCACTGTCACATGTGGGCGCTGATGGTGCCTCACCCCTTGACGGAGGATGATGGGAGGGGGCGGGGCTCAAAGGGAAGAAAGGGTCCTGCGCTCAGGTCCAGAGGTGGCAAGACCTTTGGGATCTGTGGAGCCCGGAGCAGGGAGCAGGGAGCAGGGAGCAGGGAGCAGGGAGCAGGGAGCAGGGAGCAGGGAGCAGGGAGCAGGGAGCAGGGAGCAGGGAGCAGGGAGCAGGGAGCAGGGAGCAGGGAGCAGGGAGCAGGGAAGACAGTCAATTCGACCACCATTGCTAAGCTGCCCAGCCCGTTGAGCAAACACACTGGAAGAGGCCTCTACCCTCTTTAAATCCATTCCAGAGGGTTCTCAGGATCCTAGGTAGAGAGAGTCTACCCGGGTCATTATAAAGTTGACTCTGCTTCTCATTGTTTTGACTGGTAGCCCAGAGGGTCTGGGGCAAAGAAAAGCCATCAGAGGGGAAACCCAGGAAGTTGGTAGGTGGGCGCTCCACTGGCTACTTATGTGACTGCAGGCATGTCTCTGTGCCTGACATGGGCACCACATCGCAGAGCCTGAAGTTGAGCTGAAGAGTGGGGTAAATATTCAGTCTGTGGACACAGCACAGCACCTAAGCCTGGGAAGCCTTGGTCTCACACAGAGCTCTAGGGTATTCTCACCACGCCCATGCAAATCCCATTGATAACTGCAGAACAGAGATGTCTAAAATACTGAGGAAATGATGCGTTTAGAATGCTTAGTTTTTATTATAATTATTTCATTATAATTTTATATAATTTAAGCCTGGATGATGGCTTTGTTAACCAGACTTGCTGAAGACTGAACAGTCAGCTGGCCCAGGTTCAGCATAACACTGGGGGAGGGAGCAGTCCTCACACGGTGTAGGCCTGTGAGTATGAGGTAAATTCTGTTTGCAAGCTGATATTTGGTGCCAGAGTGGAAAGGGTGGGTGTTCTCAGGAAGACTACACAGGGAAGTCACACAGTACTCTGAGGACAGCAATGCCCATCAGGGCCTTTACCCACTGGAGAGTGGGAGCTCACACGGTACACCCAAGCCCCACCCTGCAGCAGAGCCATGGTTATGAGCAGGGCAGGCAACTGGCATTACCATCAGGACCAGCCCCATATGCACAGAGCTCCCTGGAGGCTGACATGTGTAGGTGACAGGTGGGTCTGAAACAATGCCAGACGGGCGCCAGCCTCCCCACACCTTTTCTCTGACAGGGGCACCAGCCTCCTTACACCCTTGCCTCTGAGACCCTCTAGCATGAAGCACTTTGTGCTTTAGGAAAGCCAGCCCTGCAAGGGGAACCTGGGAGTGGGTAGAGGGAAGCCTTTCCCTCCCTTCCCAAGGAAAGAAGTACAGAGTCTCATTAGCCATTGGGACACAGGGTAACTTGGCCACGTGCAAACAAACCCTTTCAGGGGACAGGCCACCGTGTCTGCCATAGATGATGTTTGAGTGGGGACTGCCCTGCATAGGAGGAGAGAGTGCTGGTGTTTTCCTCATTCCAGTGCTTTTAGGGCTAACTCTCTTCAGCACTCCCGTTGCTGGGGCACTGCATGTATTCTGTTTCTCCTCCAGGCTGGTGCTGGCACCACTAACTCTCTCTATGTGACTGTACCCCTCACACAAGGTTAGAAAAACAGTATCCACAAACAGCAGCCCATGGGCTTCTTATAGGCAGCTGAGCCTTGAAGACACAGTCAGGACCGGTGAAAATTTTTTCCTTCCCCTTGGGACTGAGGGGTGGGGAGGCTCTGACAGCAGCCAGCCTCACAGGCCTCTGAGTCACAGCCTCAGCCCACCTGTGCCTCAGAGTCACTCTCCTGACAGGGTCTCACCCACCTGCGTGTGGCATGTAGGGAACCTGCTCCCTGGGAGTGCTGGGAAAGGTCTTGCCCTCTGTCCTCTTCATGGGCGTGTCTGTGGCAAGAAGTTGTACTTTGTTGTTGTTGTTGTTTGTTTTTTTGTTTTTTGTTTTTTCGAGACAGGGTTTCTCTGTGTAGCCCTGGCTGTCCTAGAACTCACGAGTGGCGAGTAGTTCACAACTGCCTATAACTCCAAGTCCAGGAACCCCACCATCTCATTCACGGCGCCCTCCCCAGGGCAGTTGTAGCCATGTGTGCATATGTACACATACATATGCACAAACACACATGCAATGAACACACGTACGCATGCACACACATATGCTCAAGCACACACACATACACACACATGCACATAGACATATGCACCTGTGCACACACACATATGCAGGTGTGAACACACATTCATAAACACACATACAAGGCACTCACCTACGCATGCACACACATGCACACACACATATGCTCAAGCATACACACACATGTATGTGCACATAGACACATGCACCTGTGCGCACACACATATGCAGGTGTGAACACACATTCATAAACACACACACACACACGCACACACACATGCACACACTTAGGTCTGGTTAAGAGCATTCCTAACTGCTGAACCCTTACCAGCCCCTGGCTGTCCTTTTTCCAGTCTTCTCTCTGTATCTCCTCTCCTGGTTGGTTAAGGCATGCTTTGGCTATTGTTCTCATAGATGAAGAAATGAGCAGAGGCCCACCACAGGAAGTCTGGTGAAACAGAATAGCTGTCCGGTCCTTCCATTCCAGTCAAGAGTCTCTGCCAGGCAGAGGAAGGCACTCATATAGGGGAGCCTGTGGGGACAGGGCTCAGCACATCCACAGTCACTGTGTAGATGGGAGAGACTTCCTGGTACTCTGGGATCCAGGGCACCTCACTTGTCTCTTCTGTCAGACACTGGCCTTACTTTCTGTTTGCACTCAATGTGAAAATACAAGGGAGCTGGCCCTGCTGCTGTGGGGACTGAGCAGTCACAAGCAAGACTCCACCCCCACCCCATTCTCTGTGCCCTGCCAGGGGTCCCCCTAGGAAGGGTCACCTTCACCTGAGTCCTTCCTCTTTTTGAGCCAGCTGCTGGCTCAATCTGGCTAGGAACAGAGACCTACATGGTTTCTCGCCTGCCCTTCCCCTTCCTATGGGTTGAGCCTAGTGCTAGGATCAGGGGTAGGAACTTGGCCTGATCTTCTTTGTTGGTCTCAATAAGCAGGCCTTTGAAGTGGGGGTGCAGTGCTGCCTGGCTGTTCAAAGCAGAGGTTTCAGATGCCAGGCAAGATCTTGGGCATTTAGCACAGTGTAAACATTCCTAATGTTTGCTCCCAGTTTGGCAAATATTTCCAGAGCATCTGTCGAGGGCAGGCAAGGTGCCAGGGCCAGTGATGAATAAAACGCCGACCCCCATCTCTGAGAGCACGCCATCCATCCAGTACAGCAGACAGACACAAGCACCCTTTCCTTACTGAGCCCCACTGACTGGAACTGACCAAGCCAGGAACACGTCTGGGTAGTGTGGGAAAATAGGGTCTGCTGATTAGGCGAAATCAGAGCGAGGTCTGGGACAGTGTGGGAGTCACAGAGGTGGTTTGAACGATCAACACGGGTGTAGGTCAGTGGTAGAACACTTGCCCGGCATGCACAAGGTCCTGGGTTCAATCCCAAGACCACACACTCACAGATAACATTCAGCATCCTGAGTAATACAAGCAAGTGTGGCAGGATGTTTGTCAATCATGAAATGCAAAACAGGTGGGTGTCCTAGGGGGATGTGGTAAAAAATGGTCAGACAGATTTTAGCTGGCTAGGGAGCTTGGCTGAGAGCCGGGAAATCATCTTGTGAGTGCCCTGTCCTCCTTCAAGGAACAATGATGGTCCTTGTGTCTGGGTGCTGGAAGGATAAACTTGAGGGCGGCAGAAAACATGAGGTTCCACTGGAGTGGTAAGGAATTAGGGCTGTTGCAGAGGCCAGGGAAGAAAGAGGCAAACTTGAGGACATCTTAGGGAATTAATGACAGCCCGGGACATTTGGCTTTGGCTTGGGTTTGAGTCAAGAAGGACAGACAATGACCTTAGATATCCTCAGCTCTCTTCCTTTTGAGGGAATGATGGGTACCTTGCCAGCAGAGGAAAAGAAGACATCAGCTGGGCAGGTTTGGAGGAAGAAAGACCATGAGTCCTAACCCAGAGCCTTTCCCTTCCTTGGTGGTGTCTCAACATCCCAAGCTGCACCGAGCCATAGCAGTCGTAGGGAATTGGGGACATGAGACTGACTGTGCATCCTTGGAATGGAGGTATAGCCAAGTCAGGAGGGAGAGGCCACCGTGGAAGATGGTGGCATTGAAGAAAACACTGGGAAGGAGTCCAACGTTCAAAGGACCTTTAAAGCTCTCTGGTCTCTGCATTAAAAGAAATAAGGGCTGTACCAATGGACACGCTGCCAGGCGTCTGTACGGAGCTTCCTGGGAGTCGTTCACCCCGCCCTTCTGATTAAGCTCATAAATGGGAATGGGAACAGCCCAGAGTGAGCCACATGAACCCAACCCACATCAGCTCTGTCCTAGAGGTAAGATGCTCCTTCCCATTCATGGTATCTGGCAGGAGTGAAGGGTCCCAGGGCCCTGCCAGCTCGCTGCATCCTTGCACATCAGTTTCACCATCTGTCAAACACCAGGAGAGAGCATGTGAAATATAAAATGAGTCGAGGCATAAAAGTGCTTTGAAATAAAAATGGTATGTATGAGGGACTATAGTCGCTACAAGGTCTGTGTATGGACACCATCACTCATACCTAGGAGAGGAAAGGTGTGGGCTCCTTCTAGCAGGGAGCAGTGGCTGTCTTGCCTCTTCCCTCGGGGGCAGGGTAGCCCTTGGTTGACATGGGACAGTATGGTAATTGGGATGAGGTTGAAGGTCTCCCTGGGGCTATCCACTGTACTAGGGTGGTGACACATGTCAGAAATAAAGGCACAGCTCAAATAAACTCTTGGGCCTCAGGCAGGAGTGAGTCCCTCTTTCTGTTGCTTAAGGAGCCCAGGCGATAGCCCAGCTGGTGGGCCTCTGGTGTTCTGCCCATTTTGGAATGAGGCAGTCTAGTAAATGTGCAGAAGGAACACATTCCAGGAAAGCAGGACCTGGCCTTCAGAGTCGGCTCGTTCAGCCACTTACCGGATGAGTAGTCTTCAGGGACCAGCTGCGTGCCAGGAACCCTTCTGAACCCTAGAGACAGAGCAAGGTTTCTGGCTATTTTTTGTTGTAATTGATGGATAGAATTTTCTCGGTTTTAAGTTTCTCTTTGGAGTACTTTTCTTAAGACACGAGCATCCGGTGCCTGTAATCATCGGAGGATGTCTATAAGGCAGCATTTGGATGGTCTGAAGCTGGGTTCCGATGACTTAGCGTTCCCTAGATTGTGATTTTGTAGGGTACTAGAGGAAGTTCTTTGGCTCTTTGCCAGCCTCTATTCTGGTAAAAAGGTGAAGAGATGACGCGATAGGTACACTCTGGTTCACAGTGGAGCTTGCAGCAAGTTGGAGCAGTGGGAGGCAGAGCTTCAGCTCGGCTCCAGGTAGGATATGAATCACACTGAGGTGGAGAGGCACTCAGTGGAATGCTAGGCACACGGTGGCAAGTACCAGTCAGGTGGGTGAGTGTAGTTACCACAGGATGGGGTGTTGTTGGCTGAACGGGGCTAGGCCAGGGAGGGTCTCAACGCCAGGTAGGAAGCTGGCCAGGAACAGAGAGAGGGTCAGCACCCACCTGCTGATTCAACACCTAGATCTCTCTGGCCCTGAGGGTCTCTCACCACTATCTCTCCTGGAGCTCAAGGCGGTAGAGAGGGGCTCCTGGGATAGGAGCAGGGTCCTCCTCAAACTTCCTGCGTGGAAGGAAGAAAACAGAAGACATGGAACTGCTTAAACATCTGGAAGGGGCAAGGAAGTGACAAGGAAGTGAGATCCTGATTGGTGCTGTCTCTGCATCCTCAAGTCGTTTCCTGAGGGGCAACTTCTATTTCCCCACACTGACTGGAAATAACACCACAATAAGAACCTATAGATGCCTGGTAATGAGCCAGCCTCAGCCACCCCACCCACTTTCTCCAGGTCCCTCCTTAATCCTCTCTTGCCATTCTGTAGCAATAGTGAGATACCCCCGGCCCTAGTCCACTGTGTCCATTCTTACCATGGATAGTCACCAAGTGCCGTCCACTGAGTGGACATAGAATGGTGCTGGTCACGTCAGGTGCTGCAGGGTGGGCCTGCCACTGCTGCCCTGCTACCTCAAGGAGGAAGTGGGCTGAATGAGAGGGAATTTTAGAGTGTAAGGAACTTCAGAGGCTCAGGGGGCCTCGCCGTTCTCCTCAGAAGGAAGGTTGGAGCTCCCAAGTTCTGATTCTCTGACCTTAGCTGCAGGGTACATACTCTAGATGGACTTACACCCTCCTGAAAGTGTGTTCAGAGGACAGGGTGTCCATGCCAGTGACCAATGGCTTGGAGAACCGTGTCCCTCCTGCCTCAGCAAACCCCTGGGGACTGAAAAGTTCCACATGGTCATGGAAAACTCCACGGGGGTGAGCTCTGACTGTCCCAGGATGTCTATGGGCCCGCTTACTCTGACAGCTCCCTCCATCCCTACCCTCCCATGCCTCATCCATCACGGGCCCACATTCCTCTTCAACCAAGCCCCCACCAGCCTCAGGCCTGCCCTGGCAAACCCAGCCAAAGAGGGGTCATCTGGTGAACACACAGCAGCTGCTGATCCAGGCTAGGTCCCTGCAGAGGCAACACTTAAGTGCAGTTCTAAAGTGGGAGGAAGAACTGCTCAGGCACCTGAAAAGACTTTAAGGCTGTCAGGTGCTTGGGGATAGCCAGGGTGGGTGAGCAGGTGCTCAGAGTTCAGAGCCAGTGGTCAGCAGAGCTTCACTGTAGATCGTATGCAGGGGTTCAGACCATGCTACGACCCCGTGGAGGCTCAGGAAGACCTGGAATGGCTTGTGTCAGTACTAGGCAGGAGCCCTGATTATCACTGGGTGGGGTGATGATCAGGAATCAAGGTGAAGAGTATCCAAGATTATGCCATCTAGAAAACTAGGACCTCACTCTGAATTACAAGGATGATCAACATTTAGCTCATGGCTCTCCCCCATCTCCCCTTTATAAGCCTTTGGGCAAGCCTAGGCCCTTGAACCTATCTACTTAACCTTTTAAAAAGTTATTTATTTATTTATTTATTTATTTATTTATTCATTGAGACAAGGTCTCACTATGTATCCCTGACTGGCCTGGAACAGAACTGAGTATGTAGACTAGGCTGGGCTTAAACTCACAGACATCTGCGGGCTTTCTTTTCTGGACCTGAAAATTAACAGTAGCTTTGGGTGCCCGCAGAGGCTGGCCTGGGCACAGGCTCAGGGCTGAGTATATAGGCTGTATCTGGAGGCCTGTATACACTACACTGTGCTTGCTCTAGTCTCAAAGCCTTGAGCAAGTCACCGCAACTTGGGAGCCTTGACTTCTTAACTCTGAAAGGTGCTTTCTCCATCTCCCGGGCAGAGGAGCCAGCTAAAGGCATAATGACTTAGTTGGAAAGGCCAGAGTGCAGGGTGCTGGCTCAGGGGACAGTGGACAAGGAGGAGCTTGCTGTCCCTCTGTTCTGGATGTGCCTCCTGACCCAAGCCTGCCTGATCTTCTGGGAGGCTCTTAAGGGATCCCTACCTGCAGAGGCCAGGATTGCTTCTCCTTCCAGGCTATGTCTTCCTGGGTGGCCTGGGAACACCTGAGGGGAGAGGAAGAGCTGGCCATGGCACCTCTGGCCACGGCTGGGAGAGCAGGAAGCAGGTCAGAGGCCTGGCCACCGGGAAGCTCACTCTCTCATGGAGAGACTCTGGGTACCGTGCACCTTTATACCTGGATATGGATTCTGCTCTTCCGTTGGGGAAGAGTCAGAGGAGCATAAGAATGCCCAGCTGGAAGCATTAGGTCCCACCCACCCCTCCCATGGCCCCTTTGAGGAGAGGGTGCTTGGGAGTGCAGGGGGGAGACAGGAGCCAAGCACATGGCTGGTGGGAAATGCTGCATTTTACTGCAGTGTCTGTGAGGAGTCTTAAATACTCATCTGTGCCAGCTCTCTCTCTCTTCCTCTCTCTCTCCCTCTCACTCTTGCCCTCCCCAACGAAGTACACATCTCTCCCTTTATCATTTTGCCTCTCTGCATACATATTATCTCTTTTTCTCTCCTGCCTCCTTGATCCCTCCCGGCCCTCTCTTACCCCTATGCCCTGGGCATCGCACGGATCTCGTATTTGCTTCTATGAAGTCATTGTCTTCTTCCTGTGACTGCCATTGGAACAGACAACAATGAAAGGTGCCTGTTTTACACCCACTGGCCCGGCAGCTCTACAGAGGTGCAGAGCCTTTGATGCCAATAATTAATTTGGCTCCATATTGCATAACATCCTAAAAAGCTTTCTGGGGTGAGCTCCTGCGGGCCGGACACTGCAGCCTCATCAATATTGCACCACACCAGGCACTACTCTTGTGTGGTTTCATTAAAAATTTAATTTGTGGTTTAAATCTACAGTGTTCGCCTTAAAAGGATGGGAGGGGGGAGATGAAGGGAGGGACGGCTTTTCGGATGGGGCGAGTAGGTCTAGAAGAGAGGAATCCCATGCCCCAGGGGAGGGGGCCTTCTTGGCTGGCAGGAGGGGCTACCCCCATCTCATTGGCAAGTCTGCTGCTTGCTGCCTGCTGCTGCCTGCTGCAGGCAGGGCGATCAGACCATTCATAGAAAATATTTCTTCACAGTTCTTTCTATTTTTTTTTTCTTTCTTTCACGAGAGGGCTGCTCCCGGGAACCCAGGCTCTGAGGAGGGCCAAGTAGCAGGGATGGCTTCCCCCTCCCCCCTTGGAGATTGTGTCCTCCGTGACCCTACAGAACTAAGGACAGAGCCTCAGCCTTGTTCCCTGGCCCCTGCCCACTGCCCCCTGCCCCCTGCCCCCTACCCTGGCTGTGAGCCTGCCTCTGAATGGTTCTTTGTCTCTGAGTTCAGGGCACCCTACCAAAGACAGTGGTAGCTCAGCCCATGATCACCATCACCCAGGTGTGGCCATAGGTAGGCATGGATAACAGAGGAGAACAGGAGACCCCCCGCTGGAAAACGCTGGTGTCTGGAGAACCACAGCAAGCTATTCAGAGGCTGTAAGGTGGGCCTGTCTCCATGCAGCCTCACTCCCTCCCCTGATGGCAGCCCAGAGCCCCCTCCTCCCCCCCCCACATACTCTGCTTGGCTCTGTTCTCTCTTCCAGTGAGGGAAGAGGAGTCACGTGACCACTCAGGTTCTGGGGGTGGGGAATGGAGGTAAAGGTGGGAGGGGCAAGCATAGGGGGACACTTGGGGACTTAATGAAGCTGTCTGGGCTCTGCCCTGGGGACTCTCCTGTCCAGTCAATTGTTTCCTTTCAGGGGAGCTGGGATTTGTACATCCCAGCCATCTTCTGATATTGTTCCAGAGTGATTAAGTTAAGCCTCCTGGGGCCGGCTGGAGAGAGGACAAATTGCTTTGCAGAATTGATCTGCTGCTGAAGCGGTTAGCAGCCCACCCGCCCTCAGCTGCGCCCACCTTTGGAGGCCACTGTGTGAGGGCCCTCCCCTCCCCTCACTTTCCTTCCCCCCCACCCCCCTCTTTCACTGTCCCACACAAAGCCTCTTATTAGCACTTGTACTCCTGTCTCTTGTCACATAACACACAGCCAGGCCCCAAGGCAGGGACACAGGCAGCCCTGGCCTTGGTACATCCTCCCTGTCCACAGTCTCAGCCTGAAGAGACACCAGATGACAGACAACAGAGGGCTGGGATTGGGTAAGGCATGGGAGGAAACACAGAGCGGGTGGGGTGCCAAACTAGCCCTGATGGGGTGGCAGTAGGGTGTCTTGGCTTCTTTCTGTCCACAAGTCCTCTACTCCTTCCTAGTTAACAGGGCAAGATACACTGGTTTTGTCTGTGTTGTTCTTAGAACATTGTGTGAGTGGGGATGACGGGGGTGGAGTGGGGTGAGGGAGTGGAGCCCTTGGACTCACAGTTGAAGCTGGGCTACTAGGGAGTGAGCCTGTACCAGGCCAGTGGATCCTTCTAGATATAAGAGCTACATCTTAGTAATAAAGGAGTTGGTCCTTGTGGATGACTCCTGGTGAGATAGCACACTTAGGCATGGGCATGCTCTCCTGAGGAGGAACCATGGCTCTGGGGCCGTGGGTGCAGCAGGCCTGAGTGTCAGCTTCTCCTTGTGCCCCAGCTCTTCACTGTGCGTATCTCCCAGGCTGGGGCCCACCCTGCTCACCTGCCCTGCATCCTCAGACAAACCCACACAGTTCTTAGAATGCTGCTGGTGGACAGAAGTAAACACAGCTGTCTTGGTTGTTCCCACCTCTGAGGGGTTTGGTCACTGCCTGGGCTCCGGCAGCCCTGATGAGTTTGGTTTCAATTCTCATCCTCAAAAGGCCAATGAAAGAGTCAAGCAACATGAAATGCAGAGGGATTTGTTCACTGTGTCCACGTCGGGAAGAGGAACAAAGAGTTCAGCTGTGCTCCAGTGCTCCCTGCCCAAGTCCACCAGTGGGTTTTGGACACGAGGCTTAGGTTTGAATAGAAGGCAGGAAGGAGGTTTGCAGAGCTGAGAAATCTTGGTCCAGGTGTGGCCCTGCCCATCACTAATGATCGTGGTCTCTTGCAAAGTTGTCAGACAAGTTGTCAGAACTGTAAAAAAAAAAAAAAATCACTTTTTTTTTTTTTGGTTTTTCAAGACAGGATTTCTCTGTATAACCCTGGCTTTCCTGGAACTCACTCTGTAGACCAGGCTGGCCTCGAACTCAGAAATCTGCCTGCCTCTGCCTCCCGAGTGCTGGGACTAAAGGCGTGCACCACCACACCCAGCTAAGGATCACTTTCAAGTGACAGGATCTTCCTCTCCCTTTCCCAGCCAAAACTTCTTGGAGACCATTGTTTCAACAGTCTGGGAGCCAAATGGAGTCGGACTAGAAGGTCTTCCGTCTTCATTCAGCCAAGGTGCTCTCTCACAGCATAGGGTTCTCAGGCAGACAAGCAAGCAACGGCTGTCCCAGGCTCCACAGGCTCCTCTGTGGCTGGGAAGGAAGAGGATGCTCAGAGCGGCTGCACTGTGGGGATATTGCACACTAGCATCTCTGGTTTTGTTTTGTTTTTGAGGCAGGGTCTTACAATGTGGCTATTTTTTTTTTTTTAGTCAGTCAGTCAGTCTGTCTGTCTGTCTGTCTCTCTTGTAACTTAAACTCTACATTAGCTGCCTCCTTCATTTTTAAGTTCACTGTCAGGGAGAGCAAGTCCAGTTCCATTGCTTTGTAGCTGCCACCTCCGTTCACCTCTGGGACATTTCCGTCTTCCCGACCCCAGCTCCCAGGATCCTCCATTCTTTCACCCAGGTCTAAAATGCTCACTGCTTCAGGGACTGTGCCGCACAGCCACATAGCACAAGCTCTTGCCAGTGCCTTTTAACCCAGTACAAATCCTCTTGTGGGCAGGACAGCCGTGGCTGTGACTGCAGAGGCTATAAAGCAGACATGCTGGTCCACACAGTCTAATGGCTTTGCCCAGATGCAAATGCCGAGACTGCACCGGGGTTCGGGAGTTTATCCTGGATCTCGGCCTCCTCCCATCTGAGTCTCCTGGCTCCTGGAGCCAGACTCTCTCCTGCCCAGCTTTTCTGAGTGTATTTACAGTCAATACTCAGTTCCAATTTCTGAACGCTAGCTGAAAGGGCTGAGCTGTCATGGGGACGCAGAGAAGTGCCCACTGCAAGTGCCCACTGCTGCTTAGAAAGTGTTCTGACACTCTGAAGGCAAGCAGGTGGATCTTCCCTACGTGGCCAGGTCTCCAACTCTTTTTTTGGGGGAGGGGGGTTCGAGACAGGGTTTTTCTGTATAGCCCTGGCTGTCCTGGAACTCACTTTATAGACCAGGCTGGTCTCGAACTCAGAAATCTGCCTGCCTCTGCCTCCTGAGTGCTGGGATTAAAGGCGTGTACCACCACCGCCTAGCTAGGACTCCAACTCTTAAGAGACCAGCTGAGCATCCAGTAGTCTGCCTCAGTTCTGAAATGAACTCCCTGGAGTCACCATAGGCCCCAAAGCTACAGGCTCCTGTGCCTTGATAAGACAAACTCTCACATCAGACACGAGTTCAAGTTCACAGTTATCATGCGTGTGTCTGATCAGACTATCAATTGTAGGTCCCAGAACCCCCACTCAACTTTGACAAGTCTTAATGAATGGCTCTAGGGCTCCAGAAAATGCTAGTAATCACTGTGATTGGTTGCAAAGGTTGTTGCTCAGGTGAAAGGCACCCAGCTCCTGTGTTCTCCTTGTATCCTGAAGCAGCTACCAACCCCAAATCCCTAAAACCCATTATTTAGGGTTTTATGGGGGCTCCATGATGTAGCTGGTCAAATCATCTCTGTGGTTAATTCAGTCTCTAGTTCTTCTGTGGCTTTGGATGACACTGCAATACAAGTGTCTCTGGACATCTTCTAGGTGGCTTTCTCTTTTCCTTGTGACATGGCTACTGGGTCACTAAGGAGTCACCCACTGACTACATGACCTAGGAAAGAACGAGAAGGTGATCTTGTCATTATGGGCAGCTGGTCTCAGATTTTTGTGTCAGGCTGTGGCAACCAGGGTCCGAACAAATAAGGACCCTGGACACAGCTCCTGCTGGTTCCCAGCTTCTATTTGCTCTTCCAGGTCACAGATGCCTTTCTAACAAAGTCCTGTCTGTGTGAGCCAGCCCCAGGTGGCTTTTGTTCTGCCAGCTTCAATGGCCTGGTAGAGGAAGCCATTTGAGCTATTGCATATCACAGTTGGAAAAACAGGCAAAGGAAATGCCACAGGATTGTTTGTATGGTGTGTGCAAGGACTCCTCCCCTGGTACCTGACGTTTAAGAGCTACGTGTAGTAGTGCATCTTTTAATCTCAGCACTTGGGAGGCAGAGGCAGGTGGATGTATCTTTGTGTATAAATTTGAGGCCAGCAGGGTCTACATAGCAAGTTCCAGGCAGCCAGAGTTATCCAGTGAACTCTGTCTTTAAAACAAAGCAGAAGACTAAGAGGGCATTGTGCCCTCTCCCGGGCCTTGGTTTGAGTCCTGACAGATTCTCTGCTGTGAGCCCATGTGCCCTCTCATGTCTGAATGTCAGTGAGCACAGGACAGGCGGAAGCCCAGTCCACCGTTACACTCGATGGACTCTCAGCCTGACTTGATTGGCCCATCCACAATGCCCACATGGTACCTCGGCCACAGCACGCAGCAGTTTGAGGCTTATACCACCTATTCAGTCCTCACAGCCCCTTAAAGCCCCCAGCTGCCTTCCTGCCCTCTCAGAGGTGTCTCCACAGAGCTAAGTGGAAGCTCTTGAGTCTCCAGCTTCCAGGATTCCTGTGGTCAGGACCCTGACTGCTTTCGATTGTTTCTGAAGTGTTTTGCTGCCGGGGAGCCTCAAGCCTCTCCACAGAGGGACATAAATAAAGGCAATAACTTGGCCATCCGGAGGCTTCGCACAGCGTTTTCGCCCCAGCGCCTTGGCACACTGCAAGGCGGCCCTCAGCCAAACCGGGGAGGGAAGGGAATCTCCATCTCTAGGCCAGGTGCCTCTGTGCTCTGCAGCTGGGGGCCAGGGGCCGAGTGGGGCGGCTGACCCCTGGGATATAATACAGACAGAGGGAGGAAGTTAAGAGGTGAGGTGACTGCCAAGTGCTGTACCTCACAGCCTCTTTCCTTCAGCCTCTGCCAGGCACAGGCATGCAGATAAGACACCCAAGGTAAATCCCAGGGCTGAGGAGAGATGGTATCCTTTAGGGCGAACTGCTGAAGACTTCACTACTCAGTCCCTGTGAATAAGGTGGTGGTGCCAATGGCCTCGGCTCCTGGGATCTGCTCTCAGAGCCACCAACACCCAAGGCCTCATCTGGGTCCTGTCAGGATTGTCCCTTGTCAGCAGTGGGGTCCCCATGTGCAGAGGATTGCTCCTACCCAAGTTCAGGTGCCCATGCAGGACCTGGGAGTCAAACCTCACCCTAGGGCAAAGTTGGGATCGAAACACAAATCTCAATGGGTATGGGTATGGGGAATGTTACATCAATCCAGGAGGAAGATCTTCTGCTTTGCACTAGCAGGGATGGCGGAGAGTGACCTCATTATGAATGAGCAACTGAAACTGTGCAGGCATTCACTGAAGACCCTCGGCTGTAACCCTATAGCTCTCAATAGGGTGATGTGCTTCGGGCATTGCCCAGGAGGCTACGGGGACCTGTGAGCTTCAGGAAAGGCAGGCAGGACAGCGATCTGGAAGCACCCACAGGAAGCTGCAGAGGCGGAGAGAGGCCAATTCAGTCAGGAAGCTGCGTGAGGAGGCCAATTCAGTCAGGAAGGCTTGAGGAGCTGTGAAGGGAGGCGAGGAGCCATGGAGGAGGGCTCTTTAGGGGAGTGTTATACTTAGGACCATGGGGACAATACCCCCTGTCTGTAGGTTTGCTCCAGCTGTGTGTTCTGCCGGAAGAGAGCAGGGAGAAGCAGAGATGTGGCAGCACAGGAGATCTCCATGCAGGGCGAATGTATCCCCTTCCTCATCTCTATCAGTGCTACGCAGGGAGGTTCTGTACCTTCTCCTGCTGCCTGCTGTCCAATTGGAGTCTATCTGAGGCTCCAGCCCACAAGAGCCAGAAGGCAGGTCAGGGTGAACAGAGCCAGCCAGCCACTCTGACCCAGTCACCTTCCCTGAAGCCAGAAGACTCTCAGCTCTCTTCACAGCGGTGCATAATTGGGTTTTACACACGCCTTCGGGCTGACCTACATGTTCCAGTACCCATCTTCCTTGCCTGAGTGTGCGCCGGATGGTCTGAGACCTCCAGATCTCCCAACCTTGTCAACCACCCAGGTTTCACTCAGCAAGGTGAAGCTGGCACAGAGAAGTTAAGTTAGAGCCTGTGTGAGCACTGACTGGACGCTGTGTCCCTAGTATGAGGGAGGGAGGAGGAACGGGGTCTCTGGCGATGAACTCTTCATTTGCAGGCTGCCAATGCAAGATGCAGAGGCTACAGCGGGAATGAACTTACAGAGGGTGCCTCCAGCACCAGATGAGACTGTGTGTCTACCCATCCCCTGCCCTCTGGCCAACAGGGCAGAAAGACAAGGAGTACAGGCAGAATACCCTCTTCAGCTCAGTAGTGTCTGGGAGGCACAAGCTATGGGGGGGGGGGGGCGGGGGTCTCCCATTTTCAGCCAAAACTAGAGCCCTGCCCTAGGTCCCTGATATGTTTGAGGGTGCAGGGCACAGGATCCTTCGTCATCAGCCTGACCCCAGCATGTTCCTTGCTCAGCTCAGTCCATGCAGGGGCCTCCTTCTGGTTCCAGGGGAACAGATGCTCATTAGATTTGTACGAAGACATTTCAGGCGTGAAGGAAGCTAGGGTTCCAAACCTTGTCCCTTAGCGGGTCATCCCTCTGGCACCTTCCCCAGCTGTCTTCCCTGTCTCGATGGGTAAGGAGGTGTGTGTTTGTTATGGTTCTGACAGATCCCAGCTTGTTCTTCAAGACCTCATCAGCAGAAGCCGGCCAGGGAAGCAGGTCCTCCTAATAGAGACGGTTCTCCCTGCTCTACACAGACTGAGGCCTCCTAGGAGGACTTCTGGCCATCCAGGTCCATCTTTCTGAGAGAGGGAGCCTCCACAGGGCTGGAAGGGGATGCAGGTGAGTCTGTGTTAAAAATGAGAGCAGAGTGAGCTGATCAAGGACCTTTGGGAGATCCCGTTAGTGACATGAAGCTGTTGTCCCTCACCCGCAGCCCCCAGACCCCTTGCCCTCCCCCGGCTCTCCCCAGATTCTGGCTGTAGATGTGCCCCCCTCTCTCTCTCTCTCTCACAGCACAGAAGCATGAGGTCTGCCCTGCAAGGCTGTATGAATAATAGAACTGAAATCAGCCCCAGTTAAAAATAGATCTTCTTCTTAATAAATATTTCAGGGATCGTCTTTAGGATACACAGATCCCCTGACTGAGGAGCTAAGGCAAACCCTGTTATCGAACCCAAGGAAGAGAGGAAAGGCTGAGGGCCAGCTCAGCCATTGTGTGGGGTGTTGAGGCTCCTGCCTCACATCCGCCCACATGCAGTGACGCGCACGCAGCAGACAGCGCACACAGAGGCAGCGGAGTGCGTGGCCAGGAGCGGCTAAGGAGCTTTGGGGCATGTTAGTCACCTGTGAATTGTATAGCGGCAAATCAATTACAAAATGCTCTTGGCTGGTGAGAGTTGGAGTTCAGAAAAGTCAAAAGCTGATTCCTATGTGCCTGCTGTGTGGTAAGACTTCCACCAAGAGCGGAAGCCGGGGGCTTGGGAACCCCGGAGGACAGAGAGAATCTGGGTTGGGGAGGGGGGGGCGTTGGAATTTAAAACGCTGGCCCATTTCAGAAAACTTTGCAAACAGAAAACAATCTTGAAGGTCTGCATTAATTAGGAAGTATGAGCTAAACAAACCGGGTGATCTTGAATAATTTATGGAAATGTCACAAAGTCTTGACTCCCTGTGCTTGACACAAGCTAGAGTCCCTTGAGAAGAGGGAAACTCTATTGAGAAAACGCCCCCACCAGTTTGGCCTGTAGTCCATGTGGGAGGGGCCAGCCCATTGTGGGTGGTGCTACCCTGGGTAGGCAGTCCTGAGGTGTCAAGAAAACCAAGGGAAGCCACCTTTAATCCCAGCACTCTGGAGGCAGAGGCAGGCGGATTTCTGAGTTTGAGGCCAGCCTGGTCTACAAAGTGAGTTCCAGGACAGCCAGGGCAACACAGAGAAACCCTGTCTCGAAAAACCAAAAAAAAAAAAAAAAAAAAAAAGAAAAGAAAAGGAAAGAAAAACCAAGGGAGCTCACCAGGATTCCTCCGTGGCCTCTACAACTGCTCCTGCCTCTGCATTCCTACTCAGTTTGAATTCCTTCCCTGACTTCCTTCAGTAGTAGGGAATGACCTGAGAGTTTTAAGATGAAATTAATCCTCCCCACTCTTCCCCCTTGTTTATGGTTATGGTGTTTTACAATAGGACAGAAAGTCTGACTATGACACCCTCCTCCAATTAGCTTCCCCTAGAAGATGAGCAGGTAGGAAGTACTGGAGGTTGCCCAGGACACCCATCACTTCACAGTGAGCCTCACTTGGATCCCCAGAGGGAGGGTGGGAGAGTGCTTGTTTGATGGACTGATGGAAGATGTTTGTCAAAGATCCATAAACAGCGGGAGTGGTGGCTCACGCCTTTAATCCCAGCACTCGGGAGGCAGAGAGAGGCAGGTGGATTTCTGAATTTGAGCCAGCCTGGTTTACAGACTGAGTTCCAGGACAGCCAGGGCTACACAGAGAAACCCTGTCTCGGGGAAAAAAAAAAGTGGAAAAAAAATCCATAAACAAGTCTAGGGGCAATGCCAAAATAAATAAATAAATATAAAAAGGACCAAAAGCGAAGTTCAGAACAACAGGATGAACTCTACAAAAAGCTACACAAAGCTAATGACGTATGACAAACTCTGTACGGAAACTCCCAACTATGATAAGCTTATTATTTCAGCTGGGGTGTCTGAGAGGCTGAAGACTAATTCCTCAGTCAGGGAGATGGGAATGGGTGGGTAGATGGGTGGTAGATAGGTGGGCATTGGAAGATGGATACCTGGTTGGATGAATTGATGGATAGATGAGTGGTGTATATCTGGGTCAATGTCTAGATGGATGGATGGATGGTAGGTAGAGGTGGATGGGTTCATGTGTGGTGGGTGGATGACTGGTGGATGGGCAGTGTGGTGGTTTGTATTTGCTTGACCCAGGGAGTGACACTATTAGGAGGTGTGTTGAAGGAAGTATGTCACTGTGAGCAGGGGCTTTGAGACCCTCCTCCTAGCCTCATGGGAGCCAGTCTTCTCCTGTTTGCCTTCTGAACAAGATATAGAACTCTCAGTTCCTCCAGTGCCATGCCTTCCTGGATGTTGCCATGCTTCACAATGTGACTATGGACTGAATCTCAGAACCAATAAGCCAGTCCCAATTAAATGTTGTCCTTTATAAGAGTTGCCTTGGTCGTGGTATCTGTTCACAACAGTAAAACCCTGAGACAGATAGAAGTTAATAGAGGGATGATGGGTGGATAGGTGATAAGCAGGTGTATAGGTAGCTAGGCCAATGGGAAGACAGATGGATGGATGGGTGAGTAGATGAATAGATGGATGGGTAGGTGAGTGTATGGGTAGATAGGTGGATGAATGGATGGGTACATGGATGGGTGGACTGATGGGTGGGTGAATGGATGGGTGGATGGATGGATGGGTAGATGGGTGTATGGATGGGTTAATGGATGGGTTAAATGGATAGATGGTGGGGTGAGTATGTAGGTAGGTCAATGGATGCATGACTATGTGGATAAATATGTGGGTAAGTGGTGGATAAATGGATAGTTGGTGGATAGATGGGTCAATGGTGGAAAGATGGGTAGATAATGGATGAGTGGGTGACTAGGTAAATGAGTAGGTGAGTAAGCAGATGACTGGGTAGATGTACAGATGGTGTACAGAGCAGGTGGGTGAGTAGATAGATCCTTGATGGATGGATGGATGGATGAATGGATGGACAGATGTATGTATGTGTGAGTGGATGGATGGGTGGGTGGGTGGATGGACACATGGATGGATGGGTGGGTGTGTGAATGGGTGGGTAGATGGATGGATAAGTGGATGAGTGTTAAGAGACATAAGACTCCAGATGGAGCCAGGCGTGGTGGTGCATGCCTTTAATCTCAGCACTCAGGAGGCAGAGGCAGGAGGATTTCTGAGTTCGAGGCCAGCCTGATCTACAGAGTGAGTTCCAGGACAGCCAGGGCTACACAGAGAAACCCTGTCTCGAAAAACAAAACAAAACAAAACAAAACAAAACAAAACAAAACAAAACAAAACAAAACAAAACAAAAAACAAACCTCCAAATGGAGAATTGCTCACAGAATTAGATGTGAGGTTACTCTTTCTCTAGGAGTCATGTCTATAATATAACATGTGCTCTCGACTTCAGCTCTCCCTATCTTTTACTCAGGTTCTAGGTTATTGATCCTGAAGACTGAACTTGTGGAGTAAGAGAGGAGTGAGGGGACCAGGTTTATGGAGAACAGACAGGAGCAGGCCAAGGAAGAGATGGCCAGGGTCTCTGAATTCAGACTGTGTCATAGTTACCCTTCTGTTGCTGTGAAGAGACATGTGACCGATGGAGGCAACATAAAGAAAAAAGGAACTTATCGAGGATTACAGTTTTAGAGGGTGAGTCTATGACCATCATGGCAGGGAGCGTGGTGGCAGAGAGAGAGGCATGATGTTAGCTGTGAGCTTATAGTCTGCATGAGAAGAAGAAGAGGAGGATGAGGAGGAGGAGGACGAGGAGAACGAGGAGGAAGAGAAGGAGGAGGAAGAGGAGGAAAAGGAGGAGGAGGCATTAAAACACTAACATGCCTTCTTCAAAAAGGCCACACCTCCTAATCCTTCCAAAACAGTTCCACCAACTGTGAACCAAGCATTCCAGTTAGTAAGCTAGGAGCAGCTCAGGATGCATGTAAAACAAAGGTGGATGTTTGAAACTTAGGAAAACATAAACCATCTATCCACACATGTCTTCTCATCTTCTTAGCATGTACGGAGGCTCTCATCATCGGATGGGGTGAGGAAAACAAAAGAAATCCAAAGTCAGAAAATGACAGGAAATGAGGATATTGAAAACTGACACTACTATATCTACATTTGGTTTAGGTTTTTTTTTTTTTTTTGAAGTTGTATGTAAGAGAAAAAAAATCATGAAATGCTTTCATTTCTCTGTGATTGAGCAAACTCGTAAAATATTAAAGTATTGATTAATAATTGATTAGAACTAACCTCACCAGAGCCAATCAACCATTTGGCAGGATCGCTTTAAACTTTTAGGGGCTTTTAGCCCCCCTGGCTTCTAACCTTCCTCTTGTCTGATTCATTCAGGGCTGAGCAGCACTTCAGTTTGTTGGACGTGTGATGTCACACTATCCCTATAGAACTGTGGGGTGGCTGCTTGGAGGTGGATTAAAAACAAAGGGGAGCCCCAGCAAGCGCAGAAGATGGTGAAAGGGGTGGGGAGGTCCATCGCACTGGCCTTGATGTTAGGAGTCAGGGAGAGTGGCTGGCTTTGTATCTCACAGCTCCATTTAGGTCAGACTTTGCCTTGAGATGACAGTTAAGCCTGACTGCCTGCCTGCCTGGATGATAATTATAGTTGGTGAAACTGGTGTGACTGGATTGGAATATGGGCACAGCCATCAGATGAGCTAGGTCTAAAGCCTGCCTGGTGAGTTATAAGATTTCTGCCCTCACACCTTCAATCCCAGCACTCAGGAGGCAGAGACAGGAAGATCTCTGTGAGTTTGAGAACAGCCTGGTCTACAAAGCAAGTTCCAGGACAGCCAAGGGTACATAGAGAAACAGTGTCTCAAAAACAAAACAAACTCCTATCCTCTCCCTGCCTCAGTGCCCTCCCTTATAAGCTAGGGGTGAGACCATGTATTGAGATTCTCCACAATGACTGAGGTAAAGGCTCTAACAGCTCGGGGAGACTCTGAAATGAGAAGCCACTGTTCAGAGGGTATATACACACCATGAGGCCTCAGGCTCCAAAAATAACACTGGGAAAACTACATAGTAGCCGTACTATGGTGACTATGGTGGTTGTGTGGATAGCCACAGCTTCCTAAAGGAGCCCAGCACCTCGAGAGACAAGCATCTGTCTTCCCACAGCAATGATATAATAAAAGCTGGGAATAACTCAAATACCTAATGAATAGATAAACCAAGTGTGGTCTGGCCATATAACAGAAAGTTATTCAGCCTGAAGAAGGAATGACACTCTGGCATAAGCTGCCACATGTGGAGGTCACCTCCTCCACCACATGTAGATTTACCCTGAGTCCTGCAAAACAACAATGACCTGGGCCAGACTCGAAAGGGCAAATACCCTATGACTGCATCATGAGAGGTTCCTGCAATCCTCAAAGTTTGGCGCTGATGGGCTGGAGTTGCCGTGGACGCATGAAGAAGACCTGAGTTCAGATCCTAAGAACTGACAGAGCTGGACATCTCAGTATGAACCACCCTAGCGCTCCGATGGCAAGATAGAAAGCACCGTCTGGAGAGCTAACAGACTGTGCTAACAGTGGACAACAAGAGACCCTGTCTCCTGCTGGCGAGGCTCAGCGGGTAAAGCCACTTGCTCTGCAAGCTGGGAGAGTGGGGGAGATAAGGAATCCCAAACGTTATCTGCTGGCCTCCACACACACACCCTGGTCTTCATGCCCCCGTTATATACTCACACACAATTAAAAAAAGAAGTGAGACCCTGTCTCAAGGTGAACCGTTAAACCTGGAGGGAGGCCTGTGACCTTGACGCATGCCCACTAGGACAGGCAAACGTCCACACACAGAGGAGAGGATGGGGGCGGAATGGAGGGAGTGCTGCAGAATGTGTGACCACACTGTGAACCCCAAGATTGTGTTATTTGCTGGAAATACCTGGTGTTTGCTGTGGGTGTGGCTCAGCCCTTAGCACACACCTTCAATTCAACAGCTTTCTGCTTGAATATTGTAACCAGGATTAAATAAAGTCAACCACAGGTCAAGAGGCAGAGCAAGTGACCAGTTGACAGGAAGCGAACAGAGGATTATTAAGAAAAAACCTTAGGGAGTGAGAAGGAGACAGGATGGATAGAGAGTTGCTCAGGAAGGAGAAGGGAGAGATGTTCAATTTGAAGAAGGCTTTTTTTTTTTTTTTTTGAAAGGGGCATTGCTTCTGGGACAGGACGTCGTCTGCTGAGGAGGATGGTCCGCTGGGTGCCTTCTCTGCCTCTCTGAGCCAGCAGGGCTTTCACCCCAGCATCTGGCTTCAAGTCTTCCTTGGTAAAATCAAATGATGAGATTTTGTTTAAAACTAACAAGGGAGAAAGTGAGAGAGAGAGAGAGAGAGAGAGAGAGAGAGAGAGAAAACAGCTGGGAAAATGGCTTAGTAAAGTCCTGACCATGGTGAGGAGCTAAACTTGATTCCCAGTCCACACACAAGGTCAAACAAAACTAAACAAGTTAAGGCCTCCTCTTGCAATTCTCAGATGGTTTCTATTCCTAAGTACTGCAGCAATCACCTCCTCCCCCAACCCCAGGTCTAGGTAAAGTACATGCAATGACCTTCTTGACTTTAGAGTGTGTCTGTAGGTGTCCCACTATGGTGGATGAGGTGAAGACATGGCTCAGTGACATGGCTCAGCCCACCATGCCTGCCTCCTGCTTTACTCACAATTCTCTCTCGTTTCCCTGGCCTGTGAAGCCACCCATGAGCAGCATCTCCGGCCTTCCAAATATTCTGATTCCCTCTCTGTCATCTGGTCAGTGTAGCCCTGGCTGGTCTTGAACTCTCGGCCTTCCAGTCTCTGAGAGCTGTGGTGACAGGTATGCAGCACAATGCCTGGTTGCTCCCCATCCACCCCTGCCACCATGCACACATCTGTGGGTTGGCCATGGCTTGAACTGGATGTCTCCCTGGATGGCTTGCCAAGAATAGAGTCTCTCATTGAACCTGGAGTCTCTGAGTAAGTTCAACTAGCTAGCCATTGACCCCTGGGACCTTCCTGCTCCTGTCACCATAGTGCTGTGGTTACAGTCCCCACTCTGACACACTGCCACACCCAGACCTTCATTATTGTTTCTGTGTATCCCTGGCTGTCCTAGAACTTGCTGTGTAGATCAGGCTGGCCTTGAACTCAGAGATCCTCTTGCCTCTGCCCGATGAGTGCTGGGATTAAAGGTTCATGCCATCACCACCCAGCTGGTTTTTGTTTTTGCTCTTGTTTTTTCTTTTAATTACTCTTGCAAAAGAATATTATTATTGCCGGGCATGGTGGCGCATGCCTTTAATCCCAGCACTCGGGAGGCAGAGGCAGGTGGATTTCTGAGTTCGAGGCCAGCCTGGTCTACAAAGTGAGTTCCAGGACAGCCAGGGCTATACAGAGAAACAGTCTCCAACCCCCCGCCCCCAAGAATATTATTATTATTATTATTATTATTATTATTATTTTGGGCTAGGGAGATGGTTCAGTGGTAAAGAGCTCTTGTTGCTCTTGCAGAAGACCTGAGGTCAATTCCCTACACCCACGTGGTGGCTCGCAACCATCTGTAATTCCAGTCCCAGAGGATTCTGGCCTCCAATGTGACTGCCATCATGTCCCCTGCAAGAGCAGTGCAAGTTCTTAGCCACTGAGCCCTCTTTCCAGGACTCCACCCCCCATTTTTGAGGCAGAGTCGGTGACCTTGAGCTCCAGATTCTCCTGCTTCCACTGTCCAAGTGCTGGATTATAGGCACGAGCTCCGCAGCACAGGGCTTTCTCTTTTGTCTTTTAAATGGCTTAAATAGGCCTGGTGCAGTCTTGGGGTCCTTTGTATAGCAGGAATAATAAGGCAGGGGTGGTTGCAGTGGAAAAATCCTGATGCATGTTATTTAATTAAAAGCATTAACTTCCTCTGACATCCAAGGCTGGAGGCACCCAGGAGAATGGGCTCTGTAAACACAAGGCCAGCCCTAACGCTCGCTCTCCCTAGGGCGCCTGACCAGGGACAACTGAAGGAGTGTCACAACTGGCCTCACAGTCTGGAGGAAGAATCATAAATGCCTCTTTCCCTCTGGACTGCCCAGCTCATCGCACCCCGCTAAACAAGGTTGCTCACTGAAGTTTCAGAACAAACACAGTCTCCAAGACAGTCGGACCAGAAACACAGACGTCAGTCTGAAAGACCCACAACATGAGGACTCCCCCACATTATGACTCAGGAGAGGCGACAACCCAAAATCACCCACAAGAAACGATCTTGCTGCAAATTGCAAGAGGATTTTTATTCAAGAGCGTTCTCGGGCCCATGGTCATACACCACGCAGGGGTAGAGGACCATGGCGCCCCGAGTTGCTGAGTAAGGGGGTATTTAAAGGAAGAAACCACAACTCATGGAGGTGGGGAGGGCGTTGTTGGAAAATACCAAAGATACCAGTTAAGAGTCACAAGGAAGTATAAGTCACAAGTGTCAGGTTATCTCTCAAGACAGTTTCTAAGAGCAAGAGCCCCTAACAATCTAAGAGCCCCTAAAGATCGCACATTTGCATTGCAGGTTCCAGTAATGGTCAGGGTGCCATTCTTTGAATTGAACCCAGGAAGCAGGTGGGTGGAGGAAGGAATGTCGCTATCTGTTTTATGACCAGTACCTGGAGCACTAAGCCACAAAGGCTACACTCCCAAGCCTGGGCCCAAAAGCCTCGAATTTTGTTTTTACTTTGCTATACTTTTTTAATACTTCTTCAAGTCCACTGTGGGACCCTACGCACAGCCCTGCGCATGTGCGCACAGTCCACAGGTTTGGTAGTCGCTGGGAACGAACAGCATCCAGATGAGCGAAGAGCCTGAGCCTCCCCTGTCAGAGTCCCAGGAACAAGGGTGGTGAGGGAGCTATCTGTAGAGGGGCCATTGGCATATGGGAGGCCTGGGCAGGGGACCAGGTGACCAGGCCTGACAGGGGCGAGTGGCCTGACAGAGTCTGCACTGTTCTCCAAGTCAGGTTTCCTCTCAAATGCTGCCTCAGTGGGCTAAACAGAGTATCTGAATGGAGGAGGGCCTTCACTTTGATTCTTCATTCTTTGTCTCTTTGTCCCTGTTTCTGCTGTCTCCCTCCCTCCCTCCCTCCCTTCCTCCTGTGTATGTGTGTGTGCGCGCGCGCGTGCTCAGTGAGCACGCACACACACACACCTGAGCATTGCCAGTTCCTTCAGAACTGTACCCCCTTGCCACCATTTTTTAAATTTTGAGACGGAATCTCTCATTTGGAATTCACCACTCGGGTAGTCAGTGAGCTCCAAGGAGCCCCCAGCTTCGTCTCCCTAGTGGGAGGATTGTAGCATGTGCCGCTAGCTACCTGTTTTCCATTTGTTTGTTTGGTTGGTTTTTGTTTTGCTTTGTTTTAATGTAGCTTCTGAACTCAGCTCTTCACTGACTGATTTGTCCCCTAAGCTCTGCGTTTCCCTCTTCGTTTTGTTTTAGCTGTTTGAATTCCAGCATCAATGCTCTTGTGTGTGTGTGTGTGTGTGTGTGTGTGTGTGTGGTGTGTGTAGGCATTAGCGCCATGCTACGCATGTAAGGGGCAGAGAGCAATTTTGTGCAATGGATTCTGGGAATGGAGCTCAGGCTGTCAGGTTTATACAACAAGTGCTTTGCATCCCTCAGAGTCATCGCCCTGGCTCTGCTGTTAGTTCTGAGACGGGCATCCCATGTGCAAGCTTGCTATGTAGCTGAGACTGACTTGAGATTCCCAGTCTTCCTGATTCTGCCTCCCAAGGGCCGGGATCGAAGGTATCTGCCCTGTGCCCAGCTGACCACCTCAGAAGCAGAAACAAAGCAATTCGCCCTGGTGGCATGCATCAGTCAGGGTTCCAGAGAGAGGGAGAGGCAGAAAGAGAGAACGAGAATGAGGAGGAGAGACAGAGAGATAAAAATAAATATATAGAGATAAAGATAATACAGAGAGATAAAGATAAAAATAAAATTAAAAAATTTTTATTTTAATTAATTAATTAGTATAGTGCAAGTGCTGATTTGGGGAGCTGGTTCACCAGGTTGTGGGCCCAGCAAATCTAGAATTTGCAGGAGCAAACGCCTTGAGACCAGAGGCATCTGATTTGTCCTTCCTGCTCTTTTTTTTTTTTTTTTTTTGAGACAGGGTTTCTCTGTGTAGCCCTGGCTGTCCTGGAACTCACTTTGTAGACCAGGCTGGCCTCGAACTCAGAAATCCACCTGCCTCTGCCTCCCAAGTGCTGGGATTAAAGCCACCATGCCTGGCTGGTCTTGTCTCTTTTTATCTTAATTAATTAATTGATTGATTAACTAATCAATTTGTTTTTCAAGACAGAGTTTCTCTGTGTAACAGTCCTGGCTGTCCTGGAACTCACTTTCTACACCAGGTTGGCCTTGAACTCACAGAGTTCCGCCTGCCTCTGCTTTCGGAGTACTGGGATCAAAAGCATGCTCCACCACTCCCGGCTTGTTTTTATTTTTTTAATTATCAGTAGCCAGGCATAGGGATGCAAGCCTTGAATCCTAGCCCTTGAAAGGTAGAAGCAGGCAGCTCTTTGTGAGTTCCAAGGTCAACCTGGTATATATACAGAGCTCCAGGACAGCTAGGGCCACATAAAGAGACTTTGTTTTTGGCTATTGCCAAAGCTGTTGGTGGCTTTCCACAAGTTGACAGTTAGGCCCTGTGGCTGAAGGTGGCTCTACACAGCTCAGTGAACATGAGGAGGTGAAGCTGGTGCCTAGCTAGAGCCTTCACCCCATGGACTAATGGTCATGGTGCTGGAAGGTTCTTGGCATGCCACCAAAGGACAAAGGTAACTCTAACCCAGCTACAAACCCTTTCAACCCTTTTATCTACAAGTGACCTGCCTACAATATACACTGCTGCAGAAGTGGCACAAAGGTTGTGGGAATAACCAGCCAATATCAGGTTTGAGTTAAAGCCTATTCCATAAGTGAAACCCCTAATCAGGGCTGCTTTGGTGTCTAAGAGCTTAAGACTATATAGGACAGGAAACTAGGGGAAAACCAAATACTGATGTTTTGCTAAAGGAACTTGGCAATAAAACAACTCCTAACGACTTTCTGCTCTATTCATTGGTCAGTGCCTTGCTCAGCCATCGTGAGAAGCTTCATCCTGCAGCAGATGGGACAAAAATACAGAGACCCACAGCTAGACAGCATGCAGAGTGAGAAAACTGGGAACCTTAGCCCTAAAAAAGGATGTCTCCATCAAATCCCTCCCCTCAGGGCTGAGGAAGAGGAAGTAGAAAGACTGCAAGAGCCAGAGAGGATGAAGAGAAGGACATCTAGGAATCAAGGCCTAGACACAGCAGAGCCTGCACACTCACAGAGACGGAGGCAGCACGCACAGGGTCTGCACAAGTCTGCACCGGATGGGGACCTAGAGCTGGAAGGAGAGATGGCCACATGCCTCCTCACATCCCCCAGCCCTAATCTCCCATTGATAGCTGTGATGGTTTGTATAGGCTTTGGCTAGGGATTGGCACTATTAGCAGGTGTGGCCTTGTTGGAGTGGATGTGTCACTGTGGGTGTGGGCTTTAAGACCCTAGTACTAGCTGCCTGAAAGCCAGTATTCTGCCAGCAGCCTTTAGATGAAGATGTAGAACTCTTAGCTCCTGCACCATGCTTGCCTGGATGCTGCCATGCTCTCACCTTGGTGATAATGGACTGAATCTCTGAACCTGTAAGCCAGCCCCAGTTAAATGTTGTCCTTTATAAGACTTGCCTTGGTCATGGTGTCTGTCACAGCAGTAAAACCCTAAGACAATAGCCATTTGCAAATGACAAATGTACTTTTCTCCAAGAAAGTCTCACTGGGGAAACAAATCACTCCTAAAACTTTATTTATTTATTTAATTTATTTATTTGTTTATTATAAATACACTGTAGCTGTCTTCAGACACACCAGAGAGGGCATCAGATCTCGTTACAGATGGTTGTAAGCCAGTGGTTGCTGGGATTTGAACTCACTGCTGAGGCATATCTCCAGCCATGAAACAAATTACTCTTAAAGAGTCAGCCCCAAGCCCAGCTGTAGATGGCCAACATGAAACAAACTCAACAGTTTCTTTTTCTTTCTTTTCTTTCTTTCTTTCTTTCTTTCTTTCTTTCTTTCTTTCTTTCTTTCTTTCTTTCTTTTTCTCTTTCTTTCTCTCTCTCTCTCTCTCTCTTTTTTTTTTTTTTTTTTGGTTTTTCGAGACAGGGTTTCTCTGTGTAGCCCTAGCTGTCCTGGAACTCACTCTGTAGACCAGGCTGGCCTTGAACTCAGAAATCTGCCTGCCTGTGCCTCCCGAGTGCTGGGATTAAAGGCGTGGGCCACCATGCCTGGCAACAGTTTCTTTGTCTCATAATGTTAAGTCATAAGTGAGGGCTATTTATTTATTTATTTATTTATTTTTGAAACAGGATCTTGCTTTGCTTTGTAACCCTGGCTGGTCTGAAACCCTGTGAAGACTAGGCTGGCTGGAGTTTACAAATATCTGCCCACCTTTACCCCCCCATTGCCTCAGGCAGGAGTGCTGGGTTCAAAGGTGTGTGCCACCACATGTAACTCCTCAGGGCTTATTCTAGGCCTTTATCTGCTGGGATCAGCCCTGCCCGTGTGAGCTGCTCTTCTCAGCAAGCACTGAGGTATAAATTCAAATCTCATCTTTAAAAAACACATCCAGGGGGACTGGAGAGAGGTTCAGCACCAGGAGCTGAGAGGGAGAACCCTGCAGAGGACAAGGAGGGTCCTGAACCCCAGGGGGCCTCAGGACTTCTTCAATTCTGACTCCACCAAGGGTCAGTCTCTGGCACTGGCTGTGGCTACTTCTGATGAACAGCCTTAATAGCAGGCTTGGAAACGGGCCCAGAAATCTGAAATTCCATAATGATTGGAGATTATTTGGATCCAGCTCCCGGGAACTTTATGATGCTAAAATAGAGTTGGACCTTCGCATCCCTGAGGTGTAGGGCTGAGATACTCAGATCTTAATTCTGAATGCCGCCAAGTCCCTGCTGGCCCCTCTCCTGTCCTTTTTAAAGGGTGATGACGCAGGACCTGCCTTTTAACCCTTGGTATTTACCCTCAGCAGGCAGCTCTCCAGTCCTATCTCAAACTTGCTAAAGTAAATGCTGTGCCCTTTTCAGAGAGCTGTCATGTATAACAAACTGCCACTGTGTCTCCTGTTCCTGCCCCCCAGCGAGCCCTGCAGGGGCATCTGCTGGCATGTGGGGCAGCTGTGCTCTGAAGGTGAGCTTGTGTGTCTCTGGCAATCCCTCCCCATCCCTTCCCAGGTGCTGCATTAACATTCCTGGGGAGCGGGGGGGGGGGGAATCCTATCACCCTAGATGGGCAGCAGTGACAAGCCAAAGCAATTTCACTGAAGTCCGACTTAAGTGAGACCAGGTGAACTTTTGGGTTTGCTTACAGAGAACAGGTAAGGGGTTACCTACTGGAGCATGGGTGACCCCCAAACGCCTGCATCCCCCCCCCATCATGAGGCCTCCTTTTTAATTAACTCTCTGCTTGCAGTATAGCCCAGTATCTCCAAAGAACAGCTAAAAGAGATAGCTCAGACTGTCATTGTTCCCTGGATGAGGGGAAGGAGGAGGTGTTTTCAGCTGATCAGAGAACTACCAGATCCCAGGTCAGGGGTTCATTACTGTCATCATAGACTTGGCTACTGTGACATTATTCTGCTTTGGTGTCATGGCTATGAGTCAAAGTCCAAGGTGGCATCTGGCTATGCCCAGAGGTAAAAGGACTGTACAGAACCAGACCAGAAGTCCAGCTAGGTTGCTCTAGAGCTAGGTCCAGAGTCGGTTCTGTGTTCTAGGCACACCCAAGAGAAGCAGGCACTCACGGGTGTCTGCAGGCATCAGCCATGTTGCTGGACCAGACTGAGGATGAGGAGGACAGAGGAACAGAGACCCATGACTGTAACTTTAATCCTCTTTTTCAAGTCCTATTTTTAATGATGGTTCTTAAATGTTTTAACCTCCCTTTTATTCCACCACCCACCAGAGGCAGTGGAAAAGAAAGGATATGGAGGAAATTATAAGAGTTATGTTGTCCTTATGAGAGTTGTTTAGAAAGGTTCTTTGGAGCAACTCCTGTCTGGGCTGTCTGGAAATGGGCAGATTAGTTCACAGGACAGCAGGCAGCAGCAGTTCCATTCACTCACAAACACTTCATGGATACACTAGCAGTCTAGTTCGGTAGAGTGAGGTTAGCAATATCAGTGACACAAACTAGCAGAGACAGCCAGGTCTCAGCCTCAGCTCAAGTCAGCAGGAGGGACCAACAGGAACAGCAGGAGAAGTTCTCAGCTGTGCCTCTCTCAGGGAAGCGAAGATCAGTGAAGACTCAAGACCCACAAATGTTGCACAGCTAGCTGCACCAGCAAGCCAAGTTCTGTCTCCGTCACTCCTGTCACTCTATGGAGTCCTATTTAACCTCTCCAAATATCACGGGTCCTCCTCACATCTTGCCTCAGCACGCATATCTAATCACCCTGAGTTTGAGGAAGCGACAAGAAACTGCAGTGCATTACCAGAAGTTTTTTGGTGTATTTCTTTCTATGGAGGAGTCCTGACAAATGCAACTCAACTATACAGTGTAAGGCAGACCAATATACTCTTGTTGTTAACAAAGAGTCCTTCATCACATGTCCTTTCATGTGCTTGCTTTAGCAGAACATCCTCTCTCCTGTGTCTGCTTCAGCGAAACGTTCCTTCACTAGTCTGCCTTAGCCTTTCACACGTGTGTTCATTCTAATGAAATGTTCCTTCTTCGTATGTTTGCCCCAGCAAAACACCATTCAATCCTCAAGTTTCCACTTCACATGAGCCTGGTTTAAGTTCCTCCCTCCAGAGAGTAGAGGAGACATCACAGGAAAACAGAAGAGAGGGCAAAGGATCCTTGTGTCTTTCCTGGTGTTGTCAAGTCACCTGGCCTTAACCTCAGATCTCTCCCATCTTAGTCGCTGCATGTGGCTTTGTATACAAATGTGCCATCATGTACCCTGGAGGCCTCCGTACCCTTCCATCTCTGTCCCTCCTAGTCCTGAAGACTCCTTGCTCATCTGTGATTTATCATCAAAGGAAAAACTGGTTCCTCAAACCTCTTCAAGACACAGCACACACACACACACACACACACACCCCTCTGGGCATCTTTGAAGGTTTATCTGTTACTGATAACTTCTTGTTTATAGACCTTGCAGTGGGCAGTCTGCAAAGGGTATCTGAGGATCAAGCTCCCTTCAGGAATGGAGCCGCTTAACATCAGGGCCTCAAGATGGGAAGGAGAACATAAGACAGGAACCGTACAGCATACGGAGAATCTGAACGTGACGGGGCTTTAAAGGAAAGGCTGGCTTCCCTTTAGAAGCTTGTGAGGGGCAGGCAGATCTTGAGGGTAGCCCTGGCTGTCCTGGAACTTGTTCCATGAACCAGGCTGGCCTAGATCTCAGAGATCCATCTGCTTCTGCCTCCCTGGTGCTGGGATTAGAGGCAGGAGTGTGGCACCATGTCCAGAGGATTCCATGGCCTTTTAGGGTAGTGAGAAGGGTATGTACCCCGTGATTTATGTCAGCATAGTACATGTGACAGACTGCTTCCTAATTCTCTGTTTCAGAGAGAACTGAGAGGAGACATGGTCTGATTCAGGCTATGGGATTGGCTCTAAAGGCGCAGGCATGGGTCCCAACGGACACGGATACAGATTGGCCTCAAACTCCTCTCTTCCCAACCAGTGTTGTGAGTGACTGTGAACTTCCTGTGCTGTGGTTTGATGACTTCACTGAAATCACTTCTGTGGGCTCTATGTGGCCATAATTTGTTTTTACTGAGGAGAAGGCTCTGGTGGCCATCGTAGTCCTGAGCTCAGCAAGTCCTATGGTTGGCACAATGTCTACCATGAGAGGCACTCCATGACATCAGGTTCCATCCAAAGGAGGAGAGCTTTTGCGGGAGCCTCTGAGGGTCTCAATCTTGACTGTAGAGCTCAGAAGTGCTGTCCATGAGGACACCTGTTCAGTGGCCCCAGAAACAACGAGCTCTACTAGAAGCATTTCTTAATTGCTAAAGGAACATGTTCCTTTATAAACAGTTGGCATGCTTCTACATAGATAGCCAAAGGATTTGTGTCAATTATTGTGAGTGGGCAGTGGAAGTGCCCTAAACAAACACGCGTGCGTCTTCCCAAAATATCACAATTTATTGAGTAATAATAAATTCCGAAGATCCAGTGGTTTCAAAGATTGTGACTTGATAGGTAATCCTGCCTATATTGGTAGCCTGGCCAAGGTGGATGAAGTTTCTCTTACTTGTATGTATGTCTGTGTGGTATGTGTATTTATGTGTATATGTGTGTGGTGTATGTGTATCTCTGTGTGTGTGTATGTGGTGTATGTGTATCTGTGTGTGTGCATGTGGTTGTTTATGTGTGTGTATGTGTGTAAGTGTGCTATGTGTATTTGTGGGTGGTGTATGTTTGCATGTAAATATGTGGTGTGTGCGTGTGTGTTATATGTGCATTTATATGTGTATTTATCTGTGTGTATACTATGTGTATTGTGTGTGTGGTATGTGCGTATTGTGTGTATTGTGTGTATTTATGTGTGTTTTATATGTATATGTATATATATATATGTTATGTGTGGCATATGTGTACTTGTGTGTGTTATATGTTTACACGTAGTGTATGTGGTGTGTGGTGTATGTGTATTTATGTGTATCTAAGTGTGTAGATAGTGTATGTGTGTTTGGTGTGGAGTATGATGTGTGGTGTGTTTGTGTATTTATGTGTGTGTATGTGTGGTACGTGTGTACATATGTGTATGTATGTAGTATGTGTATTTATGTGTGTTGTGGTGTGGGTGTGAGTTATAGAATGAATGTAAGTTAAAGATGCTACAGAAGAGTTCAAGAGGTTTCAGAGGTGGGTTAAGAGAAATCCACACCGAGTCAGTATTGATAAGATAATAAACTCAAAACCACCCACCAACACCCATTACAGCACTCACCACCTACACACCAACCAGCATCCGTGTCCCCACCTATTCAGCTGTCCATCAACCCAGGAAAGAAGCTGTTCCTGCTGCTGCAGGAGAGTCAGGTTTGTAAGCAAATCTGCAGCTCGGAGTCCAGCAGAAAGGTGAAAGACCGGACTGGCCAGGAACAAGAATGGTAGGAGCACTTTATGAGATCCAGCCTTTCCACGGCTTAGTACACTGGATATGTCGACAGGCCCTGCTATCCTGATACAATTTTCATATTCCCAGGCACTCTACAGTCTCATGTCATCTGAGAAACTGTAGGGTGGCTCCTTTTCTACTCTCAGGAATAAACCATTCTCAGTCTGCGCTGCCTCAGTGACAGATGGTGTGGCCTGGAGGTCCACCCTGGGGCACAGTAAGTTTCCACCCTCAAAATGGATGAAAAAGCTGTGTAAAAAATTGGTGGTAAAGCCAGGCGTGGTGGCGCATGCCTTTAATCCCAGCACTCGGGAGGCAGAGGCAGGCGGATTTCTGAGTTCGAGGCCAGCCTGGTCTACAACGTGAGTTCCAGGACAGCCAGGGCTATATAGAGAAACCCTGTCTTGAACCCCCCCCCCCAAAAAAAAAAGTGGTGGTATGGGCTGGAGAGATAACTCATTGGTTAAGAGTACTGACTGATCTTCCTGAGGTCCTGAGTTCAATTCCCAGTAACCACATGGTGGCTCACTGCCATCTGTAATGGGATCTGATGCCCTATTCTGGTATGTCTGAAGACAGCAACAGTGTACTCACATACACAAAATAAATAAATGTGTTATTTTTTTTTAAGTGGTGGCACACACCTTTAATCCCAGCACTTGGGAGGCAGATACAGGCAGGTCTCTGAGTTCGAGGCCAGCCTGGTCTACAGAGTGAGTTCCAGGGCTACTGAGAGAAAATCCCTGTCTTGAGAAGCAAAGCCCAAAACAAATAGAGGGGACTCCTATGGTGAGGCAGTCTAAGGAGCCATTGCTGCATAGGACACAGAGCAGCAGAGTGAGGACAGTCTGAACTCGAAAGTCATCTAATTATTTTCTCACAAAACCTATTGGTTCTGAAGAAAAAAACCTATTGTTTTTTGCCAGAAATTCATTTATTTGTCTGTCTATGGATATTGTCACCTTCCCATTCCTCATTTACCAACCCACATCTGAACATCTAGAAACCTACTCATTCCTCAACTGTCCATCAATCCACCTATCATCTATAAATCTCATCTATCCATTCACCTCCTCAACCAACTATCCATCCATCCATCCATCCACCCATCCATCCATCCACCCATCCATCCATCCATCCATCCACCCATCCATCCATCCATCTATCCATCCACCCATTCATCCATCCATCCACTCAAACATTCATCCACTTATCCATCCATTCATTCATTTATCTATCCATTCATCCATCTACCCATCCACCCTCCCACCCATTCACCCATTCATTTAGCCATTCACCCACTTGCCTATCTATCCTTCTACTGACCCATGACCCACCTATCCACACGCTGTGTTCTAGCTACCCACCCACTCACCCATCTCTCTCTCTCTTGTCTCTGTCTCTCTCTCTGTCTCTCTCTGTCTCTCTCTGTCTCTCTCTCTCTTTCTCTCTCTCTCTCTCTCTCTCTCTCTCTCTCTCTCTCACACACACACACACACACACACACACACACACACACAAAATATCTACCCATCTTCCATGGCCATGGAATGTTCTCAGCAGACCTACAGCTAAATGCTGGAGACTAGAGGTGGCTCTCAGAGGGCTCCCATTCTAGAAGGTACTATGTGTTATCATGGAAACTCAATTTCACTTACAAAATTCAGTCAGCTTCTCCCCCTCCTCCTTCAAAAAAAATTGGGGGGACATGCAAAAGTCAGAGCACCTGACACCAATCTCCTTGGGCTGGTTTTGGGGTGGTGTGCAGCTGGGCTATGTTGGAGGGGGGAGGTGCCTGAGCTCCAGCACCGGGGAGAGGAATCAGGTCTGTCTTTCTGTGAGGTAGCACAGCTTCCCTTGATGGATTAATGGGTCTAAATGTCACGAGGCTCCTGATCTATAGCCTACATTCCCTGTACTCTGCGCCAGGCCTGACTCTCAGAGGGCAGCAGGGTAAAATGAAAACCACTATTTTAAAACAAGAGGAGAACACTGTGACAAAGCAAGACTGGTGTGAAGGGTCGGCTTGACAGTGCTCAGTAGCTTAGAGGGACAGCATATGGCCACCACTTTCTGACTTTAGGGCGCAGGGGCTGGAGACTTGGCTCATAAAACCCACATCATAAGAAGACTGAATGTCAAAGCTGACAGGCAATGTTATTATTCCTCACAGACTGAGAGATGAGAGGTGGTTATCAACCCTGGAGCCAAGCCAAAAACAAAACCCAAAAGAGGACCCCCCTCACATCACCTTACTTAAGCATTTTATAGCAGACCCCTGAAGTTCAAGACAGGCAGGAGCCATCCCAAATGGCTCAGCTTGTCTGTAGAGCTGGACCCGGATTCGCATCAGGCCTATTTCCCAGCCTTCTTCCCCTCCACCTGGCTAGCAACCCACTTGGTTTTGGTACTCAAAGCTCCAAGCTTAGCTGTAAGACCGCAGAAGGGCCTGAGTCCCAACTCTTCATTGGAGACCAGATTCCAGGCCAGGGCTGAGAGTCAACTGCAGATGGATTCAACTTTGCATTTCAATACTCAGAGTACAGTGGGAGGAGCTGGGGCTGGGAGAGTGGATGGGAGGAGGGGGAAATGGGGGAGGGGCTGTTTCCATAGATGACTGCAGTAGCTGAAGGTCCCAACCACAGGCCTGGAGTGAGGTGTTCCTTCACCATCAAGCCCTACGCAAGAAGTGGCAGAAATAGAAAGGAGGATTGGAGGGGCATTAGCACACAGAAGGTAGCTGGTCAGGAAGTGAAGGCTGGAGTTCTAGTCCTGGTTAGACCTCCAGCCACCATGTTATCACCTCAAAGACATGTGATACAATGTTTATGTCCTGTGACTTTGGGTGGGCAAGAATCTGAAGTTGTCAGTTCTTTAAGGATTCTGTGGCCCTGATGAGGCCAGGTCATCTCAAGATACTTACTATAGAAGGCTCTTCCTCCAAGCTCCTGTGCACACAGCCAGTTCCCCAAGGTCACCGATGGTCCCAGCCACATGGACCATCCAATATTTTGGGTTTCCACAGAGACTTCATCACCCCAGAGCCCTGCAACTAGATTACAAACAAGAAAAAAAATCGTAAAACGTTTTAACTCCATGTGATGATTTTCTGTTGGGCCTCAGTCACAGCCATCCTGGGGTGCAGGCATCGGTGGGCCAATGCACCCCTGTGACCATCTCAGGACCTATTAGCTAGTGTCCTTAGAGCAAGCAAGCCCAAGGGTCAGAGTAAGTGAGAGGAGAAGGAGGATGGAGGCAGCATGCTGGTCATGGCCAGTTGTGTCCTGTCAGCTTGGCTGCTTATCCTTTAGAAGTGAGTCACTCGGGGGTAGGGGTCACACAGAAGCACAGGCAGCAGGAATGAGGACCACTAGGCCTGTGGCAGCTGTCCCACATACTCTGTATCAGGAGCCAGGTCACTCGTAATAGAACATGTCTTATACACATTAAAACATTTGTACTCTCGTCCAGATATAGATCCTGTTATTCTAAATAAAGCCTGTGTGGCTCAGAGAGTGCGTAGCCTGCTCAAGGACACACAGCCGGCAGCAGCGGCGCTGAGCCAGCAAGGCTGATGGCAAAGCCAGCAGGGCTGCATTCAGCAACTTAGGGCCATTGGGTAAAGGCCTCCTGAGTTCCACGTTGCTGGCTACTCTGCAGAACATCTGAAGCCTGGAGCGGTGTCCTGTCCCCTGCCAGGCTGGCTCTGGCCCTCCCTTGGAAGTACAGAGAAGTGTCCTTCCCAGCCGCTGCGCCCCACCCCCACTCCCCCCACTGCTATCTTTGTTCATCTGTTCCCCAGCTGTTTCCACCATCAGCACCCAAACAAGCCCCACCTGCTTCAGCTCCAACTTTCCTGTAGGCTGTCAGCCAAGACAGCGCATCCCCTCCCCCCCACCCCCAGCACTTGGCGTGTGTGTGTGTGTGTGTGTGTGTGTGTGTGTGTGTGTGTGTGTGTGTGTGTCCCTCCCTCTCTCTCCCTCCCTCCATCCTTTGGCTGCAGGGTCTTAGCAATCAATGTCAGCACTGTCAGCCCTCTCCCTTTCCCTTCTCCCTCCCCCTCCCCCTCCCCTAGCCCAACCACTTCCCTGAGACCTGGGACCAGGATGCCTCCTTAACCTTCCCAAGTAGACAGATGTAAAAAGACCTCAGAGCTGTGAGGAGAGAGGTGACAGAACTCTGAATCCAGAACTGCTTCTGTGTCTGTGTTAAAGAACCTGGCGGTAATTGAGGAAAATACGTAATTAAAAAAAAAAAAAAAAGAACCTGGCTGCTCTGGGCTCCAGAGGAAAGAGACAAATGCTGGTACAGCCCAACAAACACACTGACCCAAAATGCACACCATGCTTGGTGTGGTGCACACTAGCATAGGAATCCTGTCCCCTAGGAAGCTAAAACAGGAGGATTGCCGGGTTGAGACCGGCTTGTGCTTATATGTAGCAAGATTTGCAGTACGCACACGCCCTTTATGTATATGCCTCGGAAAGTAGAGTATTCTCCATCTGTCAGCTACTTCTGTGGAATAAACAGCCTCATCTGAGAGGCTACCCCCACCAGCATGATTAGCCATTGTCAGCTATGAACATATTGTTGACTCATTGCCAGTGTGCTCCATGCGTGAGTGTGGGGTAGTGTCCACACACCGGGACACCTGAGTTGGAGTCCCCATCTTTCCTGGGAAGGTGATAGCAGAGGCATCTCATCTCGTAAGCATATCTGTAGGCTTCACTGACTGCTCTGTGTCCTCAGCCAGTGTGAGTCTCCAGTCCTAGTTTACAGTCCCAGGACAGGGGTGAGGGACACAGTGAAGAAAAAGGGACAGCCGCATGCTGCCTTCCGGAATGTTCCAAAAGAAGCTGAGTGCTCGTTGCGCCCCCTCCCAGGTTGGAAGTGATGCTTTTCACACTCTGACGTTTTCTGTCTCCTACATCCTGTGATCAACCTTGATAAACACAAAGGAGCAAATGAAGTCCACCCGTGCAAGGGGATCTTAGGCCGAGTAGCATCTTCAGCCCCGCCACCCCAGTCTTCCTAGGGAATAAGAGCTTCTGTCTGGGGCTTATGGGTATTAGCAGAGCTTCACGGGCTTGAGTGGAAACTCAAGTGTTTGCGGATCAGAACCAAGCTCTGCTGGCAGTGGGGGAGGAGACCTCGAGCTGCTGAGAGAGGCCCAGGTTGTGGTTGTCGGCTGCCTCCACCGTCAGACTTGCTATTTCAAGATGTGTGTGAGGGTGCATATGGGTGTGCATGTGTGTGTTGTGTGCAAGTGCATCTGTGTTATTTATGTTGGAGGGTGCTGTAAGGTCTCCTCGATTTTAGTTTTCTGAGTAAAGGGCCCAGATTACTGGATTACTGTATACAGACACCACAAGCCTGTTTATCTCATTTTCACACGCTGCGTGATCTCCCATCTTGACTCTAAGTAGGATTTATATGTCCCCAGATGAAGGTGAAAACCAAGAGGCCGCTTCGCTCGCAGGAGGTGGTGCAGCCTGCACAGGGCTCAACACACACTTAATACAGATGCAGAAGACGAAGGATTGTTTCCTGTTTAAAACCCGTAAGCTGGGGAAGCTTGAGAGGCAAGAGCACACGAGTGCGAGTCCTCAGAATCCACATAAAACCTGAACATGTAGTGTAAACATCTGTAATCCAATAACACAGGGGGATCTCAAATAAAGTGGAAGGTGAGGTTGTCCTCTGACCACACACAGGCCGTGGGCACACATACACACATTCACACACATACCACACACATGTACACACACACACATTTACACACTCACACACCTTCACATGCACACACACACACACACACCACACACACATTTACACACATAAACACATGCTCACACGTGTACACACACATACACACATTCACACGCATGTACACAAACATGTTCACACACATGCACACATATTCACACATATACATGCACATTCATATACACACATGTTCACACACATATATACACACTCCACACATGTACACACAGAGAAACATGCACTTTTAAAAATGCTCATATACATGAGAATCTGCGTGTGCTGGATAGTTTTATGCCTATTTGACACGAGCTAAAAATCATCTGAGAAGAAACAGCAATTAAGAAAACACCTCCATAAAATCGGGCTGTAGGCAAAACTGCAGAGCCTTTTCTTAGTGATTGATACAGGAGAGCCTAACCCATTATGGGTAGAATCATCCCTGGGCCGAGGGTCCTGGGTTTCATAAGAAAGCAGGCTGAAGAAGCTATGGGGAACAAGACAGTAAGCAGGCCCACTCCATGGCCTCTCCATCAACTCCTGCCTCCAGGTTTCCAGCTTGAGTTCCTGTTCTGACTTCAGTGATGGACCACAGATGTGGAAACATGAGCTAAACAAGTCCTTTCCTCTCCCAACTTTTTTTGGTCATGGGGTTTCATTATAGCAACCCTAGTTGGAACACTGCTATAATTGTTAGACAGTCCTGATGACACTGGGAACCCTAGTCCTTTGCCCCACATGGCTGCCATTAGGGGAACACAGGGGACATTCAGAGACCAAGGAGTGGTTCTCAACTAGGTCATCTGGAAAAGTCTCTAGACATTTTAAGATGTCAGTGACCACAGGGAGTCTTCAAGGGCACAGTCCATCATGGCAGGGGAGTCACAGTATCCAGAGCTTGAGGCAGCTTGTAGTCTCACCTGCATCTGGGCAGAAGACAATGGGAGGAGAATGCTGGGTCTCTGGAAATTCCTTCTTTATGCAGTCTGTAAAAGGGGAACAATGTGGCCCACTATTAGGTGAGTCCTTCTGTCTCAGTTAACCTAATAAAATAATCCTTTAGTGGCATGGCCAGAGGTTAACCTGTGAGACCAGTGCTCTTACCCTTGGAGGGACACTGTGTTCAAGGAGTCATCTAGAAGCTGTTCGACATGGACACCAGACTCTCACCTGACATCGAATCTGCCCAAGGCTCAACCCACAGCTGTGAGGTATACATTTCTGTTCTGGAAGTTACCAGTCTCTGGTACTTTCTTATAGCTACACAAAACAGAAGGCAGCTGAGGCACAAATGGATATTGAAAGGCAGACTAAATAAGCCAGACTGGGAGGATAAATGCCCTGTGTTTGGTCCCTGGAATAGTTTCCAGTGACAAGGAGTGCGGTGGTGTGGTAGGGCAGTTGGTGTTGATGGCAATGGCTTGCTTCAGTTTGGGAGGAGGAAGCAGAGTGGGTGTGGTGAAAGCCACACACCACCGATGTGCAGAGATCGTGAGCTGTGGTGCGACTGTGGTTTGACAAGCAGATAAGTGGGAAAGTACTATGTTATAGATTTTCATTTTAGAAAATGCCACAATACGCGCGCGCGCGCGCGCGCGCGCGCGCACACAAAGTGTCAGAGTATCTTTTCCTGTGGTCATGATAAAAGACTGATCAGGACAACGCAGAGGAGGGGGTTTTATTTTCACTCACAGCTGCAGGTTACCGTCCATCATGGCAGGAATCAGGCAGCAAGATCTTGAGACAGCCCTCACCTCACATCCTCAGAAAGAGGAGCAAGGAATGGGGGTGCCGAGTTTAGTCTCTTCCCTCAGTCCAGGGCCCAGGTAAGAAATGATACCAGCTACATTCAGAGTGGGTCTTCCCATCTCCATGCCCTCAATCAAGAAAACCCTTTACGGGAAGGCTACAGGCCAACCTAGTCCAGAAAATCCCTTGTTGAAACTCCATCATAGAAGATTCTAGATCTTACCAAAACAACAATTGATGTCATCCATCACAGACTGGTTTGTTCTGACCATTGGCAACATTGTAGCTGATAATAGGTGGGAGAGTTTTTGTGCTACCATTGTAACAAAATGCCTGAGGCTGGGAAATTTTTATAAAAAAATAGAATTCTCTTTCTTTCATTTCTCCATGCCTTTGTCATTCCTGCTTTCAAACCCCACCCTACCCCCCACCTCTTTCAATTCTGGAACATCCAAGATGAAGGTGTTTATTGGTCTGTGGTATGCATGGAAGCTGGTGCCTTGTGCTCTGTAGGACTGTCCCCATGGTTGGAGGACAGGGCACCCTTCCCCTGAGTGTTTGGTCCTTCCTCAACCTCACAGGCTTTCTCCCCATCAGCAAGAGTTTACCATAACCACAGATGCAGCTGGCCTCTGCTCCTGAAGGTGTTTCCATATTCCTCAGATTGAAGGTTTGATCCAGAGGCCACCAACCCCGCCCTCTGCCTCTTCAGACCCCAGTCATGGCTCCAGGTGGTTTAATCTTTACTCCTGACTGAATGGCTGTAAGCTGGGGACCTCACAGCCATTCTTTTTTTTTTTTTTTTTTTTGGTTTTTCGAGGCAGGGTTTTTCTGTGTAGCCCTGGCTGTCCTGGAACTCACTTTGTAGACCAGGCTGGCCTCGAACTCAGAAATCCACCTGTCTCTGCCTCCCAAGTGCTGGGATTAAAGGCGTGCGCCACCATGCCCGGCCTCACAGCCATTCTTGAGCAACTCACAGCACTCAGAGAAAGCCATCTGCCAGTCGATCATAAAGGTATTACAGAAAATGTAGACAGAGAAGCACAGGATAGGATGTGGAGACAAGAGACCAGGGCTTCCCTGCTCTCTTTAGGAGTGCTCCTCCGGAGCTCCACCACTCAGCATCTGCCCTTTGTGGGTGGAGTCTTTTAATGCAACTGGACTGAGGAAGCTCCCATGGCAGCGCCTGTCTGTCCAGATTTTTCTTAGTCTCTCTGCAGCATTACTTCTTCCCGCTTGTGGGGTAGGACCCTCTGACGTGAGGTAGGGCACTTGCTATCAGATGAGGCAGGGCAGAAGTATGAGCCAGGAGCTGTAGGGATGTCTGGGGCTGGAGAGATGGCTCAGTGGCTAAGAGTGCAGTCTACTAAACCAAAGGGGCCAGGTTCAATTCCCAGCACCCAGATGATAAATCACATCTGTAACTCCAGTTCCCGGAGATCTGACACTCTCACACAGACATACGTTAAGGCAAAACAACAGTGCACATAAAAAAAAATTAAGTACAATAAAAAGGTTGGGGCTGGGGAGATAGCTCAGTGATTAAGGGCACTGGCTGCTCTTCTGAAGGATCCGGCACCCATGTGGCAGCTCACAACTGTCTGTAATCAGCTCTGAGCAACTTGACACCCTCATACAGACAGAAGACGGCAAAACACAATCTAGAAATTAAAAAAAAATCATTTAAAAATAAAAACCCACCGGGCAGTGGTGGTGCATGCCTTTAATCCCAGCACTTGGGAGGCAGAGGCAGGTGGATTTCTGAGTTTGAGGCCAGCCTGGTCTACAGAGTGAGTTCCAGGACACCTAGGGCTTTACAGAGAAACCCTGTCTCAAAAAACCAAAAAAAACCCAACCAACCAAACAAACAAACAAAAAACAAAATGTCTATCTCACATCATAGGCTTGGACTCTATCCATGAGAGTCCTGCCCTCAGGACTTGCCTCTTAAGGTACCTTTCTTGTACTTGTGACTAAACTTGAACAGGAATTGTGTAGGGGACATGGTCTTTGAAGCCACAGCATTGCTATGGCTGTACAGTTCCCTGGACTCGTCACCTGACTGCTCAAATTAAGCCAATGATATTTCACACATGATGGCGGTACTAGCTGTCCTCAGCCCTCTTTCCACATCCCTGTCACAGCAGTGCGTAGTGGTCAGAGAGCCACCATTACTTTACACATCTAGACAGACTATGGACCTGTGGTCGTTGGGTCCTGTGTGAGTGATTGTGTGTCTTCCAAATGCCTGGGACCTGCCTGTTCTGGAAGGGTCTTCACTTGGTGGGGATTAATCTAGAATTGCAGCTGCTTGATTCTAGGCTGGTCTCAAACTGCCGATCTTCCTGCTTCAGCCTCTGAATAGTTGGATTCTGTATCACCATGTTCAGCTTGTGCTAACAACAAATGCTAAGGAAGCGCAGACCTCAGGGCTCTCGCAGAGCACACCAAGCTCAGGGCTCTCACAGAGCACACCAAGCTCCCACACGTCTTTCCATTTATTTCCTAGGACAAATTAGCCCAGTGTGAGGCGTCTTACATGGTTATGAGGGCAGAGAGAGACAAAGCTGGATGAGGGATGAAAGGTACCCATGAGACTTTTTGGTACTTGGTCATGAGGGAGAGCACCCTAGGGTAGATTAGTGATTTTATAAGAAGAGGAAGGAGCCAGGTGTGGTAGCACACACCTTTAATTTTGAGTCCACCCTGATCTACAAAATGAGTTCTTGAATTTCTTGAATTCTGACCCTCTTTTATCTTTGCCTTCTTAGTGTTGGGATTATAGGTACACCAAGTGAGCCTCAGCCTACAGACTTTTTTTTTTTTTTTAAACAAAAAACAAATGACTCAGGCACTCACAGGAAGCAGTCAATGGCTTCTTAAGAAAGGCAACTGCCATCCTGCCTTTTCTACTAGGATGAGGATGCTGAAATAGAAAAAAACAAAAAACCCCATAAAGTCCAGCCAGGTGGTGGCACATGACTTTAATCCCAGCACTTGGGAGGCAGTGGCAGAGGCAGAGGCAGAGGCAGAGGCAGAGGCAGAGGCAGAGGCAGAGGCAGAGGCAGAGGCAGAGGCAGAGGCAGAGGCAGAGGCAGAGAGGCAGAGAGGCAGAGAGGCAGAGGTGGAAGAGGAGGAAGAGGAGGAAGAGGAGGCAGAGGCAGGCAGATCTCCGAGTTTGAAGCCAGCCTGCTCTACAGAGTGAGTTCCAGGGCAACTAGGACTACACAGAGATCCAATCTTGAAAAACCAAGAAGAAAAGAGAGAAAGAGAGAGAGAGAGAGCATAAAATCCAAATCATATTCAAAATAAATGAAAGTATTTGTATATGTGTGCATGTGTGTGTGTGCGCGCGCACACACGCGCATTTAAGAAGTAGACACTTGTGGCTATCACTTCCACACACACAAGGATCTTGAGCATAAACAAGATATGCAGCTGCACTCCTATGGCTATCTGCCGCCTCAAGAGGCAGGTGCCAGGAAGAGGCAGGGTGCTTAGCTCACTCTTGACATGTCCCTCTGATTAAAAAGTGGAGAAGAGAAAATATGGGAGGAAGATGGAGAGTTATGGGGGGAAAATAATGACTGCAACTATGGCAAAAATTGAGAACACAAATTACATTTACAAATTTCTCCCCAGCTGACAAGCCACCCAGCCCAGAGGAAGGAAAGGCACTGGGGAAGGAGACTGCGTGAATAATTCATGCAGGCGGGAATCTGGCCTGGGCACAGACTGTTCCAGTGGCAAGGGCCCCAGGAGCTGCTGTAAAGATAAGTTTCTCATGGTCCTCTTCCCTCCCTGCAGCCATCAGACAGAGCCTGCAGCGAGCTGGGCAGACCAGACTAGATTCAGCCTTAGCAGCTGGGCTGTCTGCAGCCAGCCACCAAGCTGCCTCATTGCAAATGATAATTCCAGACAGAGAAATGGAAATTTTTTTCCTCTTTAATTTTTCCCCCTCTTTTGCTTCCTGATATTTCCCTCCTGCGGGAGGAGAACCGTGATCCAGGTGGCTGACGACCGGTGCGCACGTGTTCCCAAAGTCTCCCTCGGTTATGCCCTGTGGTGGCCGTCTACATTGTCTAACAAGTACTACTAACTCCTGGTTTCTCGGCCAGGGAGACAGTTCAGTGGTAGTGCTTGTCACACACGCATAAGGACTTGAGTTCAGTCCCCAGAACTCACATAAAAATGCCAGGCTTGGTGATATATGCTTGTAATCTCAGCGGCAGGAAGGTGGAGACAGGGGGAATCACTGGTTGGCAAATGAGGGATTTCAAGGACAGCATCCTTGAAGATGATACCTGAGGTATCGTCATCTGGCCTCCACACATACACGCGTGCACGCGCGTGCACCCTGAACATGAGTGTATATGCACATACACCAACATGCTTACACACACACAACACCCCCTCAAACAATGCCCAGAGAGTTCAGCACACATTAGCCCTTAGCCCAGCCCTTTGTGCATACTGCATCTTCTTTCAGCCATGGAGGTCATGTGACTCCTAAAACTTGCTATCGTTTCCCAGCCTTTCCTATGCTTTCCTATGCAGTGCACCTCAAAACAGAAATGAGTAGTTAGGTTTCAAACCCCAGGACAAATGGCTGAGGAGCCTGTTTAACAAATCAAAGCAGACCTTGCTGCCAGGTTCTCTCTGCATTCCTCAGTTCCTACCTGTTATAGGGTATGGCTGGCATTCACTCTGAACTCTCCAGCCTAGGGGCGGGGCCACCCTCCCCCCAGCTGCTCTTCAGACTCTATCAGATGCCCCGGGCTATTCTTGTCCACCACGTCTAGGATCTGTTAAGTCCTTTCTGTTCCTTTCTATTTTATTTTATTTTTTCAAGAAGCACTTTTACTAAATTAAAAGAAAAAAGAAAAAAAATCCAGGTTTTAAAACTCTAAAATGCTAAGAATCCTGACCCACAACTTGAGGAAGGTAGGCTGTCAAACCCTGCTGCATTGTTTGCAGGTTGAAGTGACCCTTTTGGAAGCAATGTCTAGGAACTTTAAAAAGCTATACTTTGTAGCTCAAGAGTAGATTGACTGCCTCTGGCACCAGACACAATAGGCCACACATTTTGCTTGTTGCTAGTAGGGTTGAGTTTGCCTTATTTTAGATTTCTCTCTCTCTTTTTTTTTAAAGATTTATTTATTTATTATATGTAAGTACACTGTAGCTGTCTTCAGACACTCCAGAAGAGGGCATCAGATTTCGTTACGGATGGTTGTGAGCCACCATGTGGTTGCTGGGATTTGAACTCTGGACCTTAGGAAGAGCAGTCGGCGCTCTTAACCACTGAGCCATCTTGCCAGCCCCCTACTTTAGATTTCTATTGCTGTGATAAAACACTGATCAAGGCCAGTCGAGGTTATGATTGCCTTTAATCTCAGCACTTGGAAGCAGAGGCAGGCAGATCTCTGTGAGTTCGAGATCAACCCTGTCTGCAGAGTGAGTTCCAGGACAGCCAGGGCTACACAGAGAAACCCTGTCTTGAAAAACCAAACAACAACAACAACAACAAAAACCAAAAACCAAATCCAACCAACCAAACAAACAAAAAACCAAAAACTCTTAACTACTGATGAAAAGCAACCAGGAAGGAAAGCCAGAACGTGTGGCTCAGAAATCTCGGGCCACAGTTCACAGAGGAGGGCGAAAGCAGAAATTCAAGGATGCAGCTAGATGGGCAGTGGTGGTGCATGCCTTTAATCCCAGTACTTGGGAGGCAGAGGCAGGCAGATTTCTGAGTTCGAGGCCAGCCTGGTCTACAGAGTGAGTTCCAGGACAGCCAGGGCTACACTGAGAAACTCTGTCTCAAAAAAACCAAAAAAAAAAAAAAAAAAAAAAAAAAAAGGATGCATCTAGAAGTGATGTCATGTGCTCCCAGGCTTGCCAATAGAAGCTGTGCTCTCTCCTCCTAGGAGTCATTCTCTGGCTGGCCACAGATCACCAAATGCTATATTCAGCTATTTTGTGGCTGCTAAAGGACTTTCCTTGAGATTGGAGGGTGACTGGTCTAGCACTTGGTGTATCTTAACTAATACCAGGTGCCAGGTCCAAAAGAAACTCTGGAAAAAAATGGCTGTGGTGCCTATTAGCAAAGCATAGTCCAGACTCTCTCACATAACATTCCTGTTCCAGAGTCGGGGCCTTTCCTGCATCTTGGTCCTTCTCAGCTCTTCGCAGCCCACTCCCTACCCTACACATCTCCAGCCATGGGCTTCCCTTCCCCCAGCTTCTCCTTCCTATATAACCATGCCATTTCTACCATGCACCCTCTTTTCTCCATCTCTGTTTTCCTTCTTTTTTGTTCCCTCCCTCCCTATGACCTAGCTCAGTCTGCTGGCCATATTTAGTGATTACTTTCCTGCTCTGGACTCTTCCAGATGCCTCTGGCTATATTCTCCCTCATATTTCCACTATAATCCTTCCCTTCCCCTCAACCATACGATGGAGTGGTCATGTCCTCCCTTATACAGAAGGAAATTATCAGGTGAAGGCAAGGATTCCTGGGCAGGGATGCTCCCATACCCAACGCCGTCCCCTGTGGTGTGATGAGACACATGGTTTTCTGTATGCATGCCGTGATGGCTCACCTTGGTTATTGACCTGACACCGGGAAAGAGGCTCAACTAAAGATTTCCTTCCATCTGATTGACGTGTGAACGAGTTTGCAGAGGATTTTCTTGATTGCTAATTGATGCAGAAGGGCCCAGCCCGCTCAGGCTGTGCTATTCCTAGGTAAGTAGGCCTGGGCTGTGTCAGAAAGGCAGCTGGATGTAATCCAAGGAGCACCCTTCCTTTGTTTCTGTTTCCATCTCCCGCTCTGCTCTCCTGCCCAGAGCTCCTGCCCTGGCTTCCCTCAATGATGGGCTGTAATCTGTGAGATAAAACAAACCCTTTCCTTCCCAAGTTGCTTTTGGCCATGGAGTTTATCACAGCGATAGGAAGCAAGTTGGGACACATGTAACCATAACAGAAAGCCAAGGATGACATCCAGTTTCTAAACCCTGTCTCCATTTCCCAAGTTAGGATTATAGGCATATACTATCGTGTCTGATTTATGTAGTGCTGAGGTTCAAACCCATGGCTTCGTGCACACAACACAAGCACCCTGTTATCCTCAGCACCCACTCCTCTCCCCTTTTCATTTGGAGTTCTGGGACTTGAACCCAGGCCTCACATATGCTAGATCTGTCCTGCACCACGGAATTAAACCCTTGCCCTGGGTCATTTATTTATTTATTTACAAAATAGTGCATTTATTTTGATTTCATGTACATTGATGTTTTGCCTACATGTGTGAGAAAGTTGGAACAGGGGTTGCAGACAGTTGTGAACTGCTATGTGGGAATTGAACCTGGGTCCTCTGGAAGAACAGCCAGTGCTCTTAATCACTGAGCCATCTCTCCAGCCCTGCCTGTGTCAGTTTTTATTTTCTCCCAATGCTGTGTCTGCAGTGGGCATAGATTGTATGTTTACGATTCAACCTTCAGGGATCTAGAGGAGGAAGGAGGGCTGGCAGGGTCAGCAGCAAGCAGCAAGCAGCACCTTCACTCGCTGAACCACGTGTAGCTGTGTCTCTGTGAGTGCATGTACACACGTGCATGTGCTCATGATGAGGGCCCTGGGCCCTCAGAGCTGGACTTACAGGAGTTGGCAGGGTCCCCAGCTTATTTGGTGAATGCCGGGATTGTATAGCAAATGCTATCAAACAACTTTCCAGCCTCCCTCCTTCTCCCTCCCATCTTCTTTCCTTAAAAATTCATTTTGAATCTGAGTGTAGTGATACACAACTTTAATCCTGGCACTCAGGAGACAGAGGATCTCTGTGAGTTCCAGACTAATCTAGTCTACATGAGTTCCAATCTTGCGCGCGTCCGACTTGACCAGCAAGAACGATGCTGCAACAGGATCCTTCTGCACACGTTTATTGGGAGAGCTTGATTGTAGAGGCGAAAAGACCCTGAGCCCAGCCCTGGTGCTGCTTTATATAGGCCTAGGAGAGGCGTATCTCACACCCGGATTGTGTTGTGCTTGGTTGATGCTTACCACCTCATTTGCATTCCTACATCTGATTGGTTACTTTCTCTCTCTTCTGATTGGTCAATTTCTCTCTCTTCTGATTGGTCAATTTTGGTCAATTCTCAAAACCTCATCTTGGCAAAAAACTTTCCTGCCTATGTATGCGTGGTGGCCAGCAGAAGCCTGTGCCACTCTGCAACGGCACATGTGTCTTCCCACATTCCAAGACAATCAGGACTACATAGAGAGACCTTGTCTCAAAAAAAAAAAAAAATCAAAAGTAAACAGTTTTGGAGTCAGGTACCTTGTAGTTAGGCTGGTCTCAAACTCAGTATGTAGATGAAGGGAACTCTTCAGTTTCCACCTCCTGTGTGCTGGGATTATAGGTGTGCTTCACCACGCCCGGTTTGCTCTGTTAATGCAGTGACTCGGTGATGCTACAGTTATGTGCAAATCTTCAAAGCAATGTGGCTAGTAGGTACAGTTTTCTCAATAACAGGCATTTTTTCACTATAGTTCCCAAACTAGATAAGAGTAACCCCCCCCAATAAAAATGAGAATCAAGTTATTTCTGTTTATCAAGACCTACATGGTCGTTGTTTAAAAATCAAAAGGACTAGATCCATCATTGAGGGTAAAAAAAACCCTAGGCATAAATACCCTTATGTATTAATATGGGCAATAGGGAGGGGAGGCAGACACTCGGGCTCAGCAGCCTGTGTTTTCCACTGAAGGTGATGCAGAGCCTGTCACCCACTTCCCTTCCTCTTCGCACTTCTCTGTCAACAAAACATCTGACCTGCAGAGGAAGGTGGCTTGGGATTCTGCTAAAAACAGTAATGATGATCAGACACCATTACCTCGTATCAAGGTACCAACTACCTTGTATCTATTTTAGTTTCTTCTAAACTAAGCACAGATTTCTCTGCAGAGCCCTGGAGCTGGCCAGTCTCCGGTGTGGAAAACAAGAGCTCAGCGAAGCACCAGGGCTCCTCCACTTCCCTGACCTCCAGCCTTGCTCCTGATTCTTGATGACAAAACACATTCTCTGCCCTTGATTGATTTACTGGAGCATCTGCAATATCGGAGAATGACTTGGCCTGGCCTGCTTGCCGTCCTGTGCACAGGATCTCTTTGTCGGGATGGCCTTCTGACTTGAGAGAAGGGTCTCTCGGTTGCAGCAGGCTTCTGCCACGCTAAAAGGTCCTGAAAAGACAGCCACACCAGCTCTTTCTGGGAAAGGCTGTTTGTCTGAGTCTCTCACCCAGACTGCCTGTCCTGTGCACCCTCTTCCCTTTCCCGCTGGCTGATATAATGCACAACCCACATTCTCAGGGGCTTGTCTTTGTACTCTTCCTCACTTTACTACGTCTTTGGCATCAGGTTGTCAAAATTCCAAGGATGTGTGTGTGTGTGTATTCACGTGTATACATGTTTTTCTTTCTCTGTGTCTCTGTCTCTGTCTGTCTGTCTCTGTCTGCCTGTCCATCTGTCTCTGTCTCTCTGTCTCTCTCTGTGTGTATAAGGTATGGATGCTAGAGGACAGAGGACAGGTATTATTCGCCTTGTTTTTGATAGGATCTCTCACTGACCAGTAACTAGGCTGCCTGGCTATCAAGCCCTAGAGATCTGCCTGTTTCTACCATCCTAAGCACTGGGATTATAACCATATAATGCCTCTCCCGCACAATTTTTTTTTTTTTGAGGTAGGGTCTCATTACGTAGGACTGCCAGGCCTGGAACTCACTACGGAGACCAGGCTGACCCTGAACTCACAGAGAGTGGTGAGATTAAAGGCATGTGCTACTCTGTCCAGCATGTTTAAAACAAAACACAGGAGTTGCTGGGGCTGAAACTCAGGCTCTCGTGCTTGTAGGAGAAGCTTCCTGCAGACTGGACTGTCTCCTCAGCCTAGCAGTGACTGTTTTAGGGCTGGCGAGGGGTGATGGGGTCCACCGTTGTGAGATGAGGTCCCTCTTTTTTTGTCTGGCAGGTCAGTGGTATTTCCTCTAGTTTGAGGTCAGAGCTGGGCCCAGCAGCCCTTCCTCTCTTCCTGCTAGTCTGCAGCCTGACGTTGTCCACGAGCAATCTGTTTCAGAGGCACTCAGCTTGTAAGCCCCTTTATTCATGTAGGCAGAGACTGTAATAGACTGTAGGGGAAGGAGGTTGTCCTCAGCTTCCACGTCCAATTTCATAGCCTGACTCAGACCAGATTTTACACACGTCTGGAAATGGGTAACACATGTTTTCATTATTAAATGGTTTTGGGGAGCAGCTTTATGGAAGAAGCCTGTGTCCCTGCTGATAGATGATGGCAGGATAGTGAAATGGGAACCACAGGCCCAAGTGGCCAACTGATCACATGCTGTGGAGAATGGACTGTCCTGGCAGAAATGTCAACCCTTTAGTTTTCTTCAGCCTGTCATTTGCTACACAGACCCTGCCTTCTGAAAGCCCCTGAGGCTTCCTAGGGTTTGTCTGAGACTTGAATAGAAGTGTCCAGGACACACTGGAAGAGTGTTTCTTTTAAGTGAAAGAAATCTGGCACATCCTTCAACTTTCAGGTTGGGAACTGGGCTGTCAACCTGTCCTTCCTGGCTTTCCCACAAGTCACAGATTTGTCCCAAAGTGTCACCTTCATAGTCTGCATGTTATAGGTATAGAGACTTCAGGGAGAGGCTTTGTCAGAACTTCAGGAATTAGTGGTGCCCTGGGAAATCAAATGTTATTTATTTATTCATTTACTTATTTACTGATTGACTGAGTATTGTTGTTCTGAGATAGAATCTCATGGAGCCCATATTTCCCTGTAGCCAAGGATGGCTTTAAACTTCTGAACCTTCTGTCTCCACCTCGAAAGTGCTAGAATTGCATATGTAAGTCTCAATATCTGCTTCTGTGTGTTGCGTTGTGTTTGTTTGGTGTGCATGTGTATTGTGTGTATGTGTGTGTTGTATGTTTTGCTTGTGTGTGTGTGATGTGTGTTTATGGATGGTGTGTATTGTATATGTGTGGTGCGTGTACCAGTGTGTGCGCTACATGTGTATGGATATGTGTATGGTGTGTGTGTTGGGGATGGGGGTAATGAAGCTCAGCTATTGGAGGAGACTTTGGAGAGAGTCTTGTCTCCTGTCTGTAGCTCTGACTACCTTTATCTCTCATTAGGGTTCCCTCAGTAAATAAATACAAATTCCAAATCTCTGTCTTCCTACATCATCTCCCATGATTCAGGAGTCTAGAGCAGTGGGCTCCTTTGTTACCTGATCTTTTTAAAATTTATTTATTTATTTATTTTTGAGACAGGTTTTCTCTGGCTGTCCTGGACTCACTTTGAAAACAAGGCTGTCCTTGAACTCACAGAGATCTGCCTGCCTCTGTCTCCCAAGTGATGGAATTAAAGGCATGTACCACCACACCTGCCTCCTCTTTCTTATTTTTGTATGTAAACTCACATGTGCTACGTGTGTGAGTGCATGTGTGAGTAGGCCAGAGGTCAACCTCAGGTGTTGTTCCTAAAGATGTGCCCACTCTTTAAAATGATTTATTTTATGTGTGCATCTGTGTGTGTTACATACATGTGAATACACATGTGTGTAGATACCCACAGTGGCCAGTAGAGGGTGTCAGATGCCCTGGAGGTGGAGTTACATGTGTTTGTCTGATGAGCTAGGGGTCCAGTCACATCTTGTTTATTTTTATATAGGGTCTTTCATGGGCTTGAAACTTGCTAATTTGGATAGGCATGCCTACTTGTGTATGTGTGTATAAATGTTTACATGTATGAATACAAGTGCATGCATGTCATAGCACATATGTGGAAGTCAGAGGACAGCCTTGCATTGGTCCTTGCCTTCCAGCTTGGTACCAGGGTCTCTTGTTATTCACCACTTCTTATACTAGGTTCACTGGCCTTCCAGTTTCTGGGAGCTCTCTGCAGCCTAAGGTTGGAAGGATTACCATGTGTGTATGGCACCAGTGGGCATCAGGACTACAAAGTAAAATGTCAAGGGACACTTTGGGACAAGGTGGAAGCAGGAGGTGCTATGATTTCTTCTATAGATTCTAGAAATTCTAAAGCCCCTGCTGGTAGTGGTGGAGAGGGGCTGGTGGTAATGGGGACACTCGATTTTGGTGCACTGCTCTGAGACTAGGAGGATAATGGGCTCTGTGTAATACTGTAACCTCAGGAATTCTTGGGGGTGATAACTCAACAGCAGGAAACACTTCCCACATGCTTGTGAGAGGGATCTGAGATTGCAAGCCTGGACTCTCAGATGCTACCAGGGTTGTGTTAGGGACTGTCACATTGTGTCCAACCCTGGATCTACTCTGAGGAACACATCTGCAGACTAACCCAGGCTTTAGTGGTAAGGCCTACAGTTAGTAGACTACATTGGAGTGGTGGGACCTGTTAGCATTCTGTCTAAATTCCACCCCCACAGTTACCTGGCAACAACCAGGTAGGCCTGACCTTCTATAAAAGGGGCTGTTTGTCCCCTTCATCCCTCTCTTACTCTTTTTTTTTTTTTTATGAAACTTCTTTCTTTTTTTTTTTTTTTTAAAGATTTATTTATTTATTTATTTATTTATTATATGTAAGTACACTGTAGCTGTCTTCAGACACTCCAGAAGAGGGCGTCAGATCTTAGTACGGATGGTTGTGAGCCACCATGTGGTTGCTGGGATTTGAACTCTGGACCTTCGGAAGAGCAGTCGGGTGCTCTTACCCACTGAGCCATCTCTCCAGCCCCCTCTCTTACTCTTGCTTTCGATCTCTTGCTTCTCTCCTGCTCTTGCTCTCTCCTACCCCTCTCCCTTCCCTTCCCCCTCTCTCCACGTGCTCAAGGCCATGGCTGGCCTCTACTTCTCTACTCTCTCCCTCTCTCTCCCTTTCTCTGCCTCTACTACCCTCTTAACTCCCCTCCCCATGCCCTGAATAAACTCTATTCTATACTATACCGTCGTGTGGCTGGTCTCTCAGGGGGAAGGAATGCCTCAACATGGGCCTATGGAGGAACCCCCTTCCCCCCATCCCTCCCCCTCCCCCCATAGAACATATTCTTTCTGCCTTTATCTTTTTATAAACACACCAGGACCAGTCAGAGCTCACTCTCAGTGGTGGCTTGCAATGCCTTCACCTCTTGTTTGTTTGTTGTTTGTTGTTTTTCAAGGCAGGATTTCTCTCTGTAGCTCTGGTTGTTCTGGAACGACTAGCTCTGTAGACCAGGCTGACCTCCAACTAACGGAGATCCTCCTGCCTCTGCCTCCAGAGTGCTGGGATTAAACACCAGGCCCAGCATTCAACCCTTCTCTTAAAGTGGACTTTTTTTTTTTTTTTTTAAGAACGGGTCTTATTTTGTAGCTTAGGCTGGCCTGGGCATCTTTACAAGCTAAATTTTTATCCTTTTAGTAATATTCTTTTTTTTTTTTTTTGAAAGATTTATTTATTTATTATATGTAAGTACACTGTAGCTGTCTTCAGACACTCCAGAAGAGGGAGTCAGATCTCATTACGGATGGTTGTGAGCCACCATGTGGTTGCTGGGATTTGAACTCCGGACCTTCGGAAGAGCAGTCGGGTGCTCTTACCCACTGAGCCATCTCACCAGCCCTAGTAATATTCTTTAATATTATCCAAACTTTATGGTTCAGGAACCTAAAACTGAGAAAATACAGCTTGAAATTAGTAAACATTGACTAACAGAGGCTCCCCTAACACCAAAGCTGAAGGTGGGCTCCTTTGTCTGATTGAACTCTAGCTAAAGGTTAAGAGTGTCTCACTAACCTGGACGGTGGTGGCCAGCCTGGTCTATAAAGTGAGTTCCAGGACAGTCAGGGCTACACAGAGAAACCCTGACTCGAAAAACCAAAACCTGGTTACGAAAGGCTGGTTATGAAAGGCTGGCACCTCGTTACATTTACTTTATATTTTCATTGCACCAAAGCAGTTCTCAGAGTATGTCAATAACTGAGATTTACTGAATTGAACCAGAGAAGTCAACAGCAGGAGGCTTGCTTCTGTGGGCAGCTTTAGTCGTTTGCACATGAAACTGTAGCAAAATAAGAATATAATGTTCAGGAAATAAAGTATATCAGTCAAAAATTCGTAATCGGTGAAATCGGTCTCTTTTAAAAGTGGAAATATCAAAAAGAAAGTCCCGATAGTCTTATGTGTCTAATATCAGTGGTCTTTTCTGAGGCTTTTTAAAAATACCACGTTTTAAAATCATGACGAAACCAAGTGGTTTCTTTCTTTAATATCAAGGCATGAAGCTTTGTTTGTAGTAGCAAAAAGCTTTTAAAAATAACTGAACGGACGGTCTACTTTACTAGTGGAGATCAACTAAGGAGAAAAGACGTGGTAACCTCGGTAACGTCGTGGGGGAGGGGAGGACGGAGCACCGAGTTTTACGCCCTAGCAGGGGTAGAGCGGTGAGAACGCTCGAAGAGGTTTGGCTTATTGGTCACGCCGTAGACAGCGGTGCATGCTGGGCCTTGGCAATATGGCGTCCTCCTTGATGTGCTGATGAGAGGAGTTTTCACTGTGGCTTCAGAGCAGAGGGCAAAACTCCCCTGACCTAATAAGCCCAGTATCCCTGTGCGGTCCGCGGGCCCGTATCGCGTGTGTATCGGGACTCGTTCCCGGGCAGGAGAGAGCCACGAAGCGGAAGGCCAGCACGGGCCAGGCCGCGCGGCCCCGTGGCTGAGGAGCCGGCTGCGGACGGGCACGATGGGCCGGTCCTGGCTCAGGTTGCAGCCCCTCAGGCGAGTGCGGGACCCGCAGGGCTGAGAGCTGCTGGGCGAGCCCCGAAGCCCCCCGATCCCGATCCCTTTGGGCCTCAGCCGGGTCAGCACAGTCGGAGAAGCCGCCCTGCGAGCGGGCCGGCCTGCCCGCCGGGAGCCACCGAGGCGTTGGAGGCCGAGAGCAGGGTCATCGCTGGGCCTGAAGTCTCTCCCGCCTCCGCCAGTCCGGCTTGCCGCCCTCCTGACGGCCTGCAGAGCTGCGGGGGCCGGCGACCGGGCGTGCGTGTCGCCGCTCGTCCGGGTCCTGCGGGCTTGGGTACTCACGGGCTCGCCACCCACCCCGCCCCCTCCGACTTCCCGCTCAGAGTTCGAGATAAAGATCTCCGAGGTTTTGCCTGAATAAGGATCTTCGAACGCTCTGCCGCCGTCTCTATTCCCAGCTTCCCGTTTTCCCGTATTTTATTTTACCAGTTCTGGTCCACACTAGTTTTTAAGGCTGGAGGTTCTCGAGCGCCTGCTGCCAAGGACTCCCCCTCCCCCTCCTCCCCTGATGGAGTCGGAGATGCTGCAGTCGCCTCTTATGGGACTCGGGGAGGAAGATGAGGCGGACCTTACAGATTGGAATTTGCCTTTGGCTTTTATGAAGAAAAGACATTGTGAGAAAATCGAAGGCTCCAAATCTTTAGCGCAGAGCTGGAGAATGAAGGATCGGGTGAGTGGCTTCTCATGGCACCTTTTTGAGTTCGTAGTTTTCCAACTAAGAAAGTTCTGAGCAAGGACAGCCTTTTTAGAAGGATGCCGGTATTTCGAAGACACATGTTGCACTAAAAACCAAAAAGCTATTCCAGACTCGGGTTTTGGCTAGTCGCTTCTCACCGAGTAGCGTTAAAAACGAGTTTTAATTCAGAGGGGGGAAAAACACCAAATTAGGAACTATAGTTCCACAGATACTTATATGCCTTTTAATACACTTAGTAACACTTAGAGAAAAGACAATTTGGGAAATAATAGTTAACGTGTTTAGTCTATTTTTGTAGTCTGCTTTTTTTCAAATAACCAGGTTGCCTGAAGTTCAGATGTCTGGTAAAGTGTGTTGGAAAACAAGATTACTTGAAATGTTTAGCCAATAACAAATTCAGGCAAAGTTATTTTAAGGTTGCAGCAGGTTCATCCCAGTCCTTTGAACATCTTGTCTGGGAGGCTGACTCCCTGTGTATGTGACTTGTGGTCACTGTAACCTGGAGATAAAATTTCCTCAGTGGAAATTAGGGAGCATGGGGTATGATGGATTGGAACCTGGGTTCAGGTTTTTGGCCAGTTCTCCTGATCGTGGAGTGTCATGAGATGTTGGTAGCAAAGAAAACAGCCAGCTGTAGTGCGGTTATTTCCTGGTCTAACAAAAGGGGAGTACTGTGTCTTGTCTGTGCACACCCATAGTGTGTGTATGTGTGTTTACTGTCTCTTGTCTATGTACACCCATATTGTGTGTATGTGTGTTTACTGTCTCTTGTCTGTGCACACCCATAGTGTGTGTATGTGTGTTTACTGTCTCTTGTCTGTGCACACCCATATTGTGTGTATGTGTGTTTACTGTGTCTTGTCTGTGCACACCCATAGTGTGTGTATGTATGTTTAGTTGTTTTCTCCTCCCCAGCTTCTTTCTTTGTGTGAACTTTTCAGTATAAAAGAGGAAATTGGTGTTATAATGTGTCATTTGTTTATACTTGGTATGTTTTTACTTGAGATGATTGTTTTAAAAAGGTGTATGTTGATGAACCCTCAACATAGTTCTAGCAGTGACCAGTGTTTCAGTTGTTGATTTGGCTAAATTTTATCAAAAAATTGATAAAATTTTTTTGTTTTTTGATCTTTTTTTTTTTTTTTTTCGAGACAAGATATCTCTGTGTAACATCTCTGCCTGTCCCGAAACTCTGTAGACCAGGCTGGCCTTGAACTCAGAGATCTGCCTGCCTCAGCCTGCTGAGTGCTGGGATTAAAGTTGTAAAAAATTTTTTTGAGACAAGGTTTTATGTAGTGCAGTCCAGCTTGGTGTATAGTCAAAAGCATTTTATGCTGGGCAAGGTAAATCGCTCTTATAATACCAACACTCTGGATCTTGAAGCAGGAGGTCACAGGTCAAGGTCAGCCCTACTACAGCGTGCACACCCTGTCTTAAACAAGAAGAATAAAAGCAATCTAAGTTAAACTGATGGCTGAGAGAGACTGCATAAAGTCTGTTTTATGGACATGTCTAGTACTAATGAAATAAAAATAAACTTGATTGCAATGTTTATCTAAAAATAAATTTGTTTTAAAGCAACTCTACTTTTATTCCCCCCATTCTATTTGGTGGAGTTCTTATTTTAAACGTTTTTTCTCTCCTGTTCTTTTGAATGTGGTTTCTTTTGCTACCTGAACCTGTACTCAGACTGTTCAAATCACATTAATGGATATCTTTTGAACTTTTAGTTTAATACTTTTTTAGAGTCAGGGTTTTATGCAGTGCAGGCCAGCTTGGCGTGTAGTCAGAATGACCTTGAACTCATGCATCCACTTCCCAGGTGCTAGGATCATAGGTGTGCACCACTGAATTTACTCTTTTTTTTTTTTTTAAGATTTTATTTATTTTTTTATACATATGACAAATACATTGTAGCTTCTTAAGAGACACCAGAAGAGGGAATCACATCCCATTACAGATGGTTGTGAGCCACCTTGTGGTTGCTGGGAATTGAACTCAGGACCTCTGGAAGAGCAGTCAATGCTTTTAACCACTGAGCCATCTCTTCAGCCCCCTGAATTCACTCTTAAATGGTCCTAGTGATCAAGCTCAGAGTTTGTGCACACTAAGCAACACTACAAACTGAGGTACATCTCCAGCTTTGTTATTAATGTGTTTTTTTTTTTTTTCTTTTGCCAGGAGATAGATGGTGGTACACACCTTTAGTTCTAGTCCTTGGGAGGCAGAGGCAGGTGGATCTCTGTGAGTTCGAGGCCAGTCTGGTCTACAGAGTGAGTTCCAGGACATCCAGGTGTCTACACAGTGAAACCTATCTCTGCCTCTGCCTCTGCCTCCCGAGTACTGGGACATGAAGGCTTGAGCCACTACCACCCAGCTTACCAACTTAGTTTTAAAATGTATTTTATTAATGATTACTTATTAGTGTTCTGTCTAGTATCCTTGTTACTGGTTTCTAAAATTGTGTCACCAAAGTTAACTGACAAGCTCTTAGGAGGTTTTTGCCATCCAGCTACAGGGCATGCCCACCCTCAGACCCTCCTCCCACAGGGCACGCCCACCCCACCTTCAGCCTGGTTCTGGTTCTTGCACCCCTTGTTTTCAATCAATTGTGGTTGTTAACTTTTTCTTTTAAAGATTTACTTATTTTATTTATGTAAGTACACTGTACCTGTCTTCAGACACACCAGAAGAGGGCATTGGGTCCCATTACAGATGGTTGTGAGCCACCATGTGGTTGCTGGGAATTGAACTCAGGACCTCTGGAAGAGCAGCCAGTGCTCTTAACCTCTGAGCAATGTCTCCAGCCTGCCTGTTAACATTTTAATTACTATGTTGCCTTTAGTTAGATTGTCTTTTGATTAATTCTACATATGGGGAATGATGCATATGTGTATCAATATTGGGGAATATAATTGTCCAGTAACTAGACACACTTACAAACTGGAGTTGGACATGAATCATTCATGGGCTGGTGGCAGAGGAGGTGTGCACCCATCCCCCCATTTGTGTTTTCCTGTTGTGCTTAACAGTTCCTACAGCAATCCTTTTCCCGCTGGAAAGTGGGCAGGTAGGGCCACTTGGTCTCAGATGGCCTGCATGTATGTAGGGTGGAGCCTGGGAAGTCTGAGAATGGGTGTCCTGATAGAGGCACCTGGGAGTGGGCGTGGGAGGAGTGTGTGTTCATGGCCAGCCTGGGCCACACAAATGAGTGATTGAATTTCAAGCCAGTTGGATTCAAAGAGCGATCCTGCCTTTAAAAAAAAGGGAAGGGAAAGCAATTGACATGCTCTGTGTAGACTCTCAATAGACATACTATCTATTGTACCTAGGACTCCTGATAGACACACTGCTGTCTAATGTATGTGTGTTGGGCCACTGATGTATGTAGTCCACAGGTGTGGAGATGGATCTGTAGCAGCAGGAGGCCCCTTATGATGTCTTTGAAGCCTGGGTGGGTGGAGTACTTCCTGGTCCCTCATGGGTCCCTCTGCCTCAGCTTGTATCTTCCCCGGAGCTTTCCAGTTAGGCTGTGTTCCACCACATGGAGGCTGCTGTGTGTGCTCATTCTGTTACTAATCCAAAGGTCCTTTCCTGTCCACCACCTGTTTGACATGGCCGGCCCCTCTGTGCAGCTCTTTACTTGCTTTGACTCTTCGTGAGTGTCCTTTCTGATTGCTGTTGGCTGCTCCTCAGACTCCTTTGCTGCTTGGCACCTAGGTGGGGAGTGCCCAGGGATGTGGCTTGTTGTGAACTGATCTTGTTTGATTTGTGGTTTCAGCTCTGTCCCATGCCAGGGACATGCACAGCTTGTCTTTAGTTCTGTCCCATGCCAGGGACTCCCACAGCTTGTCTTTAGCTCTGACCTTCCTGAGCTTGCCATCTCAGATGCTGTTGTCCACTTTGTCTTGGTCCCAGTATTCACCACCATTCAGCCGGCCATGGAAGCTGCAGGTACATAGGTTCATTCTCTCTAGCTTCCAGCTGCATCAGTAGGACCGGAGGATCACCTCACAGCGTGTCTTACACCAGACTGCCCTTCTTGGTCTGCAGCCCCAGTCTGGCAGCGATGTGTCTTGTCTGGGTACTGACAGTTGAGTACTGACTAGTTTCCCATCATCTCTGTGTCTGTTCTGCCCTGATATTTGCATGCACAGTGGTCAGGGGGCCTTCCGAGGCCGAGGCTTTGCTGCTTCCTTCCTGGTGCTCTGTGTCGGGTTCTGAATGGCAGAGCAGTGCAGCACAGCTTCTTGAAACGTGTGAGCTGCCCCTTTTGCTTCCTCAGTAGTGATGCTTGGGGTATTCTCCCTCCCTGACCCTTCCATGTTCTCACTCAGATCTCAGTCATCTTCTCAGAGAGGCCTCTGGGCTGCTCAGTCTGAAGCAGCAACCCGGGCACTCATTGCTATTTGGGGTCACCATTTCTCTGATATTCTCACACTTCTTCAATCAGATAAAAACAAACTTTGATCATAAAGCAGAGAGTTACTTTGTTCAAGTCCTCAGCAGTACTAGGCACATAGTAGGAACCCAACAAAATGTCCTAGCTTACCATTTCTGTAGATCTCTCAACGAGCACTGAAAGTTACCTAGGGATCATTATCTCCATGATGGGGACACTGGAACCCTAAGTAGATGCCTAAAGTCATACAATTGATGTCTTAGTTAGGGTTTTACTGCTGTGAACAGACACCATGACCAAGGCAACTCTTCTTATACAAGACGACATTTAATTGGAACTGGCTTATAGGTTCAGAGGTTCAGTCCATTATCGTCATGGTGGGAATCATGGCAGCATTCAGGCAGGTGAGGTGCTGGAGGAGCTGAGAGTTCTACGTCTTCTTCCAAAGGAAGGCAGGAGTAGGCCACACCTCCTAATAGTGCTGCTCCCTGGGCCAAGTGTTTTTAAAGTACCACAGTGAGTGGCAGTAATGGAAGGAAGAGGCCCCCGCCTTACAGAAGCAAAGCTGAGCCTGATCACACTGTCTCACAGAAAACATCCCTGTCCCAACGGGACACCGAGGGCAGCTTGCTGCTGATGCTGGCACGGGTGGTGCAGGAGAGGATGAGGTTGCAACTGTGCCATCCTAGCATGGGATGAAGGAGGCCATCTGAACTCTGTTGTTAGTATTCTTTGTCAAGCAGAGAAGTCTCTGGTTTTACTTGAAAAGGTCCTTGGTGTAGCAGAGGATGTGATTATTTTGATTAAATTTTAGTTCTTGAGCCTCTCTGCCTTTGTGTATTAACTTTTATTTTTTCCAGAGGGTTTCTAGGTGTAGCCCCGGCTGTCCTGGCTCTGTAGATCATGTTGGCCACCGACTCACTGAGGTCAGCCTGCCTCTGCCTTCCTGGCACTGGGATTAAAGGCTTTTCCCGCCCCCACCCCAGCTGTCAGCTCTTATGCTTTATACCAGACCAGTGGCTGCTTGGAGGAGAGGCTCAGTGGCCATAGTGGGGCGTGGCAGGTGGCCTTGTAGAGATGGCTCTGTGGAGGGGATGATGACTAGGTGGAGATGGACTCAATGTCCAAAAACAGAGGGGCCCAGTGGCCATGTGTGTGTGGTCTGTGGCTATAAAGGGTAGTAGTGGCCAGGGGTTGGTGACTCTATTGGCCTTGGGCTGTCAGGTGTCAGTAGTGAGTGGACAGAGACAGCACAACCTGTCACTCCAAGTAGCCTAAGGAGTTTCTCTAACCTTGACTCAGGCCAGATTTGGATTTGTGGCTTCCATACTGAAAAAAATTTCACTGAAAAGAATTTTGGGGTTAGACAGTATGATGAAGTAGGGTTGAAGATCTTATTGAATGTGGCAGTCATCCTCAAGTGGACTCCTCATGGCAGAGTCACAATGCATTGTTAGCAGTACTATCCTGGTGGCTCTCAGGTCATCCCCCTTGGAGAAGTCTTGGTTGAATTAGTCTGATACGGCAAAACCAGGAGCTGTTAGGCTTACTCAAGGAGTGTAGTTTATATCCTTCCCTTGGAAGTGGGGTTTCCAATAAGATCCTAGAAAATTGCAGGTTTTTATATCTGGGAAGGGAGAAGGGCCACAAGCAGTTAATTACGCCGGAATTCTTTCTGGTAGGAGACTTCAGCCAGATTCCTGAGTGTTTCCTTTCTCTTTTTTATGCCCTCAAGACCTTTTCTGTCTTCTTGTACTGCCTTTGTGGTAGAGAGTGTGTGCCTCCCCTCTTCATGTTGGGGAGCGGGGCAGCTTCGGAGTCTGTGAACACTGTCTCAAGGGAAGGCTGGCAGGCCCTCTTTGGCCTGGGTAACACACACACACTTGCACATGCACACACGCACATTCTTGAGGAACCATTTTAAGGAAAATATCAGACAGTGTTGCCAGTGAGAAGATTGGAGCTTTCAAATGAAAATTAGAGTTTGTAAACTTGGGCAGTTGAAAGATCCTGATCCTTACAGAGTTCTTTGACAAAAGAATGATGGGAACATGCGGATGGCTTGTTTAAACCAGTGAGCACATGAGTGTGGGGTGTCGTGTCAGGTGTCCTCACGGCCACAGAGGCTGTAGTACTCAGATGGAGTCACTTCACAGAGTACCACTTAGTGAGCCGCCGTTTGTTGATTACTGGGATGTTTGGATCCTCCTGCCCTTTCTGGCTGTAGGTCTTCTTGGGAAAGATGTAGACACATATTTTAGAATGCATCTGTCTTCTCTGAAGCTTCATGGTAAAGAGATTTACAAGAATGTAGAACACAACCACTTGTCCCACTAGCAGTTTTGAAAATATACTTATTTTTCATAGAAATGTTACTTGTTTGAATAAATAATGAGTTTATAATTACTTTTAAATTAGTTCATAATATATTACATTTTAAAATGTTTTACTGTTTAATACAGAAAGTGTTGATAAATGTAACTCATTAAAAAATGTCTTTGGGGCCTCAGAGACTCTTAAAGCCTAAAGGGGGCTGCTGGCAAAAGTCTGAGAAGTATGTGGTCAAAAGGAGAGCTGGGGAGATCAGGTGATGACTTATCTGACAGTAGAGGAGACTCACCAAAAGAGTGTCTAGCCTGTGCTACTCATCCTAATATCATCTGTTTGTCTGACTGTCTTCTCTTTCTAATCTATGTATTGTCTGTCTGTCTATCTATCTATCTATCTATCTATCTATCTATCTATCTATCTAGACATTGTTTCTCTGTATATCCTTGTCTATCTATCTATCTATCTATCTATCTATCTATCTATCTATCTATCTAGACATTGTTTCTCTGTATATCCTTGGCTGTCCTGGAACTAGCTCTGTAGACCAGGCTGGCCTCAAATACAGAGATCTACCTCATCTACCACCCAGCTATCATTCTGACATCTTCATACAAGGAACATTTGGGGTCCTTTGGGGTCTGAATTGAAGCTGAGGTGTGCCTGTGAAACATATGTGCTTGGGCAGTCACTGCCTGACATATAACAACCACCAAGGCCTTCTTTCAGTAGCTCTAGATTTAACCGTGTGTGTGTGTGTGTGTGTGTGTGTGCGCGCGCGCGAGTGTGTTACATGGCATAGTTTACTCACCCAGGAGGATCTTAGTCTGTGAGAAGAGCACAGGTGGCCTTTGTGTGCAGTGTACAGGAGGAACTGTTGGCTGTCTTGAGTCATTCAGAAGGGTTGAGTGTTGACTTGAGCTGTACTCTGCCCTCTGCCTGCCTGTGCTAGAAGAGCAGCTGGTTCTGACACACTGGTGCGTGTGTCAGTGATGGTGTTACAGGATTCCATATCAGACATGTCACCTGTACTGAATTCTGTGTATGAAACAGGAACCTTTCACACTGGTCAACTTTACATTGAGCTGCTCTCGGGTGGGAGTAAAGGACCTGGGAAGGACAACAGCGGAGGTGGAGGGCCCTGTGGTGGGGACTAGCGGTAACCCAGGTGAGACTGAGGGCTGAGTCCTTATGGGAAAATGAAGTAATTACAGTAGAGTGGAGGATGCTGTGACTTGAGCTGACCTGAGGAAGGCAGAGTCCAGGAGTCTGGCTGGGATGTCGGTGTGTCTGTATGTGCTGACTGTCTGCAGTTAGTTCCTTTCTTCTTGGCCCTGGAAGCCCATGAGATTGCCCCAAGTGTCTCATGTGAATCTCAGGAGTCAGAGTATCATCCATTGGAGTTAAAAAAAAAAAAAGTCTGCTTAAAAAAGGTGCCATGTTTATTTTCAACAGCATGCTGTGAAAGAGTCCCAAAAGGGACTCAAGCATTTCCTTCTCATTATCACCTGGCTGGGGTCTGAACCAGAGTCTCAGCAGGGCAGCACGTGGCTCCTGTGGACTCATGAGCAGGGGGGGGGGGGGCAGCGTGTGGCTCATGTGGACAGAGTGCTCCAGGCTGTCCACTCACCCTGCTATTCCAGAGATTTTTGTTGGCAATGATACTTGTTTCAATAGAGCAAAAAAAATTGTCATCTTTTAAAAGTCTAATTAAAGAAGTGGAAATGCCATTTTAGTAACTATTTGGCACTGTATGTTAACGCTGTAACGTGTCCTTAAGCCTTGAACCTGCCAGGTGCTGGGTGGTGTGACTGCAGAGAACTTCTTTAGAGTCAGAACAGGAAGCAGCTCACAGGAGACAGTCACTGTTAACGGGGGTTAATTTTACCCAAACGCCAATACCTCTTTCAGATGGGTCATTTGTTCTCAGCTAATGGCATTTTGTATTTTCTAAATTTTGACATAAATTTTAGATGTACAGAATCAGAGAAGTCCAAAATGCAGTGAACTTCTACATACTCTTAACCTCAGATTCAGGGCTGTTTCTTATTCTCCCATGGACCTGGGGATTCTGTTCCCCTGTGGGCACATGCTTGGTGCCCGGCATCATTGAAGGGCTGATTGGTAGTGCTGTCTGCTTTATTCTGCCTGTGCCCTAAGAAGAAGAACTCTCTTGTGTAACTGTAGTGTAATCGTAAAACTCAGGACATTTGTCACAGATATTTAATACTATCATGTGATAGCTTGAGTGACAAGCTTGAGTGACAAATATAAAAGGCCTTTGTAGCCTTTTATATTTGAATGGTCCCAACGTGGTCCCCAGTTGGTGGACTGGTTTGGAAAGGATTAGGAGGTGTGGCCTTCCTTGCTGGAGGAGGTATGGCCCTGAAGTGGGCTAAGTTGCCGTGGTCTTGAATTCTATCACAGCATAGAAAGTAACCAGTTCATGGCATCCGCTCACAGTTCACATCCAGATGTCTCTGGCCTGGCCCAGGATTGACTTTTATTAGCAGTTTATGCCCCTTTTTATTAGCAGTTTATGCCCCTCCACAATCCAGGCAGGTTACACAGTGAGGGAGTTCATCTTTGTAGTGTACTTGAATCGAAAGTAGCCTGTATGAGAATTTCCTGACCTTGGATGTTTTTCTTTTTCTTTTTCTTTTTTTTTTTTTCCTTTCTTCCTTCCTTCCTTCCTTCCTTCCTTCCTTCCTTCCTTCCTTCCTTCTTTCCTTCCTTCCTCCCTCCGTCCCTCCCTCCCTCCCTCCCTCCCTTCCTTCCCTCCTTCTTTCCTTTCTTTCAACTGTGGTTAGATTTTAGCTATGTTTAGACACACAATGACATTAAGAACTTTGACATTGTTATGTGTGATCAACTTTCATTTCTGTAGCAAACATCAGAAACAATAACTTAGGAGGAGAAAGGGTTTCTTTTGGCTCATGGCTCTGACCTCTCAGTCTGTTACCCATAGCAGTCTTGTTTTGAGGCTGTGACAGGACAGCAGCACATGTCTGGAACACACATTGCAGGCAAATTCCTTCCCTCCTGGTCCATGAAGTGAGGGCGTAGGGTCTGAGGTCTGCTGCTTGCAAGTACAAGGCCATACCCCTGCTAAGCAGAAGCTCTCACTGGGTTCTCCCCAAAGTGCCACGTGGAGGAGCAAGTTTCTAACAGGCAAGCCTTGGAAGGCCCTGAGGATCCAAACCTTGAGTCTAAGAACCCTGGCCTTCAGGCTTGTGAGGAAAGTGCTTGTTTTATTTGCTGAGCTAACTTAGGCAAACACATAACAATGGAACACATAAATTGGAACAATAAGCTTATGCTGTTAAAAAATAAGTATGGGGGTCGGTCAGAATTGTGTGACCCTGAGACCATGTACCTCATTTGAGATGTTCCTAGAAGGGATGCTTGTCATAACCAGGTAGAAGCCCAGAGCTTGTGCTCTTCACCTGCTGCTGAGTGGCATGGTAGTGACAGCAGCACCCTGCATCCTGGGCGTTTGAATGGGGCTGGTCTGTTGTGCCGGGAGCCACTGGTCTGCCCTGCCCTGTGTTAGCTGTAGGTGGCTCTCAGGGTGAGAGGAGAATCTCTGTGCTTAGACAGGCTAGGGGTGCTGTGCAGAAAAATGGCAGTGGATTCTCACACAGGTGACATTTAGAATTGGTAATTGTGCTCATCCCCATCAAGAGCCCTCCGTCACTAGGCCATCCTGGAAGCGGGGGCTGGTACTGACCGAGACTAGGATTGGGGCTGGCTAGAGTTGGTTTTTTGTTTTCTCATCCTGCTTGCTGGGCTCATCAATAACCCTTTACAACTTTTCCTCCCCTCCCCCCAACAATGGTAACTCAGTCTCTGGGCACAACAACTAAAACTTAATCTTATAAGCCCTATTAAAATCTGATTCCTCTGGTGGCGAATCCTTGTGGATCTGCCATGATACCAGGAAAGCAGCTACATCTTACCCTTCTCTGTCCCTGTTTCAAAAGGCTGCTTCTTCTTCTTCTTTTTCTTCTTCTTTTTTTTTTTAACAGAGCCCAAGACCTTGTTACCAAGTTCCAGAATTTTGGTTTGATTCATAGCAAATGAGCCTCTCCTTGGCTTCGCAGGGCACTGTGATGAGAGTGATATCCATGTGGTCAGCGGCTGTGTGAGTTAGGTTTCTCATCACCGTGGCCAAATAGCTGAAAAGCACTTAAGGAGGCAAAGTTCTATTTTGGCTCCCAGGTTGAAGGCACACAGTTCAAGGGCACAGTCCTAGTGGGGACGGAATGGCTGCAAAGTGGGAGGTGGCTGGTCCATTGCCTCCAGTCAGGAAGCAGAGAGATGGATGTTGGAGTTTCACTTGCTTTCTCTCTGTTTTCTTTTCGACCCATTGGACAATCAAAAACTGGTCTTCTCTCCTCAATAAAACCTCTCTAACTCCTCACACACACCTGTAGAAGTGTGACCCCTTACTGATTACAGATCCAGTCAAATTGACGGTGGTGATGGTGCTGCTGTGTCTGCACCACACTGTAGCTGGGGAGCCCACGGCGGCCTTGGAGCTTACTTAATTCTCTTGGCTTACATCCCTAGGACTAGGATGTTTGGTCCTGCTGAGCAGGGCTGTAGTTAGCTCCTTGTTAGTGAGAGTCTGTGTCTGTGTGATAGATACAACGGTGGTGGCCTAATCTCAGTTCTTCTGATTCCCAGTAGCAAACTGTGGGGTACTCTGTTTATTATTGGGAGTTAGTGATAATTTCTACTTAGTTACATATTTGGGAAAGTTCAGTCAGATTGTCTCTTATGGGGAAGCATTTTATGCCAAGTAGATTGTAGTTGATTCTGTAGCTGACTTTCTGTGATTAGGTGACTTATGCATAGAGACGTGTTTTGAAAGCAGTATGAATGCTTTCATAGTGGGATGACTTGGACTTGATGCAGTTGTCGTAATACAACTGAGCAATTTTAAAGTCTAAGAACCCTGGCCTTTATAGTACTGTCTGCTATAGCACTCCTCCTCTGCACCTGTTCTTTGATGGATTTCAATAACCTGCTTCCCTGTTGCAGAGAAGGCATGATGGCATGATGTGACCTCAGAGCAGTGCTGTGGACAGGGAGGGATGTGTGTCCCATGTACTGTCCCAGGAGCTCCCTGAAGCAGGCTGTTAGTTAAAACAAATGACTCAGAAGAGGCTGCTGCACTGCTTCATTTTGGCCTCTTGGAAGTTGTGTATAGGTGAGAGACTGTTCGCCTATGGAGGAGCGTGTGGACAGATAGGACTGGTGGGTAGGACAGGAGATGGAGGTGAGAGAATAGTAGGTATGATGTTTTGTTTATGTTTTTCTGGACTGGAAGTTTTGTTTTGTTTTGTTCTGAAACATAGGACAAACCTAGCAGATTTGAGTGCTCTGCCCCTTACATCCCAGCCCCGGGATTATTTTATTATGATCAGTTGTAAAAGAAAAGGTTACCTTATATCTGGTCTTCAGTTACTTCCTAGCTGTCTCAGGTTTATGACACTGACCCTGCTGAGGTTGTTACTGTGACATATAGTGACATAGGAGCTGGAGGGACAGCTTCTAGTCCTCCGTCTTCCTTGTGTCAATGCTGTGGATGTTTTATATTTAACTGTACATGTTTTAAGCCCCACACTACTCTATTTTAGTATTAAGCAGTTGATTATTTTTAACCACATTTAAAAATGAGGAAGTACCTTTATATTCCCTGTGTATTTATGTTTTCAATTTTCTTCTCTTTGTGTAAGCTGAGTTTAAAAGTAGCATTGTCCTTCAGTGTGAAGAACTTAAGCTTTAAGCTTCTGGGTCTACTGCAGATGTTGGGTCCTTTCCAACTCTCTTCACCTCCTCTGCTCGCTTCTTCTTTCCTCTCCTCTGCTTTCCTCTCTTCTCCCCTCCCCTTCTTCTTCTTCTTCTTCTTCTTCTTCTTCTTCTTCTTCTTCTTCTTCTTCTTCTTCTTCTTCTTCTTCTTCTTCTTCTTCTTCTTCTCTCTCTCTCTCTCTCTCTCTCTCTCTCCCCGTTCTTTTGAGATAGGATCTTGCTATGTAGTCTAAGCTGTCTTTGAATTCATGGCCACCCTCTGCATTAGCCTCCCAAGTACTGGAATTGCAGGTATATCCTCTGCTCCATTGTTTTTCTAAGTAGTTTTTGATTGGGATAAAAGCATAGATCACATTGCTTACTATTAGGTAGATTACACTGTTGAAAGATGATTCTCTAAGAAGTTACAGTGGACTTCTATTTTATGTGTTTAAGTGTTTGCTTGGATGTATGTGCACCATGTGTGTTGGATTCCCTGGAACTGGAGTTGGAGACACTTGTGAGCTGCTTTGTTGGTGCTGAGAACTGACCCAGGTCCTCTGCCATGGCTGCTAGTGTTCTTAACTGCTGAGCCATCTCTGCAGCCCTGGATTTTACTGAGTAGCTTACAGCAATAAAGTTTAAGATGGCTTGGTGTACCAGACTAAAGTCATGGTTCTCAGATGAGGAGTTGCTGGTCTAGAATCCACGCTTTACCTTCCCCTAGGAAAGGATCTGTATGGGGCAGTGGGGGTGGTGGGAGGGATGTCCTTTGTAAAGCTGGCAGGTCAGAGGTGAAGCAGAAGTGATTGTTATTTATGCTTTAGTAAGGCTCAGGTCCTCAGGTCCTGTCTGGGACTGTGGTAGCTCCAGACTGGACCCTACGTCACAGTCTCAGATTTACTTACTCACCACCTTAAAGGCTTAGCTCATTGTATACACTGTGCTTTATTTAGCCACCAACCTCTTGCAAGGACTTGCCCATTTACTGACCTGTTTTGTATTAAAAGCAGGCCTGTGTAGCCCTACCTGATTTCTTCTTTTAAAAATTATGAACCAACTATTTCCATATCAATCAATATTTGTAAAAGGAACATTTGTGAACCCAGCCCCTCTTCAGAAAAGAGGACATCTCAGTAACCTGAGTGTCCTTGATGCATCCTGCCCTGACATCTCTTTTTTTTTTTTCTCGAGACAGGGTTTCTCTGTGTAGCCCTGGCTGTCCTGGCACTCACTTTGTAGACCAGGCTGGCCTCGAACTCAGAAATCCGCCTGCCTCTGCCTCCCGAGTGCTGGGACTAAAGGCGTGCGCCACCACACCCGGCTTCCTGACATCTCTTAACTCCTCTGTCAGGAGCAGTTAGCATCTTACTTCTTTGAGGCATATGCAGCACGGACATTGACTAGCTGTGTTGACTCTTGCCTTCCACGCACACATTACATGTGTGCTCCAGTTCACCTGCCCTGTGCTGAATGTGGACATTCCTGAACATTGCAGTGCATAAAGCAGAGTGGGTTCAGGTGGTCAGGGGTCACTGTCTGTTCTGGGTTTGGGTCGTTAGTGACCAGGTCACTGTTCTGTTCCTTTGTTTTAAAATCCCTGCTCCAGTCTTTTGTCTATTTTTCTATTTGTGTCTTTGTTTGTTTGTTTGTTTTTTTAAAGAGACCTTATGAACATTTACATTTTTTGTAGTCTTGGCAAATAACATTCCACACAGAATTTGACTCGTCTGTCTTTGTAGGCCCTTTTATATAGTCTTCAGTTTTAGTGAGGCTGTGGGCAGGTATAGATTGTTCCTTTACAGTGGAAGAACCATTTTCTTTCTGTGTCTCTTGAGGAGCTGCTTCCCCACTGAGAGTGGGAGGCTGGCTCTGGGTTATCTACCAGCTTTAGAGTTTGTCTTCCCGGCTGAATACAGGTTCCTGGTTAATACAGGTCATGTAAGGTGGGGCCTAACTTTCCTTGTGTCTTCTGATACCTGGTTGTTTCAGTAAATTTTGCTGAAAAGTAGCAACAGTGTACTTATATAAATAAATAAATAAATAAATAAATAAATTAATTAATTAAAAAAGCGGGGGATTGGAGAGATGGCTCAGCTGTTAAGAGCACTGACTGCTCTTCTAGAGGTCCTGAGTTCAAATCCCAGCAACCACATGGTGGCTTACAACCATCCGTAATGAAATCTGACGCCCTCTTCTGGGGTGCCTAAAGACAGCTGCAGTGTACTTACATACATAAATAAATTAATTAAAACATTTTTTGCTGAAAAGTATCTTTCCCCTTCCTGAAGTGTGCGGTCACATGTGAGCAGTGTCTGCGCTCCTGCAAGGGGTTGGGGATGACTTCATGATGCCTGTGTACCTCATCAGACTCAATAGTGATTGTGTGCTTGTAGCTCCCACCCAGGCTTTTCCCAGGAGCCTTGGGCTGTTCCTGTACTTAATGTACATTGCACACCATGGTGAGAGAAGCAGAGTCTGTTGCATTCCGTTGCAACTGCACTGGGTCTGAGTGTCATGTCGGTGGGTTGGGTTGGGCATCCGGCACATATCCTGTATGTGTCCAGGTTGAATTGTCAGGTCTTTGATTTGTCTGAAGAGTCTTAGGCTCCTTCCTCAGGACTTGTTTATCTTTTATGGAAATTCATTTAGGCATTTGATACAATCTTTCCTAAACTATTGTAAAAATTATAAATTGGGCTGGAGAGATGGCTCAATGGTTAACAGCACTGACTGCTCTTCCAGAGGACCTGGGTTCAATTCCTAGCACCCACATGGCAGTTCACAACTGTCTATAACTCCAGGTTCAGGCTATCTGACACCCTCACACAGATATACATAAAGACACACCGTCAATGCACATAAAATAAAAATAAATTGATTAAAATATGTTGACTCTTTTAAAGTTTTAAAATATTTTTCAAGCTTCTACATATATCTCCCCTTCACTCCTATTCTCTCTCTCTCTCTCCCCTCCCCCCGCCCTCAATAGATTTTAAAGCTGTTTCTCTCTCTCTCTCTCTCTCTCTCTCTCTCTCTTTCTTTCTTTCTTGGTTGTTTGAGACAGGGTTTTTCTGGTGTAGCCCTTGCTGTCCTGAAACTTACTTTGTAGACCAGGCTGGCTTTGAACTCAGAAATCCACGTGCCTCTGCCTCTGCCTCCCGGGTGCTGGGATTAAAGGTGTGTGCCACCATTGATGGTCTAAAGCTGTTTTTCTTATTTTGCTGACATATGAGAGAGTACACTTGGCTTTGTGTGTTGTTTACTGTAGCATAATTGGCATCTCCACCTGTAGCCAGCCTGTGTGCGTAAACGTCTTGCTCCTCCTAGGTGTGTACACTGTACAGAGCTGCTGGGGAAGGTGAGTGCAGGCATGCAAGTGGTTTCTTGTAGAGTTTCAGTCCCATTATAGACCCACAAAGCACATGGGGTCATTAGCTCGCTCCCAGAACCAGATGCTACATACCAGTGTCCAGAGCATCACTCCCTCTATTCCCATGGCTAGCCTGTGCTAGGGCCAGCCTTTTTCCTTTCTTTTTCATATTTATTTATTTTTACTTTATGTTTATGAGTGTGTGCATACATGTATGTCTGTGTACTATGTTTGTACAGTGTCCCTGTTCACTGGAGAGGTATCAGGTCCTTTGGAGCCACAGTTACAGATGGTTTTGAGTTGTCTGACATGGGTACTGGCAGCTGGATCTGGGTCCTCTGTAGGAGCAGCTTTTTTGTTTTTTTTTTTTTTTGAGATAGGGTTTCTCTTTTAGCCCTGGCTGTCCTGGAACTCCCTCTGTAGACCAGGCTGGCCTCGAACTCAGAAATTCGCCTGCCTCTGCCTCCCGAGTGCTGAGATTAAAGGCATGTGCCACCACTGCCCATCTAGCAGCTGATTTTTAACTGCTGTGTCATTGCTCTAGCCGCTGGGTTGAGCTTGGTGTTAGCTCCTGAGCCACAGTCAGTCTCAGGACAGCAAGACACCCCCCCCCCCCTCCAAAGCACTGCCTGAGAAGTCATGTAAGTGTTCTTTATAAAAGCTTTAATATTTTTTTTAATTAGGCTTTTTGATTTAAATAGCTTAGGGTTAAGAGCTTCAGACACCAGGCACACAGACATGCATGCAAGCAAAATACCTATACAGGTAAAATACAACAATTATGGAAAATTTTAAGTATATTTATTTGTGCACGTGTAGAAGTCAGAAGACAGCTTGCAAGGGTTGGTTTCTTCCTCACCCTGTGGCTTCTAGGAGATGGAACTCAGACAGTGTCAGGCTTAGCACAGTGGCAAGGGCCTTCCCTCCCTCACCTCCCGGGCTCTGTGGATTTAGGCTTTTTTGTTGTTGTTGGTTTTTTGTTTTTTTGTTTTTATTACAGTTTTTTTTTTTTTTTTGTGTAGTCCTGGCTGTCCTGGAACTCACTCTGTAGACCAGGTTGGCCTCAAACTCAGAGATTTACCTGCCTCTGCCTGGGATTAAAGGTATGTACTAACAGGCTCAGCTTTTACCCCTACCCTTAAAGGGGAGTCTGTCTGTCTGTCTAGGTTGGCCTGAAACTCTGATGCATTCTAGCCTCACCTCAGACTTGTGGAAATCCTGCCCTAGCTACCACCTGGCTTAAGGGAATAGATTTTCAAGATGGACAATTAGTGTGAGTCTCCAGCCATCTGTTTCCTTGGTGTTAGTTCTGGGAGGTGACTGCCTCATTGATTCTGTACATTTTCCTGCAGTGATGTGGTTCTTCACTTTAGATTATTTTGCTTTTCACTTTGAATTAATTAATTTGTTATTTAGAAGTATTTTGTTGTTCTGTTTTTGCGGTGGGGTTTCATTATGTAGCCTGCACTAAAGTGAATCCCAGAATCCTCTTGCCTCTGTCTCCTGTATATTGGGATTATGGGTGAGCACAGGCATGCTTATCCTGCTTTGTAATTTGTAGCATAGGTGAGATTTTCTAGGATGAGTTTGATTTTTCAGTTGCTTGTGATTGAAATCATCTGTGATGGCTGCCCGGTCATCCTTGGCTAGTGCACTTGTGGTTAGGGGCGCCTGTGGACAGTACTGTCCTAAGTGGATGGCGCCCCCTAGTGTTGTGGCTCGTACAGCTTGCTCTACAGTCTGGTGACATTGGTCAAGACCAATTCATGGTCTCACAAGGCTGGTTGGCTCTCTCTCTCTCTCTCTCTCTCTCTCTGGTCAGTGCTTCCTGCTTCCTGCTTCCTGCTGTGGTTGTATCCTGAGGCTGTGCTATCATGTTATACACACTGAGAACCACCAGATCTCTTGGAATTGGAGTCTGCATCATTTTGAAGTGGCTTTTTAAACCCATAACAGTGCTTTTTTACTTCAGATCTCTTTGGCCTTGTTAACACCAGGCACCGACCAGGTTCTCTGTTGCTTATTTTCCATCCCTTTATGTAGGTCAGTGTTTCTGTATCACTGTGCACCATGTGTCTGTGTAAACAGCTATTAGTTCAGCCTGATGATCTGTCTGTCTATATGATTCAGGGTTTCTCTGTGTAGCCTTGGTTGTCCTGGAACTCACTTCCAGGACAACCAGGCTGGCCTTGTACTTAGAGATCTGCCTGCCTCTGCTCCCTGAGTGCTGAAACCAAAATCATGTGCTACAACTGCCTGGCTTGGTTTTTATCTTTTAATTAAAGCAGTTAATTTTTTTATTTAGTCCTAAATCTAGCATCTTATTTGTACTTTAAAAAAATGCATTGGAAATATCTAATCTTGCTCCTTTACTCTTTGTGAAGTAACCTGGCCTTCTCCTGTAACAGCAGTCAAGGCAGCACAGAGGAGAACCGAGAACAGTTACAGCACAAGGTCCCAGAAGTAATTTCTTTTGTTTGTTTCTGTCTGTGACTGGTGTATTCCCGGCCCCCTCCAGCCCCCTGCCCCCCCTCCCCCCATGCACCTGGAGTTTTGGGTGGGATTCCTCATTTTAATGGAAAGATTTTAGAATTTCCTCTCACAAGGGCTTGGTGACATCAAATTTATTGCTCAGAAAATATCTTTTTTCAGCCATGATTCTTGAAGGATATTTTCCCTGATATTTCTTACAGGCTTGTAGATGCAGTCTCACTGATGTTAGCTAGATGAAGGGCCTGGCTAGTTGGCAAGGCGCTTCTCTTCATGCTGGCTGGCTTCACTTCTCTCCACTGCTTTCAAGAAACTTCCTGTTTTCTTGGGGTGGGTGGGTATTTCTGCCCATTTTACCTATGAACTTAAAGGATTTTTTTGAGTCTGATTTAGTGCCTTCATCAGTTAAAAACCACCACCACCACCACCCCTCAAAAAAAACAAAAAAACCCAACCAAACAAAAAAACCCAAAACAACTCTGTCTGGAGCTGTCGCTCACTTGGCAGTGTTTACCTAGCAAGCTTGACACACTGGGGTTGATCCCCTAGCATGGGAGAGCCCCGTGCGGTGGCGGACACCTACAGTCCCAGTGTTCAGGGAGCAGGGGCAGGAGGCTCATCCTGAACTCTTAGAGTGTACCTCTGTCTGTCTGTGCTGTCCTTTGTCTTTCTGCTCTTTGTTGTGATGTCTCTCCATTTTCTTCTCTCAGTGTCTAAACTGCTGCCTGTTGTTATCTGAATCCCCCACTTAGATTCTAGGTAATTCTCTTATTTATTACTAATTTACTTAAACTAGTAACCATCCTGTTCCAGTCTTTCGGTGTGAGGATGTAGGCGTCCCCAGGCATGTGGAGGTCACATTTGCTTCCATGGCAGTTCCATCCTCTGGCTTTGGGGGCTTCTGCTGCTTCTGCTGGACATCTTCCCGCACTTGTTTATTCCTGTGCTTTGAGACTATGTACTTTTCTCTGGCTTCAAACTCACAGAGATCCATCACCTCTTCCTCTCAAGTGCTGGAACTAAAGGCGTGGCCACTACACCCAGCTTGCTGTTTCTTCTTATTCTTTGTTTTTTTTTTTTTTTTTTTTTTTTTAATTATTATATATACAGTGTTCTGCCTTCCATGTGTGCTTGCAGGCCAGAAGATCTCATTATAGATGGTTGTGAGCCACCATGTGGTTGATGGGAATTGAACTTAGGACCTTTGGAAGAACAGACAGTGCGTTTAACCTCTGAGCCAGCTCTCCAGCCTACTCCTTGTTTTTGTTGTTGTAAATTATTTGTGTGAGTCTGGAGGAGCCTGAGAGGAAGGGTGTCTGTGTTCATGTGGAGTCCCTGTTTGCTTCTACAGGCAGTTTGGGTCACTGTTGTAGTCATTGTTCTATTGCCATGAAGAGACACTGACCAAGGCAACTCAGATGCTCTGTCCCTGCTTCCTCAGCGCTGGATTACAAGCGCACACACCACACCTGGCTCACTGACCGAGACATCTCTTCTCTTCTTCGTTAGCTGATGTTAACCATTTCCTTCTTAGTCTTCACCTTACCCATTTTACATCTGGTTTGGAGGGTACCTCCGGAGTCATGAGATGTCGGCTGCTCAAGGAGGGAGTTGGAGGTCTGAGGGTGGAAGTGATTTGCAAAGGCACAGTGTCCCCCTGAACTCAGCCCAGCTGTCCCTAGAGTGGGCTATTCTGGTGAAACTGGACACCTGCCAGGTGTGGTTTCTGGTCAGCAGGATTTTTCAGCTGCTCAGTGCTATTAAGTGACAGGACAGTCTTTATCGGACTCTGTGGGTTCAGAGCTGTGTCTGAGTTGATGTGTTATGAGGGCTCTTGGCGTCCAGAAAGCTGACAGAGAACCTGTTGCACATGTCAGCAGAAGGATTTATGTAAGGAATTAGTTTGTCAGGATTTTAGACGAAAGAAAGGAAAACTTGAGATGTTGGAAGATAACAGCAGGAGGTAGCCACCCCTTCCCCTAGGGCCTGGACAGAAGTTAGCGAAGGGCCTGTCCCACAGGTGGGGACAGAGATTGCTGTTGGCTGAGGTGAGTCCTCACAGCATAAAGGAGCTGGGGACCCAGCTGGGGACAATCTGACAGAAAGGAGTGCATTGTAGTTTTTTTTTATTTTCTTCTTTTGCCCTCCTGCCTTTTTCTAGGGCACAGGAAGTTCTCTTAGAGAGGAAGCAGGACTTGCCGCAGACTAGTCAGGCTGTGCCTTCACTCAATCCTTCTGCCTGTACTTGAGCTTCCAGGGCAGCAGCACATTAGTCTTGCTACTTGTTTCTCCAAGTATTCATGCACGCACCCTTCCTGGGAGGGAGTGGCACTAGCTAAGGTCAGAACAGGTTTTCTGCTATGGCTTGTTAGTCCCCTTCAGGCTGTTGCTTGATTGCAGAGTCTCAGACCACCTTGGTAGCCATCAAAGGCTCTCTGGACTCTTCCTAGTCTTGTGGCTAGAGATTTTGCTACATTGACACCGACCATCTGCCCAAGGGATAGGTGGGGCTCCCCCCCACCCCCCAAGTCAGGCTCAGACCCTCACTTCATGTCCAGCTACATGTCACTCACTGGGAGCTGCCATTCTTTCCTAGGGAGTGTCCTTTTAAAACATGGGAAGGAGTTAAGATATTTCAAAGAGGTTGGTGATTATGTAGCTGAGAAATGTTCAACCTTTTTTACAACCATGTTCTTCCTCAAGCTGTTGGTAGTGAAGTGAAGTCAGGAAGATTGCAATGACGTTCTACCTGAGCTTCTTAGATTAGCCTTTACTCTGTTAATAATTTTAGTGCCAAAGATTAGGACTGTGGGAATATGCCCAACAGTGTTGTGTGGAGTCACCGGACACATCTGTGATTGACTGCTCTGTCTGTATTGTAGAACTGGAATTTGAAAATCATCTCTTGACAGCCATTTGGAAAAGCAGGGCTGATCACCATGTGTGAGCATGGCCTCCTTACTCCTGGCTCTTTCCTGATTGATCTTAGCTCCATCATCTGGGGGATTTCCTTGGAATCAAATACTTTTAACTACAGGGGTAACTGTCATGTATGAAACTCATTTTTACTGTTAGGCAGGCTGTTTCTGGATTTTTCAATAATTTAAATAATTTTATGTGGCTGTCATATAGTTCACTGAGAGCATTTGCCTAGCTTGCCAAAGCCCTGGGCACTGAAAAAGAAAAAACAAAAAATCAGCAACTTGGGGCTGGAGAGAGAGCTCCACAGTTAACGGCACTGGCTGCTTTTCCAGAGAACCTGGATTTGGTTTCTATCCACCACATGGCCACTTAGAGCCATCTGTATGTAACCAGATCCAGGGGATCCAGTGTCCTTGTCAGTCCGTTGTCATTTCTGTGGGCAAGAATTTGGAAGTGTGCTGATCAAGTTCATTGATGACAGGAAATGGGAAAGTACAGGAACAGAGTGGGCGTGCACACCATGATTAGCATGATTCAGAGTGTGAAGTGGCAGGAAGTAGTGAAGTGTAATGTGTGCTCTAGTCGCAGTCCTGCCTGTAGAGCACTAGTTCTCCCCCTTCCTAATGCCGGGGCCCTGTAATACAGCTCCTCTTGTGGTGACCCCTAACCACAGAGTTATTTTGTTGCTACTTCATAATTGTAATTTGTGACTGTTATGAATGTAGTGTTATTATCTGTTTCCCATGGCCTTAGGCAGCCCTTGTGACGTGGTCATTCAACACCCACAAGGGGACTGGGACTTGCAGGGTGAGGATCAGTGTTGTAGATCCCCCGCCTTCCCAGTTCTGTTCCTTCTTCTTCCTTTTTACTTTTGTCCCTTCCTTCCTCCACTTTCTATTTCTCATTATTGTCCAGTTGTGGATAGACACTTAACTGTGTGAAGAGCATGGGGCATACAAAGCTGCGTGTGACACTGCCTCCACAGGTGGACAGATGCCTGCTGCACACGCTTTGCTTCTTCTGCACACTCAGCTGTGCACTGAGATGTTTTTTTTTCTTGATCTTCTCTGTGAGTAGCATCCTCAGAACCAAGCATACACAGGCAGTTTCTAAGAGATCTGGAAGTGGTCCTGTGCCCAGTAGCAGACAGCAGCAGGGAAGGCTCTGGAAAGATCTAATGGTGCTCTCCAAGGCTAGATGAGCAGTTTCTGAACTTTAGGATTTAGGAGATGGCTTCTGAGACTACTGTGCAGACCCCTTACTGGGGCAGACTTGGCTGATGTTCGAGCCTGTCCCAAGAGATAAGGAGCTTTCTGTGCCAGGCAGAGGATGGCTGACATAGGGCCCGTGGACAGCAAGTGGAGCACATCTAGAGGAGAGCACGGCTGATTCCCGGGGCTGTGGGCTTCGATGGTTGGCTCTTGAATTACCCATGTAGTTTTCTGTGAAACAGGCTGCCATGCTACCATTGCTGAACACGATTGATGAGAGCTTCTCAGGAGGCAGTGTAACCAGGTTGGTCCTATCACTGAGAATTTAGGGCCTGTGTCCTCACCTGTTTGCTCCCTCTTGGCTCTGGTCATGTGTATCTGATCTTATATGTTTACAGTGGACAGCAGAAGATGGGTAGTTTAACTCTGTGTCTCTTTTTAAATTTACAAAATGCATCAGGACTTTGAATGCATGATGGTACCTGCAGTGTGTATCCAGTGTTATGCCTCTGTCTGCTGGGTACCAGTAGGCTCTGGGTAGGCTCTTATAGCAGACACCTATGAACCTGGTTGCAGTGTTCCTCTGTTAAGCTGGTGGTGGCCTTGGCCTGATGTTCCTGGTGGTGTGGAACTTAGAGTAACTTGGATCCTGTTGTAACAGGTGCTGAGTTCCTTGGCAGAAGGATGTTGTGAAGCTGAGCAAGCAAAGGTCGGTTGTGAGTGTCTGGGGCCTTTCCAGATTGTTGGCCCTGAGCAAGCATGGGTCGGCATCGTGTTACCAGAGAGAAGTAGGGGAGCCTCCCAACTTTTTTGCTGCTTTGCATAGGTTTGGCTCCAGCTGGTGATGGTATGTGAGATGGAGCTGGGTAGTGCCTGGTGGCCAGGTCCTTTAGGTGTGTCCTATCTTCAGAGCCATAGTTGTGTGACCTGGGTGCTGCAGTCTTTCTCAGTCGTGAAGGGAACTGGTCAGTGTCCTGGCTGTGCTGTGGTGAGGTGAGGCTGAGGTTTACTTTCCCTTTGTGGGACTTAATCGAGAGCTACAGAGAACTACTCATCTGGGAGTTTCTCAGGAGGGCTGTGACATGTGAATTTTCTTTTTGAAATTTTAAGGTTAGAACTCAGGGGAACTAAAAGTAAAAGAGTAAGGAAATGGCTAGCTGTAGGGCAAGCCGTGAATAACCAAGCCAAAGAACCTGGGCAGGCTTTCCAGCACGCAGGGGAGAGGCTGCTGTTCTGGAGCCTGTGTGATACGGTGGGTAGGTGGAGGGAGGAGGCTGGGAGTGTGCTGTCTGTGGTGGTGGAGACCTTCCTTCCTAGCAGCCCCTCAGTTCCCAGTGATCTGTTCTTACTAGAGGCAGCTGACAGCAGCATTTGGCCTGTCACTTCTCTGTAGTTTTAGAAAATGGATGTCATCATTGTGGTGTTACTTTGATCTAGTGTTTATTTAGAAAAAAAATTTATCCTGAGAAAATGGGAATTATGTTCTGAACTTTGAATTAAATCAAGGCTTTGGTAGCTGGTGAGTCATGAAACTTTATTAAAATAAATGATCTCAGACATGTTGGATATTTACTGACAAGATGTTACCAGAGTTCAGACATTCAGAGTGAGCCACACATTATTTATATGGATTCATAAAATACCAAGCAGGCATGGATAGTGGCTGGATTCTATATCTTTCCCCAGCCCTGCCCACTGCCCTGTGAACAGGTGCTGAAAGCTGGCAAGGGACGGCAGCTGGAGATGGTGGCAGGACGGACTGTGGAGGGACTCCTGGTCCTACGACAGCCGCCGGTGCTTTAGCTCATCTCTCCTTAGTGTCCCGGGGCTGTGTGTATGCCAGGGCTTCTATGGGCCACACAACTCGGGGTGCCTGTTATCCTTGGCAAGGTGGGCCTGTTCTTGGCATTTGTCCTTTTTTGTGCCTTATATCAGTAGTTCAAGGGCAGCTGTCTTTCTTAGAGTGAATTCTATTCCAGGCTATTTGCATATCGTGAGTAGAGGTTTAAAGTTTGTAGTGTTTCTCAGAGCTGTGGCCTGCACCCCATAGTCTAGGAGCAGATGCAGTGCTATCTTCATCCTTCGCATGAGCATTTGTGTGGTTTGGAGCATCTGAGGCTGTTCTCAGTCAGGTCGAGGCTTCGAGCTGATGGTCTGCATAGATCATTCTGCTGTTTGTAGTGTGTCAACGGCGCTCTGCACTCAGGCAGATGGAGGGTCTGGTGAGGACGTGCAGAGGCTGTGAGGGCATCAATCCTCTGTTTCTGGCACGGGTTTAATTGTGTAGTTCGACTGGGAAGCCATATGTTAACTTCTACTTCAGCCAGCCTGATCTCCCTGCATATGCCAGCTCTACACAGGCCTATCTTTCTCTGAAATTGAGCCTGAGAGACAGAAATCCACACTTGATTTGTCACAGACTTTGCTAAATTGAGATTTGCTGAGCTGATCGCTGCCTTCTACTTCTACTTTACAGGTGATCCCCATGTCCGTGCTGCCGTTGTCTCAGGTAGTGTCGCGGGCAGCGCTGCCTTCAGGATGTGCTTGTCTTATTTCTCAGTTTACTTCTTATATAACTAAACTTGAGCCCATGTTCCCTTTTCTTTTCTTTTTTTTTTTTTTTTGGTTTGGTTTTTCGAGACAGGGTTTCTCTGTATAGCCTTGGCTGTCCTGGAACTCACTTTGTAGACCAGGCTGGCCTCGAACTAGAGATCCGCCTGCCTCTGCCTCCCGAGTGCTGGGATTAGAGGCGTGCGCCACCACGCCCGGCTCCATGTTCCCTTTTCAAAAAGCAATAATGAGAAACTTCAGGCAATGAGCACATGTTCACCCCTCCCCTCCGCTTTCCAGAGCTCTGCTTCACCTCTGAGTGGGTGGGTGCTGCAGGGATTTGGCAGGTGACACTTGGCCTTTCCGTGGTTTCCTTTTCTCTCTCTTTCTCTCTTTCTTTCTTTCCTTCAGATTTTATTTATCTTATGTATGAGTACACTGTAGCTGTCTTTAGACACACTAGAAGATGGCATTGGATCCCATTACAGATGGTTGTGAGCCACCATGTGGTTGCTTGGAATTGAATTCAGGACCTCTGGAAGATCCGTGAGAACTCTTAACTGCTGAGCCATCTCTCGAGCCCATATTTTCCTTTTCTTGTTCCTCTCTTGCTTGCACATTCCCATCTTAGGACACCCGGGCCCTGTTCACAGACCACAAGCTCCAGTTTTGAAGTGGTGCTGACTTTAGGGGTCTGGCTGGAAGGTTTCCTCTGACGTTGATGTTTCTAAGGTCTCCTCACATGGCTAGACTTGCTCATGTTTCACATCAGATCTCGGCAGTCGTAGAAGGCACAACAGTGTGAAAGCCCCCTGCAGAAGGCTTAGTGAGGAGCTGCCTGTTGAATGAAAATATTACGTTGTCAAGAGACTGCTCCCTCTGTTTATACCTTTATGTGTCACGCCTGTGCAAAGACACAGGTAGCAGCACACAGTGAGATGAGGATCAGGACAGCAGCTGGTGACTGTCAGGCCAAATGCACTGCCTGGTGCCCATGGCCATGGCTGGCTTTGCTTTAGCTTGTGTAGCTCTCTCTCCCAGGCCTTATTTCTCTGAAAGTTTTATCAGTTGTTCTCTAAATTCGGTAGATAGCTTTGCCTGGTATGGGGTTTTATTTATTATGTGTTGGATGTTTTGTCTGCATATTTATCTGTACCACCCGCGTGCAGTGTCTGTGGAGGCCAGTAGGGGGCATTGGGTCACTGAGATGAATTACAGATGGTTGTTAGGAATTGAGCCTGGGTCCCCTGAAACAGCCCTTAGTACCCTTCCTTGCTGAGAAATCTTTCTTGCCTCTGCTGTGGGGTCCCTGTTCTGTACTGCAGGGACCCACAGAAGGTGTAAGCTGTACTGAAGTGGAAACACAAGGGTTCCTTGGAAAGTTGGTTGGATGGTGTTTTGCTGGAGCAAATGTATGAAGGAACATTTAGCTCAAGTGGACACGGTGAAAGACTAAGACGGACTTGTAAAAGAACATTTCATTGAAACACACAGAGAGAGGATGTTCTGCTATAGTAAGTGTGTGAAAGGACACGTGATGAAGGATTCTTTGCTAACAACACACATATATTGGTCTGCCATACATTGTGATAGTTGCGTTGCATTTGCCAGGACTCCATAGAGAGAAACATAGCAAAAAACTTCCGGTGGTGTGCTATATAGTTTTTGCTGCTTCCGCTCACTCAGGCAGGTTGATAAAATGAATGATGTCATGTGCTAAGACGAGACTCGAGCTGAGACAAGACACGTACTGAGATGAGACCTATAGAGGACACTCGATGTTTGGATGGAGTATAAAAAGGACTAGACAGACAGTGACGGAGGCTGAGCTAGGCTTGCTTATAGAGCTATCCATGCAATGCTTGTGGGTCGAGTCTTCACTGATCTTCTCTTTGCTGAGAGAGACACAGCTGAGAACGTCCCTTAGGGTTCCTCCTGCTGACTTGTGCTGGGGCTGAGGCCTGACCGTCTCTGTTAGGTCATGCCGCCATTGCTGAATTGTGTTTGCATACCCTGACTCTACCAAACTGGGCTGTTGATGTATCCATAAAATGTTTTTGAGTGGCCGGGTGTGGTGGCCCACACCTTTAATCCCATCACTTGGGAGGCAGAGGCAGGCAGATTTCTGAGTTCGAGGCCAGCCTGGTCTACAAAGTGAGTTCCAGGACAGCCAGGGCCATACAGAGAAACCCTGTCTCGAAAAACCAAAAAAAAAAAAAAAAAAAAAAAATATATATATATATATATATATATATATATATATATATTTTTAGTAGATTGAACAGCTGATTTCCAGACAACACAGATGGGTGTTGCTCCAAAAGAACCTTTCCAGACAGGTCCACTTCCCTGTATCCTTCCTTTTCTACTACCTCTGGTGGGTGATAGGCTAAAAAAAGGTTAAAACAGGGGCTGGTGAGATGGCTCAGTGGGTAAGAGCACCCGACTGCTCTTCCGAAGGTCCAGAGTTCAAATCCCAGCAACCACATGGTGGCTCACAACCATCCGTAACAAGATCTGGCGTCCTCTCCTGGAGTGTCTGAAGACAGCTACAGTGTACTTACATATAATAAATAAATAAAATCTTAAAAAAAAAAAGGTTAAAACATTTAAGAACCATCATTAAAAATAAGATTTAAAAATATTAAAGTTACACCGTACTCCATTGTCCCAGAACATTAGATGTTTTAAATGTTATCAGTGATGCTGATAGATACCAAGCTCCTGTGACCTTTGCTTAGGGCATTTTCCAGGTACTGCAATTTCAGGTATGTAGGGTTGGGTTTTAACAGGCATGGCTACGAGACTTGCTCTACTTCCTCCTTCGGTGCTGGTGGCTCTGGGCTCCTGTTCCAGCAACAGGGCTACTTTCACTGTGATCGTTCTTGTGAGTAGGTATGCTGCTGTGATTTTAGTTCTTATTTTTTTCTTATAAGTAATTGTACTTTATGGGGCATACTGTTTGATGTATGCACACTGGAGTGATTGAGTAAATGCCTGTCATTCAGGTCTGGGAGGCAGCTCAGGTAGAACGCTTGCCTAGTATAAGGCAGGCCCCAGATTTAAGCAAGCTTCCCACAACAGCAGCACACAGGCAGGACTTTACCACTATCTGCAGTTGCTGTACTGTGCAGTGCATCTCAGAACTTACTCCTTGGTGTTGAGATGTCACCCTTCCACTGTTGTCTTCCTAGTGCCCCAGATCCCGCCTCTGCCACTACTACCTGACACATAAAAGTGAGGTCATGTGGTGTGTATGGTTATCTTCCTGTGCCTGGCTTATTGCATTGAGTAACCAACAACTGGATTCCTTCTTTGTGGCTCAGTAGTATCTGATAGATGTACACACCACATTTCCATTTCTCCTCTGTTTGCCTGCTAATGGACACTCAGGTCACTTCCATGTCGCGGCTGTTGTAACAAATGCTGAGTGAGCATGGGAATGCAGGTGTCTGACTCTGTCACAGATGGCTGGGTGGTAGCAGAGGCTCTCCATCTTCCTTGTGGCTCTCTGACAGCTCTCTGGCCATTGGATAAAGTCATCCAGAATTTACCCCTTCTTGCTAGTCTAGGAACTCTGACCAGCTCTGGAGCACAGCCTTTTGACAGGGGTTGCAGTCTCACTGTGGACGTGAGTTTTCCATCTTCTCAGGATCTCTTTGGATTAACAGAAGCAAGCTCTGCTGCTGTGGCTCTCTTTAGATTTAGTTTTTCCTTGGGCTTAAACATTTGCTAAAGATCTCTTCTCAACTTTGAGGTTAGGATTTTATCCTATGTCCCCTGTCCCCGTCCCCCCCTTTTTTAAAAAATTAGATACCTTCCTCATTTACATTTCAAATGCTTTCCCTAAAGTCCCTTTAACCCCCCCCCCCACCCCCCCCCCCACACTCCTGCCTCCTGGCCCTGGCATTCCCCTGTATATTCTATGTCTTTTAATTCTTAATGCTTGATAGTGTTTTTGGTTTTGATTCTTTTCTTTTCTTTTCTTTTTTATTGGACAAGATCCCACTCTGCAGCCCTGGCTAGCTTGGACTGACTGTAGATCAGGTTGGCCTGGAGCCCACAGAGACACACCCCCCCCCCCCCGCGTCTGTTTTTTAATGCTGGGGAGTGTTATAGTTTCGCTGCTTACATTTAGCTCCCTGATCAGGATGAGTGTTGGTAGGCCCAGGTAATTCTTGTTCCATGCGACATTCTTGTCACCGTCAGAAGTGTCCACCCAGCTTTTATAATTAATTACAGAGCCAGACTGTTGCTTAGTAGACATTGGCTTTAGATGTGGGTGAGGCAAGGGCCCAGCCTCATTTTGTCTCTGAGAAGACCCATGTGTCAGGCTCCTTTGCTTCAGTCTGCAGGACTCTCTGTCACCGGCCTGGTTTGGCCCCCATCTCAGGTTGTTCTGGGAACCTCAGTTCTGCTCTCTGTGGCTTCCTAAAATCGGAAAGAAGTCCTGATAGGTTGTTCTTCATCGTGTGTGCCCTTTTGCATTTTATTTCCACACAGATCTTAAGCCAGTGGATAAATCACAGGTGGAGTGTCCACCTCTTCACATTTTCAAGCTTTTAAATTTCCATGTAGAGGCCCTTCATATCTATTATTGGATAATTCCTAGAAATTTTACCTCTTCTGTTTGTTTTGTTGCTTAGGAATCAATACAGCTTCTCTTTACATGCTGTGTCTGGCAGCCTTTGACTCTGACTGAGTGTTTGTTACATATCTGTTTGGACTTCTGTAAACAGAGTCGTGTTGTTCTGCGGGTAATGGCAGCTCCCTCCTTTCCTTCTGCTAATCGTGAAGCTCACTGGGAATCCTGCAGTAGGATGAGGCCTCTTGCAAAGTGAGCACTGTTTACTCTCTCTTTCTCTGCCATAGGGTCTCTTACTTTATAGCTCAGGTTGGTCTTGAGCTCTTGGCAATCCTCCTGCCCCAACCTGCTGAGTGCTGGGATGACAGGCATGACACTTGTCAAAAGGCTGTGCTCTGGAGCAGGTCAGAGTTCCTAGACTAGCAAGAAGGGGTGAGTTCTGGATGACTTTATCAAACAGCACTAGGGAATGGCCAGAGAGCTAGAGTAAGAGTTGTTTTCATAGCAACAAGAGCTGTTTGGATTTGAGTCGTCTAACTGTGCAGTGCCTGCACAGCTAGGTGCTGAGTGTGTGCATTGGTGTGTCTGCAGGCAACAGGGCACCTGTTCTTAGTGACGGCCTGGCCTGGATTAGCCTGGTCCTTGGCTAAAGGTTTTGTTGCAGCACTAAAGCTTAGTCTCCCCCCCTCCACCATCTTTCTTGCTTAGCAGCTCAGGTGAGCCCCTTGACAGTTTGCTATGTTTTAATACCAAAGCTGTGCTACATTAGAGATAGGACCTTGGGGAATTTTTTTCTGTTTCTTCTGTCTTTAGACTTAGAGCAGTATTTGTGGAACTTGTCATCTGGGTCTTTAGTTTCTTCCGTGGAATAACTTTTTTTATACCTATGATTTGCTTTTAAATGGTTATGGGAGGCTTCATGTCTGCTATGGCCTCATGAGTCAGTTTTGGTTATGTTTCTCAAGAAATTTGTTCTTTTTAAGTATTTGCTAAAAAATTTAGTGGCTATAATTGTTTAACATACTGGAGAAAAATCTGTATTCTTTTGAAGCTTTAATTTGCTTATTTATTTTGGTGTAGTTGAGACAGGCTTTCATGTATCCCAAACCTACTTGAAGCTTAATGATCAGTCTGCTGAGAGGAAAGGCTGTGGGATCATGAGTGTGGAGGGATCATCAGAGAAGAGACTGCACTAGCCAGGGAACGACAGGGAATGACGGGATGGCAAGGAGTCGTAGGGAAGGACAGGGAATGATGGAATGGCAAGGAGTCATAGGGAACGACAGGGAATGATGGAATGGCAAGGAGTCATAGGGAAGGACAGGGAATGATGGGATGACAAGGAGTCATAGGGAAGGACAGGGAATGATGGGATGACAAGGAGTCATAGGGAAGGACAGGGAATGATGGAATGACAAGGAGTCATAGGGAACGACAGGGAATGATGGGATGACAAGGAGTCATAGGGAACGACAGGGAATGATGGAATGACAAGGAGTCATAGGGAAGGACAGGGAATGATGGAATGACAAGGAGTCATAGGGAAGGACAGGGAATGATGGAATGACAAGGAGTCATAGGGAAGGACAGGGAATGATGGAATGACAAGGAGTCATAGGGAACGACAGGGAATGACGGAATGACAAGGAGTCATAGGGAAGGACAGGGAATGATGGAATGACAAGGAGTCATAGGGAAGGACAAAGAATGATGGAATGACAAGGAGTCATAGGGAAGGACAGGGAATGATGGAATGACAAGGAGTCATAGGGAAGGACAGGGAATGATGGAATGGCAAGGAGTCGTAGGGAACGACAGGGAATGATGGAATGACAAGGAGTCGTAGGGAAGGACAGGGAATGATGGGATGACAAGGAGTCATAGGGAAGGACAGGGAATGATGGAATGACAAGGAGTCATAGGGAACGACAGGGAATGATGGGATGACAAGGAGTCATAGGGAAGGACAGGGAATGATGGAATGACAAGGAGTCATAGGGAAGGACAGGGAATGATGGAATGACAAGGAGTCATAGGGAACGACAGGGAATGACGGAATGACAAGGAGTCATAGGGAAGGACAGGGAATGATGGAATGACAAGGAGTCATAGGGAAGGACAGGGAATGATGGAATGACAAGGAGTCATAGGGAAGGACAGGGAATGATGGAATGACAAGGAGTCATAGGGAAGGACAGGGAATGATGGAATGACAAGGAGTCATAGGGAAGGACAGGGAATGATGGAATGACAAGGAGTCATAGGGAAGGACAGGGAATGATGGAATGACAAGGAGTCATAGGGAACGACAGGGAATGATGGGATGACAAGGAGTCATAGGGAAGGACAGGGAATGATGGAATGACAAGGAGTCATAGGGAAGGACAAAGAATGATGGAATGACAAGGAGTCATAGGGAAGGACAGGGAATGATGGAATGACAAGGAGTCATAGGGAAGGACAGGGAATGACGGAATGACAAGGAGTCATAGGGAAGGACAGGGAATGATGGAATGACAAGGAGTCATAGGGAAGGACAAAGAATGATGGAATGACAAGGAGTCATAGGGAAGGACAGGGAATGATGGAATGACAAGGAGTCATAGGGAAGGACAGGGAATGATGGAATGGCAAGGAGTCGTAGGGAACGACAGGGAATGATGGAATGACAAGGAGTCGTAGGGAAGGACAGGGAATGATGGGATGACAAGGAGTCATAGGGAAGGACAGGGAATGATGGAATGACAAGGAGTCATAGGGAACGACAGGGAATGATGGGATGACAAGGAGTCATAGGGAAGGACAGGGAATGATGGAATGACAAGGAGTCATAGGGAAGGACAGGGAATGATGGAATGACAAGGAGTCATAGGGAACGACAGGGAATGACGGAATGACAAGGAGTCATAGGGAAGGACAGGGAATGATGGAATGACAAGGAGTCGTAGGGAAGGACAGGGAATGATGGAATGACAAGGAGTCATAGGGAAGGACAGGGAATGATAGGGTAGACAAGGAGTCATAGGGAAGGACAGGGAATGACGGAATGACAAGGAGTCGTAGGGAACGACAGGGAATGACGGAATGGCAAGGAGTCGTAGGGAAGGACAGGGAATGATGGAATGACAAGGAGTCATAGGGAAGGACAGGGAATGATGGGATGACAAGGAGTCATAGGGAAGGACAGGGAATGATGGGATGACAAGGAGTCATAGGGAAGGACAGGGAATGATGGGATGACAAGGAGTCATAGGGAAGGACAGGGAATGATGGGATGACAAGTAGTCATAGGGAAGGACAGGGAATGATGGGATGACAAGGAGTCATAGGGAAGGACAGGGAATGACGGGATGACAAGGAGTCGTAGGGAACGACAGGGAATGACGGGATGGCAAGGAGTCGTAGGGAAGGACAGGGAATGATGGGATGACAAGGAGTCATAGGGAAGGACAGGGAATGATGGGATGACAAGGAGTCATAGGTAAGGACAGGGAATGATGGGATGACAAGGAGTCATAGGGAACGACAGGGAATGATGGGATGACAAGGAGTCATAGGGAAGGACAGGGAATGATGGGATGACAAGGAGTCATAGGGAAGGACAGGGAATGATGGGATGACAAGGAGTCATAGGGAAGGACAGGGAATGATGGGATGACAAGGAGTCATAGGGAAGGACAGGGAATGATGGGATGGCAAGGAGTCATAGAGAAGGACAGGGAATGATGGGATGACAAGGAGTCATAGGGAACGACAGGGAAAGACGGGATGACAAGGAGTCATAGGGAAGGACAGGGAATGACGGGATGGCAAGGAGTCATAGGGAACGACAGGGAATGACGGGATGACAAGGAGTCATAGGGAACGACAGGGAATGATGGGATGACAAGGAGTCATAGGGAAGGACAGGGAATGATGGGATGGCAAGGAGTCATAGGGAAGGACAGGGAATGATGGGATGACAAGGAGTCATAGGGAACGACAGGGAATGATGGGATGACAAGGAGTCATAGGGAAGGACAGGGAATGATGGGATGACAAGGAGTCATAGGGAAGGACAGGGAATGATGGGATGACAAGGAGTCATAGGGAAGGACAGGGAATGATGGAATGACAAGGAGTCATAGGGAACGACAGGGAATGATGGGATGACAAGGAGTCATAGGGAAGGACAGGGAATGATGGGATGACAAGGAGTCATAGGGAAGGACAGGGAATGATGGGATGACAAGGAGTCATAGGGAAGGACAGGGAATGATGGGATGACAAGGAGTCATAGGGAAGGACAGGGAATGATGGGATGACAAGTAGTCATAGGGAAGGACAGGGAATGATGGGATGACAAGGAGTCATAGGGAAGGACAGGGAATGACGGGATGACAAGGAGTCGTAGGGAACGACAGGGAATGACGGGATGGCAAGGAGTCGTAGGGAAGGACAGGGAATGATGGGATGACAAGGAGTCATAGGGAAGGACAGGGAATGATGGGATGACAAGGAGTCATAGGTAAGGACAGGGAATGATGGGATGACAAGGAGTCATAGGGAACGACAGGGAATGATGGGATGACAAGGAGTCATAGGGAAGGACAGGGAATGATGGGATGACAAGGAGTCATAGGGAAGGACAGGGAATGATGGGATGACAAGGAGTCATAGGGAAGGACAGGGAATGATGGGATGACAAGGAGTCATAGGGAAGGACAGGGAATGATGGGATGGCAAGGAGTCATAGAGAAGGACAGGGAATGATGGGATGACAAGGAGTCATAGGGAACGACAGGGAAAGACGGGATGACAAGGAGTCATAGGGAAGGACAGGGAATGACGGAATGGCAAGGAGTCATAGGGAACGACAGGGAATGACGGGATGACAAGGAGTCATAGGGAACGACAGGGAATGATGGGATGACAAGGAGTCATAGGGAAGGACAGGGAATGATGGGATGGCAAGGAGTCATAGGGAAGGACAGGGAATGATGGGATGACAAGGAGTCATAGGGAACGACAGGGAATGATGGGATGACAAGGAGTCATAGGGAAGGACAGGGAATGATGGGATGACAAGGAGTCATAGGGAAGGACAGGGAATGATGGGATGACAAGGAGTCATAGGGAAGGACAGGGAATGATGGAATGACAAGGAGTCATAGGGAACGACAGGGAATGATGGGATGACAAGGAGTCATAGGGAAGGACAGGGAATGATGGAATGACAAGGAGTCATAGGGAAGGACAGGGAATGATGGAATGACAAGGAGTCATAGGGAAAGACAGGGAATGATGGGATGACAAGGAGTCATAGGGAAGGACAGGGAATGATGGGATGACAAGGAGTCATAGGGAAGGACAGGGAATGATGGGATGGCAAGGAGTCATAGGGAAGGACAGGGAATGATGGAGTGGCAAGGAGTCATAGGGAACGACAGGGAATGACGGAATGGCAAGGAGTCGTAGGGAACGACAGGGAATGACGGGATGGCAAGGAGTCGTAGGGAACGACAGGGAATGATGGAATGACAAGGAGTCGTAGGGAACGACAGGGAATGATGGAATGACAAGGAGTCATAGGGAAGGACAGGGAATGATGGAATGGCAAGGAGTCGTAGGGAACGACAGGGAATGACGGAATGGCAAGGAGTCGTAGGGAAGGACAGGGAATGATGGAATGACAAGGAGTCGTAGGGAACGACAGGGAATGATGGAATGACAAGGAGTCGTAGGGAATGACAGGGAATGATGGAATGACAAGGAGTCGTAGGGAATGACAGGGAATGATGGAATGGCAAGGAGTCGTAGGGAACGACAGGGAATGACGGAATGGCAAGGAGTCGTACGGAAGGACAGGGAATGACGGAATGACAAGGAGTCATAGGGAACGACAGGGAATGATGGAATGGCAAGGAGTCATAGGGAAGGACAGGGAATGATGGAATGGCAAGGAGTCATAGGGAAGGACAGGGAATGATGGAATGACAAGGAGTCGTAGGGAAGGACAGGGAATGATGGGATGACAAGGAGTCATAGGGAAGGACAGGGAATGATGGAATGACAAGGAGTCGTAGGGAACGACAGGGAATGACGGAATGGCAAGGAGTCATAGGGAAGGACAGGGAATGATGGAATGACAAGGAGTCATAGGGAAGGACAGGGAATGATGGAATGACAAGGAGTCATAGGGAAGGACAGGGAATGATGGAATGGCAAGGAGTCATAGGGAAGGACAGGGAATGATGGAATGGCAAGGAGTCATAGGGAAGGACAGGGAATGACAGGTGATGGGCTGACAGTGGGTAACAGGGAATGAAAGGGTGTGACAGAGAATGTCAGGGAATGATGGGATGACAGGATGACTGGGTGACAGGGAATGAAAGGGGCTGTTTGGACCTTTTCTTATGTCTGCTTTTACTCTGCCAGGTTCTAGCCTTTGCCTCCTCTCTTTGGCTTTCCTCAGCCTCCACTTTTCGTCCTCCTGTGTTGCATCTGTAGGTGTTCTCTTGCTCTCAGGGCAGACTTGCAGTACACATGTTCATCTCCTTTCCATGCAGAGGCTTTGATGCCAAGAAGGCTGCCCTAGTGACCCAAGGAAAGTGCTGAAAACTTGCCCACCATTGTGGATTTGGTAGTTCCTAGAGCCTGCCACTGTGGGTTTGGTGGCTCCCAGTGTCTGAAGCTCCTTTTGCTCTGTAGCTGGTGAAAATGATGAATATTTAACAGTGTAGTGACAGCTGTCAGCCTTTGGTGATCTTTGTGACTTGGTGGCTTCTGGACGATCCATGTCAGGAAAGGTGAGCAGCAGGTGGAGATGGAACCACAATGTAAAAGGTGGTTCTGGGTGGCCCTGCGGAGTATCGCTCACTGAGGTTTTGGTAGGGTCAGAAAGTACCACTTCCATGCTTGAAGGTGGCTTTTCTATACACCTCAGCTGGAATAACTGACCGTGACAAATTGAGACATATTGAATACAGATGCCTAGGCAAAATCTGATGATGCCTGTCAAGCCAGATAGTGAAGAGATTTGCAGAAAAGGAGAAACAGCCATTCTTATCACCAAAAAGTTTTTATTTGTCAAGATAGAGATTTTTGAAAAAATATGTCATTTATGTTAACAGTAGATGTATTTGTTATTAATTTTAAGTGAATTAATGAAGGTGAAAAAACTTCATGTATTATCTACAATGCTGAATACTGGTAGGTATAATTTGTAGAAGTATTTAGGATCTTGTATAGTTTTTAAAAATAAAAATCACTTCATTGTAAAGAACTTGCAGGGGCTGGAGCGACGGCTCAGCAGCTAGTAGTATGTACTAGTTACTTTCCCAGGGGACCTGGGTTCAATTCCCAGTACCTACATGGCAGTTCACAACTATAACTCTATGTCCAGGGGATCTGACACCCTCACACAGACATACATGCAGGCAGAGCACCAATGTACATAAAAGATAAAAAGGAATCATTTAAAAAAGAATTTGCAAATAAAATATACCAGGCAGGTAGACTGATCCGAGTCTGTGCCTCTGCACTGGAGAGCAGCGAAAGCAACTGCTTGGAAGCCGCAGGCTTTGTCTTGGGTGTCAGTCTGTCTTACACACTTGTATACACACACACACACACACACACACACACACACACACACACACACACACGCAGAGTTAAACTAGGAAAGCCCTTGGGTTTACGTCTTCTTCCTCGTGTGTAGCTCGTGTACTGTCCAGGCCTTCATTCCCTCCTCACCACCTCGTACTCTCCGCACACCTGTGCTCTTCCAGAGCCACACACAGGCAAGGACAGCACACACTGATTCTCTCTGTGACCGCATGGCCTCGATTAATACTCATTCCCAGGACATCTAGTTTCCTGCAAATTGTTGGTGTGTGTGTGTGTTAAAGCCGAATAGACTTGTTTAATCCTGTATAGTTGTCAAGGGCATTGGGGGGGGGGAGGGTGTTAAGAACAAAATGTTGCTAAGACATTCTGGTTCATGGAAGAGGTCACAATGTCCTGTAGTTGGTTTTTTTATAGGAGCGATCTGTCTTTTTGGTCAGATATTGGCAATTTTGGCAGCAGCAGCAGGCTTGTTTCTGTGTCAGTGTTGGCGGCTACTGATAATCGAGGAAGTATTTGTTTTGGGCAGAACCTGTGCTTCCGTGAGTCAAGCCTGGTCCCCTGCAGTATCTCTCTTTTTCCTAAGACTGGAGAGATCCTAGAAACCTGGGATGCTGAGGGAAGAGATTGTCTAAGGACAATGAACTGAAAATTGAAGATTTTAATTAAAAATATCTATCATCCAGTGGCTCTTTCCCTTTATTTCTCAAGTGTGGCAGGTCTAATACGTTGGCTGCACTGTGCTCCATGGTGACTCTGGTTGGTGACGGGGGTCTCCCCTGAAGCACTCAGACACAAGCCCCTGCAGTGGCTGTCCTTATGACAGCCATCCCTTTGCTTAAGTTTCTGCTTATGCATATTTCAGAAGTTAGGCAGTTGTGAGAATCTTCAGGAAGTGCTCAGGCAATGTCTGGGCTGTTGTATGTGCTTGATGGGGGATAGGGAAAGAGAAGAAGAGATAGAGGAGGGGGGAGAAGGAGCAGGATCATCATCATCATCATCATCAGCAGCAGCAGCAGCAGAGAAATGGGAGGCAGGGCCAGGAAGATGGAGGAGAGGAGGAGTCCTGAGCAGCACACATCGTCAAGGAAAGCCTTCTTTGTCTTCTCACCAGCACTAACCGATAGCTACCTTGTTTGGGAGTGAGAGGCATGCAGGAGCACAGGAAAGCTCTGAGCTCTAGGGTGTCATTCACCATAATGTACCCAGGCTCTCACATGTTAGGCAAGCTTTCCACTGCCGTTACACTCCAACCTTAGTGATTTTTAACCTCCATCAGACCTATCAACTCCCCATCCTCAGGTTGTCTTGAGGTAGGCAAAGGATTCAGCACTTCTGCTGCTGCATTGGTTTGATGCAGATGGATGTTCTGATCGTGTAAAAGAAAACCCATCTTTTTACTAGCCCCGAGTTTAGTTTATTAAATAGAAATAAAGTCAAAGCTAAACAATTAGAAGACCAAGTTTTCAGAAAACCACAAGGCTCCCCAGAGAAAGAGAGGATCATAAGTTCTGTGCCAGCTTTGGCCTACACAGAGATCTTGTCTCAGGGAAATAAAACTCTGGCGTTACAGGAGAAGAAACAAGGAGTCCTTTCATGGTTCTTTGGCTGGATCTAGGAATCCATTAAGTACCTTTGAGACAATGAAGGTATGGCAGGATAGATGGGTATCTAGAGTCCAGTGTTGTGTTGTTGGACAGTTGCTAAGAGGTGTTTAAGTGTAGAAGCTGGTGGGAGGTTAGAGCTGCTTCAGTGTTTTGCCTTCAGGTCCTCCGCATCCTGGCTACCTGGGCCTCCAGTGCTCAGGCTTCTTCTCCAGGAGCCTTCTGTTGTGAAGTCAGATCGAGTGGCTCTTCCTGCAGTGGTAGCTCCGTTAGTGGTCTCAGTGTAGGATGATCAGCAGACCTGGCTTAACACCCTCACTATGGGCCAGCAGCAGTTGGGGTGCAGTGTTTGGGGATTTACTCAGGCAGGACCTTTCTCATTGGATGTGTGAAAGTTTCAGCTTGGCTAACCTTGCTGTTGTTCCTGTTTTTATCTGAAGCTGAGGGCTGGAGGGGAGGGAAGCAGCTTATATTGGAGAGGCAATGGCGGCTGTGGGTACTGCTGTAGGCGCTATATCACATTAAGATACCTTGGCAAGCAGTGTTGTTTACATCTTCTACCCGTGACGTTTGCATGCTCTTTTAACTTTTTGCCACGTCCTCGTTGTCACAGTCTACCCAGGTGAGGTAGGGTGGTTGCCGCCATCGTCAGTGTGAAGATGGGGAGGAGAGGCATGCTTATCTTGTTGGCTGCATCATTGCAGTTCTGTCTGAACCTCCTCTACCCTCTTCCCCTTAGCACCGTGTGCCTCCACCTTTATTTTTGTTTTGGATGTCTGTCTCTCGATTTGGGCATAGGCAGGGGTATATCTGGGTGTGGCAGTCGGGATGGGCCTTCAGTGCCAAGGAGGAGAATGCTCAGGCCTACATTCTACCAACTTCTCAGTCATCCGTGTTTGCGCTTTAGTCCTTCCCAATCACGTTGGTAGTTAGGAGCTTCCATGTCAAACTCAGAGGGGAACTGCCAGCGTTTTCTGGATAGCATTGATATTGCTGTCTCATATTTAAGTGGACTTACATGGAGGTTGGTTGGGAGTTTGGGAGTGCAGCAGGAACTTGGGCTGTTTGAACAGTTTTACCAAAGTGAAATATAATTTACTCTTTTTTCAAAAATTATATATATTATATATATTATATATAATTTACTTTTAAAAGATAAAAGTATTGGCATTTAAGATAAATAAATACACTCAAATGATCAGCAAAGCACTGTGACCTGACACTGAAGTTGTGTGGACAGCAGAGCCCCAGGCCTTGGCAGTCATCAACAGAGTCTGTGTGCAAGGGCTGGGGCTCGCTAAGAGGAGGGGAACATGGGCCTAGGTGTGCAGAGGACATTAATCACAGAGTTTGGAAGGAAATGGAACAAGATTTTTTCCCATGGGATGAAGAAGTCAGAAGGTGGAGATGAATGGGGTTGGGTAACATGGTGGAAAATCAAGGCTAAAGCAAGGCTGCCCACAGGAATCCAATAGTTGGGAGCAGTGAACATTTGGAGCTGGTGAAAGCTGCTTTCTAGAGTCATCTGTGTGTAGTGTGTGGCAGTAGATGTTATTAATCAAAGTGTGCCAGGGGTCTAACTTATAAGTAAGATAGTGCCACTTCTATAGAGGATCTGAGCGGGGAGTAAAGCTAAGTGTATGCTAAGATCTTGACATTTCAGAGGAAGCAGAGGTCTCATACTTAGGATAGAATCCAAGATAAGCACTGTGCATACACACCATCTGTCTCTTGGTGGTGGCAGTGATGAAATAGTAGGCCTTGAACATGCTAGTCAAATAATTCGCCAGTAATTCACACTCTCAGCCGTTGGTTTTCTGAGACAGGGTCTCACTATGTAGCTTAGACTGGTCTCAAACTTGCTATGTAACCTAGGCGTCTTCTAACTCTTGATGCTCCTACTTCAGCCTCCTAAGTACTGACATCATAGGCATGCACTACCATGCTTGGCTTGAGCTGCTTTCAAATTTGTATTTGGTGTATGTATGTGTTTCAGAGGACATCCTCTATGTTGATCCATCTGTATATATTTACTTATTGAGATAGGATATCTTACTGACTTGGGACTTGCCAAGTAGTTGAGGATATGTGGCCCGTGAAACTGCTGTCTCTCCTGTCTGTCTCTAGCTCCTGGCACTGGGTACAGGCACACCTCACCTGCCTGCCTGTCTCGGTGAGCGCCGCTGATCGAGCATGTGCTGTGCAGCTGTTTGCTGACTGGTCACCTCCCGGCTTTGAGCTTCCTTTGCTTCTTCATTGCTTCTTACCTGGAAACAAAAAAGGAATTAAAAACCTAGAAGTTCACACAGCTTATTGGAGTGAGTGAGAGGATCCTCTATAACATTCTTGTCTGAATTCTTGCTGGGGCGTGTTTGAGGTCCGTAAGAGGCAAGCCTGCCTGCTCTGCTGACTGCCTTTCTGAGGACCCTTTAAGTTGCAGCTCCATGGTCACGAACACTTTGTTCAGCAGCTGTTTTCACTCAGTCATGAAAATGAGAGTCGATAGTGTGTGGATCTACACATTCATCATGTGGGAGGGAAAAGCTTTCCAGTGTGACCCCAGTATCAGCAAGGCGTGGAGGACCATGAGTGCTACAGACTCCTGGACACGGGGCATGGACCAACAGCCTCTGCTGCCTCTGGAGGAGTTTTGTCAGCAGCAGGTTGGCGGAGAATGGTCCACACTGGACAGCAGCTCAGTAGCAGGATGGTAGCTGCATACCACTGAGTGGGATAGCTTGTTGAATGCACTGCATACAAGCCTGCTCATCTCTCTGCAGTGGCACTGGCTCCTCTAGTGGCCATGTTGCTGGTCTGCTGCATCTATGTGTGTGGTCTCCTTTGCTGTCCCTGACATCTCATACTGCTTTTGTGGAAATGGCTGAAGTCTTGGGTTCTGTCCTGAGGGGCATTTGCCTGCCCCTTCCCACACTTGGGTGCTTGGGTTTCTCTGCTGTGTGGTGAGTGTGGCCCCCACAGTGGAGGCTGGCTGCTCCTTCCCTCATCACACTTGCTTTATTTTATTAAAGTATATGAACTTGTTATGTAACCGAGGATGGGTTTGAATTCCTCTCTCTCTTTCCCCTCCTTTCCTTACCCCTCCCCTCGATTGTTCGAAGCAGGGTTTCTCTGTGTAGCCTTGGCTGTCCTGGAACTTGCTATGTAGACCATGCTTGATTGGAATGCACAGAGATCCATCTGCCTCTGCCTCCTAAGCACAGGGATTAAAGCCACCACCACCTGGCTGAGCTTGAATTTCTGATTCTCCTGAATAGGTGCACAGTGTGACACCAGGTTTGGGTGTGGTGCTGGGGATTGAACCCAAGGTTTCCTACATACTAACTAGCTTAGCCAAGTGTTCTTCCAGCTTGACTGCATCCCCAGTTCTATAGTCACTGTGTATTCTTATCATGAACACATCTCATTCCACAAGAATAATTTCACTTTTACCCAGACCATCTGACCTATGGACTTTGTTGAGTAAAATTGAAAATAATTTAAAATCTAATTTGTCTTCTTGTCAAGCCAAGAGAAACCGATCAAGGAGACATTGAAGTAGATGAGGAGCAGTTCTACAGCTGTGCATTACCCAGAGTGTCAGATCTAGCGGCAGGTGTGCTTTGTAATCAAGCGATAACATGCACTGAGTGGGAAGCTGGTAATTGCTGGAGCTGCTGCCTCTTTTGAAGAAGTTAGGAGCGATGGTGAGGAAGTTGATTATTGCTTGTTGTACAGTTATGGTGCTGGGTCCAAGTTTCTAAGACCTCTCAGCCCTTTATTCCTCCATTTGGTGATTCCCTAAAGGCACAGTGGGCTGCTTTACTGTTAGTGAGAGGATGGTGGATAAAACCAGCCTGGGGACCAGGTGTGTATGGTGAGGTCTGCAGCAAGTCAGCCATGAACTTCCAAGGGTGCTCTTCCCGTGTAGTCACCTAGAACGGCTCAAAGCTTCCCAGCAGTAAGTTAGGACCACACACATGAAGTGGGGTCACCCTAAAAGGTTCCTTAGAGACTTAGCTGGATGCTTGTCATGGGTACATCTCTGCCTGGCATGTACCAGAACTCTTGGCTACAGAAGGCAGGCAAGGGGGCTCAGCATGTCCATGTTGTATGTAGTTGGGGCCTGGTGAGCCAACCTTCCTGTTGGGGAGGTGAGCTTTCCAGAAGCCACTGCAGTTGCAGTGCGTGGTTCATGTTGGCTCCGGGTAGTGCCTGACTGACTTCCATGTGCATTGCTGTCTCTCTCTAAGGCACAGAGGAGTCAGCAAATGTGTGTCACCCCGTCAGACAGTTGCACTAGCTCTCACGGATGTGTGCTAAGTTGTACTCACTAAGAGAAGTAGCAGATATATTGGGGCAGAAAAAACTTTAGAATTCTTTAGAATTTTGTGTGAAGTAATGGGCTAGAACCGAACTTCCCAAACTGATGTTCTGTGTCGACACTAAATGCTGCCTGGGAGTTGCTTCAGTGAGAGCACCATTGAATTGTAATTAAATATTAAGAACCTATAAAATATATTTGCATTACAAAAGTGGTTAAAGTAATTTTCTCAGTCTTCATAAATTTAGATAATAGTCATTAAACAAAATAATGAGCTAGTCTTTGAATGGAAGAGGCAAAGAAGCAGAAAATCGCCCCAGGAGCTGGGCTGATGACACTGTTTTGTGGTTGCAGAATAAAAGCCTGTGGATTGACAGATTCTTGATGCCTGACTGTGTGCTGCCCACTGCAACAGAAATGTCACCATTAGGTTAGGGATAGTTTTAGAGATGTGTTAAACTGGCTCATTGTGACTTCTCAAGTTTCCTAACTTGTTCCTGTTGTGATCCATTCTTGGGTGGGTGCCAGGCAAAACACCAATTGAGCAGGGTGGTGGTGGTGGTCGTCGCCTTCTTCTTCTTCTTCTTCTTCTTCTTCTTCTTCTTCTTCTTCTTCTTCTTCTTCTTCTTCTTCTTCTTTCTTCTTCTTTCTTCTTCTTCTTCTTCTTCTTCTTCTTTCTTCTTCTTTCTCCTTCTTCCTTCTTCCTTCTTCCTTCTTCCTTCTTCCTTCTTCCTTCTTCCTTCTTTCTTCTTCTTGTCTTTTAACATTAACTAAATTTGTGACCATTTTGCCTCATTTCCCCCAGTGCTGGTATCACAATCTCCCGTACCTGGCCTGGTGACTTTTAAAGAAGTGAGTGACGTTTACTGATGGTGGTTAATGTGTCTTGTAGTTTGGTCCCTATTTCACTGATGCTGCCAGAGCTCTGGAGTTGGGAGTTGTCACTCGTTACTAAGTTGTCACTGGGCACAGGCTTAGTCACTAATCATGCTTCAGTTTACAGCTATGCAAATAGGAAAGATCAACCACTTCTCTATTTTAAAATAAGCTTTTTATTTTAAGATGGCTAGAGAGTCATACAGTTTAACCAACAGTGAAAACCCTGTGCACCTTTCTTCTCAACTGGGAAGCTAGTGTGGCAGCAGCTATGGTGGCCGCTCAGCACTGATGAGGCCGAGGCAGGACGATTGGGAATTCAGGCCAATGTGAACTATACAATGAGACCATCTCAAACCAAAGCCTTAAGCCAAAAGCTGTCCCATAGCGTCACAGCCCTGGTCTTGACACAGACATTGGCAATCCACTCCAGAGCCCTCTTTGTTCTCAGTTGCACACGCTTCTCAGCTGGGCAGGGATGAGTCCTTTGTCATTTCAAGAATGTGTAGCTGAGCCGTGTAGCATCTCACTTTTTGCAGTTGGCTTTTCACTCTTGAATTCCCCAGAGTTTCATCCCCTTGCACATCATTTGTCCCTGTGATTGCCTAGTGTTGTCTGTGCTGTAGATGAACTGCCGCTGTGTAACTGCTTATTCACCGAAGGACATCTGGGTTGCTTCTGTCATGAATAAAGCTGCTGCGAACACTTATGTACTTTTTCTCTAAATGTTAGTTTTCATTTCTTTGTTATGAATGCCCGGAAGTGCATTAGCCTGGCCTGCAGGTGCATGTTTATTTTCTCAGGAACCATTGCACCGAGCAGCTGCACCTTTGCAGATAGGCTCTCACTATGTGGTTGCTGTTCCTGGAATGGAGCTGTGCAGTGTGGACTGTTCTAGGCCAAACTGTTGCTGACGAAATTTCACCTGAGGCATTGGTAGCTGCTCCATGTCCAGAAAGCTCCAGCCCTCGGGCGCCCCTGTACCTGCCGGTACTTGAGGCTGCACGGAAAGCTCTTCTTATCCCTTGAGCTGCATGCAATCTTTCAGGCAGGCCTTGTGGATGCTGCCCACTTGAGCTTTCTTCTTGGGGATCATCTGTTTGTGTTTTGTTCTTTTCCCTATGGATTTTGTCTTTTGTTTTTTCTTTTTCTTCCTTTTAAAGTATGGACCATAGGAAGCTGGTGGTATATAAACAGTGAGCTGGCGATGCAATCACTGCTCTCTATCTTAAGTGTGTTTGTCTTGGTCCTGTATAAACAAACACCTGATGCTTCAGTGCAGTCAGCTTTGTCACCACTGTCAACCAGGCACTACTTTAGTATTTCATATTTCATATTTTCAGCCACCCTCCCTGTATATTCTCCATTGCTTTGGATCTTGAGGTCATGAAGCTGTTCTGAAGAGAGTGAAATTGATCCTCACAGTGGGATCTTAGGTGGACCTGCAGGATAAGGTAGAGTTTTACTTGATTCCATCATTCTGGCCAGCGTGGGGAACACGCTTGTATCTCTCTGGCTTTAGTTTCTCATGCTGCAATTGTAGAACATTTACCGATGTTATAGCGTTGCGAGAGTCATTGCTTCCTTTCTGGCCCTCAGAGTGGGTATCACACAGCCTAAGATGTGGGCACAGTGCAGGATGTCCTGCCTAGCACAGTAGCTTTTCTTCCAAGGCATGTGCGTGGGACTCCCAAGGCTTCTCCAACTTGAGTTGCAGCCCTCCTGGAGACAGTGTTGTTGCTCTTGTGTGCCTGTGTTTGTCACAGTCTCTGGAGAGCAGGTTTTATACCAGCACATGAGTCTCATGGAGTCCAGGCTGGGTCCCACAGTGTGCCATCTTTCTGTAGCATCCTTGCATTGGAAGAATAGGCCACGCATGGGCCAGGTGACTGGGCTTGGTTCAGGTGTCAGAAAGCAGTGGGGCAGATGGTGAACAGTGTGTTAGGCAGCATGAAGGCAAGAAGCTTGTTCTTGTTTGGGAGTTGTCAGCAGGATACATGAGTACAGGCGGACGGTGACAAGGGAAGAGGAGGCCAAGCCATGGAGTTCTGTGAAGTAGCAGTGCGTGAGAAAGCGTCCATGCAGATCTTTTTAAGGAGGTTGCTTGGCTGGATCCCACTGCTCGCCCCTTATAATCTATAAAACCCCATCTGTCCTTTCCCCGACCCCTCCTTCACTGAGAAGACTCTGAACAAAGGACTGGTGCCAAAAGCCCAGTTCTGCTGGTGTGGATGTAACAGTCTGACATGACCAGTCCGCCTAAGTGCCTGCCCAGGGGTTTAGCTTTTTACTGTAGCTGCGGATAGCCCAAGCGCCTGGCTAACAGGTCATTACTCCTGCCTAAGGTCTATAAAACCTTCCTGCCCTAGCCCAGGGTGCTCTGTTATTTGGGACCGATGAACCTGTTGGCAGTGGTGCCTAATAAACAAAGCCTGCATTTATCTGCTTTAACCTTGTCTTATCTGGCCTATATTTGTCTCACTGAGAGAAAAGATACCTGGTAAAGGTGTTGTAGTTCTGCTGCTGTAGTAAAACACCTTGATCAAAGCAACTTCAGTTTAGCTTACAGTTCCACATTGCAGACCATTGCTGGGAGGAAGCTAATGTAAGAATGTAATGCAGTTGCAACACACCACAGCCAAGAGCAGGGAGAGTAAACACAGCTTTGCTTGCGTGCATCTTTACTTTCTCCTGTCTTACATAGTCCAGGACCTTTCTGACTAGGGAATGGTAATGCTACAGTGGGCTGGGTCTTTCCAAATCAATTAATAATCAACACTCCCCTTGCCCCCCAGGCCAGCCGGATCTAGACATTTCTTCAGTTGATCCTTTCTTAGGAGATTTTAGGCTGTGGCAAATTGAGAATTAAAACTGTTACAGGCGGGGCTGGTGAGATGGCTCAGCAGGTAAGAGCACCCGACTGCTCTTCCAAAGGTCCTGAGTTCAAATCCCAGCAACCACATGGTGGCTCACAACCATCCGTAATGAGATCTGACTCCCTCTTCTGGTGTGTCTGAAGACAGCTACAGTGTACTTACATATAATAAATAAATAAATCTAAAAAAAAAAAAAAACTGTTACAGGCATTTTATATGTAAGAAAGGTAGTTAAGTTTTGGTTTCTTTTAAAGATATATTAAAGGCTTTATACAATAATAGACTTTTAAAAACAAAATTAAGCTAGGCAGTGGTGGCACTTTCCTTTAATCCCAGCACTCGAGGCAGAGGCAAGTTCAAAGACAGCCTGGACTACAGAGATGATGATCATCATCAATTAAAACATTAAGTGATACTTCAAGCTGACCTTTACCAGTTGATAGCCTTAGCTATAGGTTCAGATCCTGTTCCATGACTGTACCTGCGCAGTCCTGAGAGGCCACCTTCCAACAGGGCCTCCACCTCCCTGTGGGCAGTTGGGGAGGCCCAGGCTTCCTACCGAGGACTTGAGGACCAGTGCTCCTGAGGTTGCCTTCCTTTCTCTCATTTGCTTACTGTCTCCTCATGTGTGCTCATCCTCATCTTCTTCCTCCGCCCCTCCCCTTGCCTCTCACCTGTTGTCACCTGCCTTTGTCACCCACCCAGCCAAGCAAAAGGGGCAACACTTACTTGTGTGTTCTGAGTGTTCAGCAGAAGCTTGGTCCCCAGTGTGACCATAGACAATCCTTGCAGGTCTTGCCCGCACACCACGTGACTGACATTCCCAGTTACCACAGCTTGCTAAAGAGGGCAAGTCTGCTGTTGTGGGGAGGAAGGGCTCAGGGGCAGGCAGGACTCGATTGGTCGTGAAGAGGTGAGGAGGCAGAGGGCTGCCCGCTCCTAGTGGCAGGCCAGGGGCCGCTTGGACTCCAGAGGAGCCGTCTTCCCTGGGTCATTGTGCAGGTATCTATCTGGTGCTGACTCTGCAGAGGCTGATGGTTCCCGCCCAGAGGACTCAGGGAACAGGCTGGAAAGATGGCTATGTGACAAACACACTAAAGAGATCTCCATTAGTTTGCTAGAGTTCCTTTCTTGAAAGTGAGGGCACAAGGCTCAAAAGTTTCCTAGCTGAGGGCAGCACTGTGCTGGCGGACACTTTATCAGAAGTGGCAGGAGGCAGTGCTGACCTGGAGCTCCAGCTCCAGGAGGCTTCCCTGCTGCTATGAGGTCTGCTGAGTGCAACAGTTTTAGGACTTTGTGGAAACAAATATACTTTTTCTTACCTGGAACTAGAGGCAATAGGTTGCAGTTTTTCTTGGATTTTTGTGATTAATTTTGTTTGTGCCAAGGTAGAGGGCTTCCCATCCCCAGCCTTCATTCTGAAAGATTTTCGGCCAAGTAGAATTCAAAGCTGGGAGCAGTAAACTGTACTACTTCCCCCAGAGCCCACCACTGTTCTTATATTGTGTCCTGCTTGCTCTTTTGCTTGTGTTTTGAAGTATTTGAGAAGTGAGCAGTCAACACCCCACTTCTTTCACACATCTCCATGCAGCTCCTGAAAGGGAGGGTGTGTTCTGGCCTGATGTCAGGGTTACACCTAGCACCTGAACATACGTCTGTGCTCTGTTCACACATCCTGCCTGTGCTGAGAGTGTGGCTTATACATCACCGTCATGGTCGTTGTTGTCGTCGTCATCATCATCATCATCATTTTGTTTTATTTTTCCAGACAGGGTTTCTCTGTGTAGCCCTGGCTCACTCTGTAGACTGGGCTGGCCTCGAACTTACAGAGATCCTGCTGCTTCTGCCTCCTAAGTGATGCTTTATTTTGTTTTGTTGTAAGCAAAAATTCCTTAATTTGATGTATTTTTCATTTTTTTCCCTAAATCAAAAAACTGTGTGTGTGTTGGTGATGAGATGGCTCAGAAGGTAAATGTGCTTGTTACCAGGCCTGATGCCCGGAATTATTTCACCAAGACCCCCACATGGTGGAAGACGAGAACCAGCTCAATTCCTATGTAATCTCCCCTCCCCCTACACACACACACACACACACACACACACACACACACACACACGCACACACACGCGCGCTGTATTTTAAGTCCTTTGCTCTCCTGGTGAAGGTTCCAGGCAAGCTCTGTTGTAGAGTAGCCTGCCTCGTTTTGCAGATAGTTTGCTGGTGACGCCATTTGTCTTGTTTCTCTACGCCCAGTTTCCTTTAAATAGGCATAGTCTGGAGGTACTTATTCTAGGTGGTTATGCAGAGAATCCTGGTTTGCCAGTTTTTCTCACTACAACAGGAGAGGCAGTGTCCTACCAGAGTTGCCGTCTGCAGAGCCAGTGCTCAGCTGCCAGAGTGTTCTTTGCACAGCTTAGTGCTGAGGCGACGGAAGCCATTATGATTGTAGCTTGTCTTTGTGACTGTGTCAGTCAGCCTTGTGTCACTAATGAAATATCCAGAGAAATAGTTTCAGGGTCACACTTCAGAGTCCAGTCAAGGTTGAGTGGTCCTGTTGCCTTGAACCTCAATTAACATGACAATGGCAGGGCGTTCAGCATCCACTGTGTCAGAAGGAGGAAAGACATCCCCAGTGACAGCAGGTTCTATAGAATCATAGTACCCCATACCAGCCTTCGACACGTCCCCATGAGGGACAGTCAACATCCACACCTTAGCAGTGATTTGATTTTGCCCCAAAGCCTGCACATTACTATAGAGAAAGTGAAGCGTCAGTGCTTTTCTGAACTTTTAATTGCAGCTCATATGAAAATTGCTTGTCAACCACGTAATGCACTACAGGAGTTGAAATAGGAAAGAAGTGTGTGTGAGTACTCATGCATGCATGCACACGCCTGTGCACTCTGTCTATACGCAAAGGCCACTTTTCCTTGCTGATTGTTCTTCAGTTCTATCAGGCCCGGTACGTTCTGAACCTTTCTTGGGGCATCATGGGACTTTGGGCATTTCTGGTAGGAGATCCAGAGTATTTTTCTTGTCTGGAATATGCAGGGTTTGTTTGTAGTGGTTTTCTTAGGACCCACAGGGGAAACTAAAGAGCCATGGGCAGTTAACACAGGTGTTCCCTAGTAGTCAGCCCCATGGATTCCGTTTGTTGGACCCAGGTAGAAATCATGAGTGTAGGTGAGCTCTTTCATCGGCAGCAGTCCCAGGTCCCCAAGTGCCCTACAATCTACAGCTGGATTCGAAGGCCCAGTGGGTTACAGCTCAAGCCCCTGGAGCTAGGGACCTGTTGCTTAAGCTTTAGTGGCTGGAGACTCTCAGTTCTTCAGTGGCTCTCAATGCTCATGTTGGAGGCTCAGTGCTCCAGTTAAAGATTGCGAACAGCTTGGCACTTAGCATCTTTTGTAATCCTCAGCTTCTTGCAGGGAATGGACAACAGCATCAGGCAGCATCAAATGATGCCATAATTTCCCAAGTTGCAAGTCACAAGCATTAGAGTTGTTCACAGTCAGCAACGGTGGTCTTGTAGGGTTCTATGCTATTTACAATGCCCTTCATCTTCCCAGAGACCACAGTGCCATCCCCCTACTTTTAACATGCAGATGAAAACTGCATGTTAAACTATTGGTGTTCTGTCCAGTGTCTGTCATGGACTAGATCCCAGGCTCTGTACACTTCAGGATGAAGGTTTCATTCTTAGATTTCTCTCTGTAGATGGACTTGCCACCACTGCCATCATTACTGTGTGTGAAGTCACCTCCCTGTCACAGGAATCCTGGGATAATCCTGTGAAAAGAGGAACTGTTATAGCCAGGTTCTTTACATTCAGTGCTCAGAGCATCAAAGTTTTCTGTTGCCTATGGAACTTTGTGTGCAAACAGCCAGAAAGAGAAGTGGCCCAGGGGTTCACCATCAGCCACAGTGAAGTGCACAATGGGAACTGGAGAGAGGAGGCACACACTTTTAACCCCAGCGCTCAGGAGGCAGAGGAAGGCGAGCTCAAGGCCAGCCTGGTCTACAGACCCAGGGTAGCCAGGGCCACACAGAGAAACTCTGTCTAAGGAAGAAAGAGAGAGAGAGAGAGAGAGAGAGAGAGAGAGAGAGAGAGAGAGAGAGAGAGAGAGAGAGAGAGAAAGAGAGAGAGGGGAAAGGAACATAGGGGGTGACCATGGCTGCCAATAAGAGGTTCCGGGGACGATAGTGTGTGCAGCGCCTCAGCATGTGTAGTTTTTCTTTGTGTGTCAGTTAAACAATAAATAGGCCCATAAATAATAAAGTGGGTAAAGACCTCTTACGAGACTTTAGTTCAGTACCTGGAACATGTAAAGGTGGGAAGAACTGACCTCCACATGTGCTCTTAGGCATTTGCCCCCTGTGTATCACAGGCTGTCCTTAAACTCAAAGAGATCCTCCTGCCTCTGTTTCCCGAGTGCTGAGATGAAAATTGTGTAGCACTACAAAAAGTTTTGTTTTGTTTTTTTAAATGAGAAAGAGCTAATGTGACTTTGAGGTACATTTTGAAGTAGTGTTGAGACATATGACCTGGATGAGGTGACATGTCTTCCTCTGCACTTGGGAAGGCTGCACTGAAGGACTTCCTACCCCGAGCTGTGGAAGAATTGTCAGCTCTGTCCTTTGTTTTGGAGGCTTTACCCAAAGACACTACTGTAATGGGTTGTGGCTCCATCACCTCCTTCCTGAAAAGTTCAAACCCTCCTGTCAGCAAGGGTCTCAAACAGTGAGATCCAAAGACAGGCACAGACTGGGGGATATGCCAGAGCTGAAGAAGAGGTGTCCACCTCAGACTGTACTCAGAAGGCAGGTTATGGTCTGAACAAGGCATATGTGTGCTGCTCTGTGGGAACAGCATCGGCCACCCTGAAAAGGACCTGCAGCTAGTCTTGAGTGTTTCACATACCCTGCCTTGTTGTTTGTGTTGAAATGTTCCTGAAGAATAGCGCTACTGAGATTTGTTTTTTGTTTGAAGGTTTGAAGGCAGATAACCAATCTGGATCTCTCTAGATTCAGGGCGGGGGAGACCTGAGTTTGATTCTAGCATCCATGTACAAAATTGAATGTAGCAATGTGTGTTTATATTAGAATCCTAGCACTGGGTAGGCAGAGACCGCAGATCTCTGGGGCTTGCTGCGAGCCATCCTAGCCTAATTGGTGAGCTGTAGGTCAAGGAAAGACATTGTTCTGAGTGCCAGCACCCCTGGTTATCCTCTGGCCTCTAAATGCATGTGTGTACATTCATCTGGGCACATGAACGCATGTTCCCGTGCACCCATGCACATGAGCGCACACTTACACACTCACAAGCCTTCTGCATTCCCATGGATACACACAGCTCGAGATGATTTTGAGACACTGAATTTTTCTAAAATATTTTACTGTATAGGGAAGCTTGATTTCTTTTTTTCTCCCAAAGCCAGGGTCTTGTTATATACTTTGGCATTGGCATAGCAATCTTCTTCCTGTCTCAGCCTCTAGGTGCTGGGATTGCAAGTGTGTACTATCATGCCTGGTAGGAAACTTCTTTATGAATTATTTTTGTGGCTCCTTCTGGAATGTTAGGCTCTATGCTTGGTTGTCCTTGCTAGCTCTGTTTGTAAGTGAGGCATGGCTGCATTCAGATGAGGCACTGAGGTGAGGATGAAATACAGCCTTTCAATTTGTGTACTACATGGTCACTTTGATACTAGCTTTGGGACTAGCTCTTAGACTGGTAAGACTTTAAGAAGAAATGCACAGGAAAGAGGAGGCTGTGGAAGTGCCTTGGTGCTCACGTGTCCCAATCTTGACTGAGGGAGCTGTGTTTGTTTAATTTTGGGCCACAGACCTGATCGTGTGCCATGGTTTGCTATGTTTGGTTTAGCAGTCCATAATCCCCAAAGGATATTCATGTGTGCTGTCAGCTTTATCTCTAGGACTTTGAAGGAAATTGAACTGTTGCTGCTTTCTATTTCCTGTTTATAATCCTTCCCACCCTTGGCTCTACACTGTTGTTGTTTCTCACTTGGAATTTCCTTTGAGTAACTCAGGCATGGGGTGGTGTTCTGACAATGTTTTACTGAGATTCACTAAGCCAGTGGTTTTATGTTGGTGGCAAAAATCTACCCCTAGGAGGCTATATAGAAAGGACTGGCTTCTCAGGCCTTAGGAAAAGTCTTAGAAGTTGGCTCTTGGAAAGCCATTGAATACTGACTCCTCGGGTCCTGGTGGCATGAATTCAAAACTTGATTCCTGACCCATATTGGGAGGGAAGGGCCCCACTCACATATGAGATAGTCAACTATGGAAGCTCAGTCATGGAGAGGAAGTGTCACCAGGAACTGCACCTCCTTGCCTAGAGTTCCCATTTGGTTTCTGATGGATACCCTTAGTACCCAATTTGATGATGTCACCCCTATCTATTATTTGATTTTTATTCTTGGAAGCGTTACCGGAGGAGACACACTGCTCTGTCTGGGACTCTCTTTATGGGGAACTCCCCGATGGCTGCCTCTGAGGCTATGAGAGTTGATTCCTGTTGGTTTTTAGCACATGATTTGATGTTCTGCTCTCCTCTCTCTTCCCCCTCTCTCCTCCATTTGCCCCCTCCTTCCCTTTGGCTTTGGCTTGCTAATTTTACTTGGTCAAAACCAAAAGTATGGCCATCATTTTCAAGATGCACCCCACAGAACAGTGTGCTGGCTGAAGCTGCACTCTACTTCATTCTTGGTTGCTCTCTGGTGCTGGTTATTGTCTTCTAAAAGCACCCATCCTGCCATAATATGCAAGCCCCCTTTCTTGCAGTCGGTGGATACTGAGACCTTGGAGTCCCCTTCTAAGTTCTGTTGGCCCAATCAGGATGCTGCTATGGAAACAGCCTCCTTGGCCACCTGAGATCTAAATTGTTTTTCTGAGTGTGTACCATGGATGACATACCACTGGATTATAATGGGGAGAGGGAAACATGTCCTGGGTAAATGACTGACTCTGAGGATAGTGTTGCTAATTTGAATTTATTAGTAGTAAATTTGCTAATTTGAATTTATTAGTAGTAAAGCTGTGGATAAGCATTGTATCAGAAAAAGTAACCTGAGTAAACTTGGAACCAATCCCTGTTTTGATGGGGGCTCTCCTTATGAAAGACAGTTTTGCTTACGTGGTCACAGGGCCGACATTCTCAGGAGAGGGCCCCACCACTAAAGGCATAGCATATACTAATCCAGGCTTCAGCCAAACAAATTATTTTCTGTGTTTTCCTAGTAGTAAAAATTGTATGTGCATATATGGACACTTGTGAAGAAAGCCTTTGGTTACTGTGGTAAAATTATTTTTTTTTAAATCCCCTTTTCGAAGTAACATGTACTTAGAGTTGGAAATTTGACAGCAGATTTCCTGAAGGGCCAGACACAAAGAAGGAAAAGGGGCTCATCCACTTTCTCTCTCTCTCTCTCTCTCTCTCTCTCTCTCTCTCTCTCTCTCTCTCTCATAAACTGAGCTACATTTTAAAAATATTTTGTATATAGTTCTTTATCTTAATCCTTAGAAAACGAATATCTTAGCCGGGTGTGGTAGCGCACGCCTTTAATCCCAGCACTCGGGAGGCAGAGGCAGGCGGATTTCTGAGTTCGAGGCCAGCCTGGTCTACAAAGTGAGTTCCAGGACAGCCAGGGCTATACAGAGAAACCCTGTCTCGAAAAAACCAAAAAAAAAAAAAAAACCAAAAACCAAACCAAAACAAAACAAAACAAATATCTTAAGGTTTCTTATGTTGGAAGCAAACTCAGTCAGTAGTCCCCTGGGTGGTGTTCTTAGGAAAAGCCCAGGTGTCCCTTTGAGGATGTGCAGAGCTTGCCACTGGCTAACTTTGATGTTGCAATTTTCCTTTTTGCCTTTTGCTTTCTAGTAGACTGTTTTACAGCAGTGGAAGTAGCTTTAAAGTCAGTGTAATATGAAAAGAATAAAAAAAAAAAAAACACATTTAAAGTTAAGTTAGAATTCTGGCTCTGAGTATCAAACCAAACTTGTAAATCCTTCCCTTTGTCTCCAGTTCCCACTGAAGGAATGGAAGACTATGGAAAAAGCAGGGCTCTCCCCAGCTGCTGCTAGAGAGGAAGCTCAGTTAGATGCGTTTCTTTCTGGCCTTGTTGCTTGCCTTCGGCTGTCCTTGGATGGAGTTGGGGACACTGGTTTCTCCTTCCCCTCTTCCTTCTCCTCTCTTTGCTGTGTGTTCTGGTTTCTGACTGTCTTTATAAATTATGCACCTGTGTAGCCTCAGCTCAGCTCAGGTTTTCCTGAAGTTCTGAATCCTAATGAGGACTCTTGGGAGTGGGTGGTTCTGTCCTCAGACAAGTGGGTGAACAATGTTCTGTGACATCAGTGTTGACCCTCAGGCTGGCTTTCTGCTTCACTTCATACGCTAAGCTGTTTATGCGAAAGCACCACTCATGCCTGGACCACACAGGTCACACAGGTCAGGTAGCTTTGGTTACTCCTGGTTTCTTATCTGCACAGCTGTCATCTAGATGTTAGGCATGGTAGCCTGTGATGTTTCATTCAAACGTGGCAGAGATGCTGGATCAGCCATGCCTTCCAAACAATAGGTGGCTTTGTCAGTCAGCTAAGAAGGAAGACATTGACAAAACCCTTTGCAGTATTGTCTGCATCCTTTGAATGGCAACAGACATCAGTATGCTTCGGCCACCATGGTGGTGCTCAGTGAACACAGGTCTTTGTTTGGGGGCAAGTCTGTGCTGAAGTCACTTATTCAGTGGAGATTTCACTGTGTGACCATTAGTGCTCTCTCAAACACATGTTCATGTGCGCTTGCTGTGTCATAAGATACGGGGCAGGGACAAAATTTCTGATTTTTAAAAAAATTTGAATTTTAGAACATATCCAGCACCTCCCATTTTCTACAGCTAGAATCTAAAGTTTCCTCAAAGCTTTTGATTGGGATCCAATCCCAAGGGCACCTCCAGGATGGCTAGAGAGACAGGTCCTGAGCAGCACTTTAGGGCCTGGGCACCAAGAGCTTGCTGACCCTCCTCTCACTGTTCTGGACAGGCGGAAGCTGATGGATGGGATGACTGCTGCAGACTCGGGTAGCTACTGAACATCTTACAGTGTTCGCCCTCCCTCTTTTTGATTTTGGGGGTGGGGGATGACAAGGTCTTTCTCTAGTTGTGGCTGTCCTGGAACTCACTCTGTAGACCAGGCTGCCCTTGAACTTGCAGAGATCCTCCTGTCTCTGCCTCCTGAGTGCTGGGATGAAAGCCATGCACTTAACACACCTGGTTTATACAGTTTCTTGAATGATATTCTTTTTCTTCTTTGAGCTAGAGTTTCATGTAGTCTAAGTTGTTCTGGAATTCACTACATACTCTAAGCTGGACTTGAATTTAAGGCTGTCCTCCTGCCTCAGCATCTCAAGTGCTGAGATTGCAGGCTTGAATCATTTTTCCTGAATTTCAAGTGACATTCTTTTCAAATTCGAAATTAGTCCCTGGAAACATAACTGTGCCATCTTTTGTTATATTCTATCCAGAAGAAGTGTTTTAATGTCCACAGTGGTTATTTTATGCAATATTTTTGCAGTTTTGGTACATTAAATTTGATAGCCCTTATTAAAACATTTCTTTTTTTATTATTTATTTATTTTTTTTTTAATTAGGTAATTTCCTCAGTTACATTTCCAATGCTATCCAAAAAGTCCCCAATACACTCCCCCCCCAATCCCCCCCCCCCCTTGGCCCTGGCATTCCCCTGTACTGGGGCATATAAAGTTGGCAAGTCCAATGGGCCTCTCTTTCCAGTGATGGCCTACTAGGCCATCTTTTGATACAAATGCAGCTAGAGACAAGAGCTCTGGGGTACTGGTTAGTTCATAATAATGATCCACCTATGGGGTTGCAGTTCCCTTTAGCTCCTTGGGTACTTTCTCTAGCTCCTCCATTGGGGGCCCTGTGATACATCCAATAGCTGACTGTGAGCATCTACTTCTGTGTTTGCTAGGCCCCGACATTGTCTCACAAGAGACAGCTATATCTGGGTCCTTTCAGCAAAATCTTGCTAGTGTATGCAATGGTGTCAGCATTTGGAAGCTGATTATGGGATGGATCCCTGGATATGGCAGTCTTTAGATGGTCCATCCTTTCTTCACAGCTCCAAACTTTATCTCTGTAACTCTTTCCATGGGTGTTTTGTTCCCAATTCCAAGAAGGGGCACAGTGTCCACACTTTGGTCTTCGTTCTTCTTGAGTTTCATGCGTTTAACAAATTGTATCTTATATCTTGGGTATCCTAAATTTTTGGGCTAATATCCACTTATCAGTGAGTTTATATTGTGTGAGTTCCTTTGTGAATATGTTACCTCACTCAGAATGATGCCCTCCAGATCCATCCATTTGCCTAGGAATTTCATAAATTCATTCCTTTTAATAGCTGAGTAGTACTCCATTGTGTAAATGTACCACATTTTCTGTATCCATTCCTCTGTTGAGGGGCATCTGGGTTCTTTCCAGCTTCTGGCTATTGTAAATAAGGCTGCTATGAACATAGTGGAGCATGTGTCCTTCTTACCGGTTGGAACATCTTCTGGATATATGCCCAGGAGAGGTATTGCTGGATCCTCTGGTAGTATTATGTCCAATTTTCTGAGGAACCGCCAAACTGATTTCCAGAGTGGTTGTACCAGCTTGCAATCCCACCAACAATGAAGGAGTGTTCCTCTTTCTCCACATCCTCACCAGCATCTGCTGTCACCTGAATTTTTGATCTTAGCCATTCTGACTGGTGTGAGGTGGAATCTCAGGGTTGTTTTGATTTTCATTTCCCTGATGATTAAGGATGTTGAACATTTTTTCAGGTGCTTCTCTGCCATTTGGTATTCCTCAGGTGAGAATTCTTTGTTCAGTTCTGAGCCCTATTTTTTAACGGGGTTATTTGATTTTCTGGAGTCCACCTTCTTGAGTTCCTTATATATATTGGATATTAGTCCCCTATCTGATTTAGGATAGGTAAAGATCCTTTCCCAATCTGTTGGTGGTCTTTTTGTCTTATTGACGGTTAAAACATTTCTATAATTGTATTACTAAAAATTATTAATCTAGTTTGTTTTTTTAAGAATAAGGTTGCCATATAAATGAAATAAAATACCCAAACGACATTTTAGGTATAGTTAAACATGAGAGTCTATATAGTTTATGCCAACATGGTTAAAATTTATAGACTAAGATATACTTGATTGGCTTAAGAATATTTTGTAATAATCTGTTTTTCTGATTCTAAATCAGTAGCTTGGCATTAGACTAAAGTCCATTTTTTTAGTTTGTGTGTTAGTGTATTTGAGTTTTTTTTTTTTTAAATAAAAAAACATAATTCAGCCGGGCGTGGTGGCGCACGCCTTTAATCCCAGCACTTGGGAGGCAGAGGCAGGCGGATTTCTGAGTTCGAGGCCAGCCTGGTCTACAAAGTGAGTTCCAGCACAGCCGGGGGTACACAGAGAAACCCTGTCTCGAAAAACCAAAAAAACAAAACAAAACAAAACAAAACAAAACAAAAACAAAACATAATTCAGAGTGTTGGTTAGGTATGAGTAATCTAAGCAAATTTGCTGGATATTAGTACCTTGTGTGTCTTTGTTAACATTTTCTGCCCAGGCCAAGTCTTACTACTGCTGCTCAGTTCTAGGACAGGAGAGAAGAAACCGAGTCTTGAGTGACGGTCAGGGAGTCCAGGAGGTGCACTGTTGACAAGTCTGCTGGGTGTTGTTACAGGATTGAAGAGGGAATGTTGTGTTTTCATAAGTGCTTTTGTCTGAGGGGCTCACATCATAAGACCATGTGTGTGTGGGGGGGTGGGGGGCAGACATGAATATTAGACAGGGAGTCCCTCAATTTGGCTATACAAGATGCCAGAGGACTGTGGAATCCTGCCTCGGCCTTCCCAGGGCTGGGGTTATAGGCAGGAACTGCTCGCCTGACTTCTCTGTGGTAGTAGGGTATGAATTCAGGGCCCTGTGCTTGTCCAGTAAATGCTTTACCGATTGAGCTGTCCGCTAGCTCTTGAGTTCTTTTCTTTTCTTTTTATAATTAACTCAGAACATATTTACTAAGAACTGCAATAAATAAATAAGTCAGATTGAATGCTGCATCGATGTTCTGAGACCACAGTGGCTGCCAGCAGCTTAGACAGCACTGAGCCCTTGATGCACCGCTCTCTTACTTATGAGTACCCGTTATGGATGCCTTTGTAAAGGAGGCACTCGGAGCGTAGTGACAGTGAAGTAACAGAACAGTGGAGCAGTCCTGTTGTAAAGGCCGCCTCTCCTCCACAGCACCCACCCCTTCCTGTGTGTGAGTGTGGATGTGCGTGCCATGCCACAAGTGTAGAGGTTAGCTAGACAGAGGTGGCACTCTTCTTTCAGCATGTGGGCCCTGGGGAGCAAACGCAGGTCCCTGGGTTGGCAGGCACCCTTACCAGTTGAGTCACCTCACCAGTCCTCAGCCTTGGAAGGGAGGGCTGTTCTTTGGCTTTCCTCGTCTGTCTGGTTGGTAGTTTGCTCTTCCTGTGCTTTGGAACATTATTAAATGGACAAGCATTGCTTGCACACCGGCATCCTCACATCAGGCAGGGCTCTTAATGGGGGATATGAACCCCAAGCACAGGATGCAGAATTCCCAGACAGTGCAGTTAGAGCTTGCAGGCTGTTTATATCTGGAATTTCCATGCACTGTTCTCTGACTGCAGGTGGTTTTAAGTAAGGAGTATTGAGACAGGGAATCACTCTTTATATTTGAGGCCTAAACTGTATGGATTTCTGTGTCTGGAGAGAGAAGGCAGAGATGACTGAGCAAAGCCGCGTTTCTGCAGGAAGTGACTTGGAGCTTGATCTAAGATCTTGTTCCAGAGTTTATGGAGATTTTCTGGGTTCTATGTTATACCAGCAGAAGAGACTTAAAACTCTCTCAAGCAAGATGACAGAGATGTTTGCATGAAACCTCTCATTTTAGACAGCCTTCAGGCTGAGCCTGCAAAAAATTAATTGATTGGCTCTGTGGTCACTTACAGATTGGGAGTCTAACTAGAAAATGCAGTTGATTGATTTTCATCTTTCCCTCTCACAAAGGGTAAAGAGCTTGTTTTCATGTTTACAGCGAGATGATTCTGGACAGTCCTGTGGAAGATGCTTTTGGAGGTAGGCATGCAGGGAGACAAGAAAGATGAAAACACCCTTTTCCTGTAGACCACCTCCTCCTCCTCCTCCTCCTCCTCCTCCTCCTCCTCCTTCTTCTTCTTCTTCTTCTTCTTCCTCCTCCTCCTCCTGCTCCTGCTCCTCCTCCTCCTTCTTTTTTTTTGGTTTTTCTTTTTTTTTTTTTTTAAAGATTTATTTATTTATTATATGTAAGTACACTGTAGCTGTCTTCAGACATTCCAGAAGAGGGCGCCAGATCTCGTTGCGGATGGTTGTGAGCCACCATGTGGTTGCTGGGAGTTGAACTCTGGACCTTCGGAAGAGCAGTCGGGTGCTCTTACCCACTGAGCCATCTCACCAGCCCCTTTTTTGGTTTTTCAAGACAGGGTTTCTCTGTGTAGCCCTGGCTGTCCTGGAACTCACTCTGTAGACCAGGCTGGCCTCGAACTCAGAAATCCGCCTGCCTCTGCCCGCCTCCAGTGCTGGGATTAAAGGAGTGCGCCACCATGCCTGGCTTTCCTGTAGACTTCTAAACTCTGTGCTGAACAACAGACTCTCCAGAAATGCATGGCTGTCTCTGGAAGAGGTCACTGCCATCCTTTTGTGCTGCTTTAGGACTGTCATTTTAGAAGTTTCACACAGCACAGTAGGACTTGATATAGAGACAGGAGGCGTAGTCTCTGAGAGAGGATGAAGCACAGGCAGTGTGATAGGGTGTTTGCACACTCACAGGAGAACCAGCATGTGAGAACCATGTAGGAGAACCATGTAGCTACAGATTTAGCAAAGTGACCTCCTCCCCAACACACGCAAACACACACAGGAGCAAGTGGTCAGATAAAATTGTCACAGGCAGTGAGTGTGTCCTCCAGATGTTCATGAAGAATACAGGCATGATCTTGACATTTTGGGCCTTCCTGGGGAAGGAGGCCATAGTCTTCTTCACTTTGTATGTCACTGACAGAGGTCAAAGGAGACTTGGCCATACAGAGAGATACTGTGCTCTGTCTGTGAAAGGAACGGATGTAAAAATGTTGCTTCTTGTTAAATTTGATTGGAATATTAATGCAGTCCAGTGGAATTTAAAAAGTGACTAAGGAGCTGGAGGTGGACTGGTGATTAAAGCATTGGCTGCTGGGTTCAGAGGATTCAGGTTGGAGTCCCAGCACTTACGTGGTGGTTAACGACTGCCTGTAACTCCAGGGTTAGGGGATCTAGTCCCTCTCTGCCTCCTTGGCCGTTGCACACAGGTAGTTCAATACATACACGCAGGCACAACACCTATACACATAAAAAAAGTGAATGAGTGATTCGTTTGAAAAACAGGTGAGGATTAAATAGCTATGTAACATTATTTGAAGAAAACCTGGTCTTTGGTTATTATGCAGGGTGCAATGGTTAATCTTCATGATCAACTTAAATGGATTTAGAATCACCATGGAAATGCACCTGTGTAGGGTATGTCTATGAAGATGTTTCCTAAAATGTTTAACTGAGGAGTGAGGACATATCCTTTGTGGGCAGCACAATTCCCTGGGCTGGTTTCCTAGACTGAATAGAGGGAGAGGAAGCTGGGCGCTGGGCTGCATTTCTCTGTGCGCTCTGATGGATGCTGCTCCATGCTTCTGCTGGCAGGGTGGCCTGCACTCCCAAGCTGTGACCCAGAATAAGCAAGCCTTCCTTAAATGGCCGGTGGCAACTGTTTCGTCACAGCAGTAAGCAAACGACTCACTACAGGATGAAGATAAGGTACCTGAGCTGGGCCCCTGAGGAGTGTGCTGTGCTGGCCACTGGATCATTTACCTCCTGGCAGACTTTGCTACTTAAGGGGTCTGGAGATGAGTGAGGTCAAGGAGAGTATTGGATGGAATTGAACAAGTGACTGTTTTTTGAGGGGGAAAAATTCTCATCTAGTGTCATTTGTCAAAATAATATCATAAACTAACAGGTTAAATGTGAGATAAAATTTAATGCTAGGATGATCTGTGCTCATCTACTTACCTGGTCTGTGCCAGTCTGCACAGCAGGGAGGAGCTGAGACCTAAGGACCAAGGTAAGAGAGTAGGCTAGACTGGAAATGGTGTGTTCCCAGCAGGAATTGGGGTGCTCCAGGTAGAGAGGACCAAGGCTTGGAGGTGGAGGATGTCAGGTGACAGTGTGGCTCTGCCCCTTGAAGAGCTGAGCTTTGACTTGTGTGAAGCAATGCTCTGATATGCAGCCTGCATCCAGGCAGGTTGGCTCATGTGGTTTTTTTTTTTTTGTTGTTGTTGTTGTTGGTTTTTTTTTTTTTTTTTTTTTTTTTTTGGTTTTTCGAGACCGGGTTTCTTTGTGTAGCCCTGGCTGTCCTGGAACTCACTCTGTAGACCAGGCTGGCCTCGAACTCAGAAATCCACTTGCCTCTGCCTCCCATGTGCTGGGATTAAAGTCATGCTCCACCACTGCCAGGCCCATGTGTTCTTATGTATACGTGCAGGGTGGGATGGAGCCCAGTGATGGTGGTTTGGAGTGCACACCCTAACAGACATTTCAACTAGGATGCAAAGTGGGTTGGGGGGTCTGTTGAGTGTAGGGTGATGGTGCTGCCAAGGACCGTGGAGGATGAGGAGGGCTGGTACTTTGTCTGAATGTGTCCCTCTCTTACCAACTTATTTTTTCAAGCCTATGTAGCCCTTGCTCAAATTCTCAGCCCTACTGTAGTGGTGGGATTGCAGGTACAGTGTTTGGTGCAGGATCTTTACCTCTTAGGCTTCTCAAGGTGTTCCTAGCACCTATGAACAGCAGTTGCACACTGTGAGCGTTGAAGGATGTGTGCTAAGATTTGCTGGCTGGGTGGAGCTGCTTCTTAAAGTTGGGTCAGTGGAAAAGGAAGGTGGGAGGAGGTGTATCAGGTGATGTTGCTCTTTCAGAAAGCAGAACATACCAGGTGTATATACCAGGTATATACCTTTAATTCCAGTTCTCAGAATCAAAGTCAGGTCATTCTCTGTGAGTTCTAGGACAGCCAGAACTACACAGAGAGATCCTGCCTCAAAAAACAAACAAACAAAATACCAGACAAATAAAACACTGAAGGTACTCAGACAGCAATCATAAGCGGAGAAAAACGTAGTAAAGTGGTGTAATGTGGATAATGTGAGAAGTAGTTAAAAAGACAAACCAGTGAGCAAGGGGTAGCCTGAATCTGAATTAACATGGTATGTATGTCCCAGAGTATGCAGCTACACTCAAGAACTAAGTCTCTTGCCCCTCACAGTTGGATGCAGAGAAGAAACGTGTGCTGAGCATTTGAAGGCAGTCTTTTGATCAGTTGATTCTGCTTCTGGAGATTCATGATAAGGAAGCTCCTGCATTCGATGCTTTTAACCCTCTGCCCTGCCCTCAGACGTGGGCTAATTTGGGATATAGGAGCAGTGCTACAAGAGTGACTGACTGGGTAGGGCAGTGCAGGAGGAGCCCAGTGTTCTTGGGATATGTCTGGAGTCCATGTTGAAATACTGTTTCTGTTGTGCTTCCAGATGAAGACAGTGAGTGTGGCCTTGGTCCTGTGCCTGAATGTGGGTGTGGATCCTCCAGATGTGGTGAAGACCACACCCTGTGCTCGGCTGGAATGCTGGATCGGTAAGTGCCAGCCCCTCCTACGGGCACCTGTCCTGTAAACTGTTGTTTTAGATAAGTTAATCTTTATTTTGTAATAGAGAACATTTTCAAGGAAAATTAATAAAATAACAACAATTGGTTTCTGTAATTCTTCATTTAAAATATGTTAGTGTATGGCTTGTATCTATACATGCTATATAATGGTAGCTATGAACACTTCTGAAAAATTGAATTACTCGTTTGTATATAATAATATTTATAGAAAAGGTAAATTGTGATATCTTAAGCAAAGCTCATGGTATATGTTATAGATGATAGTAGCTGCATTGTATATAATATTTATAGAAAAGGTAAATTGTGCTATCTTAAGCAAAGCTTATGGTATATGTTATAGATGATGGTAGCCATATTCATGCTTGCAGTGTACTAAGGATGGCTTATCGCAGTTCCCAGGTAATTAGGCCATTTAATCCCCACTGAAGTGCCACAGCAGCGCACATGTGGAGATCAGAGTATTGACCTGTGTGTCCTCGTCAGGCTGGGTGGCAACTGTGTTTGCTTGCCTGCTGAGCCATCTTACTAGTCCCTGCCTGGTTTTTGAAGCCAAGGAAAATGAGATACAAGTGAGGAACTTGCCCTAGGCGGTCCTGTGAGTACATGGTGGAGTCAGGAGACCTACTTCAAGTAAGGAGACTGTGTGTAGTTTAAAAAATTAGAGCTGTGCGGTGGGGCACTCCTTTAATTCCAGCATTTGAGAGGCAGAGGCAGGCGTATCTCTGTTATTTTGAGGCAATTCTGGGCTCTGTAGTTAAGTTCTAGGCCAGTCATATACATTGTCTTTAGTAAACGGGGAGAGGTGGGCAGTGAACCATGTGTGCGATGAAATTCCTGTGTTGGCATTTTTTAGGGTACACGCAGCACTGTCGCCACAATCTCCTTTAGGAACATTTACATTACAGCTGAAGATGTGTGTCCCCTCCCTCAACCCCATTCCACTCTTGGTCTCTATAAGGATTTTTGTTTGAAAACTGATATTTTTATGTAGTCCAGGCTTGATCTCCTGCCTTCACCTCTGAGTGTTGTTGGGTCATGGGTGGGCACCACCACGACTGGCTAATCCATTAGTTCAGAAGGACATCCACTTTTCCTAAATTGAAAACTTTGTGTTTGGATATTTTACTGAGACGTTGGCCTGGTCTGGGCTCTTGTGGTGTGGTAACATGGGATAAAGAAAAACAGTGTGAATGACTGGCTTTAGCTGATGCTTGGTATCCATTATTCTACAATTTATTTGGAAAAAGAGAGAAAAAAAATTAAAAAACAATTATTTGCAAGCAGAGCAGTGAACACTTTCCTGACTCAGTGAGTGGCTTGGAACTCCGCAGTGTGGTTACCACAGAAGTCTCTCTGAGATGAGATCACAGCTTGCTCTTGAGAGGAGGAGCCGGGAGATTGCCTGTCCTCTGCAGCATGTCTGCCTTGAGCAAGGCTCCCGATGGCAAGCCCCCAACATTTGGAGGTGTCAGCCCTGCTCCCAGTGTCCCCAGAGCCTGGAGGATTGCAGAGGAGAGCTGCTGTTCTCTTGCAGTGCTCAGCGAGCCCTGTTAGGTGGTGTGGATGTCATTTTCCCTGTCCTTCGTTTGTTGTGCTGTTTGGCCCTGAGTTGACACTTGACTTGTTAGCACTTGTTGCTCTGTTCTTAAGAAAAGGGGCTTGGGGACCATGGAGTCCAGTGTTGTCAGCCAGTGCCTTGGGGTTTAAGCCAGTCAGCTGCAGGAGGTTAGTTTAAATAAGATAGGGTTCTTCTCAAATCTTCAGAGAGGGTCTGACCTCCACTAGAGATATGGAAAGGCATGTCTTGGTGGAGAAGGCTATGTAGACTAGGGACTTGAGAGACCATGTGCTTGTCATGAACAGTGACTAGAAGGAGGGAACAGAATTAGAATTCTGGAAATGTGGAGAGGAACGTGAGTGTGAAAACAGAGGAAGCAGGTTACAGTAGTCAGATGAACAAGGGTTGGCCAAGAGACTGTACAGGTTGTGAGGCACCTTGAATAGTGTGATGGCTTGTATATGTTCTGTCCAGAGGATGGCACTATTAGAAGGTGTGGCCCTGTTGGAATAATTGTGTCACTGTGGATGTGAACTTTTAAGACCCTCATCATAGCTGCCTGGAAGCCAGTATTCTGCTAGCAGCCTTCAGATGAAGATGTAGAACTCTCAGCTCCTCCTGCACCATGCCTGCCTGGATGCTGCCATGTTCCCACCTTGATGATAATGGACTGAATCTCTGAACCTGTAAGCCAGCCCCAAGTAAATGTTGTCCTTATAAGATTTGCCTTGGTCATGGTGTCTGTTCACACAGTAAAACCCTCACTAAGACAGAAATTGGTACCAGCATAGTAGGGTATTTCTGTGACAACCTGACCATGTTTTGAGGAGGACTTTGGAGCTTTGGGTTAGAAGATCCATTTGGTGTTAAGAGCTCTGCGGGATGTTCTGTAGGAGCTTGGAAGATAATGTTGAAAACACTGCCAGCGATGGAGGCCTGGCTTGTGAAATTTCAGAGGTAAAATTAAAGACTCTTTTCAGGGCCATTGTTGTTTTGATTGTAAAGATTCTGTGGTTTTGGTTAGCTGGGGCTGAAGAATCAGCTGTGATTAACAAGATACTAGAACTACTAAAGCAAAACCTTTGCATTACTGGGACTATTGGTGCTGGTTAGCTGGAGCTAAGAAATTAGCGGTGATTAAGAAGATCACTGAGGTAAAATCTTCTGGGAAGTGTTTTCTGAGAGCACGAAAAAGTTATGTTCCAGAGGTAGCCAAGGTTGTACCTTGTGCTGCAGCTTGACTCGGTAATGTGTAAGAGTCACCCAGGTGGTGCTGGTTTTGAAGGCACAAAGGGGTCATGAAGAGCAGCTGATGCTTGCCACTGTGAGAGGCCAGGAGAGGTCATTGGTGAAGGTGCAGCTTCAGTTGCAGTTGATGGCCCAGGACTGAAGGGGTCATGCAAAGGATTTGGGACTTAGCACCATGAAGAGAGCCTATGAGAGGCGATTGGTGAAGCCTAGTTGTAGAAGACAGCTGTGGTTTGGAGATGCTAGTACCATGAGATGACCACCAAGAACAGCAGCAGCAGTGGGGCACAGGCAGCTGGAGCCTAGAAGGCAAGGTGTGTGCCACAAAAGGTAGAGCTGGAGGAGTGACCCAGGCGCTTGGAGAAGCCTAGAAGGTTGTGAGTGAATCCCAGATATTGAACAGTTAGAGTTTGATTTTGCTTTTGACTGTGACTGTTCCCTGATATTTTTCCCTCTTGAAGTAAGAAAAATATTTTAGTGGAGCCCATAGTTAAGAGATGTCGAACTGTAGAAAGACTTTGAATTTCAAAAGAGATTGGTTATTTTAAAGGGATTGAAAATTTAATATGTAAGAATTTGCAAAGACTGTGGGACTTTTAAAATTATTTGGATCTTGGAGATGAGTAAGAAAGTAAGGGTTGGGGCTGGTGAGATGGCTCAGTGGGTAAGAGCACCCGACTGCTCTTCCGAAGGTCCGGAGTTCAAATCCCAGCAACCACTTGGTGGCTCACAACCATCGGTAATGAGATCTGACTCCCTCTTCTGAAGTGTCTGAAGATAGCTACAGTGTACTTACATATAAATAAATAAATCTTAAAAAAAAAAAAAGTAAGGGTTGAGGCTTAATAGTGATGTGTTTGTGTGTCAACTTGACACAGGCTGGAGTTATCACAGAGAAAGGCATGAGATCCAGCTGTAAAACATTTTCTCAATTAGTGATCAGGCAGGGAGGGCCCAGCCCATTGTGGGTGGAGCCATCCCTGGGCTGGTAGTCTGGGGTTCTATAAGAAAGCAAGCTGAGGGGGGCTGGCGAGATGACTCGGCAGGTAAGAGCATTGACTGCTCTTCCAAAGGACCTGAGTTCAAATCCCAGCAACCACATGGTGGCTCACAACCATCTGTAATGGGATCTGGTGCTCTCTTCTGGTGTGTCTGAAGACAGCAACAGTCTTTTAAAAAAGAAAGTAAAGCAAGCTGAGCAAGCCAGGGGAAACAAGTGTCAGCTCCTGCTTCCTGCCGTGTTTGAGTTCCAGTCCTGACTTCCTTTGGTGATGAGCAGCAACGTGGAAGTGTCAGCTGAATAAACCCTTTCCTCCCCAACTTGTTTCTGGTCATTATGTTTGTGCAGGAATGCAAACCCTGTCTAGGACAACTAGTGAGGTTGCAGTATCTGAGCAAGTCGCCCGAGGACTGGTTGCCACCCGGTGACTGTCATGCATGTGACCATGTAGTAGGCTACAGACTAGTGTTACATGTCTGGTCTCAGCAGTCAGAGAACCAAGATTTCATTAAGACCCCGGCTTTGTTCCCCCAGGCTCACTCTGCCTGCCGGGATGCTTTGAGTCTCTGTCTTCCTGAGAGGAGCTGATAGTGCCACCTACCTCATGACTCAAGGGCACTGACTGGGACCCTGGGATCAGCTCCATGCAGAGACCTGGACAGGGGCTTTTTTTTTGTCATGCCTCAACACCCTAAAACTTCTACTTTGTGCTGCTATAACTAATACTAGGTAATTAGTAAACAACGGAAATTTACAGTTCCCAGTTCTGTAGATTGTAAAACTCAAGATCCACATGGTGGCAGATGGTGTGTCTCGTTTCTGCTTCCAGGCTGTTGCCTTGAACACTCTCACCTGGTAGGACAGGGAAAAGGGGCTAGCTAGTTGTTTCCAGCTCCCACTCCCCTTAATTAATGCCCCCCCCCCCCGTCACTATTTCTTGGTGTAGTTCTGGCTGTCCTGGAACTTGCTATGTAGACCAGGCTGGCCTTGAACTCAGAGAGAGATCTGCCTGCTCTGCCTCCTGAGTGCCACCACCACCCAACTTGCAGCCCTTTTAATAAAGTCTCTATTCCCCGTCTTAGGCACTTGCTACTTAGTCTCTTCCTGTTCCCCATCCTGGCACTGTCATGCTTGGAGTTTATATTCCAAGATAGGAATTTTTGGGACATATTTATATCATAGCATCAACTGGTACTCGCCCTTCTACAGCAACCCCCTTTCCTCTCAACACAGCAGGGAGCCAAGGTCCACTTGTGCCCACCTGTGTGGCCGAAGGAGGGATAGATACCACAAACGTGCCTCATTTGAGCATGCTGGCCTCTGGGATGGCTGTGTGCTCAGAGTTGACGTCTAGCAGATGTCGGATGGTAGAATTCATAGTGTTCTGACAAATTAGACCTTTAGTATGTTAGAGAGTTGTTGAAGCGTAGCCTAGAGCTTTACTGGAAGCTGTGAGTGTGACTGTGGCCTGTGGGAAGGGGAGACAGAGCTACCTGTGCTGAGATGAGGCTGCTCAGATCTCAAAGACGTGGTTCAGGGGCCTAAAGAATACCAGGACCCGTGTGTGCCGTTTCTTGTGTTTGCACCACCTGAGCACGAGCCAGAGAGGATCCCAAGGCTGCCTGGAGATCATGCCAGTCAGTGCCTCTGAGGAGAGAGTGAGAAGGCACAGCCCTGTCACCTGTCCCAGGTGGTGGGACATGAGCTGTGAGTGTCATGGAGTAAAAGCATTGTTGGCTGGTTCCCAGGAATTGTGAGTTCTGGGGGAACCCTTGCTTTTCCCACCTTTTCCCTCATTCCTCTGCCTTCAAAATGCTGTTTTGCCTTCTGGAAATGACTCCCGTCTCTTGTCAGAAAAGCAGGGAGAGGCTGTTTGGTTTTATGGCTGACATTAAATGCTACAGTGGTAATACTAAAAACAGTCCACAGAATGGGGTGCCCTGGTGCTTGTTGAGGACTGCCTGCCTGACATCAGAGTGCAGAACCAGCTGCTGAGCAGAGCAAGTGGGATGGGGTGTCTGTTCTAGCTGGTAGTAGTTTGGCTGTCAGAAGCATGGAGATTCTGGTACCCCAGAGAATGATTTGGGACACACTTGACCCTGCTGCCCAGAGCTCTTTAGATGAACTAAGACAGTGGGTGCATCTGCTCTTGGCCTGGCTTTGACTGCAGAGCACATGCACAGAGCCTGCTACTAGCAGGGGAGATGAGACTGGAGCTCCAGATCAGAGCCAGTAAGAGGTCACCTGGAGTGGCCTGGGCCTTGGAGAACGCTATGGTGAATGTCAGATGGGCATGGCTGCAGAGCAGAGTAGTGACCTTGGGCTGGCTGAACTTGGCGCTCCAGGCAGGCAGTGGGATTAGCTGTGACCATTAGCAGTGGCATAGTGCTAGAAGCAGTTGGAGCCTCTGCTTTCTGGGCTCTTGGTTTAGAATACTGCATTCTCTGTCCTGTTGTGCTGGTAGCTTAAGGTAGTGTCCCTGTTCCCCTTTGAGAGAGGATAGCAAAACCACTGTGGTTTCCCCCTCATTCCTTTCCAGTAGACTTAAATCCTGAGGCTGTATTTTAGGTCAGGTATTCTAGCCACTCTCCCTCCCCTGTGCCAGGCTGTAAAGTATTGCAGCTCCAGGTTTTCATCATTCTGTAGGCATGTGGGATATGAGGCTTTTGAGGAGGACAAGGCCAGCTATGGATGGTAGCTTTTGTCCTAAGATCTATCCCATTCCAGGGCTGAAGGTCCCACCATTAGTCAGACCCTGGAGTGGATCTGCTCAGCTCTACAGAGCCTTGTGGCCAGGCTTTGCTCTGAAGCTCAGTCAGGAGACAGGCCCCACGGTGTGCTTGTCACTAATTATAAAACGGAGGGACGACATTATGATTAATAAGATACAGTCATCAAGAGCCATCCCTAATTTCAAAGTAACCCTTTTGCTATTATGTATTTTCTCAATCAAAAATTAGCCATTCAAGGTTACACAACTAATTAATGGCGGAATCCTTGAAAGGCACTCTGATTTACACTCCATGCAGTAGGCAGTGCTCAACTAATAAGTCAATTAGCGAGTGTTTACATGTCTGCTAACACAAGGCACTGAGAACTGCAAGGGTTCATAGAGCCTCGAGCTCTGTGTACTACTCCTGTTCTTGTGTTTTTACTGTGGTGGCCACATACGGAGGCTGTGCCTGATCCAAGTGCATGGGAAGACTCTAATGGCACTTCCAGACTCAGGGCACCCATGAAACTCTTGCACAACATGGAACCAGAAGCCCACATTGCCAGTGCCTGTGATGGCTCTTGGCAGCACATCTTCATATTTGAATTTGATTCTCATCTGAGTGGGAGTGTCAAGTGGGCTCAGCTAGCTTCTTTTCTCCTTATGGGTGACTCTGCATTTCAGATCGGGACCAGACTCAGGAGCCCATACAGGTGGATAGTCTCTCAGAGCCTTCCCTGGAGTGCTGTTAGGGATGACAGTGGTTCTTTGGAAGGGAAAGTCTTGGGGGCAGTGCATCAAGGTGTGTGTGTGTGTAGGTGACAGTTGGTAAAGGGGAGAGAGAGAGAAAGAGAGAGAGAGAGAGAGAGAGAGAGAGAGAGAGAGAGAGAGAGAGAGAGAGAGCGCAGTTCTGCTGTTGCTGATGGGTAGCACCAACTGTGCCTATGGGACCATGGGCCAGGTCAGCAGACAGCTTCAGTATCCCAGGCTAGGGGTACTTAGGCACATGCCTTCTGCATGATGTGTGCAATTCAGAGGGTTTATGCTGAAGATCTAAGATAAGAAAAACATATAGGGGCTGGAGAGATGGCTCAGTGGATAAGAGCACTGATTGCTCTTCTGTAGGTCCTGAGTTCAAATCCTAGGAAGCACATGGTGGCACACTGCCACCTGTACATAATGAGATCTGATGCCCTCTTCTGGTGTGTCTGAAAACAGCTACAGTGTACTTACATATAATAATAAATCTTTGGGCCAGAGCAAGCAGGGTTGGAGCGAGCAGGGCTGGAGCATGCAGAGGTCCTGAATTCAATTCCCAGAAACCACATGATGGCTCACAACCATGTGTACTCATATACATAAAAATAAATCTTTTTTTTTTTTTTTTAAAGAAAAGCATATAAAAGCCAGAAGTTTTACAGTGATGCCAGCTACTTTTCCACCTCTGGTGCCCACCTGCATCACTGCCGTCCCAGTTCACTGACACTGGTCAGCACACCCAGTAAATCTCTGCTGATGATGTCAGACGATCCTTTCTGTTCTCTTCCCTTCATGGCTCTTCTCCCACTCATTGGCATATTTTTGGGAGGAAATAAAATTAATCGATCGCAGGGGATTCTAGGAGATCAGAAGTGACAGCCACACCCTGTTATATGACTGCTTTTTCTGGGAGATGCAGCACGCACATGTGCGCGCGCGCGTGCTCACACACACACACACACAGAGGAGGAGGGGGTTGGGGAGAGGGAGAGGGAGAGAGAGGGGAGAGAAAACACGAGAACACACCCCTATTCATTCCTGATAGGGAGTCCCATGATAGACCACTAAACCACTAAAATCCAACTTGGTGAGTTAATGAGTTTTACTGGAGTTACTTACAGCTGGTGTATGGGTAAGTTGCTTACAGGCACAGAACTGACTCAGAACTGAGAGTGTCCTTCCCAGGTAGCTCAGCCGCTTGACTCGTCTCAGTCCCCTCCCCCCTTTCCCCCTGCACCCACCTCCACCTCTCTATGTGTAGCCCTGGCTGTCCTAGAACTCATTCTGTACAGCAGGCTGGCCTGCCCCTGCCTCTTGAGTGCTGGGATTAAAGGCTTGCACTACCATGCCCAGCTGTCTGCTTTCTTAACAGCTCCTCTGAGAGTGACGCTCCCTTTACCATTTACTCTGGGGGGAAGGAAAGGCCTAGTGAAGCTGGTCAGTTCCAGGGACTCTGAAGCTATTTTGAGTTGTTTACTTTCTATCTTAAGAATCTTCCCTGGGATATGCAGTGTTTCCCTGTCATGGAAACAGCTACACAACAGACTCACTCAGTCCGTCCCTTCCTGAGGATCAGTGGGTGCCCTGATTGAGGCCAGTGGTGGAAGGTGAGCAGCTGACAGGCTATCTCTGCTGCAGAGCCCTCAGTGGAGCAGTTTTCAACTTGTCAAGATGTGTCAAGACCCCTCTGGGGGTCACAGATCGATATTTACATTACAATTCCTAACAGTAGTAAAAGTTCAGTTATAAAGTAGCAACAAAATTTTATGGTTGGGGGTCACCACAACATGTATTAAGGGGTTTAGAAGCACCTCTGTCTCTGCTGTGTACTGTGTGGTATATGGAGGGGGGGGCAACTGTAGCCTTAGTGGGGAAGAAGCGGGGGGGGGGGTGTCAGAAGTTCAACTGAGCAGGGTAGTGTCAGGCCTTCCTTAGAACTGACACCCTCAGACTCCTGCCCTCACTGCACTGATAGAGAGGCCAGACAGACTTACCTTTCCGTAGAGAAAACTGCTTCTCTGTTCTCCATCACAGGTTACCACCGTCATGGTAGCTGCAGTTAGGGATGTGGGGAATGCTTCCTAATGTGCTTCTTACTGAGTCTGTGGTTTCCCGTGTTCACCACAGACAGTATGGCCTGATGTTTGAAAGGTTTCTCCTTGTTACTGCATAGGTGGCTTCTGATTGTAACCTTCGGGGCTGTGGCTAGAGCTGGGATGGTGGAGTTCAGTGCCAGGATCTGGATTTGATTTCCAGCACCGCATGGACTGGATTTGGTGGCACGGGTCTAATCCCGGGAGAGCCAGAGATTCACGGTTGTTACCAGCTACCTGACAGATTTTAGGACACGCGAGGTGCACGAGACCCCATCTCTTAAAAGTGTTTTTGATATTTAGTAATATAGCCTCTGCCTCTTGCCAGCCTGTGGTCTGGTTAGTCATGGGCTATGGATGGGGTCCTTAGGATTGTTGTTAGATCCTAGGACTGTCTTCCCACTGAGAAGAGAGACGTGAACACTGATGTCCTATCATCTTGTGTTGGTCAAACATTTCCCATAGGCCCCTCACACAGTTTCACTCAGCCACATGGTGCCAGGTCCTTCTGAGCTTGAAGTGGAGCGTCCAGAACTCCAGCACCTGTGCTTGAAAACACGTCTGAGAATGTGGACACACTGGCTCATAAAGTTCCCTTCCAGATACAGAATCTGTCACTAAGTCTTGTGATTAATCTTATTAAAAAATTCAAAGTAACGCTTATACATAGAGAGTCAAATAGTGCTAAAAGCCCTGTTAAGGAAAAGCTGCCTCGTCCTTGGCAGAGGAGACTCCTCCTTTCACATAATTATTCTAGGATCCATGTGTTGGGGAGCTGAGGTTACACACAGTGGCACTGGCAGCAAGTCTACCAGTGGGCGGATGAGAACTCACCCTGGAGTGTAAGGGCCTGGGATCTTGTCTGAGGCAAATGCTGGACCCCACACACTGCTCACCAGGGTTTCATCTGCAAGATGGAGTGCATGAGCATTGTGGAAGATGTGCAGTGCGTCAAGGCCCATTGGATGCTTGACAGGGCTGACTGTAGCTGACTCTAATGCGTTTCACAGTTTGCATCTTAGCACATGCCCTTCTGCCATCAGAGAGCACCCCTCCCTGTCTGCTGGCAGGATCCCTGACATCTATGTTCTCAGTGCAACACCTTAGGTTCCATGTTTTCCCCATTCCCCATAAGTCTAGCTGGGTGGCAGAATTAAGTTTGTGATTATGAATAAAAACTAAGTAAGAAAAAAAATTACAACTTTTAAAAGACTGTCCCTGGTAAACTAGAAATATATAACAGCTTTCTTAAAGTTCAGTCTCCAAAGATGCTCTTAACATTTTGTAGATGAAACTAGAGTCTGTGAGAACCCAAGCCATGGGCAGACCTGACCATACATGGCAGCTTCCAGGAGTGCCTGCAAAGCCGTGTCGGAGCTGAGCTGTTTGCAAGGCCTGCTGTCTCTACCCAAACAAAGACACATACATTCTAGAAAGTGAATGAGGCAGGGTTGTCACTTTATGGAAGTCAGCTGACACCGATACACTCTGAGATTTCAAATAAAACATTAGAATTTAGAAATTTGTATCTGTGACTGTGAGTTGGTGGCTTCTTTTTGCTGAAGGCATTCTCTAATGAGATGGTTTTGTGCCAATGAGTGTGGATTTGTTTTAAATATCAGGGAATGAAATGTGATTTTTATCACTCAGGAGAGCTAATGTTTTCTAAAGGGCCTATGCTTTGATTCAATCAGGAATCTGAGTGACCAGACCCTAAAGGTTCTTCTTGTTCCCAGTTGGTTTTTGATCAGTCAGTAAAGATACCAGGGACCAATGGCTGGGCAAAGGGAGATAGGGCGGGACCCTGAGAGTTGGCCTGGGGAGGAGATGGAGAAATCACTGTGAAGCAGTGAGATATAGATGGATTTAGGAGCTGAAGGAGATAAAGCCAACCAGCCATTTAAGATGTTGGGTAAGTGGCCACTTCCCCAATGGTACCTAGGGTAGCAGGCAGAGGGTTAGAAGTGCCCAGCCATTGAGCTAGATGATATATTAAACATAAGCCACTGTGTGTGTGTGTGTGTGTCTTTCATTCGTAGATCCAAAGATTCCCTGGGAGGGTATCTGGAAGCGCTAAAAACAAACTGCTACAGTCAATGCCTCATGGCACAAAGCCACCTTTGGGGAAAAGACCCATCTTGGGTGCCACCAGGCCAGCTCTTCATTGCTGTGCTGCAGACACCATATAGCAAGTAATGGCAAAGAGATGTCATAGCAGCAAAAAGAGCCACGGCAACTAAGTTCCTGCTTAAAGCCTCCTCTCCCTACTGTGAATGTGTGTGAGTGAGCACTGCCACTTTTCTCTGTGTGCATCAACTGCATTCACAGATGTCAGAGGATGGGGTGAGGGGACACAGCCCCAGGCAGAGTCCTGCTGCCATGTGTTAAGTCACACGCTGGAGATAGTCACGTTCTTTTCACTAAACTGTGTATAAATGAGGATGGCCTTGAACTTCTGGTCCTCTGCCTCCTGACTGCTGGGATTTCAGGAATACACATGTGCCTGGTTCCTCCCTCCCTCCCTCCCTCCCTCCCTCCCTCCCTCCCTCCCTCCCTCCCTCCCTCCCTCTCTCCCTCCCTCCCTCCCTTATAAAAGGACAACATGTAATTGGGGCTGGCTTGCACATGCCTGGTTTTGCTGTGGCATTGACGATGGAACCCAGGGCTGCATGCATGCTGGGCGAGGCACTCTACCAACTGAGCTACATCTTTAGCTCACTCTCACTAAGCTTTTGGAGAGATCATAATTTTCATGTTTAGACATAGTGGGTTTATCATCTTTAGTTTAAATAATTACTTTATATACATTGAGTGTTTCACTCAGATGTATGTATGTCTGCGCGCTCGCTGCATGCATGTCTGATGCTGGGGTCCCCTAGAACTGCAGCTCTGGCGGTTGTGAGTTGTGGTGAGGGTGCTAGGAATTAGACAAAGCCTCTCTAGCAGAACAACACATGCACTTGACTGTGAGCCATCTTCCCAGCTCTAGCTTATTATATTTAAATGAATAAATAAAGGCAAAATAATTTTTCCTATAAACACTCCTTTTCTCCCTCACGTGTTCACTCTATGTAGTACAGACTGGCCTTGAACTTGTGATCCTCTTGCTAGACTCTCATATTCTAAGAAATGAGACATATTCTAAGACGCTCACTCACACACATTCACAGTAGGGAGAGGAGGCTTTAAGCAGGAACTTAGTTGCCATGGCTCTTTTTGCTGCTATGACATCTCTTTGCCATTACTTGCTATATGGTGTCTGCAGCACAGCAATGAAGAGCTGGCCTGGTGGCACCCAAGATGGGTCTTTTCCCCATGATATATGTTGTATATATCAATAGACAAAAGCTCTGTGGGGTCATCAGATGTTTAAAGACTGGCAAGGGGTCCTGACACAGATAGGTGTGAGAACTGCAGGCTGAGTGCTGTTAGCATAGAAGCTATTTGATGACTAAGCAGCACACTAAGGGTATCTTTGTGTGTTGTACCAGCCATTTTTCTTGTGTGTGTAGCAACATTACAATCGAGGTGAAAATGATTGAGTGTTGCTCTTGGTCCCACCCTCCATCAGTCCCTCTGTCCCTCTGTCCCTCCCTCCTTCCGTTCCTCCCTCCCTCCCTCCCTCCCTCCCTCCCTCCCTCCCTCCCTCCCAGCCATCTCTGCACAAGGAGGGTAGCAGTTTTAGTATGGTAGTAGCATAGCCAGGCCTTTCTGACAGTCTGAACAGCAGCAGAAGTGAAGAGCAGGAAAGATGGCCGGTGCTGCATAGTGGGGAGTGGTTGCCCTGCTGCCTTTTAGTGTGCAGGCAGGAGCAGCCTTCCTGGGCTGTGGAGCCAGGTTAGTGTGGTATCAGTTCTGCTTCTGGTTAAGCACAGATAAAACAAAGGCATATCTGGGTGTATATCTTGTCAAAGGTGACTTTGCTCCGTGTAAGAACTTTCCCAGAGGAGAACGTGCATGGTTACTGAGTTTTCTCTTTGTTGCTTCTACAGATCCTCTGTCTATGGGTCCTCAGAAAGCTCTGGAAACCATTGGTGCAAACCTACAGAAGCAGTATGAGAACTGGCAGCCAAGGGTAAGTCTTCTCCATTTGCCCTTCCTTTCAGTCATGGGGTGTGTGGTTTGAACCTGAGAGAGAAGTCTGGCTTCATCTCAGATCATCCAGTAAGAGCCTGCTCCTCCAGGCCTCTGTCACTGTCACTGTCAGCCTTTCCAATGCAGTCAGTGGAGCTTGCGTGCTGCATCCAGTGGTCTGGTTATTTGGTGTAACTTTCCCCAAACTTTTAGAAAAGGTGTTCTTTATGGTACTCTTAAATCAAGGTTTTAATTTTGCATAGAAAATGAATTTTCAATAAATTTTCTACAACATCCACTAGATAGAGCTTTTCTGCCGTAAGCATTCACATGTGGGGAAAGAGTGCCCAACATTCAAAAGGGAGACGCCTATTGTGAGTTCAGCTTTCATACAGAAGGTGAGGTTCCTCTTAGACTATATGTCTTTGTTGCTTGTCTCTCAGAGTTTTTAATCTTTATAGAGGAGCAGTGTGGGGTTTAAGGTCACACTGTCCAGGAGCAGTGTGGGATGGATTTCACCGTCACACTGTCCACGAGTGACCTGAAACCCATGCTCCTTTACCTTCCTCACTAACTGCTTTGGTGATTTAGTAAACTTAATGGGAAATTAGAATTTTGAGGTGTTGAAATAAATGCCTGCGTGTTCACCCTTGTGTGAAGTCCTGCACGGTGAGCAAGCAGGTGACCCCAGCTGTGTGCCTGTGACTTTGTTTGACACCCTCCCCCCCTTTATGCTATAAGTAGAAGGGAAGCAAAGGATTCTTAGACCCTCACCACTTAACTCTTGCTTACCCAGGAGGCTGACTTGTGAACCATTTATCCACCGATCCCGAGTCCATCCAGGAGTTTCTCATACATTTGCATTCTTCAAGTAAGAGAATAGCAATGAATCAAACACTTGCTGTGGGCTTGAGCAGTGCTCTTGGTAGTTTATGCTGTAGTGTTTGCCTGTGAGGTGTCTAAGTGTTGGGGGAGATTTCTGGGTCTTTGTGCTTTACATTTGGGCTTTTCTTTTGAAGGCAGGTCCTCAGGGTTGTTTTGACACTTGTAAAGCTTTGCCTTTGAAATCTGTTATTTTTGGGGTTTACAAGAAAATTCCAGAGAGTGTAGTGCATTTGGCAGTTGGGTGGGGATTGGAGAGTTATTGATGTGTATCAGTAGTCGAAGATGCTGCTGTCCCAAAGAAAGAATATCGTCTTTGAAGTCTTTGCAAGTGCCCAGTGTGTCAGCTGGTGGGCCAGCACTGGAGGGAGCATGCGTGGAGTGACGTTTCTTGCTTCTGTGATATGAATGGAGAGGACATACATTTGACTCCGCTGCGCCAACCTTTGCTAGGTCTTTTTTATACTTTTGTTTATTTGTTGAGGGTACAATGTACATTCAGATCTTCCAGTTGTATGTTTATAGAGAATTACTGAATAATAACAAAAAGAAATAAAAAGGAAAGAATAAGTCTGGTCCCGGTTTTTGGCACCAAATGAACGAGTAAAAGAAATGAAAGGAAAAGGAAGGGGACATGATTATTCCTAGGTCAATGTAGGGGAAGTTTGTCATAGGTAAGTGTGCACAGGGAGAGGCAGGGGTGTGGGAGAGCACAGGCGAAGGCAGGGGTGTGGGAGCACATAGGGATAGGCAGGGGTGAGGCAGAGGCAGGGGTGAGACAGAGGCAGGGGTGAGGCAGAGGCAGGGGTGTGGGAGAGCACAGGCAGAGGCAGGGGTGTGGGAGCGCACAGGCAGAGGCAGGGGTGAGGCAGAGGCAGAGGCAGGGGTGAGGCAGAGGCAGGGGTGTGGGAGCGCACAGGCAGAGGCAGGGGCAGCTGGGAGTTCACAGTGGACTCACCAGACTGAGCTGTGCCATGTGCAGGGTGAGAGAGAAACCAGGCGCAGCTATCAGGAGGCCCAAAAGGCACAAAGAGGGCACATAACCCAAATGGTCGGATTATATGGGGAAGAGCAGCCCAGTCTTCTGGGTTGGAGAGTTCAGGGTGGGGGGTCTAGGTACCCTGAAGCAGGTAGGGACTAAGGGTTGTAGAGATAACCTGGTGGCCAATGTCAGCTTTGATATGTAAAATAGGCACCTCAGCCGTTTGTCCCAGGTTGGAAACCTAAGTTACCAGATTGCTTCAGATTTCTGACGTTCTTTCTCAGTGAGTCTTGTGCTGCTCCGATGGTTGTTCTCTTTTAGAGAATTAGTCTGTGGGGAAGTGGTCTTCCTGGTTAACTTTTAAGATTTCAGCACATTAGTAATGTGTATTCCGTGTGTGTGTGTGTGTGTGTGTGTGTGTGTGTGTGTGTGTGTGTGTATCTGTTTTGTCTGTCTGTTTTGGGTTATTATTCACATAGTTTGGCATGAGATTAGGTGTTAGCTAGTGCACGCTAGCAGACAGTGAGCAGAATCTTTCAGATCCTCAGGATCTTCTTCTAGGACCCTTTCCCTTCTCCTTCCCCCTCTCCCTCCCCCCCCCCCCCCCCCCGCTTCTCCCTCCCCCTCCCCTTGCCCCTCTTCCCCCTCCCCCTCCCCTTGCCCCTCTTCCCCCTCCTCCCCCCCTCCCCCTCCCTTTCCCTTCCTTTCCTTTTGAGACAGTGTATCTCTGTGTAGTCTTGGCTGTCCTGGAACTCACTCTGTAGACCAGGCTGTCCTCCAACTCAGAGATAGCCACTTGCCTCTGTCTTCACTTATTGATATTAAAGGAATGTGCCACCATACCCAGCTTGTTTCTTTTTTCTTGAAACTATTTTTTGTGTCTGGGTGTTTTGCCTGCATGTAGTCCCCTTTGAAGCCTGAAGTTGGCAGTGATTCTGTGAATCCTGGTTGTGAGCAGCTAGCTGTGTGGATGCTGGGGATGGAACCTCAGTCCTCTGAAAGAGCACCAGTGGTCTTCCACTGAGCCAGCTCTCTAGTTCTTTTAAAATCTAAATCTCTGTCCTAGAGTAAATCTGTTCCACGGCATTGTGACTTAAGGCAGGTCACATTTACATGTAGTAAATGACCTGGATAGAATGAATAATAATGTGAGTCTCCTGTAGGAAGAAGCAATAGAGGATCCACACTGGAAAAGTGGGTGCAGTCTTCCAGTAGTTTCAGGTCAGGGAGACTTGGTTAGAGACAGCAAGGGTTAGAGACACCAAAGAGTTTGAGGTGAGCACAGTTTTAAGACTATAGGATGCTTAGGAAAAGATGGTATAGGGTGAGAGGTGGGGTTCTGGTTGGCTGTGTACGTACAGTGGAACTTCACAGTGGAACTTCATCTTAGCGAGAAGCTGTGTGTCAAACATCTTTCTCCATATCCAGGAAGCCACACTATAGCCATAAATACTGACTAATTTCTTCTTGAATGCCAGAACTGATGAATTCATTTACACGTGCTAAAAATGTCTCAGAATTTCCTGATATGAACCATTAGTGGGATGTCTCCATTTTAGAAACAAGCCTAAGGTAACAGTTGTCACCAGTATGCCTCTGACTGGCTGGAGAACGTCACATGGGGGGATGTACTGCAAAGATGCTTGGTGTGCATAGAGCATTTCCTGCTTAGATACTCTCATATGGCTGAGGGCAGAGTAAGGAGGCCTGATATCCATGAGAGCCTCTCAGTAGGTGCAGACTTCATGCTGAGAGGAAATTTGCACAGAACTGCTCAGATGTGTGGTGCAAGGTACCTGGTCCCTAACTGTAAATCAGGATCCTTTGAAACATTGCAAAGCTAAACATGCACCACTTTATTGTCCTCTACAGAGCTCTTGTATTTCTGCAGTAATAAAGAGAGGTTGATGTGCCATCTGCAACAAAACAATAGGGATGTTATTAAATTCCAAGATCTCTGATGGAAAGACCCTGGATTCAGTTTTCTCTTCCTCCGTATGCTTTATTGCACCACTCACAGAGGTCGGGTAGTCTGCAGTGAGGTCGTTCCGTTCATGTTTGCTGAAGTCACTGTGGCCTGGACATTGGTGTGGGTGGGAACAAACAGCAGTGTTAATCTCCACAGCAGAAGGAGCAGAGACCTGACTGCACCCTAAGGAGCCAGGGTGCCTGGCATGCTGCCCATTGCATTGCTTGTGCCCAGCTGCCACATTTTCTCATTTTCTAGGTGTGATTATTCAAAATCAGATACTTTGATAAAGGTGAATTTGGTTCAGTAAAGAATTTAGAGAAGCCATTGTGATTTTATTTCCAGAGGCTGCCAGACTCTGTATTGGGCCGTATTTCCTTGCCTGGCTGATTGATAGTTTATCGGTTTGCACTGGTGGAATGTCTGTTCCTAGTTACATTTAAGACTTTCCTTATTACCTTTAGGTAATAGACTTTAGCTTTGCAGGAGAGCAAAGGGAAAATGCCAGCCGTGGTTTCAGTGGAAAATTCAGCAGTAAAGCCCCCTTATGTCATGATGAGCCTCAAGAGGAAGTTTTATTGGGAGCTGAGAGCAAAGGCTTTTGGGCTTTTAGGAATTTGCCTGACAGATTGAGGTGCTGCAATTTAGCACAAGATGCAAGTTTAGGAGCTGAGGTAGCTGACATGATGGAGCACTCGCCAGGTCTCCTTTACCTAAAGCAGGGAGTGGGAGGCACTCTGCTGGGGTAGGTCCCAGCTCTTCTGTGGCTCCCAGGTAGGTTCTGTGGGAGTCGTTACCGTTTACTGTGGGAGGTAAGGAGTGTTGGTGCACCTGTAACAGTTGGCAGGGAGCTGAGGTGACCACTGAACGGGCCTGTTTGCCAGGCAAGGGGACAGGCTTTTCGCTGTGAGTGCACATAGCTGTAGGAGCTCTTTCTCATCTTGGCCAGCGGGAATGAATGGCAAAGGCTCTGTGCAGTCACCGTGGTGTTTCAGGGAGCTGAGTGGTCAGTAGGAGCCACACACTCCTGTGTCCCGAGGCCACAGTGAGCAGGTCTTAAATCTTAGCTCCCCTGCAGTGCATTCTTGTATCTGTCACAGTGGATTTGTAGTCAACGAATGAAACATGTTTTTATAGATCTCAACAAGCAGTGAACTTGGGAAGTGGGGTCTCTCTCCAGCAAAGCAAGGCTCTTGGGCTCACTCCTCTGAAGAGCAGCTATCTTAGCTTTGTGATCGGGTTGTACACTTGGACTGCATACATGCCTTGTGAGCTGCTTTCTAGGAAGTAGAGCTGACGTGGCCAGGGAGACATATTTCTTTCTGTTGGGTTTACAGGCTTGTCCCGTGAGGTTTAGGCACAGGTGTTTGCAGAGCCTAGTGTTTATGTGCACGTCTGTACTTCTGGGTTGCAGGGGCTGGACCTATGTGCCTCCTCCCTTAAGCAGGCTAGCTGCAGGTTGTTGGGAAGCCTGAGGGGCCAAGCATGGAGTACTGCTCCAGCTCTCTCTCTCCTTCCCTGCTGCCTGCAACCTCAGAACCCTCGAGAGGGGCTTGGGGTCCTACTAGCCTCTTCTCTGGACTGCTCCTGGTTCCTTTGTTAGAAGGCTCTACATGCTTGCCTCTGCTCTGGGGGGGAGCAGGGTGGGACGGATGCTGCTAGTGCTCTTCCTCACCCCACCTTAGTGTTCTCTATGGGATTTACAGTGGGGTGTGCTGCATGCCGGTACTGGTGCGAGTCAGTGTGCTCTGCCTTACTCGGGAGTGTCAGAGTTGCATGTGGACAACCTGAAAAGAAGCGAGTGGGGCTCAGGGGTGGAGTGGGGGTGCTCAGAGATCACTGTGGAGTAGCCTGCCTTGGACTAGTAATGGTGGCCCTCAACTTGGGACAATCACATTTTGATAGAACAGTACTGTCCATCTAGACACAGCACTATCATGGCATTGATGTCACCCCTTGGTAGGCTGCCCCTATGTCATGACTGTGCTATCCGCCTGACTTCCTCTGCTGGCAGCCTTCTCTCTCCTCCAAAATAGCTGGATTCTCTGTAGAGCCAGAGCTCCAGCATGATCCACCTGTCTGTGTTTCTGTGACAAACTGCAAGTGAGGGCTCCTAGCCACGGGCAGAATTGTAGCTGGCTGACTCATACTGACATGATTCAAACTCTTGTGTGATGCGCTTTGCCCCTGATCTCATTAAATTTGTAAGATGGTATAGATGTGTCTTGTGGCTGTCTTGGGGTTAACCATTGTGTTGTGATAGTCTCCCTTAGCTGCTTCCTGCCCAGATGTTAGCAACTGTCCCCAAGATAAACATTTTGCATGTATTTCTGCTCTGGCCATAATCTTGTACCAGCCTGTTTCCCCTCCTCTTTCCCCTCTTCTTGCCTGACAGCCTTTCCATGCAGCATGTTCAGGGACAATTCCGATGGATGCTCTTCAGCCGAAAGGCTTATTAGTCAGCCCTGCCCACGCACTTCCTGTCTTGCCCTGTCCCCAAAGGCCACGGTGTTACAACAGCCCTCTGGATGTGGAACTTAGATCTAAAACCAGTTCCAAACTTGCAAACCTAAGCTGCCATTTTAGCTAATGAGAGCACAAAGGAGTCGCCATCTCTGACTACCATTTTTTTGAAAGCTTACACATACTTTAGAGAAAGGTGGGTTGTGGAGATGCGACTGCATTCACCTGCAGAATGCATCATGCTGTGTGACTAGAGTGCTGTGGGACTCCAGCTTTCTTGAAAGTGGCATTATTTGTAGTCCCTGTGTCAAAGGGAGGCAGTGGGAAGGGTGAGTGGTGCACAGAGTAGGTTCCAGCCGTCCACCATTGCTCCTCCTCTCCCTCCCATGCTGTGCTACATCAGGCTCTGAGGATTGCCCTCGGCCTTGCTGTCTCTGCCTTGGAGAGAGGGCAGGTAGCTTAGAGGCTGTGGAGAGACTCTTGGCTTTGGTCTGGCCAGATGTAACAGTGACATTCTTTAGCCCTTTACCCTAACCTCAAGTGCAACTGCTTCATTCTTCTCAGACTGAAGATGGAAGTTGAAGCTGGGGTGGGCATGGTGGTGCAGACCTTTTATCCCAGTACTTGGGAGGCAAAGGCAAGGGCATCTCTTGAGTTGGAACTTAGCCTGGTCTACAGAGTGGGCCGAGGACAGCCAGGGCTGTACAGAGAAACCCTGTCTGGAAACAAACAAACAGACAGACGGTAAGTGGAGGGCTGATGGGAATAATACTGAGCAGGTCAGCCCCAGCACCCAGAGGGTCCTGGATGCGCAGCCTTCTTCCTGAGTGGTGCCCAAGCCACACTAGGACACACATGCTGCCACTCTGAAACTTTCTACCCCAGAGAGTTCCTTCATACCCACCCTCCTCATCCTGCTTCCTGTCTCCCTGTCTCTAGTATTGTCTGGAGAGCAAAATTGTCCCCACCTCTGCTGCTCATCTTGCGAAAGAGGGCTCAGTCCTTTCCTCATAGCCTCCTAAGGACCTCTCTCTTACCACTCTGCCCTCCCGATGAGGTCAGCGTTTCTGTGTGGACAGATTTTGACAAAGATACTATGCTTGCTGAAGACTGAATCTGTAACTCACCCAGCCTCTGGCACCTATGCATTTATTACCCGGGTGGGCTTTGGAACCTGCGGCTGTGTTTGAGAGTGCCTGGTCACACGGTGCTGGTACAGGTGTCATGGTATAACTGGAGGTGCTGACAGTCAGGAAGCAGAAGGCACGGAAGGCTGAGTTTGAGAGTGCCAAAGGGAGTCCCCATATGCTCACTGCACGCCACTGTGAAAGCTGTAAAATTATTCCCCAGCTGAACAAGAACTTGCTGAGTGGGGGAGGTGTGCAATGATTCAGAGGGAATGGTTCTGAACGCTTCCCATGTTTATTTGACTTCATTTTGTAAAAGATCCATGTGTCATGGAGGTGCCTGCACACCTGGTTGGTCACCATAGCACCAGGACCTCCTTGTGTAGTTGAATCCAATGGAGACATTGAAAATAATTGGAATAAAATTCACATAATTTGCTGGGCAGTGGTGGCACACACCTTTAATCCCAGCACTTGGGAAGCAGAGGCAGGCGGATTTCTTAGTTCGAGGACAGCCAGGGCTACACAGAGAAACCCTGTCACAAAAAAACAAAAAACAAAAAACAAAACAAAACAAAAAAAGAAATTCACATAACATCAAACCCACATTTATTTATTTTGATGTATGTATAGATGTCTTCCTTAGTCACTTTTCACTTGATATTTTTATTTTGAGACAGGGTCTCTTCATTGAATTTAGGAAGATGGCTCAGTATATAAGGTATTCTCTGTGTGAGTGTGGATCTGATTTTAAACCCCTAGAACCCAAGTCAAAGCTATGTGTGCTTGTGTGTGCCTATAACTTTAGTACTGTAAGAAGCAGGGCTGGAGAGACCCTGCTTCAGGGGAATGAAGCAGAGCAGGACACTTGACATCCTTCTCTGGCATCTGTGTGCAACCTCACAGGTATACACACAGAGGCAGCGACACAGGCACACAGGCACACTCTTGCACATAAGACACAGGTATGTGGACTTGTACTACTGTCCGAATGGTGCAGTGACCTGAAAGCACTTTGCCTTGCCGTGTGGCTTCACTGTCATAGGCTGTAGCTCCACGTCTATGTAAACCTGGAAGACATGGATGAAGCCAGCAGAACACTTCTTCACCTGCCTGAGCATTCTGCTTCTCCTGTGTTCTGCCCTGTTTAGGCTCATGGTCCTACAACTTGAAGATGTTTGCTTAGAACTTTTTGAAAACTTCTTGAAAGGGTCTACCTCTTCCGACCTTCATCTGCCTCTTCTTTTTCGGATCTAGTTGGAGCTTGAGAGACTTCCTCATGCCCACTTGTCTCTTAGATTTTGTCCAGACTGGGCTTTTGATCTGCCTTCTAGCGTGGTTCCTGGCTGGCTGGGTGTTAAGTCTGCTGCGTGCTTGGAGATTGCTCCTCCACTGGAGCATGTCCATAGCCCACACACACACTTCTGAGATGGAGACACTGTTCCCATTCACCCTGGCTGACACTGCTTTCGTGTTGCATGCTATAGTTAGCTGGCCATGAGGCCCGCCTATGGAGTCTGAGTTCTGAGTCTCAGTGTGAGCTTTAGAACCTGTGACTGAGAAGAGACTAGGCCACATAGAGGACACTACTCCGTTCATATTGTGCCCACAGTGCAGCCATGGGTGACAGGACACAGGGGAGCTGTTCAGTAGAGTGGCGGAGTGGCCAGACAGCCCGGGGAGCTTCTTCTCATTTTTGTAAGTTATAAACGCCTGAATTTAGCTTTCATTGAATAGCTTTTAATGAGTACCAGGTAGAAAGAAGTCCCACATGAGAAGGCATCTGGTAACATTAGTTTCCTTAGCCATGCATAAATCAATGCTCCTTGTACCTCAGAAGTGCCCTGCACGACCCAAGGCACCCTAGATTTTGTGGAAAAACAACATGTATTTCATTGAAAGAATAGTCCTTCGCTGGGCGTGGTGGCACACACCTTTGATCCCAGCACTTGGAAGGCAGAGGCAGGTGGATTTCTGAGTTCGAGGTCAGCCTGGCCTATAGAGTGATTTCCAGGACAACCAGGGCTACACAGGAAACCCTGTCTTCAAAAACCAAAAAAAAAAAGAAAGGAAGAAAGAGTAGTCCTACCCTTAGAGGGACAGATGTGAGCACAGTGTATTAAAATGTCCTTTAGGTCTTCCCAGACCCCCCTGTGTTACCCAGGACTGACCTCTGCCTCCACTTCTCAGTTTCTTTTTCTGTCACTGAACATTATAGATTAATAGCTTCTTGGGGTAGAAAGAGTAGCTTTGGATGGTAGCAGGTGCTACAAGGGACATGTGACTTTGTGTCTTGGAGCAAGCACCCCTAGGCAGGCAGTTCCCATGGTTGCTCAGCTGGAGATGGCAGAGCCCCAGAACGCCCCTTGTTCCTGCCAAGTCCCAGCACAGCCATCTCCTCACCCTCATGACACCCAGCTTCTTCCTGTGCTGAGAAGGGTGCACATTTATAGCTGTCTCTCGGGCAGTCTTCCTCCTGTGCAGGTCCTCCGTAAGGCTGTAAGTAAGACCTGGGGCTCTTTCCTTCGGAGAACGTGGGTTTTGTGTAGATTTCCCTGCAGGCTCTGCTGCTACTTCTGGGAAGGGCACAACCCTCAACGCTTGTTTTCCTTGCTATGTGCTTACTGCTGGTACTCATAGTGCTCTGGTTCTCCAGCACGGGGCTATATCCTGATTAGAGGTATTGCTGCGCACGCTGTGGCATCTGGTCTGTGCCCTGTCTGGCCTGAGACTCAACCCTTCACACCAGGGCTCAGCGATCCACATTCAGAACATTGGGGCTGGCGGTCACAGAAAGCCTATTCTGTGTTCACTCTTGCATGTGTCACAGCTCTCGAAAATTTACCTCATCTCTTTTCTTGCTACTCTACATGTTTTCCCACCAAGTAGTTTTTAGATGTCATTTACATGCAGTAACATGCAGAGTTAGAGTTTTTTAGCTTGATGAGTTTTGATGGTTGTGTGTTACTGTTTAATCAGCACTCAGAACAGGCACATTAAAACTTGCACAGCTTTCTTCTGCCCTTTGCTGTTAGGTTGGGAATCGAACCCAAGGCCTTGCACATGGTTGGCTACCTCTAAACCATGCTCCCAGCCTCACTGGCTTCCTCTGTCCTCCACCATCTATCATTCGGTTGTTTGACCCATCCTGACCTTCATGCAGTGCAGTCGCTGGCCTGCCTTTGACTCTCCTCTCAGCACGTTTCTTGTTCTGTTCTTGGTGTCACCTGCACCAGCAGTTCATTGTTCTCTTCTGTCTGTGTGGAATCTGTGGATGATCCTGAATGCATTAATGTCCTCAGGTGGATTTGGATCAGTCCCGCTGTTTGGTGTTATGAATAATGCTGCTGTTTGTGGAAATGACTTCCTGTGGGTGTACGGTTTCATTTCTCTGTGTGAATACCTGACATGAGCTTGCAGGCCATGGGTGGTTGTATGTTGTCATTTGTGGGTTACAAGCCCCATGAAATTGACAAAATGGCAGAGATTTTGTTTCCCTTCTACAAAGTCAGGCTGTGGGGGAGGAACTGCTTTCTCCTGCACTCTGGAGATATGAGGGCAAAAACACTGAGATGCTGGGCTGTCTTTGAATGAATTCTTAGGTGATGTATGGATGTTATTTTCACCTCAAATAGAACTCATCATCACACAGGAAGTAAATGTGGGTTGTGTTTATTAGTGTCTAGGTGTTTGAGGGTGCCTACAAACGGATGCACAGTTCAGAAAAGAAACAAATTAATTGGGAACTAGAAGTAACTGGCATTTTTTAAAGCTCTGCTCCTTCTTTGCAGAGAGAGGCAGCCACCTTGGCCACATGTTGGTTGGATGTTTCTGTGCTTCTTGCCCAGTCATGTTTAGAATTTCCCTTGGGCTTCCTTGGGTTTTCTGGATGTCATGGGTCTGGATGGAATTCCCCAGTGACAGCAGAAAGTATGGTCTGTACAGCATAGCTGTCTCCACCACAGCTGAAGGCAACTTTCTGTGTCCTGGTGATGGATATCAAGGAGCACCAGCTACTTTAAGTGGTAGCATAAGGCATCCCTGGTCCCTCGTGTCCCTGTGTGAGGAGGGTTTGAGCAGACAGTGTTGTGCGGTATTGGTGTTTCCTGTTCCAGCTGCTTGTTCCCTTGGCTTCCTGAGCTGCTTTGCTGCTTTCTTCCCACCCTGCTTCTCTCAGAAGCACCTAGTAGGACACACAACTCTGGACCTTGTTGGTTAGGGCCTGCAGGCTGTCATGAGCTGTGTGGACTAGAGGATGGAGTATGTAGTATAACATGGGTGGTTCATTTCTGGGTGCCTATGGTAGAGTCATAGCTTTCTGTTCAGAGGATCTGGACACTTTCTGACAAGGTAGAATATAAGTTTTAAGTCTAGAGCAGTGAATTTCAGTCTTAACATCTCTTATTTCTCCTGCCTTCTCTGTCACTGTGTTGGGAAGTCTTGCCTGTTCTGCTGCTGGCAGAGGATGCAGAGGACCTGCTCTCTGCCTGCTCTCACTCAGCTGCCCTTTATTCTATAGTTCTAGTCACTGACTATCTGCTGGCTGCTGCTCTGTAGAGCCCATACTGCAAGAGCCACAGGTGGGGCTCTAGAAAACGGTCCTGGAAAGTAGCAGCATCTCCTGCAACATCCCAGTTTGTGATGGGCAACTGTCATAGTAAACTGGATTGCAATTGTTTTTTTTTTTTTTTTTTAAGATTTACTTGTGTGTGTACACACAGATGTGTATGTGTACATGCCATGAGAGCCGTCCCATTGTTGAGGTGAAGAGGGAAGACATTAGTGACCTCCTTGAGAAGAGCTGTTTCTCCTGTGTCTTCTTGTCTGAAAAGTTCTCTCTCCCTGAAGTTGGTTGTGAAAATAGATTATATCTTTATTGTCTTTGCTCTGGAATTTTGGGGAGGCTTCCTCCTCTGCATGTAACCTGTGGGAGATGTAAACCATGGGAAGACTTCCTCCCCTTGGCGTAACCTGTGGGAGATATGAACAGCAGGGAGGAGAAGGATGCTGGGGCAAGTCAGCAGTGTCCTGAGGACAAGCGAGAAGCCCCTGTGTGCATGGTGTGCATGGGTGTGCACTGGTGTAAACTACCTTCAGGAGCTGCTACCGTGGTCAGAACACATTCTGCCACCTCATCCAACACAGCAGAAAATCCAGGACTCTTAGCCAGAGCAGCTGCTTCCGTGCAGAGAACCCTAGCCCAGGGCACTCGTACTTGCCCAAGCAGAAGGTCCTTCAGAGTTAGGGTTTGTTTCTGCCTCTGGTAGCAAAACCAGATGCAATCCCCCCACCATAGACCTGACAGAAAACAGGCTATCAGAACCATCTGGACTTACGGGAGGCAACTGAGAGCAGCATTTCAGACGGAGAGAGAGGCGGCACACAGTTGCCAGAAGGTCACACTGAATCACTGTCATGCTCCTAATCAAATGTTTGATGGGGCTCCTCTGCCTTGTTCCCAGGGATGGCATTGGCACTGCTCAGATCACATGTGTCATTTATACAGAGTACAGAGCACTGGGAACTGTTTACTGTGTGCCTCCTCTGTGCCTCCCCCAGCTCGTCACCTCAGAGTGTTGTGGGAATCTGTAAGCTCTCCCAGGTACCTGTGGTCCGCCCAGAACTGCCCTTTGCCTCCAGGCCACAGAAAATAAACGAACTGCTGGTGCTGGGGAGATAAAAGGGAAGCAGCTGCTCTCTGGGCTGGAGGAAAGGGCTGGCCATGTGGTTAGGATGGCAGCAGGGCACTGCAGCACGTGGTGAGGACCAGGTAAGGACAGGCTCCCTTTGTATCGTTGCTTCTTTGAATAAGAGTTGGTGCTGCAGCAAACAGCAGAGTAGGATGGGCAGGACAGGAGTCACCTTCCACTACAGATTACACAGCAGAAGAGTCCTTAATTGAGTTGCTGACCTTCTCACAGGAGTTCTAGATCTGAAGGTCCTCCTTAGGACCTGTCTGGAGCTAAGAACAGGCCCTCCCCTGTCTGGAGCACGGCCTTCTCACTCCTGACCTTTGTAGAGGCAGTCTCTTTGGCCCAGGTGCAGCTGTTGACAAATGAAAGGATGCACATGTTCTCTTAGAAACAACATATGTGGAGTCCTTCCCTGGTGTGCTAGCTGCTGTTTGGGCATCATGTCTCAAAGGTGATGTGAAGTGCATTGAGAGAACATCCGTATGATTAGTTATGACTGTAAATATAAAGCTGCCATGCTTTCTTTCTGCAAAGTCATTGCAATGGTGAACACTCCACAAAAGTGAGTCTGGAGCCATGGGAGGTTTCTCACAGCGACAACCTGCTTTGTTCTCCAGTGCAGAGTTTAGACTGTGTGGATCAGTCCACCCTGGTGATGCTGCCTCTGAGAGTGGAAGCAGGGGGACCATGAGTTCAAGGTGGTCTAGGCTTCCAGACAGAATCCCAGATAAACCAACAAAACACCACACTATGCACCAGGCCAGGGTTCTTTGTGCTTCCCAGGCATGGCAGGCCTCACACCATGTGAGTGGGGTGTATGTGGTGTGTGCTCGTGTTTGTGTGTTGTGCATGTGTGTTTGTGTGGTTTTGTTTAGAAGTGTATGGGGAGAAGTGGGGGAGTAGGTGTGTATGAGAGTGTGTGTAGAATGGGGATGTTTAGGAGTGTATGGGGAGTTGGTTGGGGTGCAGGGTGTATGGGAGTGTGTGTGAGTGTGATGTGTATGGGGATGTGGTGTGGATGTGAATAGTGTGTGTGCCTGGGGTGTGTGAATGTAGGGGGGGTAGGTATTATGGGAGTGCTGGGGGGAACCATCTATGGGGCTATGGATGTGTGAGTGTGGTATCGTGTGGATGTGTATGTAGGGTGTGTAGGATGTGTGTGTTGTCTGTCCATCTAGGTTGGTGCTCATTATTGATGTTTCTCTCCATGATCCTCTGAGAACAGCACTCTGCCCTCCGCCTTCCTTACCCCCTCGGCTTCCTCTTCCCTTATTGCCTCCATGTGGAGCCAGAGGTTGGCACCCCAAGGGCCACACTACTTTCTCCTGAGTACTCCCATTTCTCCCTGCTAGTATCCCACTTTGCCTTCTCTGAGCAGGCCCTGTGAGACCTTGCTCTGACTGGCCCTCCCCTCCTTCCTTTCCTGTGCCTCCCCTGGAGCAGCTCTGTTTTTCTTTGCAAGGAAGAACGCCTCCTGATTCTTAGTAATCAGACTTATGAATGTGGGGTGGCGATGTTCCTTCCTGCCAGCATTTTGGCACGTTGGTGTGCTCTCTAAATACTATTGGTCTTTTCTTCCCTTTCCTCACAGCTGATGTGAGTGTTTGCCTTTCTGTCAATAGCTCTGAGTAAAGACCAGCTTTAAGGGGTTAGGAGAAATGGATGGCGGGGTCTTGCTCAGATAGGAAGGGATCTTTATAGAAAGCCTAGAGAGCACAAGGTGGAGATAGGACAGGGGAGCCCTGTGTGCCTTTGCCTGAAGCTTTCTGCTCACCACCAAGCTCACCATCGCTGTCCCATAGTCTTCAGTTTTGCCTTTGCCCCCAGGGGGTGTCAGGCAGTGGAGTGATGGTAGGCAGTGTGCAGTAAGGCCCTGCCACCCTGCTTCACTCTCAACTGCAGGCGTGGTTGCAGAGTTGCTGCTGAGGTGCTAAATGTCCTTGGCTGAGTACCAGCATTGCCCATTTGTATATTGTTGGATCCTTTATTTCTTTAAAATACAGACATTAGTAGGTTGATTTATTGTTCTTTTAAAAAAGGGCTGATACCACAGATAGGCTTTTGAGCAGATACTTAATAACTAAGGAATCTTTGTTCAGATTCAGTCACTGTGGAGGAAATGGGGTCCTGAATTTTCCTTCATGGCTGTGCTAAGATCTCCTCATGCTCCCTGTATGAAGATGGGGTTTGGCTGAGGCTTCCCGGGAAGAGAATAGCATAATTAAATAAAGTCTCCCTGCTCACAGGGAGCTTTCCATACTCACAGGCCCAGAGCCTGAGATAGCTCATTGGGCTGGGTGTCATGGTCTGAGCCTAAAACCTCAGCCCTGGGGTGCAGAGAGAGGCTTCTCCCTGGAGCTCATTGCATAGCTGCCTAACAGATCAGCGCAGTGAGAGACCCTGTCTCAAAACCAAAAGCAAAAGATAAAGTGTGAAAGAGGGGGGCATCTGATACCAAGTGACTTCTGTATTCAGGCACACATGTGTACCCCAGACACATTACACATGTGTACCCCAGATAAATCACACGTGTGTACTCCAGATACATCACACGTGCACACTCCTATACATGTAAATACCCACCCCCATACATAGCATGCGTGCACCACAGACACATAAATACTATTTTTTCCAGAGGAATTATTATATTAGCTGTTTGACAAAGTACTCTGGCACTGAACAGCGATGGGTACATTTCCTCAAAGTAAAAGAAATTTCCTTTCCATTGTGATCAGGCAGCATGCGTGTGACTAAGACAGGCGCCTCACCCACCTTGCCCTACTATCACTTCCCCTCCTCCCATCTGTGCAGTTCAGGACTCAGTGCTTGTCTCAGAGGGCCACTGCAAACAGAATGGGGACAGAAAATAGCCATTTGTGGCTCCTGCTGCTTCCATCCATATTCCCTAATATAGGTTTTATTCTTTTATTTTTCATTTACTATATTTAACTGTTACATAAGATATAAAAACTATATGTATGCTGAAGTACTATATAATATCTACACACACACATGGTACAATGTTTTGTGGGTTTTTTTTTTTTTTTTTTTTTTGTGCAATAGTGACTCATTACTCTAGTCCAAGCTGGCCTTGAACTTAAGATCTTAATGCCACACTCATCATTCTTAAGATTTAACGTCCATCCTTTGTCTGCAGAATTTTAATGTTTATATCATAGTGTAAGCCACAGTCCAACTTTAAAAGACCGAGTCTCAACTGGGAGCTGTAAAGTGCAATCGAGCTACAGACTTCTACCACCCAAGACCCAGAGCAAGCAGTCACACCAGCTCCAATGATTCCTATTGAGCAGCGACAAGTCCTGTTGCTCTGTGCTTGGCATCTGTTCCTCTGGGCTCTAGAAAGGTTGTGGAAGCCCCACTCTTCCAGCTCTGCCTCCTGTAGGACACATAACTTTTGTCTTAGGCTTAAGCCTGTCCTACCTCATGTCTGTCTCTCTCCTTGGCAATGTCCAACAGTCCTTGTGTCTCTGATATTCTGGGCTCTTCACTGAAGCTAAGACTTCAGCTTCATATAATAACCTCCAGGGTCTGCAGGGACTCTGCAGGCCTCTTTGTAGGGACTCTCACCTTGCTACACTGAGCCTGGCCTCAGATGCTCACTGTGGCCCCCAAATCTTTTATTTTCCATGTCTTCAAAACTGGTCCCATGGATGGTGCATGCAGTACTGCAAGGCTCTGCTACCCACTTGATGTGCAGTCATCTCTCCTTGGCCACAACTCTATCAAGTCTATATGACAGCCCAGAGAGAGTGACCAGGATGCCTTTAACACTGCTGATCTCTTCAGTGGGTAGAGCTGCTTTGTTTCCACTGTCCTTGTCTGAAACATGAAACTTGTCACACCTTTTCTTCCATCAAACAAATTAGTTCATTAATTATTGCTGAGTTCAGCATCATCCAGGGAAGGTCTCAAGAGACAGGCAGAATGAAGCCAGGCTCATGGCCACAGTCTCATGATGAACCCCAGCCAAGTTCCTCAGAGTCTCTGTTCCCCTCTGCAGCTCTGTGAGCCAGGCTGCCTCCATTGCCCATGGTTCTCTCAGCAACTCTGTCTTCCTAGATGCTCTTCAAGCTCTGCTGATTTCCAGCATGGAGTTCTAAACTATTCTGCATTCTTCACACAAAACAGTCCCAAAGGCCTGAGAGCCACATGGACAGATCTAGATCTGTCACAGCAGGGACTTCACTTTGTACCAATCTCTCTCTTAGTGTTACTTCCCATGGTTCAGATAAAACATTGCTCTCTGCTCTTGCCTGTGGATGTGGTGTGACAGACAGCTGCCTCTTCTCTGTGACAACTCTTTTTCCCATGGATCCTTTTCAGGGTTTTATCACAGTAAAAGACACGGGATTAAAAGTCATGTTCCCGTTTCCCCTTCCCTGTCCCCGCTCCTGTCCCCTATCATTCCAGTTGCATAATTGTAGCAAGGCCCTTTGCTTTTTTTTTTTTTTAAAGATTTATTTATTATGTGTAAGTACACTGTAGCTATCTTCAGACACTCCAGAAGAGGGAGTCAGATTTTGTTACGGATGGTTGTAAGCCACCATGTGGTTGCTGGGATTTGAACTCTGGACCTTCGGAAATGCAGTCGGGCACTCTTACCCACTGAGCCATCTCACCAGCCCGGCCCTTTGCTTTTATGTGCGTTTTCTTTAACTCCCACTGCAGCCTTTCTTTTGCTTATTGACTGATTTTGATTGATTAGAGAAAGGGACTTATGATGTTGCCCAAGTTGTCCTGGAACCTGGGGGCTCAAATGCTCTTCTTAGTTGGACCTTCTGAGCAGCTGTCCTGCAGCCACATCCCATCACAGCAGCTGATTGGTGATCACATAATCTCTAACATTTGTCATTTCTTTATGGAGAGTGTGGTGGTTTGAATAGGAATGGCCTTTATAGAGTCATGTGTTTGTGTGCCTGGTCACCAGGAAGTGACACTGTTTGAAAGGCTTAGAAGGATGAAGAGGTATTCCCTTTTTGGAGGAAGTGTGTCAGGGATGGAGGAAGAGGGGCTTTGAGATTTTAAAAGCTCATTCTAGGTCCAGTGTTTTTCTCTCTGCTATGTGTGGACCATGATGTAGCTCTCAGCTACTTCTCCAGCACCATGCCTGCCTGTCACCGCCTGCCTGCTGTGATGGTCATGAACTTACCCTCTGAAACTGTAAGCAATCACCAATTAAATGTTTTCTTTGGTAAGAGTTGCATTGGTCATGGTGTCTCTTCATAGCAATAGAGCAGGCACTAAGACTGTGAGTGAAGTCCTTTTGTTGTTTCTGAGGTCATGGCGCTAGGCAGTGGTAAGGATGTTACACCCCATCACTAGGGTATAGGTCATTGCTGTCTGTGTTTGCCCTGCTGTGCACAACCCACAGGACATCTCACTCTTGTCTGACCTAACAGCATTCAGTGCTTTTCTGATTAATGCCTGGTAAATGTGCCAGGGATGTGGGGTGGGGTAGGAGGGTGTCTAGAGGTTCACACTGTCCAAAAGAAAGTGAGACACCCAGCACTCGGGTCCTCGTCATCGCTATGAGGTTAGTTCTCCTCTGGGGGTTAGGAGGTTTGGGCCACAGTGCAATTCCATGTCTGAAATGGTTACTGTTTGGGGACAGTTTATTAGGTTAGAACCAAGAATTTATGACAGCTATGGCACATGGTCCACTGCCATGTTAGCCCTCAGCCCCATCACTAAACACAGACTTTCTGGAAACTTAAAGGTTTTCATAATTTGCTGCCAAAACTTATGTAGAATCAAAGGCAGCCTCAAAGGGCCCAAAGCTATTTTAGAAGAATAGGAAAAAGCTGGCTACACCACTATGATACCACACACCTGTGGTCCCAGTGATCGGAGAGGAGTTTGTCTCTGTGTTAGCCTAGGCTATGTAGTGAGATTCTGTCTCAAAAAGCCAGAAGAAAAGTCAGCTCATGTGATTAGTCATAGTTTTATGTATAAAAATTTTCATGTGTTTTTGTTTATTTACAGTCACTATTATCTGAAAATAAAATTTCAAGTGTTAGAGCCTGCTGGGTGTTGTGAGCCTGCTGTCCAGAGTCACCTCCTCTTCCAGGCTGGGCCCAGCAGGAGCAGCTGAGCTGGGCACAATCTGCTGTGCTTGAGACAGGTGTATGGTAGCTGTGAAAACAGGTGTCTTGTAGCACCGGGAGGCAGGCAGCCCGGTGCTGTCTTGGCTTTTCTGTTTTGTTTTAAAGTTGATGTTGTAGATTTGCTTGGTTGTTTTGCACTTTACCATTCCTTTCCCAGTTGCCATTTCAGTGTGTCCATTCATGATTTGAGGATTTATGATAGTAAGTGGTAGCTCTAAGATCCAGTCTGCTGCAGGTATTTCTGGGAGTTTCGGGTTCAGTGAGTGAGGTTGGTGTGGGAGGCAGAGGAGCTTGTGGCACCTGTGGAAGCCTACAGCCTCCCGCCCCGCTGTGTTGGTGCTCTAAGTGGGCATTAGGACATAAAGGGCCTCTGTAAGGGTGAGGAGGGAGTGGTGTACCTTGACTTTAACGATGTCTGAGGGTTGTAAGTCCCCGTGTACATACAATCCTTTCCACAGTTGATGCTAACAGTGCTGGAAACAGCGCTGAGTCAAAGAGAAAGCAGTCTCTTGTTTAAGTAGCAGTGGTCAGCAGGACCCCAGGTGACCATATTATCAGCGTCTCTGGTTGGCTTTGAGTGGAAACAACATTTGGAAGGTTGGCAGGGTAGCTAAGGAACCTTCCACAAAGTTGAATTTGAAGAGAGTGGAGGTAGCTTAGTGTAAGAGGATAGGGAGTGGTTCACAGGCAAGGTGATACTCTCAACTCCAGCTGCCTCCAGGGCACTGGGGCCAAGGCCTTCATCTGTAAGGGCTTTGTCAGCCTCTGGCTCAATCTCTTGTGATGAATGGAGGCCTAAGGAGCTATGGGCAGAGCTAGGAACAGATGATGACCTGGTTTGCACAGTTCTTCGCATCTTCTGAGGTGTAAGTCAGCACGTAGGTGGAACTGAGAAACTGTGGTATGCAGAGACCGCAGGCTCACATGGAAGCTGGCTGCATCCTCACTTGGAAGTTGGGAGGTGCTGTGCACACACACTGTGATGCATGCTTATTTTGATGAGAATGGCTTTCCTGTCTTAGCATGGTGTACTGTCCTTTGCAGTCACACTGTCTGCCTTACCCTGTGCTTTGAGTGCCAGGAGTCAGTACTTTGCAAGCTTGTGGACCCTTCTCTCCACTTTTGATATATGACAAAGTAACCTTAAAACTGTGTAGTTCATTCTAACCGTGACATGTCTTCCCACTCTGAGGACATTGTGGGTTTTACTTTAGCAGACTCTTGGTCAGCTCAAAGCATTCTAATGGCTTTTTCTTGGTCCTAGTAAAAGTCTCAACTCTTCCAGTGAGCACAAAACTTCCTTTTTATCTGGTTCTGTTCTCTGCTCCTGCATGGTTTCTCACAATTCCCCCAGACTCAGCCTGACTTTGAATATTCTAGTGTTCTTGACCTTTCCACTAGCGTTGCTGTGCTGGTCTCTACTACCTCTTGACAGCTGTTCACACTTCACATCTCACCTTTGATGGCATTTCCTTTGGAAGCTGTTCCTGAAACTTTAATCCTAACTACAAAAACAAAACAAAACAATACAACAACAACAATAATACCTACTCAAGCTAGATTTGATGGACACATGCCTTTAATCCTACTGTTGAAGAACTCAAGAGGCAGAGGTCTCTCTGAGTTTGAGGACCACCAGGTTTACAGAGTGAGTTCTAGGACATCCAGGATTACACAGAGAAACCCTTACCCTTGTCTCAGAAAACTTAAAGAAAAGAAAAAGGAAATAGAACACCCGAGTAAGCCCTAGGAACCACGCTGCTGCTTTGTTCTCATAGCTGCTGTTCTTGCTTTGATATTATTATCTATTATATCTTTATTATCACTGTGAATATGCAATTACCAAGGTAACTTATAAAAGAAAGCATTGGGGGCTTGCTTACAGTTTCACAGGGTGAGTCTATGACATCATGGTGGGAAGTAGTGCTGCAGGCAGGCATGGTGCTAATGCATTAGCTAAGAGCTTATATGCTGATCAGAGAGAGAAGACTGGGCCTGAAATCCCAAAGGCCAACCTCAGTGACACACCTCCTCCAACAAGGCCACACCTCCTAATCCTTCCCAAACAGCTAAGGAGTCCCTGGGGGACATTCTCATTCAAACTGTCATACACTAGCCTGGAACTCACTGTGTAGACTAGGCTGGCCTTAAACTCTTTAAAGATCTCCTGTGCCACCTTGCTCCACTCCACTGTATTTTTAGAGTCAAGGTCTCTGACTGAACCAGGATCTCAGTGATTCATCAAAACTAACTGCTCACCGAGCCCCAGGGGTCCTCTTGTCTTTACCTCCAAGCTCTAGAATTGTAGGCATGAGACACCACACCTTGCTTTACAAAAACAACACATGAGTTCTAAGGATGTGAACTGAGGTTCCCCTGCATGTTCAGCAAGCACTTTACTGACTGAACCCCAGCCAGGTGATGCCCCTTGTAAATGTGCATCCTCTAGCACAGGTGATGGGGTGGGTGAATTCCACTTGGGAATCTGGACATAAAAGTAAGGGTGAGGGACATGGCTCTGAGTGAAAGTGCTTGCACAGGAGTGAGCGCCCGAGTGTGGATTCCCAGAACCCTCTTCAAAGGCAGGGCGTGGCACCATAGGCCTGCCTTCCCATTGCTGTAAGACAAAGGCCTTCCTGGCTAGCTAGTCTAGCTGTCAGTGAGCTCAGGAGTAGAGAAAGACCCATGTCAGTGAAACCAAGGTGGAGAGTGATGAAGAAAGATCCCAGTGCCAACCAAGTGTGTATAGAGTGAAAATAGAGGGACAGTAAGCCTGGCTGTGCCTGTCACAAGGCTGAATGGAGGGGGTGGGGCCCTCGTGCTGTTGAGCCTGCGAGGACACATGAGCAGACAGAGTCACCACAGGATTAGATGGTCGTCTGTTTTGCCAGTTTCTTCCTCTGCTTGGGTTAGAATCTTCCAGAGATGTTTCCTGATTTTTGAGCTGTTGCTGTTTTCTGCTCCTTGCTCTTAAGTTGATGTTTTTTGTGGTGGCATCTGGTGAGGTGACTCTGGGGTGCTGTGTCTAGCAGTGGCTTTGTCCTCCTTGACGACTCACAGGCCCCTGGTAATTACCCTTCCTATATTTTTCCTCTGGTTGACAGATTTTTCACTGTGGACTGGAATGTACTTTCTGGAGGCCAGAGGCAGGAGCATGCCGGTCACTGTCACTGTTCTCTCTATGTCCAATTCCACCTGATATAAAGTATTCACAGAGGCAGCTGCGGTGCTCCTGTCGGCTTTGTTCTGCTTCCTGTTAGTGCAGATGTTAAGATTTCCATTGCTGTGAGGAGACGCCATCAAAGCAACTTGGGGAAGAAAGAGTTCATCATTAAAGAAAGTCAGGACAGGAACTCAAGATGGCAGGAAACTGGAGGCAGGAGCTGATGCAGAGGCCGTGGGCAGTGCTGCTTGCTGGCTTGCTCAACATGCCTTGCTCAGCTTGCTTTTCTGTAGAACCCAGGACCACCAGCCTAAGGATGGCTCCATCCATACTTACCTCCTTACCTCCCATCAATCACTAATTAAGAAAATGCCCCACAGTCTTGCCTATTACCTGATTTTATACAGCCATTTTTTTACTTGAGTTCTCCCCCTACCCCCACCCCTCCCTTTGGCATCAAGTTGACAAAACCAGTCCACACAGTGTCTTTGTAGATATTCAGAATTTAAGATTTCTATCACAGTTTCTTTTGTTTCTAGTTTATTGCTTTAGTCTGAACATTACTAATTTTCACTATGGTAAAAATGACCTATTTACTAACTATATCCCATTTTAAGGCCAGCTGGGTTAAAGGCTGTTGTGAGTGATTGGAACTGTGGAAGCAGAGGAGCCCTCAGAGTGGATTGTTGTTTCTCTGAAGTTCACCATCTCCCTCCACACATGCAGTGTAGTGGCCAGCTCACCGTCACTCCCTGCATTTAGTGTGGGCCCAGGCAGAGTGGTAGCAAACTTAGGGCAGCCCTGGCTGTTTGGTGTCCATCGAGGAAACGAGCCCAGGTGGTGCTGGGATATGACTCCTGGTTCTGCCCTGTTCTCTCACTCTCTTCTCACTGATAGTGAAGGCCTAAGGATGGCTGAAGGCTCTGGTTTTCTGGCTTCATTGTAGTTGTGCTTTTTACTCCAGCTATGTTTCAGATTTGTAGTAAATTATCTCCTTCAAACCTTGTCTCGTAACTTGATCCGTCCTCCGTCCCTGAAGATATTCTTGACATGTTCTGTTTGCTGAGTTTAGCATTTCTGTACTAATTCATGGCTGCATTCTTGGTCTTTTTGCTTCTTCTCACAAATGTCTGTTCTTTGGCTTCTTGCCCTCCCCTGTACATAGTCTCCCTAACCTGAAACATTTCTGATCCCCTGGACTCCTGTGACTGCCTGATGGAGCTTCCATCAGTAAGTGAGAGTCATGCCTCCTGTGGGAGTCCACCCAGATGCCCATCACTAGCTCTGCTCTGGACACATGGCACCAGATTTCTCTCTGTTGCCATAGCTGTAGCCCCTCTCACCTGCTGTCTCAGTGAGTCCTGGCCTAGTAAGTAAGCATTTGGTGAGTGAGTGCCCACCTCACGTGGCCACTCGGCCACCAACTGAGATGCAGGAAAGGATGTGGTCATGCTCTCTTGTAATAAACACTTGGATAGTGCCTGTGAAACCGCAGGCGCTCAGCTGACAATGTATCTGTTGGGTATATTGTTGAATTATCTGGTGCATGTCATTGTTCTTTATTGTATGTCACATCCCAGGGGATTTAGTGACCGAGCAAAGACCAGGTTTTTCTGTGAGTGTATATGTCAACCTGAAGACCTGTAAGATCCAATGTCACACATATAGAGTGAGGCGACAGTGGCCATCACTATGCACAGGACATACTGGTCACAACCTAGCAAGAGAGGTAAGTGGTCTCCTCAGAGCTACAACATTTGGGTTTTAACTTAGTCCCCCTTAGTACAACAAAAAGGGAGGCTCCTCAGAAACAAAAGGCTAAGCAGTGTGCTTGACCTTGCTGTGCCCAGAGGGCTGGTTGTTTATATAGTACTCTGTTGCATGCAGTGGCCTGACCTGCTAGAGTTGAGCCCCACAGGGGCTAGGTTGGTACTTTCTTTGTTGTGTCTGCTATGCTTTGCAAAGGACCAGTTAAATGGCAGTCAGTAAAATGAAGTTCACAGTCATCAGCACCAAGTAGCTGGTTTTGCTTTTGATTTAGAATCAATAGCTCTTTAGGAGAAGAGCATCATTAAGAGTTTTCTCAAAGCAAATAATAAGCAGAGTGCCTGTGCCATGGAGACAACAGTTGGTTTGGCCTGGGGTTCCGAGGGTCTTACCTGCTAAGCTCACTCAGTGTACCCGGCTACCCTTATCTAGTGGTTTCTTTATCCTGTACATGACCAGTTGCAATCCCAGACAGGCGAGAGCGGGCAGTGAGCACGTGAGTGAGCTCTGCTCAGACAGCGCTTCTGCTAGAAGCAGATTGTGGAACAGCTGCTGTGCCATGCAGGTGAGGGCGGTGACATAGAGCTGAGAAACCAGCTCTTAATAAAGATCAATACTGGGGCTGGAGACATGGCCCAGCGGTTAGAGCATCCTCTACTCTTCCAAAGTTCCTGAGTTCAATTCCCAGCAACCACATGGTGGCTCACAATCATCCTTAGTGGGATTCGATACCTCTTCTGGTGTGTTTGAAGATAGCTACAGTGTACTCATATAAATAAAATGAATCTTAAAAAAAAAAAAGATCAATACTGCATAGGCTTGCTGTACCTTTGTGAGGTTCAATTTTATTTCATTCACTTTATTGGGTATTGAGTTGACTAATTAGATATTAAGAAAAAATGTAGGGATAGTCTCTCCTGCTATGCGAACTTTAGGGAGTACTAAGCTGACACAAATGATGGCTGTTCATTAAATATCAGTGACTGAGTTCCATCCTACATCACATCTGATGAACCTAGCAGATATTTAGGTGTATGTAGTAGGAGACCTGACTGGCCCAGTCATGACCAGACCTTACCCTTGGAGCCTGGGCGTGTCACCTGTGGCAAAAGGTGCGACTGAGTTGTGGCTCTTGAGAAGTGCATGCTAGGCTCAGCCCTGTGGATTCACATGCTTTGTACACTGACTTGGTACAGGCTGAGTTCTGACTGCATCCTGTGCCTCTGTGGGTCCACGCTTGGCCTGGCTTCAGCCTGCACTTAGGATTATCTTCTGGCAGGACTAGAGTACTGGCTATAGTTTCCAACCTTGATTGCTAATTATCAGGGTGTGAGGCATCATTGGGAGGGTGTGCTGGGAAAGGGATTGGAGAGAGGGTCTTACTCTGTGGCCTATGCAGACCAAAGCTCTTGGGAATTTCTGTCTCAGTCTGCAGAGTATTAGGATTCCAGTGTGATCCATGCAGAGTACTAGGATGCAGGTGTGATCCATGCAGAGTACTAGGATTCCAGTGTGATCCATGCCTGGCATGAGTCATTTGTTTGCTTTTGCATTCCAGCTTGTGCCTCCCCACCTTATTTTAATTACTTTTTTTGTAGAATTGGGATGGTACCTGGGGCCCTGGGCTTGCTGGATACACACGATACCATTGGACTGTATCTCCAATCAAATTGTATATTTTGAATTTATAAAACATTAATAGAGATTTATACATCAAAAGTGTACAAAAAGTTATGCACAAAATTGTGTTACTCCCCATCCCTATACGCATCTGCCCTGTGTCTAATTGCTGTAGGTATATCTATCTTTCTTATGCTTCTTTAGTCGTTTTTCTTTGGGTTATTTTTACACAGACATCATACTCCTGGGAGCCACTCACACCACTTCTGGGGACCTTAGTACTCATTTAGCACTGGACACTCCACCAGTATCAGCCACTGTTGCTCACAGGCCCTCAGCATGCTGGGAACATTCCACACTCTGGTCCCTGTTGTTAAGGCTGTGTCTCTGAGGTGAACCATAGTATCACTGGGCCACCAAGATACCCTGCAGGTGTTTTTTTTTTTGTTGTTGTTGTTGTTTGGTTATAGTTGTTTTTTCCAAGATAGCATCCCCTGTCATTTTGTATTCTCATAGTAGCACATAGAGAGCCTCCTTGCAGAACCCAGAATTTCTGAGTACCACAGGCCAGTACATGTGTCTGTTTTTAATCTTAATTCTCATTTTTAGTATAAAGTGAGGTTGACTGTTTCTGTATAGCTAAGGGCTACTGTCATAGTTTTACTGTGAGTTGTTAGTTCATGTTTGCACCCCCCCCCATTTGTCTTGATAATTCCATTTCCAGACTTTGAGTTCCTGGGTGATAGCTCAGATCTCCTGACCTTCCTGTGTTCCTGGCTGCCTCTGGTTATGGACACTTTTCTAGGAGTGAGAAAGCAACCACCAGAGTTACCCTGAGAACAGAGTTGGGGATCCAAGGGGTGGGAGTGGAGCTTGCATTTCCTCTCAGGATAATGGAGTCTGCCTTGTGAGGTTCTCTGGGACAGATACAGTCCCTTCAGAGTGACTAAACCCTTTACACTTTTCATGACATCAGCTCAGGCAAGTGCTCTATATGTCTGAGACCACATAACTCAGTGAGTTGAAGCAGTGCCACCCTTAATCCCAGCAGTGCCTCAGTATGGCAGGGGCAGGTGGTCCTAAGAGTCCAGGCCAGTCAACAAAAGACAATGAAACAAAACCACCACAAAATTCCCTAAAACAACAACAACAACAACAAAAATGTAGCTAACAGAGATGAGATTTAGCTCAGTTGTATTCTGAGTGTCTTCTGCCTAGATGTGAGGTCAGTCCTTGCCACTTAAGAAGAGCACATTCTCAGAACGACCCCTGGAGCTGGCCTCTGAGGGTCACACTGTGCCTCTGAGTTTGAAGGTTAGGGCTGGTGTAAGCATGTGCTATGCCATGGAGTTTCGAGAGTAGGGACTGGGTCCACTCTCTGGCTTCATTTGTGCTGCAGAGTCTGACTTCCCTGAGGCCCATCTCCTGGAAAGCATCCTTCCTGGCCAGGCCAGGCCAGACTGACTTCAGCTGAATGAGCGTTGCCTGCTAAACTTGGTTTCTGCAGAACCAGACAGCAGCAGTTGAGACTTAGACTGTTCTACTTTGGATCCTTAAATGGAATTTATTTTGAGTTTTGAATGAAATTTATTTTACCTTTAAAAGCGGGGCCATGAGGACTAAAATCACATGGCTTATTGGACCTGCCAATTATAGTTAGTTCTGATGGCTGCTCTTTTGTTCTTTAGCTCAGTAAAAAGAAACAAGCAACCTCTGAGCCTCTGTCACCTAGGTTGCCTCTATATTAGCAGTGGCTGATGAGACAGGGCCTATGGTAGTCTTCTCCTGAAGGCCTGAGGACAGGCACTGCCTCTGCTTCTGGAGTAGGTTTAGGGGAGCATCATGGCCAAGTGTCAGCTCCTGCCTTGGGTCTTCAGTCCAGCCTTCCTTCACACAGCCTCACACAGGTCCCTTTAGCCTTTGCTTTCCTCTTCCCATTTATTCTTTCAGTATGGTGACTCTGTCACTCCCTGAGAGTCCATTCCTTCATCCTTCAGGCTCAATCTGAGACACAGCGTTGTCTGTACTGCTTTCTGTAGAGCTGAGTTTCACCCATGCTGTGTTCCTTTGTGCATGTCTTGCATTTTCTTGTATTTTGTTACTCTTGTTCTCTACACTAGCAGTAGTTTTTCTAGGGCAGTGGCATAAATGGACTGTTGAATCCTTAGCCAGCTCAAGTGCATATGTGGAAACCCAAGTCAGCTGATGCCCTCAGTCATGTTATAATGGGCAGTGGGTATGAATGCGGTAAACATGACTTCATATGTCCCCAGCCATGCTATAGTGAATAGTGGTTATGCATGGGATAAACATGACCTCATATGTCCCCAGTCATGCTATAGTGGACAGTGGGTATGCGTGGTGTAAACATGACCTCATGATGCTAAAAACATATAACTTCTATGCTTCCCACCTATTGTAGATAAATTAGGTACTTTGTATTTTGGAAATGGCCTGGCCTAAAAATAGCACTTACAGTGTTTGCAAACATTTATCAAGTGTCTCCATGTGCTCAGAGCATGTCTGCATAATGTTTAAGGCCATAGATGACCTTATGAGTCAGAAAATATTCTTCTGTCCTCTGACAGCTGCAGCTGGGCAGGAGCACATGCACTTTTATGTCCCCGTTGGCAACATTATTCTAAGAGAAGCTAGATGCACCACCACCCTGCCCCGGAGTCTGTGATAGGTGATTTATTTACTCACAGGACAGTGCAATCCTGAATGGAGAGTGCTCTGCTCTGGAGCAGTAGCCAATATGCCATCTTGTCTACCAAGTCACTGGAACATCCCAGGGTGAACAGAGGAGGCCTACTCTTTCTAGAGCAATGGAGGAAATGATGTGCTGTTCTAAGCCCTAGCGTTGCCCTTCATTCGTCAGGAGCTGCTAGTTTCCAGGATCCCACCTGCCTTTCAGGTATTTTCCATGTTTGCTGTGCAGAGAAACCAAAGATGCCTCTTTGCAGCTGGCTGATTTCCCGCATATACTTGATACTTTCTTCTAGTGTTTGGAGATGATTGTTAAGCACCCCAATTGCTACTGGGGTAATGTGGGGTTTTTTTGGGGGGGGGATATGATAATCCTTTACATTATTGGCATGTCTGTGTCTTAGGTTTCTATTACTGTGATAAAACCTTGACCAAAAAGCAACCTTGGGAGGAAAGGTTTATTTCATCTTACAACTCTCATCACAGGAACTCCAGGCTAGATATTCAAGGCAGGAAGATGAGAGAGGGGCAGGAACTAAAGCAGAAGCTGTGGAGGCGTGCTGCTTACTGGCTTGCTCATCATGGCTTGCTCAACCTGCTTTCTTAGACAGTTCAGGACCACTTTCCTGCGGTGGCACCACTCACAGTCTGGGCTTCCCATATCAGTCATTAATCGAGAAAATAATAGACCCAGGGCTGTCTGGTTGGGGCATTTCTCAATTGAGGTTCTGTCTTTCTATACTATTTTCTACCTTGTGTCAATAGAGCCTGCATATCCTGCTTTTGATAAATAAAAGTTCTGTAAAGATTTTTACCTATCTGGGCTCTTCCTTAAAATCTCTGATCATCCTTTGGGAAGTGCTTCATGTGAGCACATTTAGTTTGGCCATGTGTTGTCCCCATTACTCAGGCACAGAAGCAGAGAAATGGCTTAAATGTCTGCACATTTGCCTGTTTGTGTCTGTAGCTGTGTGTGTGTGTGTGTGTGTGTGTGTGTGTGTGTGTGTATTTGTAAACTTTCTGTCCTGGGCACTTTCCCTGTGTCCTCAGCTTTCTGTCACCCACCTGTTTCCCATCTTCTCATCTGGCTCAATTTGGAGCCAGTTTCATGTGTCATGCTGCTCCATTCATTTCTAAAGAGAACAGATTCTTTAAGCGTGCAGTCAATGTGCGTAGGTCACAGATGAGGGCATCATTGATTGAATCATCTACTCTGCTGATCCATAGGCATTCTCTATTACTCAGTCCTTTCTGAAGCTCATTCCCTGTTCTGTCTGTTTTCATCCCCCCCCCCCTAAATGAACTGATTAAAGAAGTGAGTTTCTCTGCATCCTGTGGAATTTAATGTTTCTGTGGTTTGTTGACTCCTACCCCAGTAGCAAACCACACTGGCATTTGTCCTTGGAATTCCTCTGTATGGCAGGTGAACCTAGAGGCTTATAAAGATTCTGGTGCTCAGGGGTGCTTCAGAAGTGGTTCTGCGAGCTTCTTTTCATGTGTACAGAACTCTTGGTTTTCTTCTGCCTGGCTCCACTCGCTGGGAGGATGGCGCAACAGTACCCCTGGCATCCCTTCTTGCTGGTTAACTGGGTTGTTTATCTACACTTCCTCTCCACTTATTGGATAGCTTAAGTCACTACATTTAGGAAGACCAGAGTCGATATACTGCCCTTTATATGCCTGTTTTAAAGTAGTAGGTTTCTCATAGGTAACCAGTAAAGGATGTGGGCATGTGTGTGGCCAAGCTCTTTGGTGCATTCTGCATTGGTAATCATTGATATTCACTGTATTTTGGCATTGGCAAATGGAACTATTCCTGTTAGCTCCTGGGTCTTTGATGCAGGCCCAGGAATGTTTGATTGCCTCTATTCTGTGAGGTTTGACAAGTCAGGGTATTCTGTGTTTATTCCATGCATCCTCCACCCCAAGTCCTATCTCTGAGGAGTCCCTGGTTTTTGTTTTGCTTGTTTGTTTATTCCTGGGATGGCATATTTAGAGAGGTTAAATCCTAGCCACAGGAGTGCACATCGGCCACACCCAGCCCTTTTCCTCTGTGAGCATTTGCTGACTCAGGTGTCAGGCTCCAGGGTTTCTCTTTGATCCTGTGGTGATGGGTGGTGGTGCTGCTCCTTTTCTTCATCGCCCTTGTCTTCCTCCTCCTCCTCCTCCTCCTCGAGTTCAGGTGGCTCACGGTGGGACGTTTCAGCTTCCATTTAACCCTGCACTGTACTCAACAATTTCAAAAATGATGGCAACGCTCCCGCCAGTGGTCTTTGAGAGTTGTCCTTGGGTGTCTGCTTTTCCTCTGATGACAGGCTTAGGTGTGGGCACTTTACCCTATGTCATGGTCCCTGGGAAGAATTCTGTCTGTCTTTTCAATAGCTACCTGGGTGTGTAATCAAATCCATTTGTTTGATTTTGCTTACAACTTAAAAAATTATTTAGGGGCTGGAGAGGCTGCTTACCTGCTGCTCTTGCTGCAGAGGACCTGAGTTTGGTTCCCAGCACCCACATGGCAGCTCACAACCATCTAACCCCAGTTACAGGAGACCTGATGCGATCTTCTGACCTCTGTGGGTGCCAGACGTGTACCAAAAAATTATGCATAATTATTTTTAAATTAAAATTTCCTTTAAAAAAAAACATATGTACATGAACATCTGAGTGTACTTCAGTGCCTACAGAGGTCGTAAGAGTGCTTCAGATTCCCTGGAACTGGACTTGGGGTGGAAGATGAATCAAATGAACACAGAATACCTTGTCAAACCTCACAGTTAGCTCAGAACCAAATGTAGGTCCTCTGCAAGAGCAGCCAGTGATGTACTACTTAGCCATCTCTCCAGCTCCTTCTTCCGTCTTCTAAGGTCTTATAAAACAAAATTAGTTTTGCTTTGTAATTATGTAAAACTTATCCTGATTCCGAAGTTAAATGCATTGAAGGATGTGAGGGCAATCTGGCTGCTAGTCCTGTTTCCTCAGCACCCTCGCCGCCTCGGGCAGCACTTAGTGTTTCAGTAATGGGTGGTATATACATCCAAGATTGGGTTTTCTTCTTTCTTGTGTGAATGGTCGACGTTATGCACATGATTTTCTTCCTAATGTTTCTCATACTATATCAGATTAGAACACAAGGTCCCCATTAGAGTTAAAGCTCTGTTCTTTTCTCAAACTCAGAGCTATTTTATGTTGGGCCATTGATTTGTCATGGAGGTGAGCATGCTTCTACATTTTGTGAGAATTAATTGCAGGATGGCTTTACCTTTCAGCTGGCAATTGTGACAACCAAGCAAGCATGCCACAGATGCTACCGAAACCTCAGGGGAAGTGCTCCAGCTAAGAACAGTGCTTCCTCTGTGGGGCCTCGTAAGCAGGACTGGGGAAGTGAAAAGAATCCTTTATTTTAGGAGTGGAGTAGCCTGATCTATAAGTCAGAGTTTCTATTTTGGGCTCTTACCTCTTTTTCAAATCAAGGAAGGAGGAATTGTTGAATAATGCATGAGAGAAAGAGACAGTTTTACAAACCTCATGTGAAGCTGCTCTCAGGCAGCTCCACGGTGGAGCCTGAGGCGTCCCTTCTCACGCTCTTCGGCGTCAGTGTTGTTGTTGCTCACCTCCTGGATGTCCCTACTAGGCTCCTGAAACAGAGATCTTCAGTGTGGCCCCACACATGGATGCTCCTGTTCTTTCTTGTGGTAGAAATCCAGGCTGTTCTGGGTGTCAGTTGGAGGGCAGTGCAGACATTTGGCTAGGGCTAGTGCAGTACTCCAAAGCGTGTCCGAGACTGTGCAGCTATACTGGTGAACTCAAGTCCCAGCATGGGTCCTGCGATGCTGAGAGCAGAGTGCTGCTGGCAAGACAGGGGCTGTCTAGAATTATCTATGCTCCTCAGTAGCCCATTATGCCAGTCTCTACTCAATTTTCTGAGTTCTACATGATTGTTTTGAAAGGTGAGCGAGCAGAATTATGGAGGATGCATCTGTGTACCCCATGAGTGAAGTTTGTGACTACAGACCCCATGAAGATGGCTCCTGATACCTGAACGGATACACTATAGACACTTAGCACTCAGGGATGCTACATCTGGCACGGGAGTGGTAAAGGTGGAGGCTATCACTTTTTCTCACAAGCCCTTAGGGTCTGCTATTTGGTTTTTTGCATGCTCTCCAAGCTTGGTCTTTCATGGTGGCGTGCAGTTCCAGAGGTGCTGCTCTGCTCTTCCTCTGTAACACGTGCCATTTTTTGTGTAGCATGAGGCCTTGAGAGGTAAGGCCTGCCTCTTAACATTTGGTCAATGTCACAGATGCTATGGCCTTTGCGATCTTCAAGGCATTCTGTGACAACATGAGCCAAGGCTGAATGACAGACATCGTCAGGAGCTGTTGTGAACAGGTCTTAGCCGGCCTGGTATCTAGTGAGTGGTGCTGGTCCTCCGGGCCAGAGTGCAGGCTGCCCATCCATTCCATTGCCCACTTTGAGATCTCCAGTTTCCCTTTTCTGTTCTCCTGGCTGGCTAGGACATGGAGTGTTCCAGATAACCAACAACTGTTGATTATACTTGGAGAAGGTTGGGGCACAGATCTCATTCCAGAGAGAGTGTGATAGAGGTTGGAAGCCCTGGTGAAGGCTTGTGCCAGTGAGTGACAAGTGTTGCTGACTAAGAGCTTTGAGAAAGCATTGTAGTCTTGGGATTCTCTGCACCAGAAAACAGGTCTGAGAAGATAGTGGGGATGTTGGCTTGCTTCAGGAAAGAGATTGCTTGTCCCTTGTAACAGAGCACAGAGCACAGGGGCAGCTTGAGTGGCAGTGGATGGACTGTGAGCAGCTGGGCTTGCCAGGCAGATGTTCTTTTTGTTTTGTTTGTTCCTGCTTGTGCCTATTTGCACAATTCAGGAACTCTGCACTACTCTGCTCTAATGCCACCAGGGTAATGAGCTGGTAATAAGGTTGGAGCATGGAGCCTGGCTTTAAAATTGCTCTGCCATGTGTGTGCTGTGTGACTTCCTATCTGTAAAACAAGAAGTGCCAGCGTTGTCTACACTGTAGTGTGGTAACAAGAGAAAAGGGACCTTAGAAAGTGAACCCTCAGAATGTATCCTGAGAGCCCATGTGGCCTCTGGCAGTTCTCCTGCCCAGAGAAAAGCTCTGCCTCACATAGGCCAGCCCTGCGCTGTTCGGGGGTTTCGAAGAGAAAAGCTGGCAGGTTGCACCATGGATAGGTCACTGCCCAAGGGCTGAGCTAAAGCCTTCCATGGAAGTAGCTTTTTGCCTTGGGTGTACTGTTTCTCTCCCTTCTAACTCTCCATAGAATGCAGACTGCAGCACGAGATACAGTGAAACTGTGTGCCCAGAGAAGGAGCTGTCACATTCACACAAAGGGAGCAGAAGGAGACATCTCTGGTACTTTTGGAACCAGGGTCTTTCTTAGCAGTCATTTCAAATGAAACACATAGCTGAGTGGTGGTGGCGCAAGCCTTTAATCCTAGTACCTGGGAGGCAGAGGCAGAGGCAGAGGGGCAGAGAGAGAGAGGCAGAGAGAGGCAGAGGTAGAGGCAGAGGCAGAGACAGAGACAGAGGCAGATGAAGCTCTGTGAGTTTGAGGACAGTCTGGTCTACAGAGCAAGTTCTAGGGCAGCCAGGGCTACACAGAGAAACTGTCTTGGGGAAAAAAAAAGATTCAGATGAAGCATATAGACAGTATAGGCAACCTGAAAAATGATCGGCTGCTAGAACTGGCCAGAGAGTGACCTGTTAACTCTGAACTTATACACTCTAAAGGCTCCTTTGGGGCTGGTGAGATGGCTCAGTGGGTAAGAGCACCCGACTGCTCTTCCGAAGGTCCAGAGTTCAAATCCCAGCAACCACATGGTGGCTCACAACCATCCGCAACGAGATCTGGCGCCCTCTTCTGGAGTGTCTGAAGACAGCTACAGTGTACTTGCATATAATAAATAAATAAATCTTTCAAAAAAAAAAAAGGCTCCTTTGGAGATCAGGGACTCAGGATGCATAGGCGTCTGGCCAGGCCTAGCAGTTAGTGGGTCAGCTGGAGGGGAGGTAACTCAGGGATGCTGAAGATGCTGTGTCCACTTCCTGTTGCCATGGTGAGTTGCTTTGTTTGCAGGTTTGTCCAGCATCATTTTCCCACATCCCAAGATGCTGATTGAGCTGTAGGCAGCCAGTTTGGGCCTTGCCTCTAATTCTTATCCCTGTCCAGCAGCCTGGGTTCTTCAGGTCTCCAGGTGCAGCTCAGGTCATTGCTCACATAGCAGAGACTCAAGAGGTCCATGTACAAAATAAGAACTGGTTTTTGTTTTCTTTTCTATGAAGGGATTGAAGTGGGAAACCAGTCATGTCTTGATGGCACCAGGGAAAAAGACATACAGAACAGCATCTCCATGGGAGTCTTTAAAGGGAAATGAAATGTTGTAATGGAGTGGAATAGTGCCTGAGTTACATAATACCTGCCCTACATTCTTCCTGATAAAAGTCAGCCCCACTGGCTATGTTGAGACCTATGAGGACTGGTAGAGCACTCAGCTAATGGAAGGCAAAGGACTGCAAATGAAGTAAAGGTAGTCTAGAAGTGACTCATGTACACATGTGACACATGTATCCAGAGACAGGATCTAAGGGTGTGTGTGTGTGTGTGTGTGTGTGTGAGAGAGAGAGAGAGAGAGTGAGTCTGTCTGTCTTTTTCCCGTGGCTGTTATCTCCAGGTATCAGGCTACTTGAGTTTGAGGTTCTAGTTTTTGTAGATGAATCTGTGGTGAGACAGGAAATACAGTGGAGTGGCAAGCTGCAGCAAGGCAGGAATTTGGCCAGAGATTGCCCTTGGAGGCACACCTGGGAGTGCACACTGTGAGACACAATGCCAGGTGATCAGAACTGCCTAGACTGAGGCAGGAGGAACATAGCTCAGAGAGCTGAGGAGTAGCAGCTAAGAGTCAGCAGGCAGCTGTGCTGGTCAGATATTTGTCATCCGGAAAGATGGAACCTCAGTTGAGACGATGCTTCCATCTCACTGGCCTACAGGCAAATCTGTGGGGTATTTTCGTGATTGCTGATTGCTGTGGGAAGGTCTAACCCACTATGGTATTTCTGAGTTGTATGGTAAAGCAGATGAGCAAGCCAGTAAGCAGCATTCCTCCATGTTATCTGCTATAGTGTCTGCCTCCATCCAGGTCCTGGCCTTGAGCTCCTGATCTGACATCCTTCTTGATGGACTGTGAGCTATGAGAAGAAACGAGCCCTTTTCTCCATACCCATGGTGCTTAGCACAGCAACAGAATGCAAAGTGGGACACAGGAAAGCCAGATGAGGGACTGGTGGCACCCAAGTGCCAGGTGTGGAACCACAGGCTCTGCTGTGCTGGGTCTGGAAGGCCTTAGGCCTGCAAGATTGGGCCAAGTGCTGCTATAGTTAATAAAAACAGCCTGAAGAGTGGCAAGGAGACAGATAATCTTGCTGTGTATTCTTTCTCATTTGTGTGTGTTGGTGTGCTCCCTGAAGGAGTGCTGTTACTCTTGATCTTCTTGTCTGTCTGTCAGCCAAAGAGAAAGGAAGAGCCCACCCTCATCAGCTGGGCAACTCTGCTGTGCTCTGCTGACATTTAACTCTTGCCGTCTGTTCTGTTCTCCTCACTCTCCCCTTGAAGAGGTTTCTACAGATTATGATCTAACATGGGAGTGCACCGAGGCCTCAGCCTCTTGTCTGGAAGAGACAGTTATTCTCATGGTTTTTACCCAGGTCCATGTTTTACAGTAGCCCTCTTCTGCCTGCTCACTGAAGGCTTGCTTTCCTGGTTCTTCACCATAGACATACAGTGTGTTTCATACAGGAAAACATCCATTACTGGGTACTGCTGAGGGCTGGCCAGCCACGGATGAGATGGTAGCTTGTCTGATGGCTATGTCTGACGGGTGCTTTGGTACAGATGTGGGATGTGTTTCTTAACATGTTCATGTCCATGGCTTGGATCAGAAGTTAGCTATCAGGGCAGTGCATCATCTGCAGGGAACCTCCAGCTCAGCCAAACTGATTTGTTTAAAACAACTCTCAACAATAAGGAAAAGTGGAGGCTCTGAGCCCATGGTTTCAACCTTCCAAGTACAAAGGCTAGTGCCACTACACTGGAAGGTTTATTTATGTAAAAACAAAATTCAAAAAACAAATAAACAAACAAAACTGGCAAAGACAGGCTCCATTCTCACAGTCCTGGTTGAACAGGGCAGTGGTGCCGGAAGTCCTAGAGAGGTAGAGGACATGTTGCCACTGCTTCACAGGGTTTCCAAGCCCAGCTAGGGGTTTGTCAAGAGGAGACTCTTTCTGCATGCAGCCCTTTTTCTCTTCTTGTCATGGCTGTGGCTCTCCTTGAAGCATATTATTGCAACCCAAGTTTGTGATGGGCCCACACAGCTGCCTATGTGATGGGAGCAACACCATCCTCCAGCTCAGCAGCCTAGCCTTCTTATACCGTGGTGGCCTATAGTGGCCTCTACTGTCCCTGTGAGAGTGGGAGTCAGATCAGTGAAGAACATGGCAGGGACTGCAGAATCCCTTCTCAGGAGCCCTTCCTGGACTTCACTAGCCTAGGAAGCTGTGTGCTGTCACACAGGCAGATGCTGGCTGGGGGCCATCACTGGGAAGGAATGGAGTCCAGAGCACCAGGCTTCCCTTGCACCAAGTTACTCATTGTTATGTTCTCCTCCTCTGCTGCAGGCTCCAAAACCCACGTGACCTATTTTATTACATTGTAAGATTTGGCTTTTTAGGAGGAATGCCTAGCGTGATAGGTGGTGTTTTAGGGTGTTTTGTTGTTTTGAATGTCCAATGAAAACATCCATAAATCCCCCAAACTCCTTGATGTCTCACCTGCTGCTGTGCCTTTCACTCCACAGAGCCATTATCCAGGCGTCCTCATTTTGAAACAAAACCTTACGTGGTGTGGTGACATTTAATTTAGTGTTTCTCATTTCAAAGCCCTTAAAAATATTAATTAATTCCTGTCAACCCCCAGGAGGCACATTATTAATATCCGAAGTGCCTTTCATGCTGGTCCATTAATGTGTCCTCTCAGTGTGATAGGTAAGAAATGAGGTTGAATCTACTTTTTTTAAATTTTAATTTTTTTTTCAATCACACAAGATAAGACCTTGCTAGAGCCAAGGTCAGAAATAACGAATCCCTAATTTTATTAAGATCTTCGCATGACTCCAGCTCTGTGCCTTTGGGTGTGCTCTGGGAGAACCACACTCCTGTGAGGTATAGTGTCTGGAGGCAGTAGATGAGTTTTCAATGGAGCCTTACAAATGCAGTTCGATAACTATGCAGAGGTGCACAGAGTCCAAGAAGCCACTGCCGCAGAAAGGAAATAGTGGGAGTAGAGAGCAGGGAGCTCCGGGCGTTTCCATCAGAGACTAGCAGTGATGGCAGCTGTACACGCAGACCTCCTCAGAATAGATGGCTGTGGCTCCTGGAGGGTAGGCCTGCCCTCAGTCTGAGTGATCTCTTCTTTATTTGATGTGGTCTCTTGTTGTCACCACCACCCCCATTCTTTCGTTCCTTCCATTTTTGAGACAGTGTCTCTCTGCGTAATCCTAGCTGTCCTGGAGCTCACTCTGTAGACCTGGGTGACCTCAGACTCTCAGAGATCCCCGGCCTCTGCAGCCTCTACCACCAGGAGGCACAGGATAGGCACTGAATCGTGTTCTAGCTGAGCTGCTGGCCCTGCCCTCCTCACTGCTCTGAGAGCTGAAGTCCTGCAGCTGCAGTTCATGATTTTGAAGTTAATTTAGATGGGAGAGGTTACTGTGCAGGAACAGAGACACATCCACCCCTAGAGCAGACTCTGGGCAGGGTCAGAATCTGGTTTGATCCCTGAGAGATGTGAATTGGAGCTGTGACCATGAGGCTTGGGCCTGCTCTGGCTCCTTTGTGAGACCAAGGAGGTTGAGAACATGCACTGTTGAGGAGTGTTCCAAGAACAGGATCATGAACAGTGATGGTGTTTGGGCCTTTTGGAAATAAATAGGGAGTGTGGACACGTACTTTCTCATAGGGAGTGTGCAATACACTGACTCATAGGGAGTGTGCACATGTACTGACTTATAAGGAATATGCATATGCACTAAGGTTAATTGACTTTTCTCATGTTGCCCAGTAAGATTCTGAGGGAGGAGAAGGCTGCTAAATCAGTAATGTCAGTGCTGGAGGGGCAGCTGGAGAGAAGTCGTGGTCCCCACTGCTGTCACCTAATAAGCATAGTCAGCCTTCTCTGGAGACGTCCCTTCCCTTCCTGCCTTAGTCATCTCAGGTCTCTGGTAGGGAAGCGCTCTAAGAGCCTTCAGGTGCAGGTAACATTTCTTCCTGGCAGTTACTTCTCTTAGTCCACACTCTACCTTAAATGTTTAGCCTCCAAGGACAACAGAGTCTTTGTTGGGAGCACTTTACATTAAGTGAAGAAGGCAGCTTTGCTATGGAGACCTGGCCACCTCTAGGGCTTGCAAACCATGAAGATAACTTGAATTTGGTTTATGATTTCCTTGTTATTTCTCTTGGTAGTAAATAGAAACATTTTCTGCTTTCCTTGTGTGTTCACAAAGAGAATAAATAGCCAATTTTGAGCCCCTTTTGGCTCCTCTTTGTCAGGTCCCAAAGAAACCTAGGACAGATAGCTATTTGCGGTGCCTATTAGCACACCAAAGCACACTCTGGCCACCAGGCTCACTTGGTTCTGTGACTCCTCCTAGTTCTTCCAACTGCACTGCCTGCTGTCATCCCCAGCCTCACCCAGGGCCTCTCTGCGCTTCCCCGTCTCTCCTCCATTTCAGCCGTGTGCTCCCTGGAGTCTTCTCTCTCTCCGTTATCTGGGGCCTTTGCTCCTCTTTACACTCACTTGCCCTCTCCCCCACTTTTCTGGCCTGGTTCAGTGGGACCCTTCCAGGTGCCTCTGGCTGTACTCTCCCTCACATATCCGATAAAACCTTCTCCATGACCATTACCTTATGGTGGTCAAAAGGATGTCATAACCGCTCCTAGGTATGGTGTTAATTTCAAAGATGGGAGGAGAAAGACCACCAACATACACCACCATGGCCAAATTAATTAAAGCAAGCTCTTTTATTTGTGTAAATGACCAAGGTGGGGTTTTAGAAGTTAGCTTTGGATGTGAGGAAGACTAGGTTTTTATAGCTCAGGGGTAGGGCGTTTCCAAATGGATGCAGTGGCCAAAAATAGGAGGGGTTAAAAGAACAGAGCTATAAGCATAACAAGTTAGTCATGAGGACCTCCGGGAAGAAAGACATGGCTGCAAGGTGGTGGTAACAAGAGGCGGTCTAACAAGACAGCGGTAACAAACCCTCGAAACGAAGGTCGGGTTGCAAGGTGGTTATTAACGTTTCAAACAAAGACATGATTGACACTCCTGGAACAGGCTGTACAGAGCCATTTGTAAGTAAGGTTACAGGTGGAGCATAGCTCAGTCCTTAAGGTTTAATCATACAGGAATGATTAATGCCTAAGATGGAGGCAGGCTGGTTCTTCAGTGGCTGAGGAGGAGAAAGGTTTTGTTGTAGATATGAGGGAGAATATTGCCAGAGGTTATCTGGAAGAGCCCAGAACAGGGATGGAAAGTAGTAGACTGAATCAGGCCATGAAAGGAGAGAGAGAATGGGAGAGTGAGAGAGAAAAGAGGAGAGAAGGCCAGAGAGGAGCCCAGAACCAAGAGAACAGTTTGCATTCTTTCTTTGGGACCTAACACTCTTTGTAACATGTTTTGAGGCTTGCCTTTCCATATCCACATTCTCTGCTTTTGTCATCCAAGAGCCTTCTTGGAAGTAGGAAATGTCCATCTTGACTCTTGAGTGTATACCCCCAACCCAAGCCCCAGTCTTGCAGCCTCTGATGGAGTCTGGGATGGCCTTGACCCTCTGACTCTGTTCAGGCTGTAGATCTGAGGAGAAGTGTTCCATACCTCTTACTCCTGTCTACTCAGCTGTGATGCACACTTGAATGCAGTCCTATGTAGATGGAGAAGGGTTTACTTTAATTACAGATGGCCAGGAGAAGGGTCTGCTAAAATGGGGTGTGGTGTGGTGCTTTGTCTGGCCAAAATAGCAACAGTGATTCAGAGGAAACTCCAAGTTTGAGCTCATTCGGGTCTTAGCACAGAGTCCCTTGCCCAGTGCTCCATGTTTGTGTAGCAAGTGAGCCACACTTGTGAGGAGAGGTGGCCTTGTATTGGTGAGGCAGTCTCCCAGGGCTACCATTTCAAGTGGTCTAACAGGTCACTTCACACTTCCTCTGGAGTTCAGAATGCATTCACTTTCTTGTCTGGGTGTGATTTTGGAGGGCATGTAGCCAGCACTATTAAAATGATAAATCCTTAGGGAGAGACTGCTCAGGAGATAGAGAAGAACTGGAGGAGAGGAGATGACCCAGCCCTGCCAGATGACCCAGCTTCAGTTCTCAGCACCCACATGGCAACTTGAAACCATCTAGGATTCCAGTTCTGGGTGATCCGGCACTCTCTTCTGGCCTCTGTAGGCACTGTATGTATATATAGTACACAGACATACATGCAAACAGAGGACTCAGAAACATTTAAAAAAAAAAAAAAGTCTTACTGTGCTGGTGCATGCCACTCAGCAGGGAGAGGCATGCAGATCTGTTGAGTTTGAGGCCAGCTTAATCTACATAGTGAGACCCTGTCTCACAAACAAAACAAAAACAAACAACAACAAAAGTAGTTTATTTTCTCAGAATTATATTACATCTTTACATCTTCCTATCCTCTTAAAACTGTTTATTAGGTTTGTCTGTCTTATTTCACATGTATGAGTTTCTTGCATAAATGTCTTTGTACCATATGTATGTGGTAGGTATTGGAGTAAGGTGAAGACATCAGTGGGTACAAACATCATGTGGTGCTGGGGACTCAAGCCTGGGCCCTCTGACAGAAACCAATACTCTTAACTGCCAAGCCATCTCTGCAGCCCCATGCCCCACTTTGAGACAGGGTCTTCCTAGGTAGCCCATGTTACCTCAACCAGTTGGTTGCCGGGATTACAGACATATGAAGTGGAAACTTAAGGGTTCTTTGGAAAGTCAGTTGTGTTGGATGGTGTTTTGTTAGGGCAAACATATGAAGGAGTGTTTTCCTGAAGTGGGCACAGGTGAAAGACTTAAGACAGATGCATGAAGGAACAGACACAGGGGGGAGGATGTGCTGCTAAAGTGAGCATGTGAAAGGACTCATGATGAAGGATTCTTTGTTAATGACACTCATGCATTGGTCTGTCTTACATTGCATACTTGAGCTTCATTTGTTAGGACTCCATTGAGAGAAACGCACCAAAAACCTTCTGGTGGTGTGCTGCAGTTTCCATCCCTTTCTGGGACTCAGGCTGATTGGCAGTGATATCAGCTGAGACAGACATGTGTGCTGAGGCAAGACCCGTGGAGGACACGTGATATTTGAAGGGAATATAAAAAGGACTTGATGGGCAGTGATGGAGGTTGGGCTTAGACTTGCTTATAGAGCTAGCTGTGCAATGATTTTTGGTCTCGAGTCTTCACTGATCTTCAATTTGCTGAGAGAGACACAGCTGAGAACTTTTCCTAGTGTCCCTCCGGGTTCCTCTTGCTGACTTATGTCAAGGCTGAGGCCTGGCTGTCTCTGCTAGGTCATGCCACAGCTGCTGATTCGTGTTTGCTATCCCGACTCTACTAAACTGGATTGTTGAAGTGTTAGCGAGTGGATCTAGCTGTAGCTGCAGATCTGTTTCTGACAATACAGATGGGATTTGCTCAAAAGAACCTTTCTAAACAGGTCCATTTTCCCTGTATCCTTTCTTTTCCACTACCTCTGGTGGGTGGTGGACTAGAAGCGAGATTAAAGCATTTAAAAACTCTCATTAAAATTAAGGATTGAAAAACATTAAAGTTACAGACATGTACCGCCACACCTGTTTCACAGCTGCATTTTGTGGGGTTGAGCAGGATCCCGGTGTTGAGAATACTTAGTCTGAGTCCTGAGCAGCATTTCTCAGGACACAGAGAAACTTCTGAGATTGGAGGCTGTGCACGCCGAACACCGGCTCTGCCACTGTTCTCCAGCCCCTTCCCGGGATGTCATGTGCAGGCTTGCTGCCAGGCACCATAAAGGCCTGATGGACACTGCAGTGCACAGTACCCAACTGCCATTCCCATAATGCTTTACAGGGTTGTGCTGACATTCACTTGTGTCACCATGATGTCAGATGGCATTTTATCATTTTGATTTGTTCTTTACTAATTGTTATAATTAATGTCACTAACAATCTGGTGTCACTCAACAAGCTAGCTGCTATTAGCATGTCATCTAGATGTAGAGAGGACAAGGGCGCACCCTGTACTGAAGGGCATACGCAGAGTTGTAAGCAGTGATGGCCCCTCACAGTCTGTAGTTTCATTGAGACATCTGTACACAAGTGGATAGTGAGCAGTGTGACGTTTCCTTGACATCACCCCTCTGCACAGAGGCTCAGGAAAGGGCCAGGCCTCAGGCAGGCTATTCCAAACACACACAAGAGATGTGGCTGTAGGTCACCCGGGCAGCGATGCCCACCTGCCTAGGCCTACATCAGCATCCTTGCCCCTATACTGTGTTTCTCTTCCCACAGACACTTCCTCTCCATGGCTTTAATGTGCTTTGCTCACGGGTGCAGGGGACTTAGGAAACCTGGAGGACCTTCTAAGTCTAAAGCCTTCATGCACTGGCACGGACTACCATGGGCTAGCAGCCAGACTTGTCAGTTTATTTATTTCTCTTTTTAGCAGTGGATTAAGTCAGTTTATTAAAATAGCTAACTTAGTCATCAGCAATAGTGATTTTAGCCTCCATTGTGGCTCTGTACTGAACAAAGTGGTCTGCTTAACATTCTTGGAAGGACTGCACAAGTCGGGGTGGTGCTGACAGATTCTCCTCTGGGAAACTTGAAGGTACTTTTCCTGCAGTGATTCTCATGCTCGGCCTGCAGAGCGGCCCTGTCCCTTTCAGGTGCTTTTTCTTTGTGCCTCTGTTCAAGTCCACACACTCCTCCAGTGACTTCACATTATGGCTGCAGAAGGAAGTCACATTTGGTTCCACAAACATCTTTCCACTGTCTTTAAAGGTGTGGCTACAACTTGTTCCTTGGATGGAGCAGATTAAGCAGTGTTCCACAGTGCCTACAACTATAGCCCAGAAGGTCATTTATTTCTTAATTTGTGGTCCTCACATATGTCGATAGAAGAGGCCAGAAATGGGTATCAGTGTGTGTGTGTATGTGGGGGAGTGGGGTTTACTCCATTTTCTGCTGTCTCTCCTTCACATGTAACCTTTTCTTGCCAAAGGCTAAGTGACCTTTGGCCCTGCTTTCTGTGCTGACCTCCTGTCCTCTAGTCTCTGAACAGTCTGAGTGGGTGCTGGCTGACCCTGGCTCACAGACATGTCCTGGTCCACAAAGGCCCGGGATACATTTGTGATTCCCTTGTCTGTTTATATTCTAGACACTTGCTGTTTCTTCCCCAAGTAATATTAAGGCACACTTTTTATTTTGTTTGTATATTTTCATATTTATTTTGAAATAGGGTCTTGTCGTATAGCACAGGCTGACCTTGAACTTGAAGTTCCTTATGTTACCTAAGCTTCTTGAGTGCTAGGATCAAGGAGTGAACCAGAATGCACAAGTTATTATATTCATATATGCATGCATACAATGTGTTCTGATCAGATCTCCCTGCCACCATTCCTTCCCTCTAATTCTCTCCCTGTCCCCCTCCCCCCAACCCCCTCCCTCCAATACCTGCTGAGTCCAGTTGCTGTAACTTATATGTGCATGGGTTTGGGACCATTTCCTGGAGAGTGGGTATCCTCTCCTAGCAGCCATTAGTTGTTCATAGCCCTCTCAGATAGGGGAGGGGCTTACTGATCTCCTCCCCATTCACGGTAGGACTTTGGCTGGCCTGATCTCACAGGTCTTGTACAACAAGTCCCAGCCCCCCTGTGAGCTTACACATGCATCTTCATTGTCGTGACTAGCCCATACATTTGGCTTCAGATGTCAATCATTTCTTCCTTTTAATACTTTGTCCTCAATGGCCCTGAGCCCTGAGTGGACGGCTGTGGTGTAGATGACCTATCTGGGGCTGAGCAAGCCACAGTCTTACTCTCTGACTGAGTCTGGGTCTCTGTGTTAGCTGTTGTCGACTGCAAAAGGAGTGTCTCTGTCAACAGTGGGAAATTCACTAATGTATGATGTAAAGAGAAATTCACTACTATGTTCTTTAGCAGAATCATAGCATTAGGCTCTTAATTAGAGCCTATAATCTGGCCAGCCATGTGGTTTGTCCCAATTTATGATACCAAACATGATTTCTGTCTTGTAGGAGGGTGGTGGTTGTCGTCCTCCTCCCCGTCCCCGTCCCCGTCCCCGTCCCTGTCCCCTCCTCCTCCTCCCCCTCCCCCTCCTCTTCTATTTTATGTTTTGTTTGTTTGTTTCAGTTTTTCAGATAAGATTCCTTTATATATCCCTGGCTGTTTTGGAACTCACTCTGTAGACCAGACTGGCCTTGAACTCAGAAATCTGTCTGCCTTTGCTAGGATTAAAGGTGAGCACCACCACCTGGCTGTAGAGTGGATTTTCAATCCAGTCAGAGATGCAGCACTCAAACCTAGCATTAATGACACTATTATATCACTGTGCAGTCTTGCCCGGCGGTTGCTCCTGTAGCAGACAGGCTCACAGCTGCAGGTTGCTCACAGGCTGCTGCTGATCTTTCTTGCTATTTAGTGTGCATGGCGCCTGTCTACTGTGGTTTCTAGGTAGTAGGGATAGAGCAACCAGTTTGATTTCTCCATGTGTTTTATCTTCATATGGGTCTTACCTGTAACTTCTGGAAGGTAACCAAGAGGGACAGATGAGCATACCTTCAGCAAAGTAGTAGGATACAAAACTAACAGATAAAACTCAGTGGCCTTCCTGTATACCAAGAACAAACACAGTGGGAAAGAAATCAAGGAAAGAATCTCATTCACTATAGATGTTTAAAAAACAAAACAAACAAACAAACCTTGGACTCCATTTAACCAAGGAAATGAAAGACTCATACAATGAGAACCGTCAGACACTAAAGAAAGAAATTGAAGAATTTGCTAGAGAATAGAAAGATCTCTCATGCTGATGGATTAGTGTGATTAATATTGTGAAAATGGCCATCCCACCAAAAGTAATCTATGGATTTCAGTGCAATCCCCATCAAAATTCTAAAGCAATTCTTCACAGGAATTGAAAAGTCAATTTCAAAATTCATATGGAAACACCAAGCCCCAGAATAAGCAAAACTTATCCTAGACAATAAAAATGTCACTGGAGGTGTTAGCCTTCATTACTTCATCCCTGTTTAAACGTTAAATGTAACTTTACTGACCTGCATTCATTCTGTGGAACATATACGTTACTTTTAGAGGACAGATCATAATGTCCACCTATTAGGCAGAACCTTTCATTGGTTTTCTAGTAGGTTCTGCATAGTTTTAGAGAACATGGCCCTGGTGCCTGGGATTCTTTGCTGTGCCCTAGTACTACGATGATCCTCTGCCACACTGGGCTCTGTCTTTACATTCTGTACTGAAAATTTGCTATTATAAGTGAGCCAGAGACCCTCATCCCTGTCATTGGCTTCAGCATTCATGGGACATTACCAGGCTTATCTCTGCCCTGTCCCCCAACTCATTCCACTTGCTCATTGCAAGTGAGCCCAAGCTTTTGTTTTGTTTTGTTTTATTTTTATTTTTAATTTTTTTATTTAATTTTTTTTGTTTTGTTTTGTTTTGTTTTGTTTTGTTTTGTTTTCTGAGACAGGGTTCCTCTGGTCCTGGAACTCACTCTGTAGACCAGGCTGGCCTTGAACCCAGAAACCCACCTGCCTCTGCCTCCTGAGTGCTGGGATTAAAGGTGTGTGCCACCACGCCCGACTTAGCCCAAGTTTAACAAATGAGCTTTCAGAATATTTTAACAACAGCTCTGCTCCTGGGAAGCCCTTGTGTGTGGCTCTGCCTCTGGTGTCTTTGTGTTGCATTATTTTAATTAGATTCCCTGCAGGATTTGGGATATCTGAAGGCTTTCCACAGTAACTGTTGGTTTTCTCTTTTCCATGCTTTCTTAGTTTTGTTTTGTTTTGCATGTCTCCCCCAGCCCCCTTTTCTTTTCCTCTGTGTGGGTTCCCAAAACAGCTTATTTCATTTCATAATATAGCTTGCTAGATGTTTTTTGGAGTTGGCCTGGCTAGGGAGAGCTGAGTGTCTGCTGAAGTGAGCTGTGAGCCTGTTCAGGTCCCGTGTTTCTATGTTTCCTTGCTATACCGGCCACTTTGCACAGTGAAGTCCACACAGCTCTTCCTGAGCTGCCTCTCACCAGATAACAAGTTTTGTTTTATTATTGGGGTTTTCTTTGCCATCTCTGTTTGTTGTTTGTGTGTATAAAAACCCTGTTGTTCATTTCAGGACCCCATCCTCAGGTGTTGCAATGTCCTGCACAAGAGGGCAATATACTGAACAGTGGGTTCTCCCTTCTCTTCTTTATTACTCTGCTGTTGCTGCAGCGTATGCTGAGGGCTCTCATTTGAGCAAATTCTTTATGCTCCATCCATGTTCTAAGAAGCTCGTCAGGGCAGTCCCTTCTGTCTGACTCGTGCCACTGTGTGACAGGCTGTCCTTATTCATGTCCCATGTTATAGTTGTCCTCGGTGAAAACATACTGCATGACCTCATTCTCCTCTAGCTTGGGGCCACTTGTGCAAGGCCCACAGCTGTTCCCTGTAGATTAGTGTGCATGAGGAGGAGGGTCCTCTCTGGCCCTTCCCTGTTTGTGACAAATATCTCCTTTCTCTTTTCACTACAGGCTCGGTACAAGCAGAGCCTCGACCCTACTGTGGATGAAGTCAAGAAACTTTGCACATCTCTGCGCCGGAACGCCAAGGAGGAACGGGTCCTCTTCCACTACAATGGCCACGGGGTACCCAGGCCTACAGTGAATGGAGAGGTCTGGGTCTTCAACAAGGTGGGCCAGCCCTCAGCTTCTACGCTCCTTCCCCAAAAGGCCGGTGAGCTTGGGTATCCCCTGAGACCTCCTGCCTGTAGCTTTTGCTGAACCCTGGGTGCTTCATGCACTCTCAGCCTTTGAAGAACAGTGAACACATGAGTTGCTCCAAGCTGGCAGCCGGGTGCCTGCTGAGGACGAACAGGCAGAGGAGCTATTTCTTTTGGAGGGTGTGTTGACAAAAGCATTCTAAGGCTATGTGTGTAGATGTTCTGTCCTCAGCAGGATGCTCATAGATATGGATGGTCTCACGGGCACTGGCTTTCCAGTCTGAGCAGCCACAGTAGTTCTCTGTCCAGAGTGTCAGAGAACCAGCCTTCTCGTAGAAAATCAGAGTATTCTGAGTATTCTAAAAAGCCCAGCGCCATTTGGTTGCCACCTTGGTCTTTCTGATGGGCAGCACTTCCAGCCTCTAGTGGTGCCGTGAGTTCGATTAGATGGTGAGAGGAAGAGTGCCCCGGCCCCCTGGCTGAGGAGTGCATTTCAAACATCCTACAGGGACATACTTGTGCTGTGTAGCTGTACATGACAGGTACAGCCTCTCCAGCATGTGTTGTGGCCCTTGAGTGCTTGAGCTTTGATTTGGGGCTCCATAGAAGGTGAGCTTAGATTTCAGTCAAGTTCTACTCTAGTGTTAGGACTAGACAAACTGAACCTCTTTGGCCTGTTTCCTTGTGGTAGAAACAGCTTCATTGTGTCCTGCAGATAAAAACATACACAAAGTGTGTCACCAGCCACTCCCATGCTGTCTGAGAATGAGCTTCCTGATGTCCGTCATCCTGTCATCCTTGTGCAGTTAGCTGGTGAGCCCATAGAGGGGACTCCCTGCTCCTAGTTAGTTCCCTCTTCAGGGACAGTGCTCTGCCTTCTGTATATGGTCTAGGTGCCACCTGTAATGTCTTCTTTTCATTTCTATTCATAGATTGCATTTATATTATATATTCTAAGTATTATGTGTGGGTGGGTTACACACATGCCACAGCATTAAAGCATTAATGCGAGGCCAGAGAACAGCTTTTGGGAGTCAGTTCTCTCTTTCTATCATGTGGGTACTTAGAACTGAACTCCCGTCAGTAGGCAGCCTGCTAAGCTATCTTGTTATCTGTTAAGAAAGAGGTAGAATTTAAAGGAATATGGTGTCATGGACCACCAGGAACTCACTGTCCCTTTCAGGAAATGAGGCTGTGGAGCCATGTGTGCTCTCTTCAGTCTCACGCCTTCTCACTTTTTCTTTCTACATACTGACATGAGGGCGCAGAGGAATCCAAGCTTCTTACTCTCTGGCTGTCTCATATATCATATCTGCAGGCAGAATCATTTCAGGAAGAAAGAGTTTATTTTAGCTTGCACACACACACACACATGCATGCACACACACACAAACTTTTTTGAGTATGTATATATGTAAGTATGTATGCTTGAATGGTCTTATGTTACATACATGTAGAAGTTAGTATGTGGCGTCTTCTTCAGTCATCCTCCCTCTTCTGTTTTGAGCCAGGGTCTTTTCTGAATCTAGAACTCTCTGTTAGATCTCTACTACATTGCCTGGCCAGCAAGCCTTCCAATCCTCAGTTTCTCCTCACAGTGCTGGGATTAGAGACACACACCATTACATCCTGTTTTTACGTGGGTGTCAGGAACTTGAGCATAGCTCTACATGTTTGTGCAACAAGCCATCTCCCTCACTCCTGGCAGGGAGACATGGCAACAGGTGACTTTATGGTGGCTGATGCAGCCATTTGTTACATAGTGCCACCTAGAAGCAGAAAGCTAGGACCAGAAGTGGCACCGAGCTCTAACCCTCAAGCCTACCCCAGTGACCATAAGTCACTCAAATAGTCCCTATGTCTACAGCTTTCTAAATCATCTCTACTGGTAGTGGACCACATGAGCCGCTGAGGGACGTTTCAAAATCAAACCATAACGCCGTTTCCAGTGGTTTTAAGTTGATGTGTTGTGACCATCGTGTGGGTGAAGGTACAGGTCTTGGTTCTTCCTCTTGGTAGACCAGGACTCCCTCGGGTGCAGACACTGGTGTGGACTTTGGTGGATTAGGTCTTAGTTCTTCCTCTTGGTAGACCAGGACTCCCTCAGGTGTAGACACTGGTGTGGACTTTGGTGGATTAGGATTGAGTGCAGATGCAGGGTCCTAGTGTTTCTTCTCGGTTGGCTGGAACTTCCCTGCATAGACTTCTCTGTATGCTTTTGTTTGTTTCCACTCTATTGGCCATACTTAGAAAAAGTCCATTTGTTCCATCGTAGATTTCTCTGGAACCTGTTGAGTCTGAGTCCTGGTGATTGACAGCTGGCCACACAGCTGTTCTTGGGTTGTCTCCTGTTGATCCTGATGGAATTCTTTATATTCTAGACAGAAACTCTTCATCATCCTGTGAACTGTGGCTGTCTTTTCTAAATTTATGACTTGCTTTCTATTCTGTTTGCAGTGTTCTCTAAAGGACAGGAGTTTTTATGCTGAACAGGTCACACTCAGTGTTCTCTCCAGGGGCAACTGCACCTGACCTAGCCAACTATAGTTAGGTCTGTGATGGACCCTTTTCATATATAGCATGAGATGGAATCTGCTTTTGTGTTTATAGCTCACTGTAAATTAATTATTTATTTTATATGTGTATAAAAGACACTAAAACCCAGTACTTAATTTACAAGCTGTAACACTGAATCGAGCAGGTTCCTACTATATCCAAACCATTTGCCCCTTGTCACCTGCTGTTTGAGGCCCACCTGGGATGCTTCTCCATTAGCCTGTCCTCAGGGTCCACTTTTCCTGGCCATAGGCTCGTGATTCATCCGGCCTCATGGTAACTTCCTCTTCTTTCTGTCTTCTCCCCGCTACCCCACCATCTCTCCTGAGTCACCTCACTCAATCCTCAAGTCCTGCCTTCCTTTCTCTACTGCCCAATCACATGCCCTTGCCTTTTATTAACTAATCAACTTTAAAATGGGAACAAGGTTTACACACAAAGACCATTGTCTATGAAAATGTACTCTGGGCTGCAACTGGATCTTGGGTTGAGAATTTAGGGTTTGTATGCATAGCTCACTGCTACCTCCCCATCGATGCCAGCTTTGGCATGAGTCATCTCTGTCCTGGGCCAATCAGTGGTCTTGGTTTTCAGTGTCTTAGTTTGAGGAGACATAGGTACCCTTTGTTCTTCTTATTTGATGTTTCGGTTAATCTTGGCTTTTTGCTCTAATAAGAAAATACTAAGCAGGGCATGGTGGCGCACGCCTTTAATCCCAGCACTTGGGAGGCAGAGGCAGGTGGATTTCTGAGTTTGAGGCCAGCCTGGTCTACAGAGTGAGTTCCAGGACAGCCAGGGCTACACAGAGAAACCCTGTCTCGAAACAAAACAAAGCAAAACAACCCCCCCCCCAAAAAACAACAACAACAACAAAAAGAAAATAAAGAAAAAGAAAAGAAAAATTACTGAATCCAATCATCTGTTTCCATAAGACTTGTGGGGCTGGATGGCCCAACAGTTAGAGCACTTGCTGTGCTTCCAGAGGACCTGGTTCAGTTCCCAGTGTCTATGTTGTGGTTCATAATCACCTGTAGCATTAGCATCAGGGATTCATTGCCCATTTCTGTCCTCCACAGCACCTACATACATGTGACATACATACATTCTGTCTCTGTCTCTGTCTGTCTCTCTCCCTCTCCCCTTCCCTCCCCCCTCACACACACACAAATAAGTAAATAAACAGGTAAGAATAAAAGTAGCTCTTAAGAAGAAAAGGCGTACTTGTTGGAATATGCTGTGTCTTTGGCTACAGATGATCAGGCAGATCCTAGAAGATCAGTATAGATGATCTTTTAGACTGTGATCATTTAAAATGCCTGTCAGGATATGATAGCATTCTTGATAAGAATGTAAGTTTCTTAATTTTCTTACTGAGTATTCAGGAAGGACGTTCTCCAGACTCTTGTGGATTCTAATAGTTCCTCAGGGTGTAAAGTTGCTTCTCATTTGCAGATGAGCATTTTTGTTTCTTCTTTTCTCGCTTGTGCCTTGTATGTATTGCTCTTGTTTTCCACTGCTGGCCTTTAAGAGAAGGAAACAGTAACTGGGCCACCTTGTCTCTTTTGTGGCTTCCTGAGGAATACTCTGTCCCTGTGAAGTCTGCAGGAGGCTTTTTGTGAGGAGGGGGAGGATGGAAACAATTATTTATCAGATTAAGAACTGTTCCTACTTTATATCAGAGAATCATGATTAGGTATTGGCTCTTCTAAAGCCTTTGTTTCATTGTGTGTCAGATCTATTACTACTTGTTTTTGTTTGTGTGTTAAAATTATGAGTAGATGTTGACTTTTCTAAAGTCCTTGGTTTGATGTGTTTCTGTAAAGTTGGTAGAATCCCTTTTCTTCCTTAACTTATAAGGAACGGCATGATATCTGGTGACTCTGTATTAAATGACACACACCTGTTCTTTTTTTTTTTTTTTTAAATTATTTATTTATTAGATGTAAGTACACTGTAGCTGTCTTCAGACACTCCAGAAGAGGGCATCAGATTTCGTTATGGATGGTTGTGAGCTACCATGTGGTTGCTGGGATTTGAACTCTGGACCTTCAGAAGAGCAGTCAGCGCTCTTAACCACTGAGCCATCTCGCCAGCCTCCCACACACCTGTTCTTGAGATGGCTTATTTATCTCTGTGTATCATCATTAAACGTGGTTTAATTCAGCTGGCTTGTTTTGTTTGTTTGTTTGTTTGTTTGTTTTTAAATCTGTGTTCCCTGTTGAGATTTTCCTGGATTTTTCTTTCTCTGTTCCAAGTAATCAATATTCTGTGGCTTGAGAAAACGAGTAGGGAATTTCCTTCTTGTCATAGACTCTCAAGTGGTATTTATAAGACTCGAAGCATTGGATTGCCCAGGGCAGACTGTTGTGTGAGGTCTCTGACTGCTGGTTTAGGGTCTTTCTTGGGTAGAAGTAGGTGTTCATTTTTTTTAACCTTTGAAGATTTCAATAAAGGTTTTGAAATTGTTGATACCTGTTGTTCAAAATACCTCCCTTGCCACCATGTGAGTCTAGGGAATGGTAGCAGTATATATTGTTCTTGGAGTCGAGCACACAGGCCTTCTTTGTGTTCTTAGTTATTACAGCGTGGGGTGTATGTGCCTTTTATCAGTCAGTCTTGTCAGGACTCCAGCTTTGATCTTTGAGGTCCTTCAAAAGGTAGGCAGGACAGTGACACATAACATCCGCTGTGAGTGCTCTGTGCAGCAGTGTGCCCCTTACATGATGCTGGGAGCAAGGGTGTTTTCTAGCTAAGCACAGTATTGTTAAATTGCCAGGGATGTCACCCTCCTGTTCCACAGACTGATTTATACAGAGGCTACACTCACACATCCCTCCAGCCGTCCCACAGAATCTGCCCAAGCTCACTCCTGTGCACTCTCTAGTCTGACTCGCCTCTCAGTGTGTGCTGCTAGCATTCCGGTCCCCAGGTTCTCCTTGACTCTGGCTGCTTTAAAGTGAAGTTTTAACTTACTGATTTCTGTTGGTAAGTTAGACCAGTTTGGATCAGACTTTAAAGACATTAGTAGGCCTTCTTTTGTGGAATGCTTTATTAACTATACAGACAGTGAGCAGTCTAGAGCCTTCTGCTGGGTTGGCTCTTGTCTTGAATTGCCAGGATTGATGAGCCATTATGATATGCTCTTGCTAGCCACGTCCTGCTCTATGCTCCTTCCTGTTGGTGTTATGTAGTCTGGTTCCCACAGATGTGTCTCACAGATGTGCTTCTCCAGCACTGGTGTCATTCAGAGCTCACTCACTGAGTTCTGCCTCTCCACTGATGTTCTTCCTTTCTTCTTCCCTCCCTTCTTTTCTTTTTAGCTTTATCTTTCCCAGAATGTACTGTAGTTGGTGTCATCTATAAATATCCTTTCAGAGCGACCTCGCTTGCCTGGCCAGTTGGATTCAAGGCTCTTTCTCCACGGCTAGACAGCCAGGTCTCCACGTGTACTATTAAGCCTCCTGATTCTCTCCTCAGTTATGAACAGTGCTGTTCACACATTTTGAGACAGGTTTTCACACAGCCCAAGCTGGCCTTGAACTTGTGGCTCTTTATGTCTCTGACTTGGGATTCTTCAGGTTGCTGGTGCACATGGTCAGAACGTAATTAGCTTTGTAAGAATTGCCGACCTTTGTTGTGAGCTGTCTGTGTGGTTTGCATTTCCACCAGTGCTCCCTGTGTTGGCAGGGTCAGCATTCTGGACTATAGTCACTCTGCAAAAGGTGTCGAGAATGTGTCGTCTTGTTGCCAGTGAGTTTACAATTTAGTAGTCCGACCTGTGACAGAGTAGTGCTCAGCAGATCTTCATATCCTGGCTCTGCTCCACTGTCTACCTTACTAACGTATCTGCTTGGGTCTGTTTTACCCTGCTAGGCAGAAGCACAGCCTGTGTGCTGAGCCACATCCCGGCTCACCTGCCCTCTTGAAGAAGAAGCATCCTTCTTTGTTGAGCGTTAATAATCCCGTGGACCTTTTAGACCTTGGTCCTGTGTCAGATATGTGTTTTGTAGATATTTCAACTTGTGGCTTGTCGTCTTCAGTAATAGTGGACATGGTTTTTATCACTGGAAAGCTCAGGCCAGTTTCTCTCTACATGCCCAGGTTCTGATTTAGGTTCCTTGCTTCTTTGTGAGTTTATGTCTGAATTAAGAAAGCAGGTTGGAGTCTGCCTTACACAGAGGTGCAGCTATAACTGAAGGCTGGTCCAGGTGACGGTGGTTCGTTCACTGCAGATTCACATAGAAAGCATGTGACTGTGTTAACAGGCACCATGAGCAGAACCCCTGGGGATGTGTGTCCACACCTCATATCAGTTTGAAAGTACAGCAGAATGGGCAGAGGGGAAGGGGGAAACAAATCCCCCCTTGCTGGACGTCTGACGTCTGTGTTTCCAGAAGTCACTAGGTTCGAGTGAATGCTGAACATTGATAGTTAAACTTTTCAAAAGGAAAACTCCAGGGAGAGCATAAAGTTTTAGTGGAAAGGATCTGTGCAGTGTCATTGGTCACCCTGATTATCTTAAACAGTGCTACAGCATTTACCCAACAAGTGTCAACCACAGTCAAAGGGGAACATGGGCGGGACATGGTGCACTCTCTACTCTGGAAGCTGGAACAAGAGGATTGAGTTTGAGGCCAGGCTGGACTACATACCAAGGTTGTGACTCAAAGCCTTTACTCCAACCCCAGTCACAGTGGCACTGTGGTGGCCCACACGTAGACGTGGACATGGAGGGTGTGGCTGACCCTAACCTAACCAGGTGTCATTTTTGTCAGTCACAAACTTTTTGATCCTTGAGTGTACCCAAAGCCAGCTCCTTCTCCTCCTGAATCCTCTGTAGCTTTCCTGTGGTCTCTGTGTTGTGTCTGGTTCTCTGTGGCAGCCATGTTGTTGTGTTCTGAGTCCTAGACAATTACTAGTCTGTCTCTGGTGGACAGTCATACGAAAATAGTAAATCTATGAAAAAAAAAATCAAATCAACAGGACAATGAAGTGGGGGAAATCAAGACAAGACAAAAGAGATTTCTGCATCTGAGACTGGCTTCACAGATGCTGAGGCTTGGGGGTTCAGAGCATAGTGACATTGCTGCAAGCAGAGCCGGCCTTTGAAGGCTGAGGTACAATCTGGATGTAAACAAATAAAAGGATTAAAATTGCTCTAAACTAAAATGTAAAGCCAAGAAACTCACACTCAGTGCATCAAGAGAGGCAAGCTGAGATGAAGCCCGCTCTTCTAGGTGAAGTGGGTCCAGCTATACAGGCAAGAAAGTCACTTGGCTCTGTGCTGGGTGCACAAGCAAAGATCATAAATAGCTTCTGTCCTGCTGGACTCTGTAGAACACAGGAAAAGGCTCGCTGAGTGGAAAAACCCTTCTCTGCCAGAAATGCCTTCAAATGCTGGACCTGCTTGCTCTTCAGTGTCTGTCTCACCCAGTATCTCTCTCAGAGTTTGACTGCTCTGGACATAAGGAGATTAAAGCCTCATGGAGACCACACTAAAAGTAAAGATTGTTTCCTATTAGGTGCTGGTTTTAAGTCAAGTTAAAGAGAAACCTGCTGATTGTGTAGTGACAAGTGAAGTGATGCCGGAAAGATGGACAGGCCCTTTAAGAGTGGACCAGCAGCGAGCTCCCTTCCTTCTCAGGGACCCCCCTGCGGGAGCCAAGTCAGCACCAAATGGAGCCTTCCACTGAGGGAGATGGGAGCCTGTGTCTACACTAAGGGTTAAAAGGGACAGAAAACAAGGTGGGATGCTGGGGGAAGGAGTGTGGCCAGGTGGCTTCTAGGATCCCTCCCCCTCTGTTGCCTGAGAGATGGATTTGAGAAAACAGCAAGAAAGCCAGCATAAGGTAAAAATGGTGATATACTAAACACTGCCACCAAGGTGAGCTTGCATGTTGAGGCCATCAGTGGAGGGCAGCGTGATGGACTGAGGACAGATGGATAGAGCAGCTGAGGCCTGGAGCGTGACCAGGATGAAGCGACAGGAAGAAGGGGCTGATGTCACCTGCTGGCCTGGGCTGTGAGTGTGTGCCTGGGAGAAGCGGGAGAAGTGGTATTGGATCCCCCAGCTTATGATGACTAGGCCTGAAGAAAGCATGAGGTCTGGGAGCCAGAGCAAGGTCCCCAGAGGTGCTAGTGGGTCTTTGGAACATAAGTAAAGATGGACCCTGTTGTGAGTCGTCGTCTCTGCTTCTACCTGACCTTTCTTGTGGTTAAATAACCATGAGTTCCACAAACAACTTACAGATACTGTTCTTATGACTACACATATAAGCACTTGTACACACATACACAGCACATGTAGTTTTTGTTTTTCACAGGTATATAGATGCAACCTACCTTTTTGTCTGGTATGGAACAGACAGCTGCTGCTTCTATTGAAAGACAGATCGTAGAGGTTTTAAAATATGCACTTGTTGGAAAACATTGTGACTTTCATAATTGCATTATTCTCACCGACATCTTTTGTTGAAATTGTTACTTTGGGGGAGTCCAGGAGAGTTGACGACAAAAGCCTTCATTTCACTGTGAACTTGACCCTCTCTTTTTAGAATTTCTAGCGTCTTACATTTGCTTATAGTAGTTGAAGGCCATCAGCAAAAATTCTGTTTCTTTAGAGAAAGCCTGGAAACCTCAGGCTTTTTCTTTTCTTTATAAATTTATAAGGAAATTCCTTGGTGCTGAAAGGTATAGTTACCTTCACCCACATTTTGAACTTTTTAATAAAATGTTTCTAGAGCCACTAAAAATTCAACGTTTGTGAAACAGTTGTTGTAACATTCTTCTGATTGCACGAGAAGGGGTCTAGGAACTGGGTAGCTGCTGTGTGGGATTAAGCTACCCAGTGGGCCCCCCCATGTTCTCTCAGCAGACCCTCACTTTCCAAACCACCTCTTCCCAGTTGGTTCCCCATCCTGCTCTCTGGTCTGAAGCTGTGTCCTTTCCTGCTCGTTTTGGCTCATTTGGTTCACCTCCACAGGCTTAGCTGACAGCCTCACCCGTCTCCTTTGGCCCTTCCCTCACTGCTGGCCTTCCTGCTAGGTATCTTGGTCATATGAGACCTTTGCGGATGCTGTAGTCTGTATTCTTCACGCCTGATTTGTTGTTTTTTTAAGTGAATGATATCATTGTTCATATCTTAAATAGCTTGCTTTCCCATTCCTTCTGAATGTCCCAAGCTTCAGTTTCCAGGTATTTGTGTGTTTATTAGCCAGGTGTATAGCTACTGCACGGTAATGGTATGTTTTACATATTTAATACTGATTTCACATAGGATCATTATAACATTGATTGTTCTTGGAATTCTTGGGTATGTGGTTAGAAACATTCTAATTCTTCTTTGGTTCCCTGAGAGCCACAACAGCTGCAGATCCCAGCTGTGTTGAATGTAGAACATGTGTTTACATGGAACAGTGCATAGGAAAAGGTCACCTGACACTTGGGAGTTACTGTCCTAGCTTTGTATCTGTGGCAGGCACCTGAGACAATCAGCTTGCTTGCTTGTTTCTGTGCCAGAATACACCATGGCAGGACCATTGACAGAGAGATCCATGCCCAGGAATGAAAAAGGAGCTCAGGACCGCACACTCTCCCACTGGCCTAAGACCAAGGAACATTCTAGATCCAAACTCTAGTACTTTGAGCATGGTAAAACCTGTGAACTTGCTCCCCATCTGTGTGTGTGTGTGTTCAGAGGTTTATTTCCTGAGCAAACTGTCTCTTGAACCACAGTTCTCATTGTTCCGATCTTAGAAAATTACTTTGGCACAAACAAGGTCTTGTATTATGCAGGCTTGTCTCAAATCTGCCGTTCCCCTGCTTTATTCTCAAATCCCAGTGTTACAGTGAAGACTTCCCTGCCTCACTGGTTACAGTGAAGGGTGCCCTGCCTCACTGGTTACAGTGAAGGGTGCCCTGCCTCACTGGTTACAGTGTTTTGTGTCGTTTTGAGTTTATATAAACGTTATCAAGAGTGGTCCAGCTGACCTTTTTATTCAAGTTGACTTGAAATGCTCTATGGTTCAATGATCCTTTTCCCTGTTGCTGACACCTGGATTGTTTCTACTTTTCTTTTCTTTACTTTATAAAGAATCTTTCTCTCACTATATTTGTGCTGAATGTTTAAAAAAAAAAGTCTAAGAGGAGGATAGAAAAAAGAACATGTATTTTATGTCAGTCCATGGTGGCTTTGCTGTACTGTCTCAGCTGAACTAGACTCTGGCCCACCATCCTGGCCGTTTATAGGCTGTCTAACTCATGTTTCCAGCACATGCCAAAGCAGGATTTGGGAACTACACAAGAGTGTACCTCTTAGAAATTAGGGCTTTTTGAGGCTACAGAGATGGCTCACTGGTTAAGAATATGGGCTGCTCTTTCAGAAAACAAAGGTTTGAGTCCCAGCACCTAACAATGGTTTGTAACTCCATTTTCAGGGGGAATCTGCTGCCCTTTTCTACTCTGAGTACTGCATGCACACAGCTGTGCGTGTAGACAGAACACCTTTACATGTAAAAATAAAATCAAAATAGTTCTCAAAAAAAGAAAGAAGGAAAGACAGACCAGAGCTTTCTATAGAGCCAGGAATTTTCTTTAAGTAAGTAATGTGAGTTTTAAGAAATGTTTGTCTTTGCATGCGGATGGTAGCACTCACAGTTTCTGTAGCAAATTGGCATTTTCCACCTTATGGATGCTGTAGAAATGTGACAGTCTCAAGCTGGATCAGGAGAGATAAGATCAGGTCAAGGCTGGTATGAGCCTACTGATGGAGAAGGGTCCGCCTTCAGCTGTAGGCTCACAGTGAGCTGACTGAACTTGGTGGTACTTCTTTGTCATGGTTAGGGGAGGGAGAGCCTCTGCTGCCTTGTGTCAGGGGAGCATCATTCTGGCTGCTGTAGACCCCAGCTCTGACAGCCTGCCTGCTGCTTCCCATTTGAAAGCTGTACAGAAGTGTCTGTAACTCTGTGGTCCCTTTCGAGGCATTGGACAGCCTCATTGACATACAAGTAGTAAAGTTTAGGGCCTGCTGGAAATTGGGCAGTAAGTTGGTCCTAATCTGAGGTAGGTGGAGGTCACGTATGTGTGGCAGGAACTGAGTAAACTCCCTGAAAGTTCAGGGAGGAGGGAACCGCCCAAGCCCTGTCCTGGGCCACAGGGTGTCAAAGACCAGCCTGATACCTGAACAGCACAGAGGCACCAGAGCCTCATGGTCCCACTCAAATGTTGAAGCTAAAAGATTGACCTGGAAGAAGCAGAAAGAAGTGCTACCACTATAGCATGAGCTGGGGGTGGGGGGATGGGAGGAGCTAGTGGATGGGGCGCGGGGAGAGGAGCGGGAGGACATCAAACAGCAAGCAGAGAGGGATTCAATGTTTCTCACATAAGGAGAGGTGTCATCTGTGGTGATGCTCGGGCCAGTTTAATGACTGACAACTACACACCACATACATGCTGCACTGTGCCCCACGAGCACATGTATTGGTGAGTGTGCTTGTGGCCACCTGTGAGAACCTGAGATGGGCTCCCGGGACTGACATGGTAGGCTAGAACTGATACTGAAGGTTGTTCTGGCTGATGGTGTTCACTGTTGCTAGCGGTGCTACCTCATGGCTTGGCCAGTTGCTGCTTTGGTCTCTTTTTGGTCATCAGTGGATACCGCAGAGACACTTTGAAGCCATGCACAGGCTGCATGTCCTTAGACAGTCTCTTGTTCCTCTTCACTCCAGTAGGGGCACCACCGGCTTCTCCAGCTATTAGATGGATTCGTCTGCTTTTCATTTTCCTTACAGTTGGTTAGTATTGAGCCCATGCTTTTTTTGGTGTTTGTGTTATGGTCTAATAATAGGATTTTTCTATTGTAAAAAGTATTCTGTTTTGGGCCCAAACTTTGATAACTGATAAGACTATCACCACCTTGTCTTGTGCTGTGTCTATTATGTCTGTCATGTCGCCATCCTCCTTCCTTCCCCTCCTCCTCACCCTCACATTATAGCACATACACTCACTTTGATGTGTCCACCATTCTTTGAGCCTTCTTTACAGCTCTTCAAGAGGCTGCAGATTCCTACAGTATTCCCTCTAGAGTCAACCCAGATATGAGCCATTTCCATACAGATGCTAGGTCCACCCAAGAACCTTACTTAGAAACAAAGATGTGAGCTCTTGGCATGTTCATTGTCTTTGTGGTGGAGACAGTTGGGCATGGTTTTTCAAGGGCTAACCTGTGCTATGTGGGTCTGTATTTGTGCATTTGTGTGTTATAGAGAACTCAGACTATGATCAAGTGGGGAGTGAGAGACTTGGGGCTAGACTAGAACTGAAGTTGTTAAGATTTCAGATTTCTGTGGATGTTCTTGAATAGGCTACACTCTTTATACTGTAGTGAGTCTTACAGCAGATAAAGGAAGGCGGGATTGCAGGAAGCTGTCAGGTGATGAGTGCTCTCTGTGTCAGGAGGAGGCAACTCTGCCTGTAGACAGTTCAGAGAGACAGAGGGTGACATTGGTGGATGAGTCAGGAGAAAGGGGATGATGTAGGAAAATCGTGTCTGCTGAGAGCAAGACCCAAGGAACCCTGCTTTCTCTGAGATGTGGGAGCTAGGGAAAGGAGGAAGAGAGGGAATGAGGGAAGAGGTAAACAGAGGCTGCTGCTGGTGGCATGTGCATCAGCTGCTGTCTGAGCTTATGTCTGCATGAGAAAGCAGGCTGAGTCCCCAGAGGCACAGGAGGCAGAACATCAGCATGCCCCACCCCTATAACTGCTTCTGATGTTATGATACTGTATGTTGAGAACACCACCACCACAGAGTGCTTAACAGGTGTTAAGGAGATCAGTGGGCAGCAATTGTGATGGTGTTTCTGTGAGCTTAACGTAATGGCCAAGTCTGGGAGAGGCTCTGTAGAGCCTCATGTCATCCTCTGCATGCCTACTGTCCACAGATACACCTGGAAGAGGAAGTTTGAGTTTCTCAGAAACTCGTAGGCCAATGACATCTATGGCCTCAGCACTCCCTAGGGGACTTGATGCCACTCCTTTGCTGGACGTCAAACTGTTCCATGTGTCCAGGTTTGCCTGTCTAGGTTGCATCAATGGGGGTGCCACTGTGCACTTGACAAAGCTAGATCCCTCTTCCCCACCATCCCCTCCACTGCAGCTCTGTCTGGCCCTCCCTGGGGGTGGCCTGTTGATCATCTTTGCCTTTCTCTCTTGTTGTGGCAGTGCCAGGCATAGGAGTTGCATGACATTGCCATCTGCTCCATAGTTGAAATCAGAGCTTAGCTTCACTCTTCCCAGAAGTCTTAGTGGTGCAGTGCATGTGTTCCTGGGATCCGACCCTTCCAGAGATTGACCTGGCCTTTTGGAAGGTATTCCTGCACTGTTGTGGGGTGGGCTTTTTCCAACCATAGCTGCTGTTACAGTTGATACAGCCTGCAGTGACAGTCTGATAAAGCAAGTGGTCTTTCCCCCTTGTGTTTAACGGGATTTGTTAGAGAAAGTGAATTTTAATGAATACATTCTATAAAACCCATTTCTAGCTCTTTGATTAGGGCTTCCCTGCTCTCTCAGTCTAGGCAGGCCTGAAGCCAGCCCTCTGCTCACAGCCCCTCTCTGTTCCCCAATCTCTGCTTGCCAGGGTTTCTGAATGCTGGGTGGGGCCTCTGCCCATCAGGGAGTACTCAGGTACAGGGCCGTGTTCCCAATGGACACATGGCTTCTTTTGTTCCTGCTGCACTGGGTGTTGATCCCCTGTGTGCCAAGGCCGTGCTTGCAGCTGCACTTGGCTGGCTCGCAGGACCTTAGTTCTGGCCTGGAGCTTGACAAACCCTCGGCAGTCCTTTTGAGATGGGTTCTGGGAGCCCATGAGCTTGTTAGTGAAGCTTGGCTCTCAGGCCATTCTCTTCCTGGTGGTTTCATAGAGTGGATTCTGTTGTCCCAGGGGATCGCAGCCTGCCGAGTTTGTCCTCACTAAACTACACAGCTAATGGTTTTGGTGAGACTGTCCCCCTTTTCAGTCAGTTTTCCTTAAGGAGCATTCGACAACATCTGGAGATCCTTTGGATAGTCAGGGCTAAATGGTTCTGGCCTCGGTTGGTTACAGCCAGGGATGCTGCTGTACGTGGCACAGTGCACAGTTCTGTGCAGTGTATGGACGTGGAGAAATGTTACTGTGGGAACAGATCACCGAGGAATCTGCTCCTAGTCAGGCGTCAGATGTGTTGACGTATTTAAGCCATCCATAATGGGAGGCACCTGCGTGGATGGGAGTCAGTACAAGTCCTCCATAACTAAAGGCACAGGGCCAATACCAGTGTTAAGTTCTAGGGTTTGTTCCGTGTTGCCTTATGGGTGGGTACCAGCTCTTAGGATCTGGGTGTTGCCCTGTATCTTGCTATTAATGCATTGTGGAAGATGGAAGTTGTAAAGGTTTCCCTAATATATCTGGCCTTCATTATTTTAATAACTCAATACTAAGTAACTTGATGATTTAGAGATTTAAATGTAACTTTGCATTTGGGCAAATGTAAATAGCAGACTTATTTCATAGAGCTGCATTCATTCCTCTTGGGGCCTACAGTGTGTGAGATGTATGAACTGACTCAGGTTGCAGTGGTCCTCACTGCTGTTGTTGTGCTCTGCACAGTACAAGGTTACTTCTAGTCCCTAGGCAGCGAGAGCTGGAGAGACTTTTCCAGTGTCATTGATGAAGAACATTTCTCCACATTCATATACTTACAGAGGCTTCGGAGGGACATGGAAGCCTATCACTGGGCATGCCCACTTGCTCCCTTGCAGTGGTCTGTGTGCATCCTGTCTTGTAGATTCTTACAGAACATATACATAAAAGGAGTAGCTGTGATGTGCCCTCCTGAATACAGAGCCTGTCACAGATGGGGGCCTGCAGTCAGCTCGTTTGTGAGCGTGTAGCTACTTCATTGTCTGAGTGTGCAAAGCAGCACTGACATGGCAAGGTGACCTGCCTCACATCTGCAACTCTCTTTGACACGCATACTCGTGTGTGTGTGTGTGTGTGTGAATGATGTTCTGAAGTTTACATTTTACAATCATTAAGAAGCCACCCATACCTCCTTTTCATGTGGCTCTTTATAAAGACACGTTCTGCTTGTGAGGGGCACAGCACTCACTAGAGTGAGGAAGGGTGAGCTCCTCTGCCTCTCAGCTCAGGCTTGTGAGGGGCACAGCACTCACTAGAGTGAGGAAGGGTGAGCTCCTCTGCCTCTCAGCTCAGGTTGGTTTGTTAGGGTTTGTTTGGCAACTAGGTCTTAATGTGCTGGCTAGCCTCAGCTCATGCAGTCCTTCTGCCTCAGTCTCTCATATAGCTAGGACCACAGGCTCTGCCTCCCTGTCCAGCTTGTTCATTGATTCTCTTGTGTGAGTGAGCTCTGTGAGGATTCAGGTGAGCTGTAGGTTAAGTGTCTTTATTTAGGGCCTAGGCTTCTCAGCCTAGCATAGACTTGACTCTCATCCTGTAAGACTGGCCAGGATGCAGGTCCCAAGGTGAGCACTAAGAACACTTAGGGTTGGGATGTGGAATGTTGAACTGTAGTCACGTGTCACTGGCCAGGTTCAAAGAAAACATGTTGTGTCCTCAACCAGGGCTCTCCTGTGTAGAAGGGCAGAAAACAGACACCAGGCCACAGTGGGTCACAGTTTTACTAGAACAAACTCCAAACATCCTTCAGTGTCCTCTGTACAAATGCCAGAGTTTCTGTAGAGACATGTGGAAGCTGACAAATGGGATAGACTTTTTGTTTTGTTTTGTTTTGTTTTAGGTTTTTTGAGACAGGGTTTCTCTGTGTAGTCCTGGCTGTCCTGGAACCCACTATGTAGACCAGGCTGGCCTCAAACTTAGAGATCTGCCTGCCCCTGCCTCTGCCTCCCAAGTGCTGGGATTAAAGTTTATGTGTCACCACAACCCATGGTTAGAGATTTTAAAACGTGATCAGTGCTGACAAATCATCCTCCAGAATCTTTTTTGTTAATTTCTACATCCACCAGCACTAAGTTCAACCCTCTTAGTCATTATGAAGCATTATTTGTTTTTTATCTTTCTTTTTATTCTGCTGAAGAAAATCAGATGGAATTGTGTAGGTGGGTGGATAGATTGACTCTCACTTTCCCACTGTCATCCGACGGACTGGTGCACAGCCCTTCCTAATCACTACCGTTCATGTCTGCTGTGTGTGCTCCTGTTCTGAGCTTTGCTGGCCAGAGCGGGAGGAGCTCGCACACACCTAAACATGAATCCGTTGTCGGCTCTATCACCTTCCTTTAGAAGCTGCCAGTCATAAATGTGTGTTTATATCTCATTTCTTTTAGACCTTTAGATTTTGTGATTGGTTTAAGAAGGTTTTTTTCTTCATCTAAGTAAATAAAAATATTGTGTTTACGCGTTGTAAATTCTGGGTTTTTGTTTGGTTGGTTTTTTTGTGTTTGGTTTTTTTGGTACAGCGTCTGTGAGGCAATATCAAATGGTTAGTTAGACTTTCTAGCATCACCCACTGAGTCATTCATCCGTTCTTTACTGATTTAAAATGCCGTTTCATCACAGTTATGTATGTGGGTCTATTTCTGGGCCTTTCCTCTGTTGATTTGTTTGTCTCGCCCTCAATAATACCAGCCTGTAATTAAATAAATTTATAGCCTTTCTAATATCTGGTAGTGCGAATCTCTGTTCATTATTCTTTATTAAATTTTCTTTTTTCTAATTTTGTGATTTCTCTTCTGTACTTATTTTAGAATCAGCTTGTCAAATTCCATTAGAGGAAAACCCCCTCGGGCATCTTGATGGGACTGGCGTTGCTGTATAGAGCTGTTATCCGGGAACTGGTGTCTTTAGAATCCTTCTGGGAGTGTTTATTTAAAGAGAGCATTTCCAGGTGTTCTGTCTCTGAGTACTGTGATTGTAAACAATCTGCCAAATGAGACAACAGTGTGACAGTAGGAAGAGCCAGAGCTTGGCTAGAGTGTGGTCCTCATCAGGGCTAGAGGTGGCCACACCCTCCTAGTGGCGCCTTGCATTGTCCTTAGGTGATGACTGCACCTGATTGCTGGCACCTGGACGCTCCCTTTCTGCAGTCCTTGTTTGGCCTTCTTCCTCCCCTGAGCTACAGGCACCCCAGAGTCAGTGTTTGTGGTTCAGCTGCCAACTGTCTTGGTCAGTTTACACTGCTGATGTCTAGGCAAGGGTGAGTGTGTGCAGGGTGGCCTTTTCTCATTGTTGTGTTGATTTGTCTTTGGTTTGGAATAATTGCTTTAAAACATTGACTTAAAAGAGGATTTTAGGCATTTCTTTAGACTCAGATTTTCTCTCCTGTTACCTACCAGCAATCAGGTAGGCAGAACAGTGTGTCAGGAAAGTGTATCCGTCTGTTACCTAGTGCTAATACCTCCCTGTTCAGTGATCAGCATAAACACTGTGCAGAGCCAGTCCCACTTACAGAGAACTCTGGAACTGAAGCAGCAGCGAGGAAAGCTTGTGAATCTGAACTTAGCTCCTTAGAGCCCATCTGTGTCACACAGCAGAGCAGCCACAGAAAGGGGACCTGGGGCGGATGTACATGCCATGGCTGAGGGTGAAAGGAGGGCCCTCTAAAGTGGACTGTTTTGGGGTGCGGGGAGCACTTGAATCCAGTGTAAATAGGCTGCTGACGTGAGCTTGAACAGCTCCTTCCCTGTGGCATTGATGGGAAGAAGGTGTCACAGCAGGAGAGGTTAAGCTCGGTGTGTGGTTTTCTATGGCTAGTGAGGAATCCGCGCCTACAAGCAGATACTGGGCCCTACCTTCTGCAGTGTGCAGGTGCTCGTCAGCCTGCAGGTTCCTGACATGTGTGTATAACCCGTGCAACCTGTGCTTGTTTTCCAGAACTATACTCAGTACATCCCTCTGTCCATATACGACCTGCAGACGTGGATGGGCAGCCCCTCCATCTTTGTCTACGACTGTTCCAATGCTGGTCTCATCGTCAAGTCCTTCAAACAGTTTGCACTGCAGAGGGAGCAGGAACTAGAGGTGAGGTGCTGGAAAGCCAGCAGCGTTGCGTGCGTGCGTGTGCGCATGCGTGAGTAAGATGCTGAAAGGAGATTAGGAAACGGGATCTCTATGTGATGAGAGATTTTGTGTGTTTAGGCCATGCTGTGATGTTTGATGAAAGCTATGGAGGTGCACCCCACCCCCACCCGGACAAGTACATCCCATTGTACTTGGTATTATTTTCAATCTGAGCATTGGATAGTGACATCAGTAGGCAGGTTTGTGAGGGGGGGCAGTCCTGCCCTCTGTGTAATGTTAAATTGTTGCAGACACATGGGTTTAAGGAAATGGGCTTGTTGCTTCCATTCTAGTCTTTGTTTCCATGGGTGTCTTTTGTTATTCTATTTTGTTCTTTTAAAAGGTTTGTGTTTTTTAACTCAAACCACCAAGCTAAATGGTAAAAATGAAAACAGCTGCTAGGTCGGTTCATTGTCAGGAATGGGAGAGACTGGGAGCTGCTTGGATAATGAAGTGGTAGTTTGCCGGGTTGTTTTAATTAATATTTGATGGTTAAATTAAACAGTGAGTTCTAAAGAGAAATTGAAGAGGCAGTTTCAATTAAGAGGCCTCCATCCAGTGGGCTGCACAGAAGCTCTGGTGGAAACACTCTGTGGCCTCTGGGGGCTCATGAATCCTGATTGGCTGCAGCACAGGAAATTCTCAATCCAAGAACAAAAAATGGCCTTCAGTGTGTTTCCGAGAGCCTGAGTCTGCTCAGCTTTAATGTTTGTTATGTTTCACATTCCATCAGAAGAGAGCACTGAAGGGGCCAGCAGCAAAACCTGAGATTCTTTTTAGTAGAACTTAAAGTTAATATGCCTACTGTTTAGTATTTCATAGTATAACTTTAGCCCTATGTGTGGAACCTGCAGGAGAGTGACTAATAAATATAACACCTTTCCCCCTTAAGAGATGAACTGGGTACCACAGCATTGCTCACTGGCCTCTTCATTTTGTATTTGGCAAGAATTTGTGTTTGTGTTTCCAGCCTAATGCCGTACTCTCAGCCACTTCGTCTGGGTTTGCCCATGGTGGGCCAACTTACCAGCTGTAAATACCCCAAGTGCCAAGAGGTAATTTCTGTTTCCTGACATCAAGTAATAAATATTGGGCCATGCGGTGGTGGCACACACCTTTAATCCCAGCGTTTGGGAGGGCAGAGGCAGGGAGATTTCTGAGTTTGAAACCGGCTTGATCTACAGAGTAGGTTTCAGGACAGCCAGGGCTACACAGAGAAACCCTGTCTTTAAAAACAAAAACAAACAACAAAACAAAAAAATCTCCCCATTTATAATGTTAATAAATGTACCAAAGAATCCTGCCCAACTCTCACAGCCTGTTCCTGAGCTGTGGAGAGGTGAGGGAAGCAAGCCATCAGGCCATCAGGCTAGTTAATTAAACCGCACTGGGGAGGGACCTGTCCCTTTCCAGCAGAGGCACAATTACAGCTCAAGCATCTTATATTAAATGCCTGCTTCCCAGCACTGTGGCGCTGCTCTCAGACCACGTGTGTTCTCTGTGTGTTACCAAGGATTAATCAGCCACAAACACTATTCATTTCATTAACTACAACAGATGATTTACATACAATCGTTTCTCAGAAGGGGGAAACAGTTTAGTGGGCTTATTCATCATGAAGGAGCGGTGCCTTACGAGGCCCGTGGAGGGAGGTGCCCTGTTACACCAAGTATTTCATACGAAGCTCAGCTCTTCGTTCTCTATGGTTACAGTGCAGACTGAGCTTGTGTTTCTCTCACACACTTATATCAGGGCTCACTGTTCATTCAGTCTCTTGCCTAAAACAGCGGAAATTACAATCAATCATAGAGCTTTTTTTTTTTTAATAAAGATTTATTTATTTATTTATTTATTTATTATATGTAAGTGCACTGTAGCTGTCTTCAGACACACCAGAAGAGGGCATCAGGTCTCATTACAGATGGTTGTGAGCCATCATGTGGTTGCTGGGATTTGAACTCATGACCTTCGGCAGAGTAGTCGGTACTCTTAACCACTGAGCCATCTCACCAGCCCCAATCACAGAGTTTTATAAAATTGTCTCCCAATGCTCACTATGACATTAGTGCTCATCAGTCATTTCATCCTCCTGTGTAGAACAGTCCTGTGTAACTGCCCGGCTTACCTGCTTAGTCTGATCTTCCCTGGGGACACACATCTTATGATCCCAGCACTGCACTCAGGAGATGCAGGCTGAAGGACAGAGGGCGTCTGCTAGGTTGTATGGGATCTGTTCTCAATAAGTAAAGACCTAACCTAACCCACCTGGCCAGTTTCTTTGTAAATTGGCAGTATAGTTAGATTGTTGTGCACTGTGTGAACTGATGGAAACTGTCAGTAATTGGTTTATGGCAGGCTGTGGAATGAAGCACTTCACTGCTGTTCTGCTTTTCCCTCGGAGGGGATGACAACATCCCTGTGTCTCTTGCCTGTCCTTGTGGTGGCCAAGATCCAATTGGGGAATAGATTTGTAGTGTGTGGGGGAGGGCAGGAGAGAGGAAAAATGATTAAATATAACAGTAGAAAGTGGCTGGTTGGACTGCAAGCCCCCAAATAATAAGTGTAAGCATACACATGAGTGACATAAATTTTTAAGGGTTGATTATCTGCTTTCATTTTCTGGTGGTGTAGTGCTTGCCCTGGGACCCTGGGGTTTGGTTGCTGTGTGCTTCTCTCGCAGAGTAACACTGTAGGTAAAGGAGACAGCAGCTTCATAAGAGCAGGCACGAGCTACTGCACAAGATTGGAGCCTCCTCAGAGCCAGGAAATGTGTAGCTGTCACTCACGAGTCTAACTTAGGGGTTTTGTTGTTTGTTTTTTTTTTTTTTTCTTTTTAATATCATATCATTTTGTAATTTGAAGATTAAAGAAAAACTTCAAGTATCTCTGCTTTCACTGTTCTTTTAAAAATAAGTGCTTTAATTTTGACTGAAATACTATGTCGTTTGTGATGACTCAGCACCACCTTCCAGGCAGGGCCACTGTCAGAAAGGGGCCTTTCCCTCCTCTGGTCTGGAGGGCTGCGGCTCCCGCCTCTTTCTTGGAACACCTGTTTAGGTTGTCTGTGCAAGGAGCTTCTTAGTCTTCTACAAACCAGAAGCAGAGCTGCCGGTGGGGGTTCTCTGTAAGGATTACTAGACTCTGCAGGGGCATGGTGAGTTCAAGACCCGCCTGGACTACCTGGTGTGTTCAAAGCCAGCCTGGGAGCTTAGTGAGGTCCCTGTTGCAAAGAAAAGGTAAATGTTCTTGCAGGTAGCTCAGTGGGTAAAGGTTTGCTACCAAACCTGACAACCTGCGGTTGAGCTCCAGAGCAGAACCCACATGGTTGAAAGGAGTGAGTCAGGAGCAGCTGGAGTCTGATAGTGAAGAGACACATTGCTGGTAGGTTTAATTCATGTTTATTTGAATCTGAATGTGCACTCAAAAGAGAAACCTCTTAGCTGATGGAGGGATCTGTGTCCTGGCTTCCTCTTCCCTCGACTCTGCTGCTCAGTTGTAGTGCTGTATCTGATTTCTCTGTTTTGTGACCTCGCTGTATTTTTTAATATTCATTTTTATTAATTCTTTGTGAATGCCACGTAATTTTTTTTATTATTATATTCATTACCCCAGCTCCTCTCCTAACTTTTCTCAGATCAAGCAGTCCCTTTCCTGTCTCCCTCTTCTTAAATAACCCACTGAATCCAGTTTGTGTTGCTCAAATACTCCAGAGTGTGGAGCCACACTTAAAATCCCTACCAGGGGCTGTACTTTAAAAAAAAATGGACTCTCGCAGCGTGGAGTCACCGACTGTCAATGCCTCTTCATTTAGGGATAAGACCTTGTCGTCCCTGCCTGCTCCACGCTAAACTGTTGACGGCTTTGATTTTGTGCAGGTCTTGCTGCTGTGTGGTCATGAGGGCACTGGTCCTCTCTGACCTGTGGCTAGGACGGGGTCTAGGTGGAGGAGGAGTGATGTAGATGCCCCGTTTGCAGCCAAGCACCCCACTGGCGTGGGCTGCTGTTTGCACTTTGATCACTTGTGCATTTCTGGTACTGTCTCTGATGAGGCCTGAGAGTTGCTCTAATCTGTGGATGCACAGAGGTAACTTAGAAGCCATTCGAAGGATTACAGTAGCAGCCTTGTTGCATTAGTGATATCTTTAGCAGGTCCACACCGACCATGACCAAGGCTCTGAGCACCTGGCTTTTTCCTTTACTTCTTGTCCCCCAACTATTATTTCTGTCATCCATGATTTTTCTTGTAATCATCCCCTGCCCGAGATGTGGTCAGTTCTCTGTGCTTGGTGCATGGAGACTCTGAAAGATGACAAACATTGCCAAGCACAGAGCTGAGCGCGGCCCAACTGAGTTCCAGTCTGCTCTTTCTTTCCCTCTGCACTAGCCTTCCTCCTGCTGCTGACTGCCTGCAGGCTGCCTTCAACTGCCCATAGCTGTCTGCGGCTGCAGGCACTCCCGTGTTCTAGACTCACCTCTTTTCCAAGAGCAACCCAGGCCCGTGCCAAGCAAGCCCAGGAGGATGCACGGCAGCAGTCGTCTTGGGCCCCAAACATTTGCATTTAGAAAGCTGATGCAGTGAAAACTCAAAATTGGATTTTAGACAGATTACAGTTTATCTTTTTCACTAATAAGATCTCTAAGGTGAATAATTTACTCCTTGAGTGCTGCCTCCGGGAGGCAGCTACTTCCTCCTCTCTGCCCTCTGTTGCTGCTCTGTACTCCTGACCACCGCAGCTCCAGGCGGTTCTTCTTTGTCTCCAGGAGGAAGGGGCGTGAGGGGGGAGCAGTGCTTTCTCCTGCCTCTTGCATTAGAAAATGATTGCAGGCTTTTCTCTGGAGCTGCGGACTAGGCTACTAAGGGAGACTGGAGTTGGGAGTGGCCCTCAGGTTATCTCACAAGAGTAACAGCACAGGTCTTTGTTCTTCCTCTTTAGCCCCTGCTATAAGCTGCCTTTACCTCTAGCTCCACTCTCCCTACCTCAGTGGAGATGTTCCTGAAAATTTGGCCACATCATAGCCATGTCAGGAATCCAAAGGGACTCCTGCCATCATCTGGATAGAACTCAGGGAAGGAATGTGTTCAGGAAGTGCACCTTGGACTGACTGCAAGCTACAGAGACCACTGCACTCAGCTTTGTCCCAGGAGGATGCCATCCTGAACACCTTCAGGGTGGGTTCAGGGCGAGCACACATTCAATCCTTGGTGTGCTTGGCTGGAGTTTGAGGATAAAGAGAAGCACTGTCGTGATGGAGGGAGAGCCTTATGCTAGTTTAGTCCCGGTTCTGATGTTTTCTCCTCGGCTGCTGACACATTGCGAGGCTTTTTCCATTCAGCTTCCCGAGTGCTGTGCTCCTTTCTGACATAGCCATGAGGTCTAGCCCTGCAGCACATGAGCTCTCTCCTGGCAGAGAGAGATGTTGCCAGGTTTTGTAACATCATTTGGTATAGATGACCTATCTTCTTTACTTTCCACTTGGGCATCTTGTTTGTGAACTGAAGTATATGTTCTCAGATCTTGGTCACTGTAACTAGGAATTTGGACAAAAATAATTGATGTCACGGTCATCACAGTGTTCTCAAAGTATATATTCCACAGACTGAGAAGTTCATGTTTTGAAATGTCAGACTCCTTTGCTAAAAAGCCGCAGCATGGCCAGCATGGGGCCTGGAGCCCAGGCAGTTCACCGTGTTCACGGCTGTTATTCTATATGTCACCTGAGGGTTCTTTTTCTTTTCCAAATGGTTTAGCCCAGGCTGGCCTCTCACCCATGGTAATCCGACTGTCTCAGTTCCCTAGGTGCTGGTATCAGGTGGTAATCCTTTGACTGACTGCCACAGATTCATCCTTAAGTTACCTTTCAAAGGCAAGTTTCTTGTTGGCCGTGTCCTCTGGGCACTTGCCCTGTGACAGTCGTTGATCAGCCCAGGGATCTGTGGGTCTGGTGCTATGTAACACTGACACCCTGCCTGTCTCTGTCCTGCAAGTTAGACTCCAGGTCCTCCGTTCTTTCTCTCTGCTACCATAACTAATCATTCATAGACAGCAGGGAAATGAGCCAGCGTCTGTTATGTGCTGTCTTTATTTTCTCCTTTAATTGTCAAGTAATGTTAATTTGTGGGTTTTAGCAAGGTACTGTCCATGTCCTCCAGTATGGTTATTTTATTTTGGTTCACTTTGATTTTTCTCTTTTGGCTTGTGATCTTATGAGAAGAGATGAACTTGGCTATTGTGTGTTCAGGGTGGGAACTATTCTCCAGGGACCTGATCTGTGGAAGACAACTGGGCTGCTGCTGCTTGACATTCAGTTACTGCATAGAGGCACACTGGGGAACCACTGGGGGCTAGGAGCAGAGAGCAGTGTGCCATCCGACATAATGCCTGACCTGTGGTGGGCACCCAGCTAAAATGTGCTAGCTAACAAGGAAAATATCACTCCAGTGGCTGTGTGTGGCTCTGTCTAGGAGCTGAGCAGAGCTGACAGTGGCATCGGTCCAGGTGGCCATGTCTGCAGGTGATGGTGCTTGGACTTAGTAGTAGCAGTTGTGGTTTTGGCACCTCAGATTCTGGAAGCAAAAAACAGTTTGCTTATGAGTTAGGTGTAAGAGATAAGAAACAAAGAGAATTAGAGGTGAGGGCTGGGGCCATATCTCAGTGGTAGAGTGCTTCCCAGTTAGCAGGAGGCTCTAGGTCTAGTCTCTTCTACAGTGTGTGTAGAGGGAGAAGAAGTGGTGTGAGGAGAACTTGTTGAGCAAGGGAGAAGGGCAGAGCCATCCTTTGAGTGGAGTAGACTGTAGTGCTGAAGTTTGCATGGCGATGTGTGAGCAAGAGTTCTGCATTAGATTATGGAGTTCTAAGCCTCTTTCTCAGGAGACTAGGTTGGCTCTGGAAGTGTGGGGAAATCTTTGAGTCGACCAAAGCTGCTGAAAAAGTGAGGCCAGGACACCATAAGGTTCTCTGTGATGTCAGCCTAGAAGTAGCAGAAGGGGTGGGGGTGGTAAGAAAACTAATATTCCAAAGGTCAGTGGGAGAAAACACTTCCTGGGAATAGGGATGGTTTACTGATGGCTCGCTGTGACAGGCCATGGGAGGTAAGGGGTGAGGAGACCGCCAAGGCTTCAGTGCCAGATTGAGAGTGGGAAATTCGGGCCAATGATGTCCATGAAGGATATTCAGGGAGTGGAGGAAGGCAGGGAGCTTCGGGAGGTGTAGACTGGGGGGAAGGGGCTCATTTCTTTGTTGGTTTTTAAATCTTTATTTATATGTACATTCTTACCACATGTGCCTGTGTTGATGGAATAAGCCAGCAGAGAGAAGAACATGGAGATGTTGTTTGTGAGGGTGGTCCTCAAGTTGGTGTGAGAGGGAACAGTGGCCAAAACGTGAGGAAAAAGTGTGGAAAGAGCCCACTGGAGAGAGAAAGACATCTGGTGACAGAGAAGCTGCCTCTGGAGGAAAGTGAAAACAGCCCAGACCCACATAGGAGGAACAGGTGCACACACGTGCACATTACACACACATGGAGAGCACACCCATAATGCACTGGTGCATGCCACCGGTGCAGACACTTTATGTGTGCAGCAGCACTGCTGTGTAGGTCCTTGTTCATCTTAGCAGAGAGCAAGTAAGTGTTCTCCAAGGCTGGCCATGTTAGGCTGTCCTCTGAGGAGTGAGGGGAACACTCCCTCACCTTTAGCTGTCATGTGTCCTTCAGTGCCCCCTATCCCTGAGTTCCTGTCACTCAGTAGGGTTTTGCCAACAACGAGGGAGAGCAAGTATCCAGAACTTCACAAGATCCTCTGCTGGGAAGCTCAGGATGAAGGCTCTACTGGTTCACAAAGTATATAACCCCTTGCCAAAGAAAGATGGCCTCTGGCTGATAGGGAAGGCAGAGCCTCCTAAATTACTCTAAGATACAAGATAACACACTGTGCTCAGAGGTGACTGTGGGTTCACTCAGATCATCAGAGGACACATGAAAATGCTGTGAGTTGTAAAAAATGACTCCCTAGACCCAGAGTGTAGACAAGGTCTGTGTAAAGACGTGGCAAGGAGGAGCTTGATGTGAAGCCAGGCTCTTTGGATAGCCTGAGACAGCAAGCATGCTGTCAGCACTGGTGATCAGCACCCACTGTCCCCTGGACCTACAGCCTAGAACAAGTCACCAGAAACAAACTTCAGATCAGCATGCTGTTATGTCCCTATGGCCATGCCTTCTGGCACATGCCCTGTGATGTGGCATCCAGGAACCCCCAGCTCTAACCAGAAGTAATTCATGATTGTGGATGTTATGCTGTGTATCACACAGAAGAAACCACTGTCTGCTGAGTGCCACTGTACAGGAAGACAAGGCTGGACACCTCCCTTCTCAGGGGACCGTTACCCTGGGCTGTCCCTTAGTGTCTTCTTATGCACACAGCTGCAGAACCTCCCGTGTTTTCTTCTCTTTAGTTGTTGATTCAATTCAAGTATGGTTGGAGTGGAATTTGCTTATCATTTCTAATTAATGTGTTCGCTGAGTTGTAGAATGGTTTGAGAGCATTTAGAAGCTGCAACTGCCAGCAGCTAAGTGGCTTTAAAATAATGGACGGTTCATTGGGGGGTAAGCTCAGAATCACTGCGAGAAACTGGCTGACCCAGGCTCTAGGAGCCTGTTGGAGACCATCACTGAGTTGCTGTCCACCAGAAGTGGCTTCTGCTCCTTGGCCAAGATTTCAGAGTCTCAGAGCATACAGACCACTCGGTTAAGTTGTTATTGATGATTGGGTGCCTACAGTTATGTGACTTGTGTGTTAAAAGTCTACGTCAACATGCTAACTGTAGTGTGCCCTGGGAGACCTCTGAAAGCTAATGAAGCAGGTGAGTAGCATGAGCTCCACCCAGCTCTGCCCTCTGATCTCCACTCGGCCTATGGGACGAGGCATAGCTCACCACAGAGAAGGGCTGCCTTAAGGTACAACTGCTCAGAATGCCACGTCTTAAGACTCCTGAACTTAGGGCTATCTCACCTTGTTAAAAGTTGTTCCTCACTGTGTGTGCGAAAGGCCAGGACCGTGCTGTTTCAGTGGCTCATTTAAAAACAAGAAATGTGGGTACTGCCCTGAAAAGCGGACTGTGCCCTTCAGAGTGGCACATGACTGGGAGGTGGCCGGCCTTGCTTAGGAGCTGGAGCACCCCCACCCCACAATGCCACGGTCTTGGTGATGGAGCACGTGTCTTCTCTGGAGCTGGTTACAGTGAATTGCATGTAAAGATGGTTCTGGTGCCGAGAAATGCCCTGGCGGAGGTGAGGCTTCCTTCCTTCAGGAGCTGTGGTGCTTGTCCTGATGCCCACACTAGACCCGGCTGCCTGGTAATGAGCTTCATATGCACGCTGACTCCTGAAGGATTATTTTGATTAAAGGGTCAATATCTTAGATCAAAAATTAAAACTAAAATAACGTATGGGATAAAACTCATGTGTAAATCAATTTTTTAATTCCTGTATTAGCGGTTCTGAAAGAATTCTTCATTGGTTAAATCCTTTGCCTCAATTTTTTTTTTTTTTTTTTTTAGAAAAATGTCACTGAGTTAAATTTTCCCTGAGGCAGAACTATCATATATAGTAGATGCAGCTCATGGGTGGTGGGTTCACAGAGTGCATCTGAGGCTCACTTATTGTCTGCTCCAATGGGATTGACCTGTGCCCAATCCAGGCCTTCCCTTGCTCATAGAGCAGCTCCCCATGAGGGCTCTTTTGTTTGTTTGTTTGTTTGTTTGTTTGTTTGTTTTTTCGAGACAGGGTTTCTCTGTGTAGCCCTGGCTGACCTGGAACTCACTCTGTAGACCAGGCTGGACTTGAACTCAGAAATCCGCCTGCCTCTGCCTCCTGAGAGCTGGGATGAAAGGCGTGCGCCACCCCGCCCGGCAAGGGCTCATTTTGAAAAGGGAAATATGGAGAGGTGAATTTAGACTGCAGGTCACTGGCCATTCTTTCCTACTTACAGACTCTCCAAGACTCTGATCCAAACTTCAGCACTCTTCCCTTGTCTCTGCTGACTCCTGGGTCCTACACAGGTGCAGGGGTCATTGCCTCTGCTCCCCCGAGCCCCTTTTCACCAGGCTGGCTGTTGGCAGCCAGCTCTCCCTTCTCCCCAGTGCCTGTCCGTGAGGCTGTGATCTGACGCCTCTGCAGGCTCCAGGGCTCTCACCTGGTCTGACACGAGACCTGGAAACCAGTTTCCTTTGCACAACTGTCTCTGCCTGTCTATCTTGGCTTACACAGCCAGAACACAGAACAGTATTTTACATGTGATCTTGACCTCCTTCTCTCTGCCACGAGAAAACTTTGGTGGTATTATTCAAGCCGCTGAACTCTGAAGTGTGCATTTGAAATAGTTCCCATGTGGCCAGGGTACAGCTTAGCCAGAGAGTGCTTGCCCAGCGTGTGTGTAATAGCCAGGACTTGATTCCGACTAATGCAAAATATTAAGTATGTAACGTGGGATAGTTTATGTTTTATAGAATTTATCACTTATTTCCCTAAAAACTGATGTTTTTGTTAAGTGGATTATATCATCTTATAGTTGTGTATATGAGTGTCTGAAGTTTGACTTTGGGATTAACATTTCTGCAGAAGGGGTTATTGGTAAAATATGCCTTTAAAGCCCACCGTTCGAGGACTTGAAGATGCCACAGCTGTCTTGTGGACAGTAAAATGTTAACATTGTATGTCCAGGAGTCAGCACAGCTGTGTGGGTTAGACATAAAAGATGCAGAGCAGGCAGCTTTGAACCTCAGTGTCACTAGGCTGCCTAGAGCAGTGCTTCTCTGCCTATGGGTCCTGACCCTTCCCCCACCCCCCCGGCCCCCCAGAGGTCGAGTATTGGATATCCTTCATGTAAGGTGTTTATATTACCATTCGTAAGAGTAGCAAAGTTACACTTACGAAGTAGCAACAAAATTTTATGGTTATAACAGCATGAGGAAGTGTATTAAAGGGTCGCAGCATTAGAAAGGTTTAGAACCACTGGCCTAGAAGAAATAGTGGGACAAAAAAACGTTCTAAAGAGCAGGTGGGTAGCTGCATCATCTGTAGTCCATGGTGGCCTTAAACCCAAAGCAGTCCCCCTCCTCAGCCTCTTGAATGCTAAGCTCACAGTCACAGTCTTCAAAGCTTTGTTTTCTAATTGCTGGAGATGTTTTAAAATGGAGGTAAAACTTACAAGAATAGTGGAGGAATGGTTTGAGAGTGGTCTTAGTCTAGGGCTTTTGCCCCACCAGTTTTCACTGAGGAAAGTACCAAACATGCACCTTCTGTGCCTTAAAGCAGCCACGCTTAAATCAGTCAAAACCCCTTATCTCCTTTGTGAAATAAGAACACATTTTTGTAGATTAGAGAAATCAGGTGTACATGTAAAACCATTACATAACGCACCTTACTGTGCACACACTCTGCATCCTTCCTTTTGTCTCTGTGATGGTGGCAGGCACACTCTTTATGAATTCTGCTTGAATCTGCTATCTTTTTAGTACTGATGTTATATGTATCTGCTCATCTTCCCATGCCTTTAAACCCCCCAAATGTTTAGCTTAAATAAGTTAGCATGAAAGGGTGGGCAGGCTGCAGTGAGTACTGGTGCTACCATGGCTGTTGGGGGCTACAGAGGAAAGCTTTGTCTGGGCAGAACCAGTTTTGCTGGTGCCATGTTGTTCTTCTTGATGCCCAGTGTTCCCTCTGGGAGTGTCTGCTAAGCCACTGTCCTTCTGTGTCCTCCTGTAGGTAGCTGCGATTAACCCAAACCATCCACTTGCCCAGATGCCCTTGCCTCCCTCAATGAAAAACTGCATCCAGCTGGCAGCGTGTGAGGCACACGAGCTGCTGCCCATGATCCCTGACCTCCCAGCCGATCTGTTCACATCCTGCCTCACCACTCCCATCAAGATTGCTCTGCGCTGGTAAGTGTCCTGTAGTCCAGGTCTCCATCCCAGGGGCCGAAGGTATTATCCTGGTCACAACAGAGTGCTCTGTGTTTGATGTCACAGGACCTTGGTGTTTGTCTGTGTGTATTCTGAGAGTGGATGGGGGTCTTTCCCTGGATCTGGTCATATGCAGTTTATTGCTTGTGGTATCCAAGGTCACATCTTTGTTCACTAAGGAGAAGTAGCCAGGGGTAGTGCTTAGACTCACCAGCAAGTACCTTTCATTGGGGAGGAGAAAGGCAAATATGAAAGAAGTCACTATAGTTCTTGCTTAAAGTATAGTCTCTGAGTTCCTTCCTAACAGTGAGACTCCTTCAGCACTGCAGTTCTCTGAGTCCTGGGGAGCACTCCAAGGGAATGTATGTGGGTGCCAGACGCAGCCTGCCTTTGAGAGTGCTATGGCTGCTGGCATACTCAGTAGTGGTATGTGCTCAGCTAGCCTTTAGTACCCACTTTGCCTTTATGCTGACGAAGAGCCTGTATGCAGCAACAGCCTCACGACCATCTAGAGGATTCGGGTGAGAGCCATACAGCTGTGCTGACATACTGCACCCTTTGTGAGATGCCCACCAGGGTCATGTCAGCTTGTCAGTTTTCAGATCCTTTCTCAAACTCAGAGAGGTGTAGACCTTGAATTGTGACAGCAGTGAGACCTTTGGATTTATCAGTGCCCATCTGAGCTTGGTGTCTGATCACTGGAAGGTTTAGGAGTGAGTACACACAGGGCCTAGCAGTCACTCCCATATACACTCGATCCACTTCCTGGAAGCAGTGCATGCTACTCTAGCTGGTCCTGAGTGAGGCTAAGCTGACCATTATGGGCAGGTATGAGAGAGACACCTCGTCTTCCTGCAGAGTAGAGGGTGCATGGCCTTTTAAAAGAGGCACTTTATGCAAGATAGAGAAAATATGTATACTTGAAGGTAATTAATGACCAAGAACTGAATAGATTCATGGTACCAGAAGCTGCTGTGTTTCAGGGAACAGAGGTATTCCAAGTGTTCCTCAGAGCAGCTGGCAGTGGAAGTGGAATATTACATGGCAGGGATTGAGAGGAACAGAGAGTACCCAGACTGGTGTACACTGCCAGACCACCCAGAAGAATGAGCCAGTCCACTCCACCAGGCTGCAGAGCTTCAGGGGAGGGAGTCAAGGCCATTGGGTGGGCTTTGTTAGGCTGTAGGGTCACGGGATGACTTCATCACCCAGGACTGAGGGATAGCCCAGAGTGTGCATGTGTGCAATTCCTGGAGAATCGTATTTAAGAACACGACCCAGGTAATGACGAGTGAGTGTGGCCGTCAGTCCTCGGTAGGCATGATCATATCTGTAGTACAAGCAGAAAGCTATTGAGTGACTGTGTGTCAGAGTTGCCAGGGTACTGTGGACCCTACAGAGCTGGCTACATGACCACTTCCACCTCTGCCTTGAGACTCCCCAGCTTTTCTGAGTGCTTTCTGGGTCCAAGAATGGGCCAGGGCACCAGCTCTATTGTGACACTGCATATCCTGCTGCAGCCGAGCTCCCTTATGCAGTTCTCTAGGCAGGTGATTAGATGTGCAAGGAGGGTGAGCAGAAATAGACACAAGCACCCACAGAGCCTGACACTGTGCCTGGACTCACCCATGCCTTCCTTCCTAACACATTGCCTTAGTGCCTTTGCCAGACCTCAGTGCGCCTGTCCTGCACTGCCCTCCAACTCCACATGGGCAGGGGTTATGCCAGTAGGTCTGGGCAGCTCGAAGGACTCAACACCCTGCTGCCAAGCAGAGAATGGGCTTGCTCTACCCAAAAAGCATGTCATTGCTTAAGTGCCTGAAATCCTTTTTGGACTGAAGACATAATTAAGTTTAAGTAAGCATTAAGCATTAGTAGGAAGTACAGTAAAAACCAAGTTGACACAGCTTCCATAGCATGGACTTTAGCACCATTGTGCCGCACGCAGTTGGGGAGAATGGTCCTCACTCACATCTAGTGCCTGAATGCTGGCGGCTCAGCTCCAGCAGATCGATCTGTAATCTCAGGGAGGTACTGCAATGAGTCTGATAGAAAAGGGAATATATTTTTTCATTTGGTACTTACCCATGTTTTTAGAATTAGGGTTTGTTTTCTTTTTTTCATTGTAAAGTCAGTTTCGTACATTTTAATAAAAACTGAGTGTATCTTTTCAGAGAATTAATGAAAAGTACAAAATGAGAGGGAGGGAGTAACCAACATTTATATCTTCAAAGCACGTGTCAGCTTTACCCCCATCACCTCCCATCCCACTCTCCATGTGTTCACGAACTCGTCTGGGGCTTTAGGGCCTAGCACTGTGAAGATGGTGGTCGGTGAGTTCAGAGTTGCTCTCACAGTATCAGAAGGGTCAGTTCCTGAGTAATCCCAGCTCTGTTGTTGCAGGGACCAGATGTGACAGGTGGGTGTGGCTGGGCTTCACAAACGTTATTTACAAAAATAAGCTCTGGCCAGGTGTGATCTTAAGCTGTAGTGTGCCAGTTTCTGTTGCAGAAACATGAAACCAGGATTAGGCTGCAAAATGACAGTCACATTGAGGACTGTGAACGGCCTAGGAAAGAAAGCTCAGGACTTTCCCTCCCTCCTTTCCTTAATAATATTGAAAACTACTGTCTTCATTATATACGGGAGGTTGCTTCAGAAGGCCCGTGCTTGGCAAAAGGTCCAGATGCAGCTGAGCTCTGTGAATACAGAGTCAGCTGTGTCTGTGGCCGTGTGTGTGGATGGCTCTTGTTTGATGAAGAAGCACTTATCAGAAGACATTGTGCCGATTTTTTTTTTCATTTTTGCCTCAGGACATTTGCCTCTTTCTTATTTTCAAAACTGACTTCAGTAATTCTTAAGTTAACAATTGCAATATTCTCTGTAAGTAATTGCCTTGCTTCCCATATATATCAGTATAGTGTAAGCATCCAAAATATATCTCGTTTTCCTTTAGCTGTTTCTATTTCTTTGATTGAGTGGCATAATACCATTTTAAATTTATTATGGGCATATGTGTGTGCTGCTGGAAGCTCTGACTCAGAGGTATTCAGTTTGCTTTGAGACCAGCTGTAAAGGAGATTGATGTCTGTCGCACCCGGCAGCATATAGTTCTGCTGTCTATTAATGAAAATGACAGCATTATTGTGGGTTGGAGTGAGGTCAGGAACTCCTCCCTTCCAGTTAAGCCACTGAGTCTCTGGGAGATTAAGTGCTAACTGTGCAGTGTTGAAGATGTTTGCAGCTCTGCTCCCTCAGCCCAGCCCCAGCAGGATGGCCCCAAGCGAGCATCCTGTGTAAGGAAGGTGTGGGGCATCTTGCTATCGTGTCTCCTTTCAGATACTGTGGTAACACTTTATGTTGTCTCTGGAAGGCTACTAAGCTCAGAATCAGTAGGAGTTGCTTCTGTAAATGTAAGGTTTTATCATTTATAGTATTGAGCCGTCTGTCCTTCGAGGAGTCTTTGAAGCTCAGCAGCTTTGCTAGAGGACAGACCTCCTGCCCCACTTCAGGGCTAAGATCTTGTTTAGGTTCTGTGATGTCTGATTAGGAATGACCACTACAGGCTCATCTGCAGTTGGTGGAACTGTTAGGGAAGGATTAGAAGGTATGGCCTTGTTGAAGGAGGACTATCACTGTGGGTGAGCTCCGAGGTTTCAGAAGCTCAGGCAGGTCCCAGTTAGCTCACTTGGCCATGCAGTTGTGGATCAAGATATGAGCTCTTAGCTACTGCTCCAGCACCAAGCCTGCCTGCTTTCACCATGCTCCCTACCAGGCTTGTAGCCTCCATTGGCCACAGGTTACTGGGTTCCTGAAAGGAAAGATGGGGTTTTGGATGGAAAAGGCTGCGAGAGAAATAATAAGCCAAGACAAAGGTCTGATCAAGGCCAATGTTTGCTTATGAGTCCAAGCTTATAAAGAGGGGAACCCATCCCCCACTATGCCAGAATCTCCTTGCTTAGTCTGATAGTGTCAGGAAAACAGGTTCAGCCTCTTAGCAGGTAGTAGTGTCTTGAAGGAAAGCTGCAGATGTGGCAGGACAATAGACTCCACCCTAGGTGGGCTAGCCTGCTGTGGCAAGCCACTTCTGAGCCAGTCTGCTCAAGGCTAGAGGAAGGGCACAATGCTGGTCATGGACTCCAGAAACTTGAACCCCAAATTAAACATTTTCTTTGATAAGTTGTCTTTTATTATGGTCTTTTGGTCACTGCAATTGAGAATTAACTAAGATAGAGTGCATCTTTGTATGTGTGCATGCTTGTGTATGCATTCCTATGTGTGCATGCGTGAGTGAGTGTACTAGAAGTGTCCTGAAGTGGGTGCTGGTGTTGAACTTGGGTCCTCTGGGAAAGCATGGTGTCCTTTCTATAGCAGAGCCTTCTCTCCTGCCCCCTTGTGTAGATTTTTTGTTTGTTTGTTTGTTTATGAGGGTTTTTCTGTATAGCTCTGACTGCCCTGAACTCCAGGACCAGGATGGCCTCCAACTCACGGAGATCAGCTTGCTTCTCAGAGTGCTGAGAGTAATGGCATCAACTACCACTCTCCTGGTTTTGTTAAGATTCAGCGGGGAGAGGAAGGGGAGGGAGGGAGGGAGAGAGAGAGAGAGAGAGAGAGAGAGAGAGAAAGAGAGAAATTCTTACATGCCAGAGGCTGAGACAGAAGAATTGCTGAGTTTGAGGCCAGCTTAGTTTTATGTAGCAAGACCCTGTTTCAAAAAAGAGAGAAGAACAAAACCAAAAACCAGAAGCACAAACGTAGGCTCTTGTCTGGCTCCCCTGCCTTACAGAGTTGTACTAGTGCCCTTTGATCTTAGTGCTGAAGAGTCTGACCTGCGGTCTTTGACCTGCGGTCTTCCTGTGAAGAATTGGCTTCACCATCTGAAACCAGCTATCTTCTGGTCCCATGCAGACCCCAAACTGCACAATTTTCCATGCACCTACTCAGGATGTTTCTCCCCAGCTCAGCTACACCCTTTGTGTCCCAGGCTCCATTTTCATTCAGTTAAGATGAAAATCACACCACTCTCAGAGAACAACATGCTATGGATACCCCGATTTTGGTTATAAGAAAAAGATGTAAACTATTGAAAGTGGCCTTGGCTGCTGACTCCCCAGTGAGTCTGAATGTCACTGGAGTTTAGAAACCACACTACAAGAAGCTGCAGACAGAAACCTTGGAGGCGGCAAGTGTGGAATAGAGGCATGGGCAGTGGAGACAGGCAAGGGCAGGCTGAGGGGCTTTCTGACTGACTACAGCCATCCCCTCCTTTCCTTGGTTGATTCAACTGCTTCTCTGTGTGGCGTAGAACGAGGTTGGTTGATAGGGAAAGAGCATTCTGGGTGAAGTTACTCAGAAAACAGAGCTAGGAGAGTGGGAAGATGAATTACCAGTGTAGAGAAAAGGAAGAGGCAAGAAGACAGGTGGGTGAAGACCTCTCCCAAGGAAAGCAGATGTGTCACCATGCTAGAGACGTCCAGCTCTGGGATATGAAGCTGAGAATACAGATGGAGAAAGGAAGGACAAAATAAATAAATAAGAGGAATAGAGTCTAGGAAATGCTCTCAGGTGGCAGAGTGAGCTGTGGCAAGAGTGGGTGGCAGTTGATCCTTACGGGACGAAGACATAAAGGTGCAGCCCTCATGAGCTGCAAGACAGAAACATAAAGGCTGAGAAGACAGTGGCAGACGCCAGAGTCCACGCAGAGCCCAGGGTGGCATTGAGCGAGCAAAGAAGTACTTTACTGTGGAAAAGGAGCAAGAGGGCAGGGGAGGACAGCAGCCACAACAGTATGACCTGACACAGTCGTAAGCTGAGCGGTACGACCTACAGTCATACAGGCAAGGGGAGCTGAGTCAGGAGCGGGGTCAGAATGCTCCTGAGAGAAAGTTCCAGCCAAAGGGGGGGGGGTAATAATAGGTTAATTACCCAGGTCCATTGCTGCACACACAACCATCCATGCAACAAAGAATCCACATTATTTTTGAGCATGTATGGGCCATTTATCAAATAAACTATGTCTATACTGCAAAGGAGTCATCTATAATAAGCCCAGAGGATCTCCCTTTTGTCTTGTGATCTCCAACCACACATGGTAGATGGAACTCAGTCATGAGAAGGCAGGATTTAGAGGAATGCTGGGAGAGACATACCTTGTGCTAACTTTCTCAACCCATGGCTGAAACCCTAGTTTAAAAAATTAATGTGTAAAAATGACCCAGAAAGAAAAGGTTGGGGATTAAAGAAGAAATACTTTGTTTGATTGTTTTTTGTTTAGCTTGTTATTGTTGTTAATATTGAGACAGAGCATTGCCAACCTCAGGAACCTGCAGTCTTGCCTTGGCCTCCTGCATGCTGGGCTACAGCAGTGTGCCATCATGTCCTGCAACTTGAAGTAATAAATGTTCAGGCTGAATTCATTGAAAGCACATGAGCAGCAAGTGCAGCTCAGGCTTTAGTGAGAAATGGAGATAGAGAAAGGGTCAGGGAAGGGTGCAGCCAACAACAAAATCTCAGCCAAAGTCCTGAGTGCAGAGCTGCTTAGCACCTCATGCTGCCTCCACAGTAACACATTAGGGTTTGTAGCCTGAGGGAGCCTGTCTCCTGGATCTCATTCTCTCTGAGACTCTCTCTGCTCTGTCTGACGGTGTTGTAGCATTGTAGCATTCTCAGCCTCTGAGTCATCTCCTTGGCCCACAGTTTCTTAAATGTAACTGAATGAAAAATTAAGATTTGGGTAACAATCACAGCTGTGATTTACTGAGCATTGGTTGCACAACTGCACGACTAGCTTGTGCACAGTATTCCCACAAGCCTGTGAAGGCTGTGCTAACGCTAGCTCTTACCTTCAGGCTGCTCCCATGGGAACTCGTAGGCAAGATTCAGGAACTAGTGTCTGGACTCAGAGCTGACATTCTGACCTCCACCTGTGCTGCTTCTGTGGGTACTGGTGACACCCTCCCTGGTGTCTTTGCTGGTGTGTTTTCCTGCTGTCATTGCGGTGGTGCTTTGGAAGGAGCCAAGACCTCTGCTTGCTTAATCCATACCTTCATTGAGGGCGTGGGGCCTGTGTAACATGTGAGGCAAACACCATGGTCAGTGGAGAAAGCCTCCATCTGCAGGTGAAGAGGCAGATTGCTGTAGTATACCACAATACTGGAAGCCTGGCCAACTGGCCAGAAGAAATGGAGAGAAACAGTAAGAGAGACATTAAGACCTAGGTGCGGGCTGGTGAGATGGCTCAGTGGGTAAGAGCACCCAACTGCTCTTCCGAAGGTCCAGAGTTCAAATCCCAGCAACCACATGGTGGCTCACAACCACCCGAAATGAGATCTGACGCCCTCTTCTAGTGTGTCGGAAGACAGCTACAGTGTACTTACATATAATAAATAAATAAATAAATAAATAAATAAATAAATAAATAAATAAATAAATCTTTAAAAAAAAAAAAAAGACCTAGGTGCAGCACAGTCCCCTTGTCTCACTGTTTCAGGATGTATATGTCACCTGAGTGCCTGCAAGTCCAAAGCCAGTTCATTTCTGTCCCTGGCAACACTGTTCTCCTCCTCAGAAGCATAGGCATGGCAGAGAGGGCATTTGGAGCCTTTCCCATCGGAGTACCGTTGGTGTAGCCGCACTAGTGGGCTCTGGGCTGACACCATGGACAGCTAATAAAGTCACCACGGTTTTATGTGCTGGCCGTAACTGTGCTAAGTCTTGATACCTACAGACTTTCATTGGAAAGCCTAAATGTGTGGTCTCTTTATCTAGAAGCTAGTGTTAAAGCCAAAGCAGAATAAAGGAAATAAGGAGAAAAACGTAAGGGGAATAGGAGATGGACACAACTATTTGTATAAATTTGTTAATTAGATGGTAGTTTTTGAAAGGTTTCAAAAATTGTTATGACTTCAGCTAGAATGGCTTATAGTACAGCCCTACAAGCCCGAGAAGAAATGTGGGGCTTTCTTTACTATGAGGCAGAGCCTGTGAATGACACTAACTGGAGAAGGGAGAGTTGCCTGCACAGACTCGTCTCTTACGGAGACAAACTTCCAGGTGACTTTACAAAGGGACCTGGAGCCCAGCGTCTTTGCTGGTGAGTTCTGTCACCATTTAAAAGAGTGTCAGACCTTATGCAGACAAGTTAGAAAGTAGATGGGGGATGTTCCCTACTGTACACTAAGAAGACAAAACCAGATGAGGACTTTGCCAGGGGCAGTATGTGACTACCAGTAGGGACACCAGATTGTCACCATTGTGCTAGGAAATTAACCCCAAGCTAGCATAGAAAGGTTAAAGTGTGGTTTACACAGTGGCTCATCTCAGGGTAGCAAGAATAAAGGAGAAACTCGTGTGACTGTCCTCGGAGCTGCTAAAAGTGCATTGGACACCGCTGGGCCTCCCCAGCAGACCTCTTCAGCGTACTAGGAAGAGAAGCAAACACCATTGCTGAGTTGGGATTTGGTGGTTGCACAGGCTGAGCCCCCAAACAGGAGAGGTGCACATCACTCCCTATTCAGGCCACACTGGAAGGACAGACATTGTGGAAAGCTGGAAGAAAAAACCAAAGAAACAGTAGGCAGTCATGTCGCCAGACAGGAAGCCAAAGTAATATATGTGGGAGTATGGGGAAGACAGGGAAGCCCCTGAGACTGACCGCCCTCTACAGCAGGGCACCGGAACCTCAGAGAATTGAAATCAGAATTGTTTTATTTTTCTAAGTACTACCTTGTAGCCAATAAGATTCAGAAGTACTTGGGAATAAATATAACAAATATAATAAAATGCATGCAAGGCCCGAGCTCACAAATCTGAATTATCACAGAGATTAAAGATGAGGCAGAAAATGGCTCTGTAAAGATGGAAAGACCCAGCTCTATGTGTGTGCCTTTGTGTGAGACAGGTTAACATGTAGCTTAGGCTGGCTTTAAGTTTCTGGCAATGCTCCTGTCTCAGTGCTCAGTGCCCAAGTGCTGAGATTGCAGATATGTTCTTACCATATCCAGCCAAAATTCAGTATTCTTAAACATTAATTTTCTCCAACTTGATCTTTGCTGTCCCAGTCAAAGTCTTGGCTTTAAACCTTACATAGAAGCACAGTGGGCATGGTGAGGACAGTTTGGAGACTCAGCGTAAAGCCACCGTCACAAGACAGTCATGCCGTGTACACACTGCACAAAGGTGCCTAAATGGTTTCATGGGGAAGGACTATTTTTCAAGAATTGGTGGTAGAAGCTGTATATGGAGAAAAAAAAATCAAAGACAGAAACTACGTTGCACCCTCACTTACGCCTTACGGAACAGTTAACACTGTTCTTCCTCTGTGAGCCAGGGAGAACTAGAAGGCTGGATGAAATGGGGTTTCCACCCTACAGCAAGTTATTGGTAACAGCTGCTGCTGCACCATTGCACGCTGTGAAGATGATGGTGGGTCTCCATTATGTTAAACTCAGGAAGGCTAGCCAGGACCAGAGGATGCAAAGGTAAGGCAGCCGCAGAGGTGATGGGATCAGGCATGCTCACACACACACTCTCAGGTGTGCACATGCACATTCATGCTCACACACTCATGTACTACACACACACACACAAATGCACACATGCACAAGATTGTCTCCAGATGCAATAAGGGGCAATGGAATGTCATCTGTGGGGACCGTGGGGACGACAGAAGCATAGCAGTACTGCTGCAAACTGAAGTCTCAAACTGGTTTATTTTATCGTATGCAAATTGTACCTCATTAAAGTTGATTTAAGTGTTTTTAAATGTAGAATGTTGAGTGAAAAAAGTAAGAAACAGTATTAGATTTATAGTGCATTACTTTTTATTAAACACAAATATTGTGCAGTACTAGTTATGTAAATGTATGCATATATATCTGAGTGAAGAAACAGCATACACGTCACAGACCTCACGGGGCCACTGGAGAGGACTCTCTGGTTTGAGACTTTCAAAACTGAGAGTCAATGCAGGTGTGCTGGTAGGACCTGGGGGTGTCTTTGAGCTATGTACACACAGGAGAGGACATGGACAGTTCTGGTCACACACGTAGGTGAAACAGCAGCATTTTAAAAGCCCAGCGTCTTTCACGTCTACTCAGCTCGCACAAGGCCCAGTTTGGGGCCCAGTAGTGGAAGCAACAGTAGTAGCCTCCAGGCCGCTGCTTATGTAGTGACTGCACTGACCCAGCTTTAGGACCTGTGTCCTCTGCAGTTTGTGCTGTTTCCCCACAGAGATGTGTAGTGAGTGAATGTTTCTATCTACAGGACAGTTGTCTTTGACTTCTGACTCCTGACTTGTGGTAATTTTCTTTTGGCTCACACTCCTCTCCTATGCTAATCTAAAATGGAACACAGTGTCATGGTCATTCTCGGTGAGCAGTTTAGTGCAATGAAGTCCTGTCAGTGCCGACTGCCTAGCACCTGGGGTTGCATATGAGTATGGCTGAAGGGCAGCATGTGGCCAGAACACACTCCTCTGTCTACAGGAGCATGTACAAAAGAGATTGGGGTTGCGTGCAGTTCAGCTCACAGTAGGGTTCTCACTGTACTGTGACTGTGCGGGACTCTAGGAGAGCAGATCCCTCCCCACATCCCCCCCAACACCATCCTCCTGTCTGGCTTCAGACAATGGCAGGAGAACAACTTACTGTCTGCTTAGGATACAAACCATCATCACCTTGTTTCAAATTAGTTCCGGTGCTTGTTGGAAATTGTGCCGCAAAGCAGCTAAATGATCTCATGCTTATGGAACAGTCGCTCCTGGGCTGTTACCTGCCAGTGTGTATCTTTGATGTGCTTCTGCTTATCTGACTTATGTGCACGTAGTGTGCCTAGGCTGGCACCTGTTATCAGTGATATTGCCGCGTTTCATTAAAGTACATTGATGTTTGCAGCTGTGTATTCAATCATGGACACTCGTGTCAGTGAATAGTCAGGGGTACTTTTCTGGTGGTGGCTATAGAAGCTGCCTCATTTCCTTTTACATACACTGCATTGAGGTGCCTCTCAGATGACATCTATGGCATGCCAGGACTGTGCTGTCACATAGGACCTGTGCAGATGGTGGCACAGCGCCGCTCCGTGTTGTTTTGTTTTTTGTTTTTCATTTGTTCTGAATGTATCCTGCAGACAATGATCCTCTGTTTTCCTGACTTCTTGCTATTCATACTACAGATGCCCCTGTTCATGACACAGAACAGGCTTAAATAGGCTTCAAAAGCCACTTCCATGCACCATGTGGCTAGTGCCACAGTCACACTGGCCCTTGCTTTTGTTAGCCTTTGTCTCCATTGTCCATGAAGTAATGTTACTGTGTTGCAGGTAGCCTGCCTAGTATGCAAATGATAAGGATTTGTAAGTCCACGTGGTTGTCTGCCGGGATTGGGGACTTGAGGGAGAGGGACATGCTTCTCTCAGTCCTTTGGCAATGAGCATGGAGAGAGCACAGTGTCTTCTCTGTTGGGGCTTCCTGTGATGGAGAGCTTGTCCTAGAAGGGGCAATTGGAGGAGGGTGTTCTGAGTAGACGCTCCTATCCTGGCCATGGGCCTGAAGTCACGCTTAGAGGATAGAGACAACTTAGTGCAGCCGGACCTTTGAGTGTGTGAGGACAGACATGGTCCCCACAACCCAAGAAACAGGGTGCAGCCCCTGAGCATGACTAAATTATATCATGTGTATGCCCCTGTATGTTCACCTGCCATCCCTACATACAAGGGAAGCTGATTTATCAATAATAGAAATGTATTGCTGTCAGTCTGGAGGCAGGAAGCCCAAGGTCCAGGTGCTAGCAGATTTCTGTGCAGTCTAGAGTGATGGAAGCTAGAGATGTAGTCTAGGGTGGATGAGCAGTGCCCTCCTTGCATGGGGTACGAACCACGGCCGGTGCAGCAGGCTCTGCCAGAGCATGAGCAGCATGTCAGGAATGAAGAGGCCAGACACTGTACACTAGCTCTTTAAGAAGCCATGCTGCTGTGCTGTTGGCTTGCAGCAGCTGAGATAAGGGGGCCTCTGTCCACCTCAGGCTCAAAGGAGACTCCTTGCTGGGAAAGCTGAAGAGGCAGAAAGCATCTTAGCCTCTGCTTCACAGGAGTGAGGGCCACGGGCTGCTTGGGCATCACACACAGTTCAGGGCAGGAAAGCACTCCATTAGGAGCATGTTACCCTCATCCATATGCACTCTCCTGGAGTAAAGAAGCTAGGGAATGAGAAAGAGAAATAGGGCAAATGAATGAAGTGTAAATTAAAAGATATCTCCCTGGCATAAGGATGGGTGTGTGGTGCAGACCACACATTGCGACTGCCTTCTGAGGAGTTGCTTTCACGGGAGGATCTGTTTGGGACTCTCCCTGGTCATTTGACATAAGAACTGCCAGACTAGGAACGAGATGCCCGCTCCTGGGCTCTCTAGCATTTACCTCACAATACTTACAGACCTTAAGAAGCCTGCTCAAGAGTACATCCCTAGATCCTAAGCCCTGAGCCAGAGTTGGTACCTATCACTGATTGTTTTTATGTATGTATCCATGTGTGTCCATGTGTGTTTGTGTGTATGTGTCTTTGTCTGTGTGTCCACATGTGTCCACATATATCTGTGTCTGTGAGTGTCTGTGTCTGTATGTTTTGAACCCTGAGCTTCATGTATGGCAGAAGTGCAGTCTACTGCTCAGCTACTTCAGCTCAGCATCAGCTACCAGCCCCTGCTGCTAGTTCTTAAGTAAACATAAACCCTTGCCTTCAGTCCTCCCTCTTGCCCTAGTCCTGGATGTCCCCCAGGTCTAGCTGATGATGCTGTTTGGCTCTGGAACCACGCTTCCTGCCCTGGCCCTTCTATGGGCTCCTGGCTCTCCTCCAATGGTGGACATGCAGCTCCCACCTGGGTCCTCTCAGCATCACTTCCTTCTCCTGCGTCATTGCCCCCAGGCTGGAATGTCTGCCAAAGACTCACCATCTATCTCATTTCACACACGTGAAGTGCCCTCTAGCTGTCTCTTCACTGATGAGGAGAGAGTGCGGGAGAGAAATTAATTGTGTTGGGTTTCCCTTATATACCAAATTAAGGCCTTTTGTTTAATCTATATAATTCTGGTTTTAAATGTCTGTTATCTTCATTTTATGGGTTAAAACAACTGGATATAGCCAGCACTTGGGAGACAGAGGCAGGTGGATTTCTGAGTTCAAGGCCAACCTTGTCTACAAAGTGAGTTCCAGGACAGCCAGGGTTACACAGAGAAACCCTGTCTTGAAAGACAAAACAAAACAAAAACCAACAAAAAAACCCCAGCTGGATATGAGAAGTTAGCCACTGTGTCCTGCAATTGGACAGTGGCAAAGCTGGGATTTGAACCCAGGATTCTCTGGACTTTGAGGACTGGTCGTCATCACTACTCTGCTGTAATGATTTCATCTTTGCACTTGGTAACATGCCGTTCCTAGTAGCAGAGCCCTCTACTCCAGCATGGTGTTATCAGGCACAGAGGATCTGTCACAGATCTCTACTGTCAGAGGCTGCCATTTTGAGCTGTATGGGGATGAGGTTACCTGGCTGAAGCTGGGCCCTATTCATGGCTCCTGCTGTTGCAGCTTCACCACAGTTTGTCACCAGCACCTTCCAGGGGGACTGCTGGAGGCACTTTAGGTAAGAGGTGCTGCAGTCAGGGATGTGTGCTTGTCGGGAGCAGTATATTCTGTGAGTGCGTGGAGAGGCAGGCCTTTCATGGGTCACTTTTGCTTTTGCTTTCTTACTCCCATGCCTGTTGTTAGCCTGGAAGCTTGTTGGAAAGCACCTCCCATTATTTTGATTTATGCCTATGCCTCCCTCCAAGGTAAGCCAATGGGGCCTCTATACACTGAGGACTGATCATATCACTAACTACTACTGGCCAGAGTTGGAACCGAACACTTAGTGCTGTGGCCTCTGCCAACTGGGTTCTGCTGTGTGGTAGGAACTTGTGCCTTAAGAATTCCATTGTGCAGCAGAGCTCTCCTCAGGCTGCCCCTGGTGGCCAGGGAAGGTGCTGCCTTGCTGTGTATCCTTCCTTGCTTGTCCACCTCTCCTGTGAAGGGACACTGATGGTGGTCTGTTAGAAGGAACCCATGTTGGTCTGGCTCTGGGGGTCTGAGTGGTCTCTGGTCCATTCTTCCCCTTGGGTGAGTCAGTTTCTCTGCACCCCTGTAAGGATGGTGCTCTCTTCCCAGCAGGAGAGGCAGTGCAGCTGCCCGGTAAGTACTGTGGAAGGGGGCTGTGAGGTCTGTGTCGGCCAGTATGTATTAATAGTGCAACACACTGTAATTTACAAGGGACTTCCCACATGGCTTCACATGCACCTTTGCTGGTAACCAGGACCAGTCAAAGCAGCCATAACTCAGGGCACGTGACTGTGTGATTGACTGGGGACCAGGTGCTTAATATGCCCAGTGTTGCAGCCTGACTTATAGCTGAGTTCACAGCAGTCCTTGACACATGCTCATACCAAAAGTACACATTCCCTCGGACTCCATCAGCTCCTTACACATTCATTCAGAGGTTCCTTTGCTCCTGCAGGCTTATTCCTCATCACCTGTTTTCCTGGCCTCTGTTTCTGCTTAAGGCCCCTGGTTTACTTCTCAGGTTCCTTAAGACTGCTCTCTTCCCACTGAACCTGGCTCCTTCCCCTGCATTGTGCACCTGAGTGCCTCCAGCAACCATGGGGCTATGTGAGAGAGGGCAGCAGTGCACGTACACACACACACACACACACACACACGCACGCACGCACGCACGCACACATGCATGCACGCACACACCATCGGGTAGGCTCCAGAAGAGCCTTCCTTTCCTTCCCTTACTGTGTGATATTCTAATAGTGAGTGGTAGGGAGGAACCCCTGAAAGGAATGAGCTCATTCCCTGCTATTGTCTCATGGTGTCTGTCTTGTCTTTCCATTGTGCAGCAGAGCTCTCCTCAGGCTGCCCCTGGTGCCCACACACTACATAATTCACGTAAGCAGAATCCATACATGTTTTGAATTGTGCTTCCAGGTTAAAGACAGCCACTTGCTATTATCACCCGGCTCTTTATTTTCAGGTTTACTATTCCATCCAGTGTTTCTGGGGGACAAGGCCCTTGTGCTGCTTCTCCGAGCACAGCACCTCCCCTTGTTCTGGACATGCTCACATGCGACTAGCATGCCAGAGAGTGGAGCTCCTGACCTCTGCTGTTCTGAAACTGGGAAGTGAGACCACCCCATACTTATCACACATACAAACGTGTCATTTCAGCACACCCAGCCTTACCTTCAAGGAGAAACAGTCCCACTGCAGGCTGTGATAAGCAGACTGTGGGCTGTGCATAATCTGAGAGTTTTGTGGCCTACAGTGTGTAAATCGCTGTGAGAAAGAAGTACACAGATCTGTACTTCCCTACCAGTGTGCTCACCTTCTTCCAGAAGCCTCAGGCACTTAGTGGAGGAGTACACCTGATGCTGAAGCCACGGACCAGGAACACAGCAGAGGAAACCCTGGCAGCCTCCCCACGGGCTGGAGGTGGACAAGACTATGTGTACCGCACACACTGCACAACAGATTCTGCATTTAAGTTAATTGGAAACTAGTCTGACCCTGCCTGCTTCAAGAACATCAGGAATTGGCTGCTTTGTCACAGCACTTCCCTACCTTCCATCCCAGGACTATTTGGCCAGTATTTCTGCTGATGATGATAAAAGTGAGCATAACAGCCCATGAAGAGCTCAGACCTATGTCCACTGCCTGCCTAGCCATGGCTGCAGTTCTTGCTTGCTCTAGGAAGCTTGTTCTCTGATAAAAGTTTCCCTTACCTCTGGCTGGACTTTCCTACAGAATCCTAGACCTAGACATGACTATCATTATGTCCACCTGCTTCTGTTAGGACAGTGTGCTTATGGCTGTGAAACAGCCAGAGTGTCTGGTACCTGCCAACTGTATAGTCCATTCAGAAGATGATGTTAGTGTCAGATGTGTCCTGGAATGGGCAGGAGAGGAATGTAAAGTCAGAGACGGGGTCTTACCTGGGCCCCTCACTTAGCCGTTTGCTCGGTTCTATAGTTCCTCTGAACATTGACATTCTCTGCTAGAGTAACAATGACAGATGTAAACTTCCAGCCATAGATGGCAGGCTGGCAGGCCAGCTTCTGTACTCCCGACCTAAAGGCACCGTTGTGGAAGACACTAGGATATGCCTTCATGTAGAAGACTTAGGCATAGACACCTTAAGAATGGAAGACATAAACAGGGTCCCTTCAGGGCTAGGAGACTCCGGTGCAGACTGAGAACTGACATCTGTGGTTGCCCTGAGCTGGTGGAGGAGCTGGCAGGTGGAGAATGGATGTTTCCTTCTTGTTTTAGTTTATTTTTAATTGAGAAATGTTTTCATTAACTGTGAATTGGCAAGTAAGAGCACTGCTTTGTCTTTGGTCATACATCTTGGGTCCCACCTTTTGCCTCTCCTCTAACACAGATCATCTTCCCCTGCTTGCTTTAAATCAGATTGAACTTTTTCAGAAAGGGCCCTGCTTATAGAAGGGTTCATGTGCTTGCATGAGCCAGGACCTCAGCACTGCCTGACTTGTTCTACACTTCTGGATCCTCCTATCCCAAGTTCTGAACTTGATGATTCTGAGACACACACACACACCCTCTCTCCCTCCCCCTCACGGGAACTCAGAACAGCTGAAAAAAACACTTGGTGTTTTCTGGGAGACTCCTGTGAAGTCTATCCCAAGATGGAAATGTGAGATTAGCTTATCTATGAGCGGATGAAGACTTGGACAGCCCACCTGACTGTCCCAGCCTCAGCACTCAGGACTTTCCTTGTAGACATCGCCCATGACCTTAGCAGAGGAAGGGAGAGCATCTGTCTGCATCTCCTGCCCTGATCTCTGCAAGTGCGGCCCTTGCTTTGTGTGGGGAGGGGGTACATGGTCCCCAGCCTGCTTGCAAGTCATCCCAGCCAGTTTCTTTTCTCACTGTACTTTGGATGAGAGTCAGGCCTTGGCTCTGGACCACTAGTCGTGTGGCAGTTTCAGAGTGACATCATCTCAGCCCCTGTATGAGGGAGTCCCTCATGCCATGCTGCTCAGCAGACACAAGGCCAGTCTCACTCTGGCCCAGGCTTCTCTTGGCTGCCACTGAGTGGTAAGTGGTGTGAGCATGGGCTGCTTGGTGCCCGCTGTCTGGTTTGTCCATGTGATCTCCAGCCTTCTGATTATGACAGTCCTAGAAGAACTTTGTTTGAGCCATCTTAACTCAGAAGAGCAGATCAGATGGCAAAAAGAAAGTGATGGACTGATCACAGCAAATTATGTTCTGAGTACTTGGTTCTTTGGGATTTAAAAGAATCATTTTTTTTTAAACAAGTTTTAGGGCCCATCTGAAACTTTTACCATAAAGCCACCTCCCTCCTCGTAAGAGGTGGATGATGGCACACCCGTCTCTAAATTCCAAGTGCACTTATGGGATCTGGGCCTGTCTGCTGTGTCCTGTCAGTGTGCAGGCGAGAAGCATTGCCCTAACTGAGGCACTGTGAGGGGCAGAGTTCCGCAGACTTCTGCTCCTCTGACTGTGGGTCCTTCCTACACTAGCCTGTGTCCACGCACAGTGTACACATGCTGCCTGGGACTTGCTCACCAGGTGTAAGTCAGACTGAAGAGTGGGGAGCCTGAAGCTGTCACAGACTCGGGGGCAGTTCTGCCCTGCCATATCGGATCCTGTCACGTGAGAGTGTACCATGAGGCAAGATGTGTTCTGCCTGTGTCCTGTGTGTTCAAAGTTTCCTCCACAGAAGAAGAAGGTGCTTTCATAGGAAGGAGGGTTGGTTTCTTCCAAGACAGTAGCTATTGGTAGCCCCGGAAGAGACAGCAGGGAGGCAAAGGGTACACCTTTGATAGTTTGCACCCTTACAATAGCTCTGAAAGATTTTCCTCCCATCAGCTGCCTGTTTTGACTGTCTTTTTTTTTTTTAAATTGGGGGACAGATTTTAGCCATTAGAAACAGTGTGAGAGAAAGCCTGTGACAGACAGTATGGAGTCTCGGAAGTTGTATCCCTGCTGCTTGCTCTTTCTCAGTCTCTGGCTGGGGGCTCTGGCCCAGGACGGAGAGGTCTGTGCAGGTCAGAGTCGTGGCTCATCTGTGTCTTCTGGCTCACTTGATTGTGCAGCAGAGAGAGCACCTGAGATAGCAAGTTCCTCCCCTTCTTGTGTCTAATCCTGGCTGCAGGCCTAGACGCAGCCAATGGGAAGCCATTCTGTACAGTCAAAAGTGACACCAAAGGTTTGTGAATTAGCATCAAGGGAAAACTAACAGTTTAAAGATCTTACGTGGTGGGTCTTTGGTGACAGGGTCTCTGCACCCCAAACTGTACTCACTATGTTACCTAGGCTAGTATTGAGCTGTCAGCCTAGCCTCCTAAAAGCTTGGGTTACAGGAGTAATCCACTCTATCCAGCTGGTTGGCAGTGTGTATTTGTTTATTTACTGTGTAGTGGTGTTTTGCCTACAAATAGTCTAGTGCACCACTTGCATGCCTAGTGTCCCTGGATCCCTGGGACTTATAATTACTGATGGTTGTGAGCTAACATGTGGATGTTGGGAGTCAAACCCTCAGCCTCTGAAAGAGGAGCATGTTCTCTTAGCCATCTATCCGGCCAGGCTTTATTTTTGAGTCTGTGATTAGGTGCTCAGTGTGAGGGTCCAAGACACAGCTCTGCTTTGCCACCCTCAGCAGCCTTCCCTGTGACTTTTAGGGAACTTAGACCAGTTTGAGATTTGTAGCTTTGATGCTGAGAAGAATTTCAGGACCAGCTAGAACAATGATGTAGAACTGGAAGTTACATTAAAGATATTTTAATGTGAGCTTAAGTCTGAGGGTTTGGAGAAAACGAAACACTTAAGGGAGAAAGACCATACCTAAGAGTGTGGCTTTGAGCCTCTCTGAGAAAATAAGGCATACCCAAGTTCGGCTGAGCTCTTCAAAGAGGTGCAGATGACTAACATTGGCCACACATACCAGTTAAGTCTCTGAGGTTGCTAAGGAACCTTTGGTGTCTTTTGTCTAGTATTTGATATGTGTGGCTGCTCTAGTAATGCCTTGAATGGGATTATAATGGCAGGGTGAGATCTGGAGCCACCAGGTCTGCACAAGGTGCTTAGCTCATTTCCTTTCATCATCATGGGGCTTCTAGTGAGACTTCTAGCAAATGTCAGGTTTGCAGCTGGAAGGGGACTTGCCTCAGCAGCTGCCCAAGGTGCTGGAGCTCCTGCTGCACTGCTGATGAGTAGCTTAAACTGGACCTAGAGTGAGGACTCCTTCCCCTGTTCACGTCCCCCACATTTCCCTGCCTTTCCATTTTGCCCCGTTTTATGACCGCTTTTCTGTAAATGGAACAGAAGAGAGGGTTTTATAGGCAGAGGAGAGCTGCAGAGAGCAGAAACAAAAAACAAAAATGAGTCAGAGTTCCTTGTGAGGCAGGAAATAGAAAAAGGATTGGTTAGCCTCAGGTCACCTCTGCTGTAAGGATTAAAGCAGGCTGGAACCTGATTGTTGGTGGCAGGCTGCAGCTGGCCTGCTGTGGGAAGTGATGTCTCCTCCTGCTGGTTCCTAGTAGGCTGGGTAAACAGCCCAGGTTCTGGCTGTTGAGCAAGGCTCCATTTTTTTGATGCTTAGCCTGGTTTGGGTAACTACTTGGTTCAAAGCAGTGGCTCCCAGTAAAGCTGCTACAGAGGAGTCCTCTCAGCTGGTCCCTGTGCCATCCTGCTACATTTGGGCTTCAGCAGACATCACCTCCCTTTAGTTTGCATTTGTTTTTCTTTAGAAGATAACACATCTCACAGAGCTTCCTCATCAAAGCATTTCTCTATCCCTTTCACCTCTGCCCTCTGACTCCAGAATCATCCACAGCTGTGTTCCCTATGCTTCTCGATGGCCAGCCATCTGAAGCTCTATACGCCTTAGAACACTTCTGCCTTCACACTTGCATGGTAGTTTGGCTGGGTATAAAATGCGGGTTCTGAGTTACTTTTCTCCTGCCTCCTGCTTAATCTGCTTATTTCTTTGAAAGTGGTGGTTCTGAAAGCTTCCTGTTTGGGTTTCTGTTGTTGTTGTTATTGTTGATGATGATGATGATGTTTGTTTGTTTGTTTTGTCTTTGTATGATTTAGTTGTTGTTGAAACTGGCCTTGCTATGCTGTCCAAGCTGGCTTCGAACTCCCTGCCTCAACCTCCCAGATGTCAGGCAGGAGCTTCACTCTGTGTCCCTCACAGGTGTCCTCCATTTGTAGAACAGGCATGCCTCTTATTTCATGCTAAGAAATAAACCCTCACCTGAGACAGGGCAACAACCAGCACACAGAGAACAGGGAGCAGCTTTCAACTATTTGGTTATTTTTGTTTTATCTAATATTTTCCATAGGCTTTCACTCTGCGTTTATTTTGTTTAATATTTTCTACAGGCTTTTGCTCTGTAACCCATACAGGCCTGGAGCTTGCAATGACCCTTCTGTCTGGGCTCCCAAGGCTCTGGTTTACAGGTGGGAGTCACTGTAAACCAGTTGTAATGGGTTATTTGAGTCTTTGTTTTTGTTATTTGTTTGTTTGTTTGTTTGTTTGTTTTTAAGGCAGTGTTTCTGCATAGCCCTGGCTGTCCTGGAATTTGATATGCAAACTGGGCTGGCCTGTAACTCAAAGAGATCTGCCTGCCTCAGACTCCTAGGCCACTGTGTCTAGCACTGAGGCATTTCATTTCTTCAGTGTCTGCCTAGTCCTTTGCCTTCATTGTCCGGAAACACTCTCACCCCATGTAGAAGGAAAAAGGTGTGCCAGGTGAGGCAGCTATTATTTCTGAAGGGCTGATGCTGTTGGTGAAGGAACTTTGAAGGTTCAGCGCTGACTTAAGCATGCTTCTAGTGACCCATAGCCTCATTAGAGTTGCCCAGTGGCCGTCCTTTAATTCCATGTCTATGAGAACTGTGCCTTTTCACTATTCTAAAAATGCTAATCTCACAGTCAGTAGGCAAATTAGTTTTTTATAACCGTAAAGTGTCTCTCACTTCCAGAGTCTGTTTTGGTATTTCCTCTGGCTTCTAACACTGTGCCATTCATTGTGGAAGAACCAATGCAAAGCACTGCAGAGGCCGCTCACTTGGGATGGGTGGGCGGCGTAATGGGTAAGCTCGGTTGTGGGACTTGACCTCGTTGGCTTTGTTCCTTGCTCCAGAGTCACTCTTGATCCTGGAATAGGGTTTGTGTGACTAAGGCTGCATCCCTCTGGAGCCCACTGAGAGCCCTGGGCCTTATGGGGCCTTGCTCTGCTTTCTTGGCGCAAGAGACACTGCACTCTCCAATTAATAGTTTCAGCCTCACGTTGCCACAGGGATCCTCAGAGTCACATCCTGCCTGTAGTTGGTGAGTCAGCCAGCGTGAGAGGAAGGTTTGGCTCCCTGCAGTCTAAGGTTATTTCTTGCAATTTCCTGGCAGCCTTCAGTGCTGATCTCTGATCTCCACCCCAGGGAGACTTCAGCTACAGGCCCCATATGTTGTGTGAATGTGTAGCCCAACAGGTTGTAGGCCTTCCAATTTCTCTTCTGTTTGCTTTTTGGAATTACCAAGTGGTCATTTTTAATATTTCTGTCTGGAGTTTATTATTGCTATTGGCAAGAGAATTAGTCCATTACAAATGATTCTGTCATTACTGGACTCCAGACATCCCAGTCAATAAATCCATTATGGATGAGAAGACAAAATAATGAGGACTGTGGCTCATATTAAATTCACCCAAAATGTGTCTCCTGTTGGTCATGCTTATCCAGCAGGAGAGCTTGACTTAGGCAAAGACACCTTTGGAGCAGTGTGTGTCTGTGCTGACTCCAAGGATGTGCCTTGAGGGTACTGAGCAGAGCTCTCCAAAAGCCAGCAGGAGGATCTAGCTCAGAGCCTAGCAACCCATTTGACCACATTCAACCATTCCAGGTCCTTAGTGCTGTAAAGGGGCTGTCCCCACTGTCAGGGAAGTGTGACCCTCAGCTTCATTTGCTTTGCTCTGTGAACCACAGAATACTGGCTGTGGCCGCTCACTCTATAGCTAACTTTCCCCCACTGCCTGAGCTGAGCTTTCTTTCTTGAGACAGAGAACATAGCTGGGCAGTTGGAGCCACTTATCCATCTACATACTGTCTACATACTATCTTGGTGTCTTCCTGTTCCTGTGTCTTTTTACTTTCCTGTCCCCTATCCCACTGCTGCCTCTGTCCTCCAAGCCTACCCACTCATAACGGTTTTTATCCTTTTTTCTCAGTTGTGTCCTGATGTTGTACTAAAGACATTGTCTCTATGAACATGCAGTTTAAAAGTGTCCTGGGGACCCCATTGTAAGGGGCAGCCATCTGAACTGGAGAACACACAAGGTCCAGACTGCCTTAGCTTAGCCCCAGGCTGAGAGAGACCGGTAGAGAGAGCACCATTAGTTTTACTGGCAACGTGGGCTGGCTAAGAGCTGCCACTCACCATTGCCTGTATCGAAGACATGTGGACCATCGACAGTGTCAGTTGTAAGCAAATCTCTGCAGAATGCCTTGGAAACTGTAAATGGAGTCATCCTAGGTTGGGAGCTGACTTACTTGTGAGCGGTGTTCCTGCTGCAGCTTTTGAAGGAGGCTACTGCTCTTAATTTTAAACACAGACAGTTCAAGCGTTTTATATTTCTCCCACTAAAAACCCCTAGCTGTTTTTCCCTCAGTGCTTCCATTGATCCTGTTGTGCAGTGTACCAATGGCTCTAACAGGAGGGAAAAAAAGATGGCTTCCTGCCTCCTGTCAGCACACACAAATTAGATAAAGCCCTGACACTTCTGTTCTGGCTTTTGAGGTTGGATCTGTCCACAGATGAGAAGTCTTTCATCTCTGGCTCCTTTGACTTGGGATGGTTAAAATGGTCTAATTGAATCTGTGTTTCTTCATCTTCTTGAAGTGGTATTTGTGTTCCTTACAGGCAGGCGTCCACTCCACAGCACTAGTCCTCCTTCCTCAGTTTTTTTTTTTTTTTCATTATATTACTTACCCACATTCCAGTCATTACCCTCACCCCACCCCCAGTTTTCCCTCCTACAGTTCCTCATCTCATAGGAAGAGAGGCAGAGTGGGGAGCCCCTCTCACTACAGCAGTTCTTAACCGGAGTGTTGCTTCGAGTCTCAGCTCTGTGTTACTCTGGAGGACAAAGCTCCATTGACTTCTCGTAGCCCCTTCCTCCTCTTCCTGGCTCTGCGCTGCTCCACAGTCATACAGCCTTGGCAGGGACAGTGAGGAGTGCTTCTTAACCCTGACGCTGCAGGACCAAGGAAGCAGTGACGTGTCTGTGGCCCCTTCCCCACTTAGTCCGTGTTTTCACTGCTGATGTTCTCATGTTTAGTGCTCTGCTCATGCCTCTCATGGTCTCTCCTGTCTCTGCAGGTTTTGCATGCAGAAGTGCGTGAGTCTGGTGCCTGGAGTCACACTGGATTTGATAGAAAAGTAAGTAAGCTCTGGGCCCGGTTGTCTCCCTCAGAATCCCTCCCATGGGCGTGGGGTTCTCTCTTTTGTGTGGTCTGTCTCTTTGTTCTCTGATGGAGGCTCTTCTTGTGATGGTTACACAAGTGCTCACTGTTAGAGGAGTGGACGTGGGGCAGTGTTGGAAGAGAAATGGTAAGAAGCTCAGGTCCTTTGAATGTTTAAAATGCTGCAGACTGCGCTGATGCCGACCGAGCACAGCTGCCTGCTGGGCCCATCTGAGACTCTGACCGCATCTCCTTTAACTCAGGCCCTCCATGTCTGTAGCCTTTTACCTCCAGCCATGTTACTGCCTGGGGCAGACGCATTCTCGAAGCAGAGCCAAGGTGTAAGCAATGTCAGAGCCCCTAGTCCCTCTCGCTCCAAGCCTGCTGAGGTCACTGGGAAGTCTGTCCCTCTCCTGTTCTGAAATCGTATCTCCTGACTAACCTTGGCCTGCATTTAATTCCACACTGACTTGTGTCAGAAGTATGGAAAAACGCAGTGATAAGGGCGTGGGGTGAGACTCCATATCTCCCAGGTTACCTGCCAGAGAATTGTTTTCCAGCTTGTGATACATGTGGTACATGGGAAATGTCCAAGACCTGAGTTTATTAAAGAAGTAAGAAAAGCGAACCTGCCCCATGCATCTCCCTAGAAAAGAGCCCTCCCTGTGTGTTAGGAACCAACTCAAGGCCTGTGCCAGGAGCAGTGCTGCCTGGCCTCTTTTTGCTACATGCTCACAGTGCAGCCTGCAGGAAGAGTGCAGAGCTGCACACACATTTATGGCACCCACACCAGTGTAAGTGAAAAATACACACTATGACTTATTTTCCATTGTTGCAAACTCTGAATATAAATGCATAAAGAAGCATAAGGCCCTAGGATTGAGGGCATGGATTGGGGCACACTTAATGTCTACAAATGCCCTGGGTTTGATTCCCCAGCACTTCCCATTAAGTTTCAGCTATATAGCAAGGAGGGGCTTAAAACAGGCAAAGGAACAACAGCATCAAGAGATTATGACTTCTCTGTGTGCGTGCGTGCGTGTGTGTGTGTGTGTGTGTGTGTGTGTGTGTTTCTGAGTGTATACACATGACAGAAACTTGCTATATATTACAAAAATGTAGCATGTAAAATACATTAATAGCTCAATTTAACAGTCATCAGAATGTAGTGAGGACATTATAGACCACTTGAGGCTAGTGTTTCCTTTTGGACTTTGAATCACTGTCTAAGCTCCATGGTTCTTTCAGTCACAAACAGGGCGGCTAGCATGGAAAAGTAGAGACTCATCAGTGGGTGGTGGCAGGGCACATGGAAGGATCAGTAATTCCTCTCTCTGCCAAGCAGGGCTGTGTCTTATCCATGGTTCAGAAGCCACAGCATGATCCAAAGCAGGATGGGAGCTGGTAGACAGTGGAGCTGGGCAGGCGATGCTTCAGAACTGTTGGGGAACCTTCATAGTTTTTTAAAACAAAAAGAAAATTGAAACCTACAGAATATTCAGAGGATGTTACATGAGTATCAGAAGTGCTATCAGCAAGAAAAGAGAAGATCTCTCACACACCAGAGAGCTAAATTTAAGACTTGGCAACATGGGCCAGAGGAAACACTGGAACTAAAGGGACAGAATTTTATAGGTCAAGATAAGAGACATAGAGAGAGGAGAGCAAGAAAGAAAAGAGGGAGGACAATAAAAAGAGGAGGAAGCCAAGATGGAACAAAACCACAAGTAGCAAAGGGTCTCATAGCTGGGGAATAAGTCAGTAAAGTGCTAGATCTGCCCAGTATAGACACATAGCTTATCATTATAATAACTGAATTGTGTGGTTTTTATACAGACTTATTGGGGTTAAAAATTCCTACAAGACACACACACACCACAGGTAGTTGCAGAAGCCAGTCTTCAGGAGTCACATCCTGGAAAAGACAGACCTATGGGATAGGAGAACAGATTGGTCAAGTCAGAACTGTGGTGAGTGACCTGAGGGACCAGTAAGAAGGAAATGTTCTACCTGCAGCCCCACAGATAGACAGCTTGTATGTTAAAGCCATAGAGCTCACACCAAAGGAAGTCATTTTTACTATGTAACGGGGGGAAAAATGAAGTTACCCTAAATGTGGAGGCAGGAAGCAAGCCCTAAGGGGTGCTGGCCAGAATCACTGAGGATAGCAGAGGCAGCATGTGCTATCAACAAGCCCAGGGAAACTGAGGGCCTAAGATGAGGAGTGGTTTCTCCTGCTTCATGGGCAAGTAGTTTTTCCTTCATTATTAGAACTAGCCAGTGAGGATTGACAAATTATAGTGGGCATCCTTCTGCCCTGGCAGTAAAGACCAGCACTGCATCAAGCATTGCTTTCCCTGATGGACCCCAGCCTCTGCTGCCTTTCTTCCTTTCCTACCCTGTCCTACCACCACTGTCTTCCCAGCAGGCAAGACCAGCCCTTTGGTGCCTGGAGGTGAATTCACACGGTCCTCTTTGCTCCTCCTACTGTGACAAATAGTAATCCAGAGTTGGGCTAAAACACTAAGTGTGAGTTTTAAAGTTTATTTTAGGTGTGCTTCTTTTATGCATATGTGTGCACCACATGTGTGCCTAGTGCTAGTGCTGGCAGATTCCAGAAAATGGTGTCAAATTCCTTGGAACTGAAGTCACAGGCAGTTGGGAGTTCCTTTGTGGGTATGGGGAACAGAACCCAGGTCCTTTGTAAGAGCGGCAAGTGCTCTTAACCACTGAGCCATCTCTCCAATGGTCAGTTTTTATTTATTTGTTTTTAGAGTTAAAGAAAATTAATGTATTGTCATGAGAGTAGTCAGGTTTCAAAATCCACCTAGCAGAGAGGAGCTGTGGTGAGAGAACATGGGCATTTGTGGGTCTCCCCTTCCTTGGAGGTCCAGCAGCCAGCAGCCCAAAGGGTGAGGGGGTGGAGCAGGGTTCGGACCGCGTGTACAGTGGAATAACTTCTGGATCAGCATCAGTGAGACAGCTCGACTTTATTCGGGTAAACAAGAGCTGTATAGATGTTGGGGAGTGGGTAGGGATTTCCAGGGTGAGTACATTATTGGGTAGGGTGGAGGTGCTGGGAATGCTGCATTTACATGAAGAGGGTCTTCTTATCGGAACGAGGAAGTTGAACCTGTAATCTGGCTATAGGCTATGTGACTTTCCTCAGAGATTAGGAAGGGATGATTGGTCATAACACAGTACTAACTGTCATATGGCAGGAAGGGCTGAGCCAGACTTATATGCAGTGCTTGCAGGAAGCTTTATGCAGGGTCATCCTCTAGATAAGGTCAGCCACAGAAGAGGAAGGTCCTCTAAGAAAAGGAGTCCTCCATTTTGCAGGCTGAGAGGGCTATCTGCACATTGTGACCTTGATAGCAGGGTCTTCAGCAGACATTGGAATGTCATGCAATGTTGAGTCCACGCACCTGGTGACTCCAGCTCCAGTTGGGAAGTTTAAAGCAGAACTGGGAAGATGCATGGAAGACAGAGTGGACCCAGGCATGCCAGTCTCCAGTGTACTTATGTTTAAGGTGTTGATGTGGAATCTGAGCCGTGAAGAGCAGTCCATTTCAGTTGAAACAGGCACAGATCAACTTTTGCTGTTCAAAAGACTATGTTGCTGCTATCCTTTGTGGCTTGGCAAAGGTTAAGTTGAGTGTGAATAGGTGAATCTTATTTATATTTTATGTCAAGACAAATTCCAAACTTGACGCACAGTCCTGGATACCACCAGCCACAACCACTAGATCAAGTTCTGAGGTGATAGTATTTTTTCACCTTTGCAGTTTGCTAGAGGGATGTTGCCATTTAAAAGGAAAAGTTATAGAATTTTCCCAATTGTCCCGCAAGAAGGTTTGGTTTCAGAGTAGGAAGCAAACAGCAGGTCCCTCTGATGATTGGTCCTGTCTGCCCTCTTTTCATCCACTCTGTTATTATCTGGATGTCTCCTCAAAATGTCCCCATTTTGGTTCCCATAAATCCCATAGCTTGCAGCCTGCTGGGATTGTTCCTGGAGGAGTCTTTGCGTTGCCTTCCTGGTGTCTCCATATGCTGCATGTAGAGTGCCATGGGGAGCACTGATGGGCAATGTGAACCTCTGCCTCCGTGCAGTCGGCCCTGCTGGGAGGCTGGTGTCAAGATGTAGCTCTAGAGCACTTGTGCTGCGGTTGCAGATTATGTGGGGCAGTTTACAGTGACCCAGCTCTGTTCTGTGCCGTCACTGCCCACCATAGCCAGCAGTGTCTATGCAGTGCCTGTGCTTTTGTGGCAGTGTACCTCTGCACCGTCCACTCCACCCTCCCTGGTCCACAGGGATTCCGCAGCACAGCCAGCGGACCACTTCATGCCAGTGATGTGCATTTGTATTCTGCCAAGTTTTTACAGAACAGAAGCTTTGACCCAGCTTTCCACCACCGCAGCCTTAGCTACCCTCACCACCACAATGAGAGGCTTCAAAGCAGAGCTGTCTGTTCCCCAGCAGGGTGTAGACAGAACCAGTTTTGTTTTTGTTAACTCATGTACAGGCTCACATCTGTGTTAGGCCATGTGGGGTTTCTGACATACAGTATCACAGCACTTGCCCAGCTGGCACAGGCAAAGCCCTGGGCTCTTTACTACAACACATGCACACACAGTGCCACGGAGCAGAAGAGAGAAAGAGGAGAGGGTTTTTTTAGCTTATCATTCTGCACCTCCAAGGTCATGGAGCACTCTCTAATGAGGTCCCTGGAAGAGTCCCAAGGCTGTGCATATAGCATGTTAAGACAGGGGACAAGTGTAGCATGTTAAGACAGGGGACAAGTGTGTATATGGTGATTATGTCTCCTTTAAAGTCCTCGGAAGTCAACTGTAGGGTTCCACACACTGACCTCATTGACTCCTAGTCCCCTCCAGCTGTTTCTTGGCCTGCGCACCACATTGGACTTCACAGTGTGGGCTGATGTCAACCTTTGAAACTTTGGGGACACACTCAAAGCCTATCCAAACCATAGACCATCATGTCTTTAGGATTTGGAAGACTAGAGGAAATGTAGCACAGAATGGAGGGACATCACAGCCCTGAGGCTTCAGACACGTTGTGACTGGAATTGCTCTCCTGCCGCTGAAGATGCAAGTGTTCAGAGTCTCCATGCGGTTGTTCTGGATCCCCATGTGCAGTTGCCCTTGCTTCATAGTGCATCTGTGCACAGCTCTGCAGGCAAAGCATTAGGACTGTTGGCTGAGGACGAGTCTCTCCAGCAACCCAATTGCATACTAGTCACCAGGATGCCACTGGGACATTCCCTGGCACGGGAGCCTACGGATACTTTTCTGGAAGTAGGACCCAGGAGCCAAGTTCTTTTATTCCAATGCTGATGCTCTACTGTGCTTGGAGTGTTCTCTAGACTGTCAGTCCACATCCCTTGCCAAGCACACAGGAAGGAAAGTCTCTACAGGAAGGACAGGCTTCTACACTTCATTATACTATGCCAGCTGAGCCAAGTCACACCCAGAGCCCCAGAACTCTTAAAAAGCCTTGTAGTAGTTTTCTCTCTTTAAGAATTTCACTGCAGTGATGTGGTCATAGAATAGTTGCTTGTTGCTCTGCTGCATGGTCAGCACTTAAACTGCTTTGTGTGATTGGGTGTCTAGGACTGCCTATCTCCCTGGAGCCCTCATGCTCTGGGTCTGTGCAGTATACCCAAGGATACATATTTACCCCAGCTGCCCTCCTGCTGTGCTCAAAACCCCAAGCAGCAAAAGCCCTGCCTCTCCATCCAGGAAGCATGAGTGTTCTCTTAAAAAATGTATAAAAGCTGATGGTTCGAGAACCATGGAATATTTCAAAATATATAAATTTTTGAATAGGTGAGAGATTTTTAATAAAAACATTTACACAATATTGACCAAAGCTGTCAGGGGAGTTGCTGGGTGAGGTTTGTGTAATTGGCTGGGTGACATGCATGGTCACATGACCCTGCTCACTGTGGCTAGTACTTTCCCAGAGAGGTGGCACTCTTGAGTTCTCCAGATCTCATTTGCATTACAGTTGACAGGGGATCTATCATCATTTTGACTCCAGGGCCTGCATGAATTCCTGGGTGACTGTGGTGCTGTGGGCTCTACCCCTGTGTCTTCTCCAGGTACAATGTGGCCTTCACGTATAGAGCATGAAAACCTTACCGTGCTTTCCTGACTGTGCTGGCCTTGGATCCAGATTGATAGGGAGGACGGCCTGTCTCATTACGGTTATCAGAGCGAACGGCAACGGGCTGTTTGTTCAGTCCTTTGGTTTCAGTCCATTTGCTCTGTAGCTGCTCGTTATTCTGAGCAGAATCCTGAGCTCTGCGCATTAGTGAGAGAGAAGCTGAGGAGGGAAGCCCTAAGCGTCAGCACCCTGAGGCCTGACTGAGCCCTGGGATAAGTGGGAACAAGGAACCTTGTAGCAGCACATCATCACAACATTAGCCTGGCCTCAGTTAGATCTGCTATTGATTTTTCTGGCTTTCTAAGGATTCTGAAAATTCATTTGCATACATCTCACCACATGGGGTGTCCTTTCTGTTAAAAACACCTGTGTCACACTAGGGGCATGACTGGTTCTGGTCCACCTGGCCACTGTGGCAAGTTGCTCTGCGCAGATGGGCTGAGAACAATAGACCTCTGGATGCATGCTTTTCCTTATCCTAGAGGGGAATGGCGGTTTCCCCGGGGTGCCTCTCCCTGGAGCCCACTGTAGGCAGATGCATAAGGTCTGCACATGTGTCCTCTGCCCATGTGCCCTGCATACCACTCAGACTTTCTCACCAACCATCTGTGTTGTGCCCAGGCCTCCAGGGCCTGAATGTTTCTAGATGAGAGCCTTGGCTGTCACGGCGGCATCTCGCTGAGCCTTGAACTGTGGCCCCTGAGAACTGTAGCAACAACTGCACATAAAAGTCCCGGAGGCTCCACAGGCTACTTCTGTGCTCTTAGAAAACTAGCTTCTTCTTTCTGTTTTGATGTTGGGGATGGAAGCCAGGACCACAAGTATACAGACAGGAGTGATGGCAATAACATCCCTAGAGCTCACCTGTGGCCACCTGGGTTTTTCTCCACCTTCATAACAATTGGATGTGACAGCACCTCTTCCACTCTGTCAGAAATCCACCTGAAGTTGTGTTGTCTCTGTTTTTGCCATCACTGGGGAAGGCTTTGAGCTCCACACTGCAGACCTGCCAGGTGGAGATGGTGGAGACCTGGGGTCCATTTCCAGAGGTTGCCTGTCTTAGGTTTCTGCTCCTGCACAAAACATTATAACTAAGAAGCAAGTCGGGGATGAAAGGGTTTGTTCATCTTATACTTCGACATTGCTGGTCATCACTAAAGGAAGTCAGGACAGGAACTCACACAGGGCAGGAACTTGGAGGCAGGAGATGATACAGAGGCCATGGATGGGTGCTGCTTACTGGCTTGCTTCTCCTGGCTTGCTCGGCCTGCTCTCTTATTGAACCCAGGGCTACCAGCCCAGGGATGGCACCATCCACAAGGGGCCGTTCCCCCTTAATCACTAATTGAGAAAATGCCTTACAGCTGGATCTCATGGAGGCATTTCCTCAGGGGAGGCTCCTTTCTCTGTGATAACTCCAGCATGTGTCAACTTTACACAAAAAAACAGCCAGTACATTGCCTTATTGCTGTGCTCCAGATATTGTTCCTCAGGATCCCAGGGTGGCTGCACTGTAGCCTTAGCAGTTACCTGCAGATTCCACAAGGCCCATAAGGGTGTTCCACCAACTTTAGTGGCCTTAAAGCTAAGGCATGTTTTCAGCTAAGCTGCCGTGTCTGGAAGGAAGGAAGAGTGAACCTGCTTGAGCCCCCTCCACTACTTCTAATTATCTGTGTTCACCTATTGCCTGATAAATAAGCCTGATGGTGCTGCAGTGCATATTTATATTCCGAATCCTTTGAGAGAATGGCAATAAGATCCATGCTTGCAAATTAAGGGACATTTTTCAGCCCTGAAACAAAGTAATGAAACGCTTAAACAGTGCTAGAAATATTAGGGTTCTCAGAAAGCTCCAGGGATCCCACGGATGCTGAACCTGATCCGGGAGGCTGTTAGTTAGTATTCTGATCACTAGAGGCACAGAGTGTACAAAAATTATTCATGATTAACATCGATTGTGTAAACACATCCTAAAGAGCTAGCGGCTGTGTCTGGAGCAGCCAGCTGCCGTTGTGCCCCTCCTGCTGCTTCAAAGCTTCAGGGCCACTTACCCTTCAGGTGCCCACTGCCCTGAGCTGGGCAGCCTCCAGGTGCCCACTGCCCCGAGGTGGGCTTGGTTCTGGGTTTGAAACTGCTTGGTTTTTTTAATAGCCTTTTAAGATAACATTTGCAGATGTGTCCAAATAAGGGCTTTCTGTATATCTCCTTTCTAAAGGGACCTGTGAGGGTGAGTATTGTCATCTACCTTTGAAGAGCTAGGGAAATGAAAATGCAGGTTGGGTGAGTCATCTAAGCGGGTCACTAGAGCAGGCAGCACACTGCAGTGAGATCTCATCTGAGTCATGCTGTGCCTTTCCCTCGGATACCCTCACTCAGGAAGGTATTAGGCCTTCTCTGTCCCAGGCATAGGGACCATGGTTGTAAACCACTTTGCTGTCCAGATAGAGAAACAATGTAGACTAGTTTTTATATTAATCATTAAAAAATATAGGCTTGGTTTTTAACGTATGCTTCTTTCCAGTTCAATTGTAATAGCTGTTTGTGGTTTAAAAAAAAAAAAGTATGCACAGATCAGCAATCCCTCCCTCCGAGAAATCAACAGTTGATCAACATGCTCGGGCCATAATCCTCTGGTGATGACTCACTGATAGCAGTGTAGGGTGGACTAAATGGAACAGATGCCCAGGGCCTGAGCAGTGCAGAGGAAGCCGGGAGCTAGAGGGAGTGTTAGGACACAAAAATACGGAAAGCTGGATCTCTGCTTGCCACCTAGAGGCTTTCCCCACCCAGTTTCCTGTGTCTTCACCTCACCTCCAAATGGGTTATTCCTGCCCAGGCAGCCTTACACAAGTCCTGTAAAGGCAGAGGACAGGTGAAAGGTGCCAGTCTCCTCAGTGCTTGACACACCACTCCTGCAAGGAGTGCCATCCATGGTTTGTTCTCATGCACACTGCAGAGACTCAGCACTGAGTGACGTCACAGCTGAGGACTGGAAAAAGGATGGGGGGCGGGGGGGAGCCTGCACACAGCATGAAATGCTTCCATTTCCTTCACAGTGGCATCAAAACAAAGGTCTGCAGGCCCCAGTATGGTGCATATCAGCTTCTCTCTATGGCACAGGCTTCATTTCTACCCAGCTCAGGGGTTTGGTCCTAAGGAACCAAGTGTGTTGTGAGAGGCAGAGTGCAGTGCCTCCTCAATGAATAAATACAGCTGCCTGGCAGAGCACAGTAGGGCACAGTGAAGCAGAGTGTGTGCCTCACCTAGAACCCTTGGCCAGCCTTCCTGGTGACAGCTTCTATTTAATAAGAGTTAGCTCCCGAGCATAGCTGTTTCCTGTCACTGCAGTCACCTTGCTGGGAAAACTAGTCCCTTCTCAACTCTTGCCTGGACCTGTTGCATACACTATATATACGCTACACATCACTATTGTCTGTATGTGGTGCTGTTACCCTCCAGAGCTAGCATTCATTTACATTAACCACACACTCATACCTTCTGATGACCCTCGTTCTTTCCTGACCCTCAGAGCTCCCATCTGAGCTCATTTTTTTTAGCCTTTCCTGCAGATCTGGGGTGAAAACAAGTCTCCTGTTTGAAATGCCATGGTTGCCCTGTTTTTGTTTTCATGGTGTTAGATCAGCATTATCAGGAGACGGTCAGTAAACCTAGAGTTAACTGGTTTGATAAAGTTAAGCAGGTATACGGTCTCCTGGAACCACTGCTCCCCCCCCCCCCCCCAGGGCAGGTCTGCAGTGTTCTTACTTCACCCACCCCCAAGCCCAGGCCATTTTGGATCTGCCTTTCCATATTCTAGAGTTGCTTTCCCAGAATTTCATGGACGTAGAGCTCTGGTGTGTGCAGGTTTGATAAGCGTAGCCTTTCGGCTTCACCCAGGCTATTGATGCTTTGTTCTTTTACTGCAAGTCACATCCTATTCTTTGTTGATTTGCTTCACCTGCTGTGAAGCACTGCTTGTTTCTGCTACAGGCAGTCACATGGAGAAATGGGGTTTGTTTCACCTGGGTATACCTGGGGGGTGGGGGGTGGGAGGCTGGCTGGGCCTGTGGTAGGTGTGCATTTAATTCCTACCTGTTGTTTATCATGGTGGACCATCCTTGCAGGCGTGTGAATGTGCTATGGCCCTCAGTCTGTGTTTACTCTCAGTGTCCTGCAATTTTAGGGTCAGCAGTTCCAGAGGACATTTGATCTTAAATCCACTGTATGCCAGGACGTCCTTGTGTCTCACTGCTGTTAATTTATGTTCTTTCCTAAAAATGGGGGTGTGTTCAGTATCGTGCCAGTCCTTAAATTGTGTTTGTCTTTGGGGGGGCTGTATCTTGGACGTTAATAGTCAGAGCTATGTCTGTACCTTGTGCTTTTGTCTGACATAGCTTTTTCTTCTGTTATTTGTGATTCTGGGTCCCACACAAAACATCTGCCCAACTCTCCCAGGACTGTTGACTTTTGTTTTTTTCCTAAAAGTTGTGCAGTTTTAATTTTTGTTCAGTTTTATGCCCCAACTTAGGTTATTTTTCGTATACTCTATGCAACACTGTTTAAAGTTCTCTCTTGTCCTGTCATCATCTCAGCTGTAGCATGGACAGAAAGTCATATTTGCTCCCTGGTCACATGACACCTTGGACAGGAGGTTTATGGAGGTGAAACTCCTCTCTACTCTGCTGATCCGTGTTTCTGCCCTTCTGCCTGTACCACTATGTGGACCAAGATAACTGAATTATAAGGCTTGTTTGTTGAAGCTCCAAGTATTTCATAAAATTTTAGCATTTAATTAATTTATTATTATATGTAAGTACACTGTAGCTGTCTTCAGACACTCCAGAAGAGGGCATCAGGTCTTATTACAGATGGTGTGAGCCACCATGTGGTTGCTGGGATTTGAACTCAGGACCTCTGGAAGGGCAGTCAGTGCTCTTAACCACTGAGCCATCTCTCCAGCCCTAGTGTCAGGGTTTTTAATTGTATGTTCACATATAGAACTGTGATGCATTTTGTAGAGTGGCCTTGTTTCCTCTGAACTCGCTAAACTTACTTCCGGATTCTGGTCGTTGTATTGCAAATTCCATAGATCTGTGTTTATAATTATGCCCTCTGCAAATGCATACGGTTTTCCAATCTTTGCATCTCTTGTTTCTTTTTCTTACTCTATTGAACTAACACCTCTGGTACAGTGTTAAATGTAAACCATGAAGTTCTGCCATCGAGGATCGGTGGAGGGAAAGACATCCTGTGTTTTGTTGTTAGGCATAGTGTGACCTGTGAGTGTTTCATGGCTAGCCACCACCAGGTAGGGAGTTCGCTCATCTTCACTGATTGGTGCTGAAACTTGTTGTATAACTCTCCCTGCATCTGACCAAGGAAAGCCATGGCTGCTAAGGTTTGAACATCCTCCTTTAATGCGCTATGTTGCTGTTAAACATTAAAACAAATCTTGGTTCCTCTGACTGACTTAGCATCAGCTCACGTTGCCCTTACACAGGTTGCGGTGCTCCACTGAGATCTTTGAAGATCTGCACACCCACTCTTCACTGACCTCAGCCAGGACTGCCCTTCCAAGTGACTTCATGCCTGCTACTCAGTGCCTTGGAGGCCTTGGCTACTGTCTGCTACCACCATGCTTATCGGTCTGTCTTTCTGTCAGTTTTAGTTTGGGGGAGGAGGAGGCGGCTCTTACCTGTGCTGACTGTGTGACCTTTCTCCCCCTGCAGTTTTCCCTTCAGTGTTTTTAAGGTTTCTCTCACCAGCTTTGACAGTTTTACCTTAGTATTTGCATGGGCATTTTTTTTGTAGGTATTCTGCTCTGTGTCTCTGTCATCTCCTAGTCTGTATGCTGTGGGCTGAATTATGTGCCTTAAGAGTTCTTAGCTGAAGCCGGGCGTGGTGGCGCACGCCTTTAATCCCAGCACTCGGGAGGCAGAGGCAGGCGGATTTCTGAGTTCGAGGCCAGCCTGGTCTACAAAGTGAGTGCCAGGACAGCCAGAGCTATACAGAGAAACCTTGTCTCGAAAAACCAAAAAAAAAAAAAGAGTTCTTAGCTGAAGCCCTAGTATTTGGAGATGGGGCCCTAGAAGATAAGTAGGTTTTAAATGAATTCTTGAGAGTGAGACCTTGGTGAAAAGGCAGACGGTAGGACGGTCTTTGTGGCTGCTGTGTCCTTGTCTGTCTATGTGTGTCTGTGTTACCACTGAAAGCTGACTGCCACGCACATCCTCTCAGCACATGCACAGCCCTTCTATGGACTCTCCGAGAAGACCGATGTGAGTCATCCAATAGCACCAACCATTAGGGACATGGGAAGCCGTAAACCCTGAGACCTGTGCATTGTTCGTTGCCTGACTCCACGTGGCACTGTGGTACCAGCTCCTCAGTGTCGGTGTGTTTGGTAGGGAGGGGGTGGTGCTGCTACAGCACTGGGAAACCACACTCCTGAGAGTGTCCGTGGGTCACGGTGTAGGCCACAGATTCATGGTCACTTGACGTCTGTGAGTGGTTAGAGTGTGGACACTTTGTTTGAGGAGTTCAGGCGGCATAGGGTATTATTAGGTTGTGGAAGACATATCAAGGCATGTGGTTTGTGGTCTAATTTAGCTAATGAAAAATATTTTTACAAGTCTCATAAACACTCATTGTCCAGCAAATTAGCTTCAGGCTTCAGCGCTCTGCCCTACAACCCTGAGTCATTAGAAGGAAGCGTCTGTGCAACCGTATGCTCGTGCTTCAGTGCAGCCTCTTAATGGGGTTCTGTATGCATCTGGACGTGTGCACATGTGGACTGATCGAGTAGCTCCTGCCTTACTGAAGAGCCAGCCATGATGCACTGACCCTGGTTTTCAAAGGAAATTGATGGATTCACCTCCCGTGCTCCTTGTCTCAAAGCATTTCCAAATAAGGAATCATTATAGTGAGTCCACAGCGCTCTCCACAGTCACCTAATTGTGGTCATTTGAGAAGTAGCGATCCACCACACCCTGACTGACTTAGTCCATTTACACAGGTGCAAAATATGTAGCTTTTAAAGGCCTTCCCTTTTTAGAAACTGCCTCTCTTTTATGGAAAAAAAAAATGGATTTTTTCCTTTGTTATGTAAGGACTATGTTTTTAGCAGTATATCACTAAACACAGATAAGCAAAAAGGATTTTTAAAAACACCTGTAATTTCTGCCCTGCCAAGATGCTCAGTTAGGACTGGTGGATCCTTCAAACTGTTTTCTCTATCTGTGGGCATTTATGACAAGCATGCAGCCTGCCCTTCCACAGGGTCTCAGTGCATTACACATCGTTTGCTGCTGTGCACACTGAGCCAGCCAAGGGATGTGCGCCAGGGTTCATAGTGGATTTTAGATAGTAGGACTTGTATCATGTTATGACTGTCTTCTTATGTCCTTACTTTGTGGAAAAAGCATGTCTCTCATATGACAGTGCCATTTTCCTGGAAGCTGGAGGTTTGTTTTGTGCACACAGAGCATTGTGATCCCTCAGTAGTGATTCTAGCATTGACCAACCAAACATACATGGGCACATGAGCATAGTGCATTGTGCCAAGCCTGAGGCCAGCCAAGACACTGTTGTTCCAGCACAGAGAATGTGCTGAAATGTGAAAGTGCACGTGGGCAAGGGAATAATTTGGGGAAGACTAACCTTTGAGTCAGCACCCATACTGCTTGGTTGTCCTGTGGTCTTTTTCTGTTGCTATGATAAAGCAACCAGGGGGAGAAAAGATTTCGTTTAGCTCACAGCTCCGGTTTAGGATTCATCATGGCAGGAAAGTCAGGACACCACAGGAACTGGAAGCACCCAGGACCCAAATTCAGGGAATGGTGCCACCCACTTTTAGGATAAGACAGTCACCTTTCAAACTCATTCACAGGCCAACCGGATCTGGACAGTTAATTCCTCAGTACAACTCCAGTGAATCTGTGTACGGCAAGTTGACAGCTACAGCTAATTATCACAGGTGGACACACAGGCAAGCCGGAATCCTTTTCTGTCTTGCCTAGTCACTGCAGCACTCTTGGGACGGCCAGGTTCCCTTTCTTCCACCTTGCTCACTTCAAGAGCTGAGACAGACCCTGAGGACACAGCTGAAGAATAGGGCTTAAACTGACTCCTTTCCTGTCCCCGTGCACAGCTGCCAGCTGCCATAAAGAGTTAGGATTCTATCCACTGGGCCATGGGGAGTCTTAGCAATGAGTGGGAGTTGCCGCTGTTTTCAAGTAGAAGTTCTGTGACTCAGGTTTGTGGGCTGCTGAGATTATGCAGTGTGCTCAGCACTCTGCCAAAAACTATAAGGAGATTGATACATATCGAGGAACGAAAGCCATTGCCCATAGGAATTTATTATCTAGTTACAGAGGAGATTAGCATAGCGGAGCAACGGTGAATAAGTAATAAAAAGAACACAAGCAAGGGCTTCGAGGAATGCCTGAGCTCCTCAGAGGTGGATGTTGTTAAAGATTTGAAGATTGTGCAGGAGCTCCACTAAGCTGTCATGCCCAGGGCATCTTGAGCTACACAGAATAGATGGAGATCCTGCTACACTGAGTGGGACCTGGCCCCAGGGGAGCCAGAGTCTCTGACCCACGAAGGAGCATGGGCAGCATAAGCAGACAGACAGAGGTCAGCTCTGACATCTCCAGCACTGTGGTGTGGCTCTGGGCCAGCCAGGAGAAGAATGGATGGAGAGTGGTAACAGGTCGAACATGCTCAGCCCTCAACTTGCTTAGTTAGTGATGGTTTCGAGGCCCAGAAGGGAATCTTCTGTTTTCAGAAGTCTTTATTCTGCACCTCAGAGGCCTGGATGTTCCCCCCACCCCCCCGTGTTGTGTGCCTGGGTCTAGCTGGGGCGCGCTCAGCCTGCTCATCTCCTGCTCATCTTGCTACAGATGCCTGCAGTCCTTAGAGATTCTGAGTGGAGACACTCAAGACTGAGCAGTGGGGAAACTTGCTTTGCTGTTGGCTGCCCTGTGGTTTTCTAGCTCTGAAGGAGAGAGCAAGCACAGGGGGAGCTCTGGTTCACAAGGGTCAACAAGACTTGGGCATCATCAGCTTGCTGTAAGCCTACCTCCTGCAGCCCTGGTCCAGTTATTCCTCGTCCTTAGCACCTTGTGAGGCAGATGGTAGACCAGATGTGTCCAGTTGTTCTCCACTTTCCCCCAAAGGCCTCCAGCCCCACTTTGTGAGAATGAAGAGACCGCCTTCCGGGGAGGTGACCCGTGTGCAGTGGTACACATGGCCACAGTCTCCAGTCAATAGTCAGCCTGTCACAGCTGGTCTGAGTGTCAGTATCCAGCTGAACAATAGGTTTTTGTACAGGCTAGCTTTGTGCATCCCTATGTGAGGAGTAGGTGGGGAAGGCTATGCTAGTGAGACACAGATTGCTGTGTTGCTCATAGGAATGAATGCATAGAACCAGAAATGTCTTCTCACTGAGGTTTGGATGATCACTGTTGTAACAAGGCCGATCTGTCAACTAGGTGAAGAAGGGAAATGGACAGTCTTGCTGAGTGACTGCAGAGGTCATGACAAGGGCCATGGGGAGGGCGGGCGCTTGGGATGAAGAGAATGTGGCCCAAGATGATGCCAGATGGCCATTCCAGAAGTGGCCCCACCCTGAAGTTATCATGTGCATAGCAGTGGGACACTTAAAAGTGGTCACTCTGTGGCAGTTGGTAGTCAGCAGCGATAGCCTGGGTGTTGAAGTCAAGGAAGATGAGCCCTGGCAGGAAACAGAGAGCTGCAGGGAGCAGTGTCTGTGGGAAGATGGGAACAAGATGGGAATAAGCCCTCGTGCAACAGCGGGAGGGGAGGGAGAGAGGGAGAGCTGAGGAGGCGGCATGCCCCTGCCAAGGAGGTATCTGGCTGCCACGGCATCTGCTGTGCAAGTGTGACCTGTTTTATTTTAGTCCCGTGTGTGTCGCACATAAGGTTAGTTTTTGTGACTCAGAGCCGAGACACAGGATGCAGAAGTTGCCCAGCCACAGCACAGCTGGGACTAGAGTTTGGCTTCTCATCTTTCAATCCTGTGATCATTTTCCACATTAAGTTTGTCCTTGGTTAGCACTGAGGAGTTAAATTTTAAAAGAGCCCCTGTGCTTGTCAGTGGACTTTGTAGGCCCTAGAGAAGCTTCCTGAATGGGGTGAGGTCTCAGGTTGGATCCCTCTGGGTCTTGCTGTACCCTGTGATGATCCAAAATAGGCTCCCAGTTTCCCTGTGAGGCACAGAAGCCACAGCTCCAAAGTGAGGAGTAGGCTCACTTCTACCTTCGTCATCCCAAGAAGGACCTGTCTGCAGATGAGCCAGCAGCCACATCACTGCTCTCCACTAGACAGGTACTCAGTCAGTCAACATGACTGATCTGTCTGCAGCAACTGGGCAGATTCTTTGCCTATGTCTATGACAATCTCAGGGGAAATTGGTGGTTGGGGGTGGGGGGTTCAGGTTGCTATGGGATCCTAACGCAGACAACACATGCTCTGCTCACAGTGGCTGTCAGGGACCGAGGCTAGGGTAGAGAATCTTGCCATCCACTTCTCACTGCTGAGAAAACAGCTTTGGTTCACATTCCCAGAGACTGTCCCTTAGAAAACAAGGTGATCTGTGGTGACTTCACTTGACTTCAGGCATGTGGGCTCTTCCTGTTAACAGTCTAGGTCTGGAGACAGACCATGCTCAAACAGTCTCTGGTTCTTAGAGGCCCTATACCTCTCCCAAAAACACTGCCCACTGCACAAGGCACCAGCCCCATACACTCACACCTCCATGTGGTAGTCTCCCTGGTAAAGAGCAGTAAGGACGACCCCAGGCTCAGTGGAAGGGCAAGCCAGTCCCCAACACCCCATGCCAAGTTCCTCCCTGGGCCTTGCTTTCTCTTTAGTAGTAAGGTACTTAATGGTCCCCATACATGCTCAGCACTAGGCTCTGTGGATAGCATTCCAGCCTTTGGAAATAAACCTGATGTAAATGTCATGTGTCATTTACCCCTTCTCCCACATACCCTTTTCTCTCCTATCACTAAGCCACCTTGAATATATGGAAATATTTTTGTTTCTAAACCAAATGGAATTATTAACCAAAAAGAGCTTACTCAGTATAGCTGTGTTAGGTAGGTAGCCTGGCCCTGCTCCCCTCTGTTCCTGAGTCTTTGTCTTTGAGTTTTTCTTACTGACAATACCATCAACTAGGTGACTATAATGGGAATTATTAATCTGTTCCACCTTATAAATAGCAAATCACACTCTAGTCTCTAAACCAAATCACTGTGAACATTTTCCTTCTGGGAGGAAGAAAGAGTTTCTAGTCAGATATAATTAAATGTGCTACCTAGTGGGTAAAATTAAGCTTGCTGCAGAGCAGAAAGAAGCATGCCCACACCTTAGGGCTTTGAACTACTCTGGTCTCCAATGGACACATGCTTGCCACAGACATGGATGCTCTGCCCTGTCAGGATGCAGAGCCTTCTCCTGGGTTAGCACTCAACACAGCTTTCTTTCACCTCCTTTTCCGTCGTGGAAGCGGCCACTCCCTCCCCAGTCTCTCCCTTGAGTGTCTGCAGCCTTTGCATTGCCTGGCCTTCCATGCATGCACATGCTGTGTGCTTCTCATCTGTCCTTCCCACTGGTTGTACCCTAATGGACCAGCTGAATGACCGCAAGGTGAGTAGGCTGTGCTGGGAAGAACTCTCTTCCTCAGCTCTTCTGCAGCAGAGGAACCTGAACAGGACTGTGGAGGAAGACTGAAATGTATGGATCCCCTGATAGCACAAGATGTGCGCCCTGAGCCCCGTTGGCTTGTGCTACGTGTGTGGAACTGTGCAACCGTGTGTTGGCAGCTGTTCTCTGTCCACACACACAAAGGCAACAGAAAACTGTTGGTGTGTCTTCAGTGGAGAGGGAAAAGTAGGAACTGCTGAGGGTGAGCCTGTGTAGTTTCTTGTCTCCTTCAGGAAGATATGTGGGAACTGTGGGAATGCTAGGGACTCTAGATGGCTTTCCCTCTCTGTCAAGGTCTGTTCCCACATCTGACTCCCTTGCCTATTTTCAGTAGCCATGGTAGCACTAATGCAGTTGACATCTTGTCTAGGATTCCTGGCCGGCTGAATGACCGGAGAACCCCTCTGGGTGAACTGAACTGGATCTTCACAGCCATCACAGACACCATCGCCTGGAATGTGCTCCCTCGGGGTGAGAGACACCACACCAAACAGGACCAGTGAGGAAACTCACAGGGACTGGAAATAGCAAGGGGAGCAGACCAGCCTAAGGAGGCTGGCACCACCATGTGCGTTCGGAAACCAAAGGTCCAATGCTCAGCGGGCGTCAGCCTTGCTCTCAGCTCCATAATGCTTCCCCAGCAGGCCCAGGGCTCAGCTTCCTGAATAAATACTGACACTACCTTTGAAACCAGAATCCCAGCTACAAAACGTGTGTGCTTAGTTTATAGTTTGGCTGGGACTGGGGTATTTGTTCATATGTAGGCTGATATGTGCATGTGTGTGTATATATTACCAGTGTGAAATGTGTGTGTCAGTCTCAACTTGTGTGTAATATTTTTTGATGGGAGAGAATTTGTGGTTTTGGCTTCCAGTCCTGGGCACAAATCACTGAAGATTCCTTGTTATTTTTTATCTGCCCTCAGATCTCTTCCAAAAGCTTTTCCGACAGGACCTGCTCGTGGCAAGTTTGTTTAGAAATTTTTTATTGGCAGAAAGAATCATGAGGTCATATAACTGCACCCCAGTAAGCAGCCCGCGGCTCCCCCCGACATACATGCATGCCATGTGGTAAGTGTGTCTGTCTGACAATTCTTTTGTGCTTGGGTCCTTGTTTGCATGCCTGGCTGCTTTGAAATGGTGGGCTTCTTGGAACCATAAAAGTACCCTGATCTGGGGAAGTGTGACACCAGCCTGGAGACAGGGGATTCTCCTTCAGGAAGAAGGAGACTTTGAAGGTTAAAAAGATCAACAGCCTTGGGCCCCACATTCCTCAACTGATGGAGGTGGTTTGGAAGGCTGTAAAACCGTTACATCACAGTGGAGACTTGTTAAAAGAGATGAGTTGATTGGAGAAAGGCCTTGAGGTTTTCCTAGCCAGCACCCACTTTCTGTCCCTTCCCTTTCCTGACCATGGGCACAATGTAACCAGCTGACTCCTGTTTCTGGAGCCATGCCTTCCCCACTGAGGTGGACCATACCCCTTCTTAAACTGCCAGCCAAAATAAGGGCCTTCTGGCCTTTTTAGAATTTGTACTGAGAAAGAAGTTGACCCAATTTATTAAGTGAATACAGGATTTCTCTAACATTTAAAGCTATCGTGTGGCACACGTGCGCACACACACTGTGATCTTTAGTCACTGTTCATTGTGGCCATAGCCTGTGTCAGTAGTCATAACAATAAAATAATACAGTGTAGGACTGGAGAAAGGGGTTGACCAACACCATGTGGTGTGCACAGCACCTGTAACTCTAGTCCAAGGGATCTAACGACCTTCCCTGGTCTCTTCTGGCACTGCACACACATGGTGCACAGACATACATTCAGGCAAAACACTCATACACATAAAATTAAAATAAAAATTTTAAAAATTATTCTGAATCTAAACCTACCTCAAGATATTTGGTGTGATTTGGAGGGGAGGGGGGGCTGTCAACTTTCCATTACTCTTTTTAAAAAAGACGTATTTTATGAATGTGAGTATTTTGACTGTATGTGTGTCTGCACACCAGAAGAAGGTACCAGATCCCAAGGAGCTACAGTTATAGATGGTTATAAGCTGCCATGTGAGTAATAGGAATGGAACTCAGGACCTCTGGAAGAGTAGCCAATGCACTCAGCTACTGAGCCATCTCTCCAGCTCCTAAGATTTATTTTAGATTTGTTGAAACAAGGTCTCATTTTGTAGCCTTGACTAGCCTTGGAACTCTCTTTATAGACCAGGCTAGCCTTGACCTTACAGGAATTCACCTGTCTCTGCCTCCCGAGTGCTGGAATTAAAGATGAACGCCCACCATGCCTGGTTTAACTTTCTGTTACTTAACAGAATAACTAACAGTCAGCTTATAGGGAAGACAGTTTTACTGAGGGTTACCACCTCCACGGTTTCAGTGCATGGTCTTTGGCTGCCTGTCTGAGGCAGCACTCCCTGGCAGGAGCACATGATGGAGCACATTGTCCCCTTATAGCCAGCTAGAGAGCACAGAGGGGAAGGGAAGGGTGTGGGTCCCAGCGCTCCCTTCCAGGGCATGCCCTGTTACTCTAGCGTCCTTCCAATCGGGCCATGGGTCCTTTGTGGGACACTCTACATCCAACTGGCTGCGTTCTCCACACGAATGGAGGGGTGGATTCCAAAATGAAATGACAAGTCTTCATTCACATTAGTAAGAGAGCTGTTTAACCATAAAGACCTTTCTACAATGTTGCAAAGACAGGTTTTTAAATAGACATATATCAATTTTCACCCACCACTAGAATCCTAGAGAAATGAGAAGTTTGTAAACTCACTGCCTCCTACATATTCAAAACTAAATAAAACCTGTAGTGTCCAGTACTCACATGTACTGTAAACATCAAATGTTAGAACACAAGTCTCACTGGGGCTGAAGAGATGGCACTAGTTCTTCCAGAGGTCCTGAGTTCAATTCCCAGCACCAACATGGTGCCTGAGAACAATATATAATGGGATCTGATGCCCTTTTCTCTCATGCAGATATACAGAAAGACAGAGCACTTATATACATAAATAAAGCAAAAATTAAAACAAAGTCCCCACATGTCTGCATCCTTTTACAGCTTGGTTAGAGAGGAAGTGGGCTGCTAGGAATAAGCGGCCGTGCACTCCAGAGGGGAGGAGGAGCCCTGTCTGAGAAGCCTCTCTAGCGTGTAAATGACCGCTTGGGGAGTCGATACTGTAAACGCTGCACAGAGAGAACACGTCCTCCGAATACCCGCCTTCCTTACATCTGTTATTCTGACCAAGAATTTTTGTAAAAAGATAATTATAAGAAATGGAAGGGGGGGCTGCAGAGATGGCTAGGTGTTTACAGTGCTTGCCAAGCAAGCAGGAAGACTGAAGTTCAGAACTTGGCATGTGAATGTCAGGGGGTGTGGAGACTCAGCTGGAGTTATCCCTATGAGAGATCTCACTCCAGAGAATAATGTAGAAAAATACCCAGGGAAGATCCCTGACACCAACCTCAGACACACACACACACACACACACACACACACACACACACACACACATACACAGAGAGAGAGAGAGAGAGAGAGAAAGTAAGTAAGTAAGTAAGTAAGTAAAAAAAGAAAAAGAAGCAGCAGCAAATGGGGGCAGCTCCGGTTGGGAGGCATAGAAGAAAAAGTCCAGTCCCACAGCAGTTTTCACAACACTGGCTCCACCCACCCTGAGGAGGGCACTTTACAGACAGGGTGAGAGACAGGCCTCTTACCCTTTGTGTCTCCACAAAGAAGGGCCCTGGGAACCACGGCTGTCTGCACACAGCTGGGCAAGGGAACTTTGATATTTCGGGGACCTTCCCTCAACATGCTGGGCACTTCTGTGATAAGAACTTCTAAGTCCTCACACTGAAAACTCTGATCCTTCCAGTACCCGTCTTAGCAAGTTCCCTGTAGATCAGAAGACATGGCTCCATTTCTCCCCTGTGGGTTTAGCATGCAGGTTTCCACAGATCTTGTTCCAGTGCTGCTGGGTGGGGCTGCATTCCGTGGGAAGAATCCTGCATCTCATGCCACAGCACTGCCTGCTCCTCAGCTGAGGAAGAGGTGCTCTTCTCTGGAGCGACCTCACCTCAAGGGAAAGGAGTCGGAACGGGTACCTCCTTGCCCCAGCCCCTAGCTGAACAGTCAGGTGATGAAAGTCAAGATGGGGAAATGTAGGGTCTGCAGTGGAGTGCATATGTGGGTCCCAGCGGTTCACCCTGGAGCTACTTCTCACAGAGTAGAAGAGGGCTACCTTCAGTGGCCAGTGCTACATTGTGTGTGTGCACTGGATCCAAGCCCACACTGTGAGCATAGGCCATTGACAGGGCCAAGAAGGAACCACTTCATCAGCCGTGCGGCCCCAGTGTAAAGTGTGGAGCAGTCATGGCAAACCAGGATGCCCTTTACAAAATAGGAAGAACAGATTTGCTGAAACAAAGATTCGCCCTGAAAGAAAATATTCTGTCATATACAGTGTTTGCAGGCAGCTCCTTCACATGCTCCTGTAAGAGGCCGTTTCTCTAAGCATCCCTACACAAAAGTTTAGGAGTTGGAAAAGAGCTGATTTGTGTCTTCATGGCCAACAGTTGCACAGTGGTACTCATCACTGCTTGCTTGCTGCAGGGGTCACTTATCACTATATCAGTATATACTATGGGGACAGGTCCTCTAGGCAGGGTCCTCCTCCAAGGCTCAAGTCCACTGTGAGCTAGCAAGCCCAGTATCTCCCTAGGAGGCCCTGCATGGCCCTCCTACAACTCTCCCAGCAAGGATGTGGAGGCTCCAGCTGGATGAGCGGATGAGCATAGCCTCAGCAGCAGCAGCTGTCACTCCCTATTGTGCTGGTCAGACTTCACAGCTCCTGCCACATCCCGGGTGGGTCCGCTCCACAAATGAGGTAGGGAGGGGTGTAGGGACTGCTGTTTGACTCTCAACTTTAAGGAGAGCCTTGCATTTTCTACCTGCTGTGGCTCACACTGGAGGCTGGGGCTGTCTGACTACAGAGGGGAGAATTGGAGGAAGCAGCCAGGTCCTGGCTGCCTGCTGAGGCCACCGGAAGGGACAGTATGTCTACTTCAGAAGCCCTGTGCCTGTTCCAGATGCCCATTTCTCTGCCAGCTCCACCCTCCTGTTGGGTATGAGCCCAACATCCTTTCCCTCCAGCTGGATGTTGAAAGTGACCAGGACTTGGCAGTGATTCTTCTCAAAACTGTTCAATCATCTTGGTGCTTCCTCCCTTGATGCCTGGCACCAGAGCCGCGGACTCAGGGCCTCACCCCTGTTGTATCGCTGCTGACCATGGTCTCTGATGCTGACACCGATCTCTGCCCAGACCAGCTTGCTCCTACTCAGCGCCTCGCTGACACCTTCCTCCTACACTTGTAGCTTCCTGCAGCTCTTGCACCCCACTTTCCTCTTCCTGCCTTCCTTGCCTGCACCCCATCCCCCATCCCCCAGTCCACCTTGCCCTGAAGCTCGCTATGATCTGCAGGCCCAGTTCTATAAGGAGCCTAGTTCAGCAGGTCTAAGATAAGGCACTATGAGAGACAAGGCAGGGCACGCAGGAAGGCTGGCGGTGTCTCTGACCAAAGTGCAAGCTGAGCATGCCCCAGCCGAGCACAGAGGGGTAGGGGGTCTCTGCCTCTCTGTTTCTGTCTCTCTCATATTGTTATATAAAATATATGTTAAATATCACATTAAATGACACTGCATGTGTCCACAGTACAACTGCTCTCCATGCCACAGTCTCTGTCATACACAGAAAAGGCTGAAGAGAGTCACAGCAGGCTTCAGACAGGACAGCAGTGACACTCATCTCTTAAAAACTGCTGGAGATTCCTTTGAAATTAGAGGCCTCTTTGGAGATTTCCTATTCCTTTGAAACAGTAAGTGCTGGGTTTTTTTTAATTGAATCATTATAGTTAAGGCATTATCTGTCATAAAATGAAACTTAGAAACAAACCTAAGGAATAACCGGGCTTTTCTTTGCATGAAAAAAGCATAACTAGCAAATTCCCTAAGGTTTGTACCTAGACTCCATCCCATGTGATATTTTCAAAATGATGTGGAAAGGACTCGTCAGAATCCCAAGTGTGCTGTTAATTCACATCTGTTAGACAGTTTTGTATGTACCACTGCACAGCCGGTGAGCCACCCAGCCACAAGCAGGGCTTCCCTGTGAGGACAGCTGCAGATCCACTGCACATCAGTGATGGGAGGGCTGGGTTCACCCTGCAGAGTCTGTGGCAGTCAGGACTGTGGTGCTCACTGCCTTCATGGTAATGAATAGCTGCAAAAAAGCTAGCCCTCCACCCAACAAAGGGACGGCAACAGGGAGGGCCATCCAGAAGACAAGTTCTGGCAGGTCCTTGAGCTGCTCCAGGCTGGGCATCCATTGTAGGACGTAGACTGGGGTGCATCTTTCTCATTCTCCCTTGGCCCATGCGTGGCTGAGCCTCAGATCCCATTGGGCCTCCATTTCCCGTCTACAGATAGATGCTTGATGCTCCTCTGAATGTCTTCGGAGGCGTCAACTTCTAGTTTATGTTGCTTACGTTAGGGATTGCAGAGATCAAAACTGGGGTGGGGGGAGCTTCCTGTAAAGACCACTGTACAGTGTCTGATAGATTAGAGGTGGTCTAGCTCAGGAAGACCAGTGTAAGTGACTCTGGTCTTACACAGTTTCTGTTGACTTCTGAGTTCATAGGGGTCTAACCCAGGACTTTACACTGGTTAAGCCGTATCCAGGGCATTCACTTAGCTCCCTAAAAGGTGAGCGAAGGAGAACGCATCTGAGCTTTTGAGGCCAGAGGAAGCAGTTGGATAATCAGGATGGAGTGCCCCTCAGAAAGCAAGCCTGCCCAGGCAAGGACCTGTTGGGAACTGAGAGATGCACCAGGCAGTGGTGATGAGAGAGAGGCCAGTGTAGATGGGACTTGATGGCTGAGTGTCCTTAGCTGCAGGCATCGTAGGAGCAGGAGGTTCCTGGGTGCAAGTTTAAGAGCTGGCATTCAAGTAAGGGAGAAAATGGTTGCCGTTCACTTAGCACCTGAACTCTTTTCCATGAAGCCCAGCACACATGGCCTCACAGTTCCTCACCACACTCCCCTGCCGCACACAAGATTTTTTTTAACTTTGCATTTAAGATGTGGGACCAAAAGGGTGTGACTTGTCCAAAGGTACACAGTACCTGCTGGCTGCACAACAGTGTGTTCTCATCAGGCCTCAGCCTCCCCAGGCCCTGCCTTGCTCAGTTCTGCTGGGCAGTGGGATAACTGCCAGGAAAGGATCACAGGCAGAGTAGACAGCAGCTTCAAGGAGAAGTGACCTGAGTGGGCTGTGAGAAAAAAGATAGCTGACACTGGGCTGCGCATCACCAGTGGATGAGGACACTCTGGGTTATACCCATCATGTCTAACTCCTCATTTGGAGGTAGAGAAGATGAAGCCAGGATTTTCAAGGAACATGTAGTGATGAAGAACATAGATGCCCAGGACACAACACACACTTGTCACCTGAGCAGAGTTGAGGGCCTCAGCTCTCCTATTTAATCCCCTAGTTCACTCGGGCACCTGTGTATCCTACATGTGGGTGTTGGATACAGATGCCATTTGGCTTCCCAAGCGTGCACTAGGACTCAGCAGTAAACCTGCCATGGAACTCAAGAGAGAGGAGGGAGGAAAAGGGCAAATGGACAGCTGACAGTCTGGGGAGGAGCATATGTGGAATGTACCTGCTGTCTTAGTTAGGGTGTTCCTGCTGTGAACAGAGACCATGACCTAGGCAACTCTTAATGAAAACGACATTTAACTGGAGCTGGCTGATAGGTTCAGAGATTCAGTCGGTTATTATCAAGGCGGGAGCTTGGCAGTGTCCAGGAAGGCATGGTGCAGGAAGAGCTGAGAGTTCTACATCTTCATCTGAAGTAGAATACTGACTTCCAGGTAGCTAGGGTGAGGAGAGGGTCTTAAGCCCACACCTATAGTGACACACCTACTCCAAAAGGGCCACACCTTCTGATAGTGCCACTCCCTGGGCCAAGCATATACAAGCCATCACACCTTTCCAACAGAACAAATGCACAGCCAGAGGCATAGCAAGACAGGTCCTGTGACCAAGTCCTAACCATTTGCCCACAGTGTCAAACTAACCCTGCCACAGAAAACAATCAAACCATTCAATGTTTGGTAAGTAGCCAAAAATCAGTGCTTCATGTATCATCACCTGATTTGCTTAATGTTGAGGTCTAATACAGTATTCTTAAAAACATTTCCGATTCATAATAGCCATTTCCATAGTCTACATGCAGTTCACAGTCTGCCTGTAAGACACAGGCTTCAGGCGCCCCTCTCCTCAGCACAGCAGCTATCCTGGACATGAAGCAGCTGTGCACAGTGGACAAGAAGGTGTCACCAGTGGCTCTGGCCAGCTCCCTCCCTCCTGAGCCCATGCAGTCTGAACAGTATCTAAAATCCTCTCCAGTTTGAAATCTTGCCTGACATCATGGCTCCATTCTCTATGCTGAGATGTGCCAAATAAGTACATTTGAAGGGTTCTAGTTGCAGACGCCAGTGAGATGTGATTCCAGGAGGAGACGTGCATGCCTCTGACACGTGTTCTCTGGGGAGGGTCTCAGTAGTGACAGTGCTAGCCGAGTGGAGTGAGGAAGCAAACGCTCGTCAGCCCCATTCTGGGCTGGAGTTCCATGGTGAGGCCAGCGTAGACATTAGCTTCCATCTCTCGGAGAGACTGTATAGAGCTGGGGACAGGCTGATGCCTTTACTGACAGGGCCAACACAGTAAAGATACACTGATCAGGGCTTAGCAGCCTCCTGGATTTCATGGGGCAAGGCAGCTTCAGGGCCTAGAGGGGTAAGCCTGACCCAATGGAGAGCAATCTCAGTAGTCTCTGCTTGGCCCAGTGCCCACAACCCAGTGCTCCCAGAGGCCTCCCTGCTACCAAACCCTTAACCGCAACCTACAGAGAGAGAAGCTAGTTGGTCATCAGTCATCCTCTTCCCCAGTCCTTAGTGTATGTGCTATACTAACAGTGTAATATAATCCCCTTGCCTGCTGCCTCCGTTGCCTAGTGTGGCTTGCTGGCCAGGCTGCCTTGGATGTTCCTTCATTTTGGAATGCTACTTGACAAAACTTACCAGGATATCAGAGGCTCCATGTACAACAAGTCCCATTTCAGAAAAGCTCTCCACTTCCCTTGGTTGTCAGGGGTATTACAGGACCACCTCGTGCATTTCTGGCCTGAGGGGGTATCTGGCAGGCATGGGGGGTATGGTGGGCATGGGGATGTGGTGGGCATGGGGGGTGTGGCGGGCATGAGGGGTGTGGCGGGCATGGGAGTGACTGTTACTTCCCTCCTGCCTCCTCCTTGGGCCCTGGGCGACTTGTATTTCCCAGAGACTAGCCTCTGTATGGCTTCACCCCCAACCTGTGTAGCTGGAATGGTTTCTCAGCATTTGTTACTAAGAAACACTGCTACTTGAGGCATCTGGTTGTGAGTCTTGTTCCAGAATCTTCCTGTATGCTAAACTGAGCTGTCCACATTCCAACATAGCTCTCTCCAAGTACTCTCCCTGGAATCTGAACTGTGAATGAGTCTAGTGGACTAAGCATGAGAGAACCTTCTGGAAGACTAGAAAACCTTATACTAGTATGACACCATTGTGGTGGGGGTTGTATGAGACAGTCATCCCACCCAAGCTAGAGATGGACATGGAAGGTCTTGAGGCACAAGCACCTTCCCCAAGGGACAAGTTTTCCTTGTGCTTAGCTTTCTTTGCTTAGACTAAACAGAATGAGAAGCCAGGCCAGACAATCATGGTCCCAGGTAGAACAGACAGAAGGAAGCCATTCAGTCTTGACTTTGTTTCCCTTATGAGTCATTCACAGAATACTTATGCCCACAGAAGAGAAAGACATTGGTCTCTGGCATAAGCGCTTTTTACTCTGTAGATCTAGTGTGTGTGCCCCCTGAGCACCTTTGTGAGATCCACCCAACATGGTTGGTGGGATCATGATCAATCTGCCTTCCTCTGGAATGAGTTGCATGTCCAAGCTCCCAGAATCCCACACGCAGCTTTACACACTGGCCTTGCTCCTGTGGTTTCATGCTGTAGCACAGGCTAGATGGTTTGTAAGCCTTCTTGTCCTGTAGATCCACCATCTCCATAGATCTCCTCAGCTGCCAGGGCCACATCTCAGGGTATGGGAGGCCCTGTGGGACAGGCTCATCACTGCTTCTGCCCCTTTGACACCTGGGCATGTAGTCCTGTCCTCACTAGCCTGACCTAACAGAAATGCTGACCCTTGAAGGAGGGAGGGAAAAGAAAGAGATGGGGAGCCACAGTCACCTCTATAACTCCGTAGCTATACCTGAGGACCAAGCCACTGCTGAGTTGAGCTTCTTGCCAGGCCTTAGCTGGGCCTCACCTCTGAAGTGTGACTGGTGGGTTCCTTTTTCTGCCATCTGCCCCCCCAGTGATGAAACTCTCCCCGCAGTGCTCAGGGCTTCTGCTCCCTTGTAAATAGATGGCTATACACACATCCCTGGGGAACTCACAGGAAAGGTAGGCAGAAAAGAGCCTTTGGAATAAATAATTTAAAATCTGGTTATTATATCCTTGGGTGGTGATGGAGAGGCTGCATTTCTAGTGGGGGAGGGGACAAAGCCTAACAAGTACAGAGGCTGAAGCACAACGATGTGGCTGTGCACTCTGCCTGCCGGGGGTGGGGAGGTGATGATAAAATACTCAGAGCACAGTTCCTGTTTAATTTTTGATACAAAGCCATCAGGGAGTCGTTCTCCTTCACTCTCAATTTCAGGGGTCCTGAAACCCTGCATTTCTCTGTGGTAATAACCTGTGCTTTTTGCTGTGATTGATCAATGCAGATGGAGCCCACGCTAGCTCAGAAGGCTTTCCTCCAGCCCACTGCCTGGGTGATTGCCATCCTAAGCCAGTTTCCTGAAAACCCAGGCTCTTCCTGGTGGTGACTCAACCAGCAGCTTAGAAAGTCCCCCACTCCTTGCTGTTTAGAGAGGGAGTCCAGTTCAGATCAGGTTGGCCCCGTCCTGTACCCTCCAGCCTGCCCCCATCACTTCCATCCAGCCACTCTCTTTACTCTTCCCAACCTGATGTGAGCGCCCTGGTGCCATAGAGAGAGATGGTGTACCTGGGTGCCACACAGAGCACTGGCGTACAGCACCGATGTTATCACTGGGTTTATAAACTGCTTTTCCTCTTGTCCATAGCTAAGAATCCCAAATTAAGACTGCAAGATTGGTTGAATTTTAGCTGAGAAAATGTAGCCAGCTTTACTCAACTGCTGTTCTGCTCATCAGAGGACAGTTGTGCTAAGGATGAGATGATTATATAATTTTACAGTTTGATGGGAAATGCTGAAGTCATGTGGTCTGGCCCAGAGAGGGTGCCCAGGGTGCCCAGCATGCTCTGCCTTGTGGAAATGCCTCTCTCCATTCCACCTCAGCCCAGAGAACTGGCCCAGGACTGAGGCGCCCCTGTTCCAGGAATTCTTAGAGCTTGTCTGCCAGTGGCCTTGGATGTTCTTGATCAGGTTTTCTTCTCTTTGGTTTCTTGAAGAGGCTGCTGCTTCTCTGTATCCCTCACAGCTACTCTGTACTGTCCCTTCGCCCTAAGCCACAGCCCCTTTGCTGGCTTGCTCATTTCAACAGTGTCTACCAAGCCTTTCACACAAGTGAAAACCCTGGAGCCGACTTACTGATGAAGGAACTGTGTGGTGGCTTCAGCTCTCCTAGATGTGGGATCTAGGTGGGGTCACAACTCAGCAGAGGCCGTCATGCCAAACAGGGTCAAATGTGTGTAGGTTGGAATGTGTTTGCCTCAAGATTGCAATGGCGCGGCAGCATGGCTGCTGAGTGCTGGATGTGTGCACATCTCTTCTCTGCTTAGGCCCAAAAGTGGTCATGCTGGGCTCCAGCTGGTCCAGTCAGCAGCTGCCGGATACACTTCCTGCTTCCCATCTCCAATTCTACCCTTCTAACTCCTGAAATTTAAACTTTTCATTTGATTAAATTCAAGGCATCTTTATAGAGTTTAATTGAAATAATTGACTTTGCTTCTGTCCCAACAAAGAGTAGATGTCTCCCCTGATGCTGCCGAGCACCCGCTTGCCTGCGGTTGGGCGTTTATTTGCCATCTGGGAGCTATTTATTGCCCAAAGTTGGAGCCACTTTTGATTATTTCCTGATTGCCTCTTAATCCTGTCAGCAGGGAAGGGCTACATGGTTGTGTGGTCTGTGGACAGTAGGGCGGGGATGGGAGGGTGGGATGCCAAAGGAGTGACTTTTCTCATCTTAAAGCTACCCTGAAATGTAAATGTTTCCATTCTTGTGTTGGTCCTTTATTGAGACATAAAGAAAATGTGCCCATTAACCTTCTAGCCCAAAGTCTCATTAGTCTAAGTAGCGAGAACAGGAATCCCTGCGTTTCCCAGGAAATTGCCTGGGAGAAGAGATTGCCATTCCAAAAACAGAATCTGCCTAAGATGAGAGAAATTGACATCCGTGTGGCTGTGCTCCATGTGTCTGTGGTGCACAGAGCTTCAGCTTGGGATTCATGCCTAGTGCTGGCCTTTCTGACTATCCCTCACCTGTCTACTGCTCAGCCAAGGCCTTTTCCTTATCTCCCTGTCCCTTGGGACCCCACAGGAAGGATGGCACCACTTTTTACATCCTGGATAGTGAGGCTGGTTCCTGGAGAGCAAGACCCACGTAGATTATAGCCCCAGACCTGCTGAGTGGCCATGCCAAAGACCAGCATTTGGGGGACTACCAGGCTTTGTTCCCTTCCACTGGTAGAACAAGACAGGAGCTTTGGAGCGCTGATGACTTCTGCAAAGGCAGGTGGGATGGAATGGGGTCTGTTAGTGTGGCTCTTGTAGCCACAGAGCGGCCAGGGGGAGTCCAAGAGAGGGTCTAGGATTGTCCAAGAGAGGGTCTTGGAGACTGTGGAGATGCTTGGGACTCTAGAAACTGGCTGGGAAGTGTCAGGTGTATGTCAGACATGGCTACTTGTCCAGTGACCAGAGTCACCAAGGAAGATAAGAGCCTGGTTAAATGAGGGTGTCACTGAGGGAGAGTGGAGAGAGCTGTGCTACACACACACACACACACACACACACACACACACAGAGAGAGGGAAGACAAACAGAGTAGCGTGGTAGCCCTGGGTGCTAGAAGTGGAGGGCCAGGAAGAGCTGCTTTTGGTCTGAGAGGACAGTTAGAAGAGGTAGCATCTCCTGTGCCACACACAAGGCATTATGACAGGGAAGCTGCAGTCCAAAGCTGCTTAAGTAGCCACTCTGGAGGCAGTGGTGCTTGGAAGTGTGGCCAGCTACACTAGGGAATGGTTAGGTAAGGGACCCCTGGACCTCCACTGTGGCCACCTTTTAATGTGATTGCCATGAGTTGCAGATACCCTCAGCAGACCTCTGGTCTGGCTAGGCTGTCCTGGAGTCCCACCCCAGATCAGGCCACCCTGAGCTCCTTGCACTCACCACATACCCCCTGCTGTGGTTCTGAGCCATACAGGATCTGAGTGGTCTGGCTCCCTTTGTGCACCCTGCTCAGGCCTCCACCCGCTGTTCCTCCTCCTCTTCCACATGGCCAGCTGTTGCAGATAGATGGAAAACCTCAAACTGTGAGGCTAATAAATCCCTCTTCCTCAAAATGCTTTTTGTCAGGTGCTTGGTCATAGGATAACAAAATGCTGTAGCAGCTCAGTAAAGAGGGAAGAACAGCAGGTTAGGTCTGTTCAAGCCACAGGCCTACTCAACCTGCACTTCAGGTAGGCCAGCTCTGGATCATCTCATTGATGCTTGCAGGAAACCAGGGTGAGCCTGGATTCCTGAAGCTGTGCGCAGAGAGACTGAAAGACCTGGTCCTCATTTCCAGTTAGTCTGCACTGGGGGCTGTGGCACAGTACTTCCTATAGAATCTTCCTGTGAGCATCATGAGAGAGACAGGTGTGTACTGACCAAGTCATTCGGGGACAGCAATGGCACCATGCCAGTAACTTTCACCCTCAATGGAAATGGTGCTGCTGGTCTTTCCTCTAAGTCTGAAAATAATTAAAAAACTATAAGAAATCAATACATTTATACTCCATACATACCTAGGCCAAGATCAAAACCTGCTTTTAAATTCTCTAGCCTGTGTAGCCCCAGCCCACAGCACTACTGTCCTCCCCACCACCACCACCACCACCACCTACCATCAGGTCCTTCAGAAGAAGCCTGGGAGGAGGGGCATCTGGCAAAGAGCCTTATGTAAGTGCAGCCAGTCTGCTCCCAGACACTGAGTCCCCGTGTCCCCCATTATGTAAGAGGAAGCATTTATGAAGCTGCATAAATCATCCCTGAGCTTCAGAGCTACAGAGGAGGAGTCCGAGGACTGGCTTGACGGAGAACAGGGAGTGGGCGTCCACCTGGTGGGGTCGCAGACAGGGCTGTCTGCGAGGCACAGATGTGCTGTCAGAGTGCTGAATAGTATCTGGTGCCCTGAGAGACTGTCTGCCTGTCCTCCTTTAGCTCAGCGCCACCAACACAGCTTTAGCTTCTTGGGTCCAGGCCAGGTCCCAGCCATGCAGACAGAAGGATGCTAGGGCCTGACCATGCTAGCAGCACAAGGTGTGGAGCATGTTGATACCACTGGCCTTCGAGTCCACAGCAGGCCACCACCCCAGCCCTCCTGACTGGGATGTTTCCAACAAAGTGCCTTGTTCTGCCCAAGCTATCCCATCAGCCACCACAGGAACCCCAGATATTTGGAGTAAGCAGGCTGTGTGTTAGGGAGGGTCATGATGGAGTCAGACCACTGTAGAGGAACGAGAGTTCTGTCATCCTTTCTGTTCTGGAGAGAAGTGTGTCACACTAGGCAGGTGCAGTGAGCCACAGCACTGACCACTTCCTGGATGGCTCTGCCAGCTGGTCAGCTCTGAAGCCCCTAACACAGCCCTTGCCAGCTGAAGGATTTGTCCCCATTGGCCCTGAGGCTTATCCCTGTGAAGGCCTCATGCTAAGGCTGCTTAACTGATAATGTGGGTGCCCTCTGTTCTCTCCCCAGGCAGGCCTGGGACCTTGCTGTGGACATTTGCCTCTCTCAGCTGCCAACCATCATCGAAGAGGGTACTGCCTTCAGGGTGAGTCCCCACTTCAGGGAGACCCCTCCCCAGGGGACCCTGGTCCTTCATTGTAGACACCTGGTCTTCATGTAGCACCCAGAATTCTGGGAGTCAAGGATTTAGTTCACCAACCTGGAATAAATGATGTAGCCAACAAGAGTTTTTGAGGTCGGGTCAGCCTGGGTCTCGTTAGGTTCTGAGGTGGCTAGCCTTTAAAGGCTGTTTGCCCTGATGCACTGCTCTCATAAGACAGCGCCTCTCCTCCCCGACTTACCTCAGCCTCAGACCATGCAGGAGGGAGCTGAGCAGCTGCACACACTGTACCTGATTCCTCTTGTGGCGTGGACAAGTGGGTGGCCCTGCCCAGAGCCTTCCTAGCAGCCTCTGGGAACTCCCTTGGTTTTTTTTCTTTGGGGAGTATTTACACCAGGTCTGACTGAGTCCTTGCCCTGACCTCAAGAGCATAGCTCACAGCACCATTCATGAAGCTGAGATGACATAAGGCCTAGTGTGAGACTGGGACTGGGCTGTCACCAGCACAAGGTCCACTCAGCACTACTCAAGAAGCCACTGGACTTCAAGACCAAGAAAGCCAGGCAGTGTGCTGTGTGTCACGAGACAGCCTCTCTGAACTTTGATTTCCTCAGTTGTTGTTTGAGATAGGCTCTTTCTACATCATCCTGGCTGTCCTGGTTCTCATACTGTAGATCAGGCTGCCCTTGAACTCAGAGACCTTCCTGCCTCTGCCTCCTGAGTGCTGGATTACAAGGCGTGAACCAACACACACAGCCTGGTTTCCTTGTTTAAAAGGGGATCTGGGGAAACCCAACTTAAGGAACTATGTGATGGTTGAGTTAGTGTTTCTCAAGTGCTCAGGACAGAAGTTACACGTGTGATAGGGTAGAAGTTAGTGACATGTGATGGGCCCTCATTTGTTCTTGTACAAGTCACTGCCCAGAGAATGCTGGCCACTGACAAGTGAGCCAGGAACAGAAAACCTGCAGCCTGGGGGACTCTGTTCTCCTTCTGTGTGTGTGGCCAATGTCTGTCACCATCCTGCGGCAGAATCGAGCCTGGGCCTGGGTACACACTGGCATACTGCATGCTTAGTGTGCATAGGCTATGCCAGCTCCCCAGGTGTGCCTGGAGGATAAAATGATGGGGCAAAAGGCTTTTAAAGATCTTTTGGTCCTGTTTGTCAATATTGTTCTACTCTTTGTTGCTTGTTTGGGTAGAAGGAGGTAACATTTTATTACATAAACATTGAAGCCTAGAGCAAAGTTGGAAGGACTCTGAACAACAGCCATACTCCACCACTGAGCTCTGCTGTTACTTTTCATGTCGGGTCGAAGCTTGTGTGTGTGTATCTGTGTGTCTGTGTCTGTGTGTGTGTCTGTGTCTGTGTGTGTGTCTGTGTGTATGTGTCTGTGTATGTGTCTGTGTGTGTGTCTGTGTGTATCTGTGTTTGTGCATTTGTGTGTATGTGTGTGTGCGTGTGTGTGTCTATGTTTGTATGTGTATATGCATGTGTGTGTCTATGTGTGCATGTGTCTGTGCATGTATGTGTGTCTATGTATGTATGTCTGTGTATATATGTCTGTGTGTGTGTGTCTATATTTGTCTGTCTGTGTGTATATGTGTGTGTCTTTCTCTTTCCCTCTCACTGTGTTTGCGTGTGTTTTTCTGTCTATATCTGGCTGTTGTTTCTCTCTCCCTCTCTCCCCCTCACTCTTTGTGTGTGTACATGTGTGTGTGTCTTTGTTTCTGTCTGTATATCTGTGTGTGACTTGGTGGTGATGGTGGTGGTGGTTTTGGGTTTTGTTTTGTTTTTGTCTTGTCGTTTCCTGGTGCATGTAGCATCCACTGCTCAACTTCCAAACAAAAAGCCTGTGTGTCTGCCCTCCCTAAACTGTTTGATGCAGACACCCTGTCTCTAAACGCCCTCTCCACTCCCCCCAAAAAGACTTGAATGTTTTTGTCTTCGGAACTGGCTTCCCTCTGCTTAGGAGATGAGCACTCGGCTGTAGGACAGCATGCTGCGCTGCGCTGTGCTGTGCTGTGCTGTGCTGTGCTGTGCTGTGCTGTGCTGTGCTGTGCTGTGCTGCGCTGCGCTGCGCTGCGTTGCACTCCTTTCAGTCTTAGCACTTGTGCTCCATGCCAGGTGTCTTTGCCAAGGCTCTCACTGCCTTATCCCTGACCTCATGAAATCAGTATACTGCATTATGGGAACTTCACGGTGTAGAGGCAACTGATCCAGACCATGCTCGAACGTTTTTTATTTTATCTTTCCCCTTGTTTTGAATGTATAGAATACGTGTAGAAAGTCATATGTCTCATAAATGTATGGCTTGGTGAATCTTCACCACTTTAACACACTCTCATACCCAGCCCACAAATCAAGCAGCTCCTTCCCTTTGCAGCCTTGGCCTATCTGCTACCATGCAGAGAGAGCGCCCTGTAGAGAACTACAGGGCGTGTGCTGTTTGTGTCTGACTACTTCCACCCAACAGTACGCTTTTGATTTGGCCTATAAGACCTTTCCACAGAAGAAAGAGTAATGGTGTCTGCAGACTCCATATGTTTTCCTGTGCCATGACCAGTGTAGGTTTTGAGTGTCCATTTGAGATCCTCACAGTGAGTGCGGCCTGGCCCAGGGACTGTGCAGCTTGAGGCAAAGGGGAAGTCAGTCATCCAGATCAGTCTAAAATGCTGCAGTTGTGAGGGCTAGTCATTCTTCCTGTATTATAGTAAGGTATTTTACCTTCCTGCACTGTCCTCTGACCTGGCTGACGGCGTCCTGGGTGTGCCTGGGAGCACAGTGCTGACTGCTGAGGTGCTGGGAGCACAGTGCTCATCTCTGAGGTGCTGGCAGTGTGTTTAGTAGGTGCTACTAGATAGCTGTCCACAGTGACCTTGGTTTGTAGCCCTGTGCTGTACAGGATCTGATTCCATGCACAGAGTGACATGTGTTCCCAGTGCTGGCAGAGTGTGGCTTCGTGTCTTCTGGAGGTCTGTCTTATATATCTTCCTGCTGAGCTGGTGTGGCTCTGTTGATGTTCGTTGTCTCATTGTGGATGAGTGTCTCTTACTCTGCAGATGACATTTTCATGTTTTACCTTTTCTTCTTGTTGAGCAAATTCCTACTTAGTAAAACTTTTCTAATGATTGGGGCCTTTCCTGCCTTGTCCAAAGCCATTTTGACTCAGGTGAGGTGAGCATCCCCAAATGTCGTTGTCTTCCCTCCAAAGCTTTGTGTTACTCTCAGAGCTCTGCCACGATCCCTGCATGGGAGGTGTGGGCTGGAGCAGCCTGTCTGTGTGAGCTGCTTCCAGCCTCTGTGCTCTGTTCTGTCGGACACTTTGTCCAGGCACTAGGTTCATAGTTTTGATTCTGAGCATTTACAGATGTTGCTGTAGCTGCTAATCTGTCCTCCAGCTGTGTTCTTTTCCAAGATTGGCCCTGTTGCCTCTGGCCTTTTGTGTTCTCGTGTGCATGCTGTACTCACTAGTTCATTTCTTCAGAGAGCCTGCTGGGCACAGACTGAGCTAGGGGAGAATTGTGCTCTGAGTTGGGGAATGTATAATACTGAATCTTATCACTGTTGGAGCCACACAGCTAAATTCTGGTTTGGTTTGGTTTTATTTTTATGTGTGTTGTTTGCAAGTAATTTTGCATTTCAACTTGACGAAATAATGCACATATTAGTCTTCAGAATTAACACAAGTGACAGGTTCTACCTAGAAAGGAATTAGAACTCCATTCAAATTGGTGCTTATTAAGGTAGGAAGAGGGGGCAGGAGGAACGTCCCGGGCATCAGGAAACCTGGGCTAGCCAGCTGAGATAGAGATCCCTTCTGCAGGCTCTGGTGTCTTTACAAGGGGTGGTGTAAACACCCTTGACCACCGAGATCACTGTCTCTTCACTCAGTGAGCCGGACTCAAGTGGCAACCCCCCCCGGGGGGGCTCAGGTCACCTGGCCCAGCAAAGGGAGAGCAGAAGGGGACAAAGGCCAGCATAGTGTGATATCCACAGCATAAACCCGGCTGGATTAGTACTGCCATGGAACAGGACGCTGCCGCTCCTGCCTGAGTCTCTCACTGTGGCCTTTGCTCATGGGACCCGACATAGACCTGCAGCAGCATGTCCATATGCAATCTGTCAGAGAAGACTGGACAGGCGGTTACAGCTACACGCCATCCCTCAGTTCTTCCTGGTTGTTCCCTTCTGGTCACCTGAGAGGCTTGGCCTGGTCGCCAGCTCTGAATGCTCACATGGCCGCCTGTGCAGTCCTCATGCTGTGTGGTTGAACCAGTGTTTTCCCTGGGCTTTAGCCCCACAGTTAGCAGAGATATGCTTCTCTTCTCTGGTCAGGATTAGGTGAAGGAGTTGGGAGTTTGTTTGTAGAAAGGGTCTCACACCCTTTACTGTGTCACCCCGGCTGGCCTAGAACACACGAAGTAAACCAGACCGACATCTCCTGCCTTTGTCTCCTCTATGCTGGGAGTACAAGTTCATGCTGCCACATATGGCTGGGTCAGGAATCACTGTCTCTTTGCTTAGAATGGTCACTCCACAGTGGGCACCATGAAAACCCATGAACAGAAGTTGACTGGAGAGAGTGTGTGATTCTCATTTCCAGGCAAGCACCGGGATGCTGTGGGTTGGAGGGAAGGAGGCACTTAATGAGATTTTAAAACAATTGGTGAGTGATTGCTACTTGAAAATGAGAAACCCACTTAGGGAGCTGCCCTCCAGCTTCATGGCTGCCCTGAGTATGAGCTCTTTTGTGTGAGCTGATGGCACAGAGCCCTGTGACTTTCTGAGTGGCAGGTAAACTTCATGGCCCTCAAGTCACTGGGCCTTTACTGTGGGCCCTGGGCTCTGATGGGTTCTCAGAAAAGGCATACTGCAAGTTGGAGGCACAGGTCTTTCCCCTAACAACCAGGCTCACAGGGACACCGCTAATGGATACAGCTATCTCCCCCAGGGAAAAGAGAAAGCCCTCTACCCCAAAAATGTGCATGGGAACAAGACACTGCAGCATTTAGAACTGTTTGGCCCGTGGAAGGCAGCTCTGTGGGGCAGTGTGGGTGACATGCAGAATGAGAAACTGCACAGGCGTCTGACCTCTTGCTTCTCAGTCTCTTCCAATCCTGTTGTCTCCCTTTGTCCCCAAGCCACCCCTTTCCTGTGAGTGTGATGCTAGCATGGGAACAGAGGGATCTTGGCGACTCCCTCCCAGCCTCTCCAGTGCCCTCTGGGACTCTGACTTGATGAGCCTCCATGATGATCAAAAGGCCCCAGCTCTTCTCCATGGCCATGTGCTAGGGTGTTGGTGCTCACTGTGTACTGCCTCTGCCCCTCTGCTACTCTGCCCTCACCTCACCTAGGCAGCTATCCTTCATGCGTCCTTAGAAACTAGAGCACAGTGTGACTACAGACGGCCTCAGCTCCTCTTCCCTCTCCTTGCTATCCGTTCCCACCACACTTCCCTCACAGGTCTGTGTCACGCTCCCCTCAGAAACAGGGCACTAGGCAAAGTCCAGCGTTCTCCCATCCAGCTCACACAGCCGGGCAGCTCACACAGCCGGGCAGCATGCTTTGCCCTGCTCTGCTGCAGCGCCAGCCTTCCCACGGTGCCCTCACTCCATGGTCAGTGCCTCACCTAGCTCTCTCCCTCAGCTTTCACAATGCTGACCTTTCACTCCATGCCCACCCCTGTCTCCATCCTTCGAGCCGCCTCCTTCCATAGCGTGTCTGGCCTGGAGCCTCCACCTTCTCTCTTCTGTCCTGTCTCGTGGTTTTTGTTGTGTGTTCGAGCTTGCTGTGCTTTGCTGTATCCAAGACAGTATTCAGGATGACCTCTCCATCTCTGAAGTAACCCACAGCTGGGTCATAATCTTCGTCTTGCTTGATTCATCTCATGTCCAGTACTGCTGAGTACATCACTGACCTGGCTTCCAAAGCCTCACATCCATATGATCTTCTCTATCTTCACAAGGATTCCCTTCACCATTTTCTTAGAAGGTTCCACCTGTCTCCTTGGCCTCTAATAGTTAGGGTCAGTCCTGGGTCCCTTCTCTAGAGCTTTAAAAAAAAAAAAAACAAACAAAAAAAAAAAACAGGCTAAATATGGTACACACCTGCAATCTCAGCTCTCAGGAAGATGAGGAAGGAAGATGAGGACCCTCGGGCTGGTGTGGGTAGACAGGGAAACTCTCTCTCTCTCTCTCTCTCTCTCTCTCTCTCTCAAAATAATACAGTGATAGTGAAGAAATGGGGGTTCTGGAGACATGGCCTCGTGTTCCTACAAGTCGAATGTGCTCTCCTGCAGAGGACTGGGGCTCAGGGATGCAGTGACCCTCACAGCTACCTCTTATCACACCCTCCCTGACAGTTGACAGGCCACACATTCAGATTTCCTTTGTCTCCTGTCAGGCTGTTGACAGAGCCTGTAAGCCCTGCACCCTCCAGCTCTGTCCATTGTGGTCACTGCCTTGTCAGGACTGAGGGGTGAGGGTGGTGGAAAGAAACCTGCCTCCCTAACCGACTCTTTGGCTTTTCCCACAGCACAGCCCATTCTTTGCCGAGCAGCTGACGGCATTCCAGGTGTGGCTCACAATGGGTGTGGAAAACAGGAGCCCCCCAGAGCAGCTGCCCATCGTCCTGCAGGTCAGTCGCTTCCCACAGGCCTAACTGAGACACCTGCTCCTCAGGAGGCGGGTGGGGCTGTGCTTCAGGCCAATGGTACATCGATGTGTTACATCTGATCTGAAGTCAGTAGATGCTTGCTTACTCCCAGCAGCCTTCTCTTGGCAAAGCCATTGAATTCCCTTTTTCCTCTCCCAATTAAATATAGATTGGGATAGATCACCACTCCCTCCTCCTGCTTACATGTTAGGAACTAATGAAGTGTCACTGCCAACGAACCTTGCTATGGTGCAGAATCTTGGCTGATATCAGCACCTCCTCCTGTTTGGAAGGACACGAGATATAAATGTGTCCTGTGAGGAAAGGGTGGTTCTACCAAGCAGATCCTAACGGGGCTGTAACACTCATTCCTGACCAATACCAGAGCAGCACAGACAGACCAGGTCCTTGCTGTGGTCCTCATAAAAAACAGTACCTTCTCTGTGTGTCAGCAATTCATGTGCAAACTGGTCTGGTTCTGGGGGACCCATTTACTGCCTGCTGACTGAAATGACATGGGACAGAGATATGAATAGTGGATTTGTCATCATAGTTGGGTAGATAAGTCACAAAGATTGTGTCTTATTAAATGTGTGTTTGTGGGAGAAACTGATAAGCTAGGCTGTGACTAAGAAAAGACCTTTTACCATTGACTACATCAGATACCTAGGATTGGCAACTTACTGTAAAAGCCAGAAAATACTATTTATCAAGTTTCCGGGGCAGTTGAGCTCAGGCAGAAACTATGGAAATCATGAGGGTGTACCACTTGGAAGGTTAGGAAGCCTGTATCTCTGGAGGAGCAGAGGGCAGGCTCCCCTCTCAGTGGGAGGGGCAGTGCTTGCCAAGGGCCAGGAATGGGGCCATCACTCACCAAAGCACTCGTTATAAAATGAGCCATGGGTCTGAGTTCCACCTGCCCAAGGACATTGCCTTGCTTCCTTCAAAGAAGGCCTTGTGTTTGCTCATTAGGGCTGCTAACCACATTGTGCTGGACAACCAAACCCTCCATCTTCACTGTGCCAAATGCTCAGAGCAACTGTAGCTCAAAAGCCTCTCTCTGGAGAACACAGTGCCCTCGCCCCACCCTACCCCACCCCCACAGCACAGCCAGCCTCACAATCTCAGGAGATAATTCACCTATCCCAGATCTTGGGTTTCTCCCTGTCTAAAGCCCCGGTAATCTCAGCCAGCAAAAAAAGAATAATAATTGTTTTAAAAGGCAAGAAAGAAGACTGTGTTCCTCCTGAAGTGGGAACTTTGTAGAATGACCTTAGGTCAAAGAGAGGCAGTGCTATATTGTTACGTCTTTTCTGACATTATGAAAATAATTATCACTGCTCCTCTTACAGCGTCTAGCATAGTTTTAAGAAAGTTCTGGAACAGCAAAAAGAGCTAGAAACTAACCAAATGTTTCCACAACAAAGCAAAAGTAATGACAGCAGGACAAGGCCTGGGGAGGTGCGATGTCTGCGTGATTCCAGTAAATGGCAGCGACCCTGGGGGCACCTCTGGGTCACCTGGGTCACCACACCTCTCTCTCTCCAACCTGCCTATTATTGCAGCAGCACAGCAGAGTAGCGCTGGTCCTCCCCACAGCAGGGCTCCAGGGCCAGGCATGTTCATCCAGTTCTTTGGGGTCTAGCAATAGTCCTTTTGTAAATGGCTTTTATCGACTTTATTTTTCATGTTCCATTTACAACCCACACTCTCTCAGGGTAGGGGAAGACCTCTAGAGCCAGCCTGATGCCAAACATGGAGCAGTAACCATGAGAGCACACACACCATCTTCCATGTGTTCTTTCAGACAGACGTAAGCAGCAGGTCCTGTACCACACACAAGGCCCTGTCTCCCGGGCCAGGTCCCATATGACTCAAGGGGGGAGCCCTGAAGAACAGACTTGGGGTAGACAAAGGACAGGATAGGAGCTAGGAAATGTAGGGCTCTGGGAGGCCCACCTGGCCTCACTCAATTTGCTACTTCCCTGGCTTTGTCCTGAAAGCCTTTATTGTTTCCAGAGCCTGGGCCAGCTCTGTTAGAGAAGGAGAAAAGATCTTAATACAGACTGCAGTGATTCCTTTCAGGAAATTCCCATAGTGAACTCCTTGTGTCCAGTAACAGAGGCATTAGCTGACAGCTGGTAGCCACAGTAAGAGGCTCCATCAGGCTCTGTTGAGTTGTAGCCCCATTAAACAGTAACATGGACCTGACCTCACCCAACCAGCTTCAGGATCCTTTCTGCCTTTTAAAAATGACATCAGACTGCTACGTTATCCACCTTGTGACTGCTGGCATCAAGAAGCAATCTCAAAGTGTGGCTTTGTATGGTTCTGCCTAGAACTTGCCACGACTGCCTTCCCCCCTCAGGGCAGCTGGACAGAGGTACCCAGACAGAAGAAAGAAAGTCAAAGTCAAACAAGAAAGACCAGAATAGATTCACAGGGCAGAGTTTTTTCTCTCTCTCCCTCTTTTTTTGTTTTTGTTTTTGTTTTTTTCGAGACAGGGTTTCTCTGTGTAGCCCTGGCTGTCCTGGAACTCACTCTGTAGACCAGGCTGGCCTCAAACTCAGAAATCCGCCTGTCTCTGCCTCCCAAGTGCTGGGATTAAAGGTGTGTGCCACCACCTGCTGGCAGAATTATTCTCTAAACATGGGTGTTGTGAATCGCTTGTCTTTCACCAAGTGTTTGCTGTTGGTGCCTCTTATTTCAAACATAGTCTGGGCCTGAAGCTCAAGGCCACTGTCAGGATTCAGGACAGTGCAGATGCCACCACAGTTCTGCCCTGCATGCCATGATGGTGCTGCCCCTCAGAAGTTCCTGGGTATCCTGCTGGAGGTGGGAGTCCTGGCCCACTAGAGCCTCAGTTTCTCTTCATGTCTCAGGCAAAAGCCTGAGCACAATTTATATGATGACGCAAATATGGGTTACCTTAGCAGGCCCTGCCTAGAGTGTGCTCTTCATTCCTGCTCTCCACAGATGAGGAGGAGCCCAGAACCTGCTCACTCGCTGTTGGCAGTGAGTCCCTACATCTGTGACGCTTGGTTTTCAGTTGTTTATTAATTTTAAGAAACTCTGTGTGTGTGTGTGTGTGTGTGTGTGTGTGTGTGTATGTGTGTGTGTGCGCACGCCTGGATGTTTTGCCTGCATGTATGTCTGTGCAACATGTTCACTGCGCACAAAGACCAGAAAAGGATATCAAGTCTATGAACCCAGGTCCTCTGTAAGAGCAGCCAGTACTCTTTCTTAACTATCAAGGCAGATCTTCAGACCCCACTTCTTAATTTTTTGAAGTACAAATACACATCTAAAAAATCCAATCTATGTTCTTAGAGCAATCTTAATTCATGTTGGACCTCAGTTTTTTAAAAGGTTTTAATCAATAGAAGAAACAGAAAATGTGCTATTGGGGGGAAAAATAAGCAGTATTTTATATTGTTCCTATAGGCTTCGATAATGACCCTTGTGTTTATATTGAATGGTGACAGTGGACAGTGCTGTCCCAGGAGACTCTACGTCTGTTCCTGAGGATTGCGTTGACCTTGTACTGAGCGTTAATAAACCAGAGATGCCGGGCACTTTGTTTGCCCAGTCACATCCAGCAAGTGTTGTGGGTGATGCTTCTTGTTAAAAGGGTGGGGTGGTCTAGTCAACGGCTAGTTCTTAATTATAGATGTTACAACCTATAATTTCACTTCTTCACTTTATCCTCAGGAGAAGACAATTGTGAGAAGATGTGCAGATTAGGACATTTGTCAGAGTTGTCTGTGATGTCTAGCATTAGGGAAATCATTTAAACAAGCCATGCACATTTCTACAGAGGACACACTGTGCTTCCACTGGGAGAGAGAAATTTTGTCCCGAGTGTCTAGGGAGGGGAACAGCCCTCACCATGTATAATCTCACTGAAAAAGGAAGTGGAATAGACCGTGCTGCACAGAGAGCAGAGCGGCAGTGAGGGCCTGCTGAGCACGGTGCGCTGCTCACACTGGTACTTGATGCAGGTGGCACAGTTTACTTGGGTAATGAAGTATTTTCTCAGTCTGTCTAAAGCACGAATTGACAGCAGAAGCCCAGCTAGAACAGAAGCCGTGGGGTTATGTTGTCAGACCCTCAGGGCCACCAGCTCACACTGGAGCTTTCTCGGAGGGGTGGTGGCAGTCAGGTGTCCTGCTTCGGTGGCTCCATGTCTTTCTTTGTTTTCCAGGTGCTGCTAAGCCAGGTGCACCGGCTGAGAGCGTTGGACTTGCTGGGACGGTTTTTGGACTTGGGCCCTTGGGCGGTGAGCTTGGTGCGTGTCTTCTGCCTCGCCTGGGGGAAAGGAAGCTAAGATTAGACTCAGTGAGACAGTCTGAACTCCAAAGCAGAAGCCGCCATAGTCCTGCCAGCTGGTGGTGGGGCGGGGTGGGGAATCCTTGCTCTCTGCTGCTCTGGGGCTTTTGTCAATATTAGATCCCCTCTAGTTTAGACTTCTCGAAGCCTTCCATGGCCTTTTTCTCCCAGATGTCTGCACCCTCACACCGTCCACACTGTGATTTAGGCTCAGTTCTGAACTGTTCTTCTGAGTCCTTTTTCTACAAAGCAGCAGTAGAACCAGTGGTCCATGTTTCCAATAGATAAGTCATCAGGAAATCAGAGAGAGGCTCGGGGAGCCTGCAGACTAAAGATGCTTAGAGCTTATTTGGCTTTGTCTACAAGTAAAGGTTTAAAATTGGGGCTAAAAAGAAGACTCACACCAACCAGAGAGCATACATGGGCTGCCCCGTGGCCCTGCTATATGTGTAGCAGAGGACTGCCTTGTCTGGCCTCAGTGGGAAAGGATGAGCTTGGTCCTGTAGAAATGTGACGCCTCAGGGAAGGAGGATGCTAGCGGGGTGAGGTGGCAGTAGGTGGGGGAGCAAAGGGGAGGGGAATTAGTCTCATCAGCAAGTTCCAGGCTTATTTCCAGACCATCAAAAAATAAGGAGAGGAGGTTGGCTTAAAGTGCACACATAAGCATTCCAAAATATAGGTGTGCACACATGCACCTACATACAGAAAATTAAATAATCAATACTGTTAAAACAATTAGAAATCTTTTTCACATTATAAACAGGAGCTGTCCACTCTGTGTGACACACAGTGAAATGACCTGCATAGGGTCTGTGCAGAGTGCTGTGGGCTGAGCAGGCTAGCACTCACCATGTTCTTAATAATTGGATATTGTCTGCAAAGACTGATCGTTTGCAGGCTAGCATTGAAGGAGGAGGGAGAAAAGCCTAAAAATAGGTAGGATAACATTGAAGGAGGGAAGAGAGAATCTAAAATTGGACAGAAGAATCCAACAGTGGTTCCTCCAGCTTGGTCCTGCATAGGAAAGGCCAGTGATGCTGGCAACTTGAAGAGTGAGCTAAGCCAGCAGCAGTGGAGAGGGGTCTCACGCCTGTGCTGACTCTCTTACCTCCAGGCCCTGTCGGTGGGCATCTTCCCCTATGTACTGAAGCTGCTTCAGAGCTCAGCCCGAGAGCTGCGGCCACTCCTTGTCTTCATCTGGGCCAAAATCCTCGCTGTCGACAGTGTGAGTAACCTCCTTCACTTTCACGCTACCTGATGGTGACCCCCCAGGTGTTAGGTGGGGCTGGCCACTCCTGTGTTTCCCCTGCCCTTCCAAACTTGTATGCCTGAAATCTGTGGCTGTCATCATTCCCAGAGTAAAACTCTCCCCCAACATCTACCTCTGGTTACCAAACCATCCCTAGTCTCTGCCAGATGACTAGTCTGTCTTCTATGTGTCCTCTGACACATGCACTCTGACTATTCCCTGATCATTCTTAAGTCTGATCTCTGTGTTCCTGACAATGGCAACAAGTGGCCCTGAGCCAAGCCTGCCCCCTCCCCCAAAGCTGTGTCCTGCCATACCCTTCTTTCCCTGTCCCTAAATGTGCTAGTACTGGACCCAAGGCTTAGCCTACCACTTGTTTTGTCTTTACCCATCCTGCCTGTAGCCCTGGAGAGCCTTAATGGCCCTCTTTACAGTGACTTCCCAGCCCCGGCACTTTCCAGTTGTTACATCTCCTGACCCTGCAGTCATTTTTCTCCCCCACAAAGATAGATGGTACCTATACTCATAGCTTTGTGCTCAAGTCTGCAGGTGGCAAAGAGGTCCTCATCCTTGACCTCAACTGCCATCTAGAGCACACGGGCACAGATGGCTTTTAAAAAAAAACATTCAACTGGGCAGTGGTGGCACACGCCTTTAATCCCACCACTTGGGAGGCTGAGGCAGGCAGACTTCTGAGTTTAAGGCCAGCCTGGTCTACAAAGTGAGTTCCAGGACAGCCAGGGCTATACAGAGAAACCCTGTCTCAAAAAAAAAAAAAAAAAAATTCATTGAGGGGCCAGAGTCATACCTTGCAGGAGCAGGAGTCACTACCATGAATATGACAAAATGAACAGTCAGGCCAAAGATCTGTAGTGAGGTAGCGTGTGTACCTTGACAGCAAGGATGGATCAGGACTGTGACAAAGGTCTAGAGGCTGACGCTTCAAGCAAGCAAGGGACAGTAAAAAGATCCAGAGTTCTGGGAAGACAGCAGAGGATGAAGCCTTCGGCTATTGTAGCAGGCTATGGGGCAGAGAACCCCGAGAAATAAACTCTGGTTCTGAAATAGCTCAATGTAAAGTAGCTGATGGGAGGAGGTGAAGGGGAAGAAGCTCTCCTGAATGAGAGGAGCTGGGGTGGGTGCAGAGAGGCCCTCAATTCAAGCAGCAGCCAGGAGAGGCACTGGTCCGCCTGGGGACAAAGCTGTAGCACAAGATGGGCTCCCTGAGTGGTCAGGGTTTGACCCAGCTGGTGGTCATAGCCTATGAGGTCCTTGTGTGCAGATGTGGACAGCAGGTGCAGGGTACCCAGGCAGATGTGTTGGCATCGAAGATGAACGTCGTGGATGACAAGGGAAGGGCCTGATCTCAGACTGCATTCCACATGGGGTTAGAATCAGCTTGGCAGGGACTGTGGGGAGCAGATGGAACTGCCATGTGTTCAGGCTGCTCACGACGCTGGCAGGCAAGGAGGGAGGCAGAGATCAGCCTTGACCTCAGCACCTTAGTAGCTTCTGGGCTTGCTTTTGAGACAGTTGAGAATTTGGGGGGAAACAATCCTTTCAAAGGGTCACATATCAGAGATCTTGCATATCAGATATATATATTATAGTTTGTAACAGTAGTAAAATGAAGTGGCAACAAAAATAATTTTATAGTTGGGGTTACTACAACATGAGGGACTGTATTAAGGGTCACAGCATTAGGAAGGTTGAGAACCATGTAAAAGAATCAAGTCTGTTTCCAGCTTGGCTTCAGTGGGCTTCTATTCATGTAGTCATCATCATTGTCATGTGTGTGTGTGTGTGTGTGTGTGTGTGTGTGTGTGTGTGTGTGTGTAGGAAGAGTCTATGTTCTACATCAGCTTTATAAAATGATTGGGACTTTGCAGCTCAGAGAAAACAACACAGGCATGACAAGCCGTGTTTCTGACTATGACAAGCAGAGCATAGTGGCCTGAGCTGGCTCTGGCTCTATTTGTGAGTCAGGACAGCAGTCACTGCAGTTCTGGGGAAAGAGGTGCTAGTTTGGTCATGTCACAAGCTGTTTGTTGTTTGTTCCCTTTCTGTGAGGCAGTGGAGATGCAGAGAGCCTTGACTTCCTGATCCTCCTACTGTCTCCTCAGTGCTGAGATTAAGGGTGCATGCAATGATGGGAGCAGAGCCTGGGCTACTGCACATGCTACGTAAGCATTCTACTAGCCGAGCCACAGCCTCAACCTCTCCCGGAGCATTCTTTATTCCTGGTCACTGAAGTTGAGACCTGGGCTCCTCCTTGTTCTCTGTCACTGGGTCATGCTGTGCTCCACTGAGGTTGTTCACAGTTCACCTTCTTCCCTGGACCTTATTCAGCCATATTCTTTGTGACCTTTTCCCTAGCCACTGGCTGGCCTGGAGACTATAGGCGCCACATCTGTCTGTCATGCCAACATGCCACCACACATTCATTCCTTTCTCTCTTCACTCCCTCAGCCCAGACTCTCTCCTGACCTTTCTTATGACAGATCCCCTGAGCACCTGCTCAGCCCCTCCCACATTCACCGCCACCCTCATCTGGGCAGTATGCTGGTCTGATGTTTATCTCCCAGAATAAGTGCTCGTGGAGAGCTTCGTGCGGTGGAGGATGCAGGAGAGGTTTTGCATATAGAGATGACAAGGCTCTCTCCATTCCTGTTCTCTGTGTGGTTGAACCGTGGACCTTTATTGATGTTTGTTCTGTACACCCTATGCAGCAGCTCTGTGAGCTCCCTAGAGTTACTTACACTGTCTCCTTAGACCAGCTAACCTGGTGCATCTCCTCTAATCACAGGTCTCTGGTTTTGGGGGCCTGTAGCCTAGCTAGGACCCTAGTTCACTGCTAAACAGGTGCCATTCTATAGACATCCTGTGTAGCTCCTGCCGGGAGTCTTCTTGCTGGGCCATGCCTCCTGTCTTGGCTTATCTGGGGCTGAACTTGACTCTTGCTGACCTAGTGCTCTGTTCCTGGCCAAGTGATGAATGTTGCTCCTGTGTGTTCAGTCACTACCAGATAGTGACCAGATAGTTCAACCATTTATTTGCCATTCTATCTGTCGAGGTAATGTTGCCACAGCAGTGGATTTAGGCTTAAAGGACTGAGGTGAACCCTGCCTCACATGTGTCCAGCGCCCTCCCTCACCCTCAGGGCTCTCACTGGCCTCTGCATTCTGGCAACAATGTCTGGGCTTTCCACCTCCAGCAGCAAAATTTTAAACACCAGGACCATGACCTGTAAAGCTCTTTTGTGCATTTCAATTTAATAGAGCCCCTCAGAGACACCTTACCTGTGTCATTGAAATATGTTCTTGATAAACTAGAAGCCTGCTTTTGTGGCTCACAAGGCCCATACTTTTTGATCATTTCTATGTTACCCTTATTCAGATACACAGAAAGGCCAACTTACATAAACAACAGGCTTTTCCAAGGAGTTCACTTTTGAATGGCTTTTCTTCTACCCCATTATCTTCATCTTCTATATCAGCTTCTTCAGAATTGGCAACATTGCTTGATATCTGGCCACGAAGCCACATGGAAAGGGTCCTGGGAGTCTGCCAAGGAGCAAAACCAAGGCAAAGGAGCAAAGGCAGAAGTGGTCACAGAGCACGGGTCTGTGAGTGTGGGCAACAAGCTTCAAGTCTGTGGTTCAGACTCTTGAGTGGGGCGTGGAGCCACTCGTGTCTACTGGTGCTGCGTGAACACACATGAGCGATTTAGTCATCATGATTTTGGGATTTAGTTTTTTATTTGTTTGTTCGGTTGGTTTGGTTTCAGTATTTTTGTGCCTAAAGATAGGTATGTATACCTGCATTTGAAATCTTAGGAAGAGCTGGATATGGAAGCAGGAGGCATTTCCTAACAGTGTTTCACCATGATTATGGTCACTGAAGTGACTAAAGCTGGCCACTAAGTTCCACTATGGTACTTTGACTCCTCTGCATCCCTGTTTATCTCCTGGGTGCATTGGCTTCCTGTGCCCACAGCTGCACGCAGCTCAGCTGTGAGCACAGACCCTGCAGTGCTCCGAGCACACAGCCCTGCTGAAGTCTGTGTGTGTGATACCAGTGCTCAGCTGGAAACTCCCTTGCCTGCAATGTTCTCGTAACTGCCTGCAGGCACTAGGGACCATTGTCTGAGTTAATTTCCTAACCAGTTTGTTGCAGCTGTTTATTTAACAGCAGTCATCTTGCTGAGGGCCACTCTGGAATGTTTCTGGTTGAGCCTCGTTTCCTCATCTCTCCTTCTTTTAATGACTTCAGACATAATTTTCAGAGGAAAAAAAAATTCCATGTAGGTATAAGCAGCCTCCCCTCCCCTCCTCACATCTGGCCTTGACATCTAGCTGCTTCACTGTTCGGGTGGCATATGTGACCTACCAAGCTCACAGTGCCCAGCTGATTCCAAGTCTGCCACTGTGAGGGTTCATAGTACTTAGTACTCTACAGATGAAGTGATTCATGGTCTGTTGGTACATAAAGTCTACAGATGAGATGTCCTGTGGTCTAGACAAACCTGAGGTACAGTACACCGTGCTTGTTATACAGCAGCCACCAGGTTTTCTAGCATGCTCTGGAAGTCTGAGAAGAATGGTACCTACTCAGGCAAAACTCTGCAGAAAGCTCATCAGGACCCATCTCTCCCAGGTATCTGAAGAACACTACTGTGTGCCCCTCTCCTATAGGGTCTCCTATAAAGTCAGCCAGCCTTTAAAGTGGGTTTAGACCTGAAGAGATGGCTGCTCTTTCAAAGTACCCAAGTTTTTAGTTCCCAGCTCCCACATGAAATAATTCACAACCACCTATAACTACAGTTTCAAGGGATCAACCACCCACTTCTGGCCTCCAACATTCATATGGCAACCATATGCGTGCACATAATAAAAATCTTAAAAAAGAAGTATGGGCAGGCTGGGTGTGGTGGTGCACACCTTTTAATCTTAGCACTTGGGAGGCAGAGGCAGGTGGATTTCTGAGTTCGAGGCCAGCCTGGTCTACAGAGTGAGTTCCAGACAGCCAGGGCTACACAGAGAAACCCTGTCTCGAAAAACAAAACAAAAACAAAGTATGGGCAAAAGAGAAGCAAAATATCCTGGAAAGAACAATATAAAGAATGATGTTCCCTTTGACTGAGGGGCTTTGCATATTACAGGGATACCGGCCTGAGACAGCTGCCTCAAGACAGGGACAGTGAGCCTCCTCAGAGTCCACTTGTTCCAAGTCCCAGAGTCACCCCCATGCCTCGATATTGTACCTTTGACACAGGCACATGACAAACCAGGAAATAAGTCTATATTGAGAAGAAACTGATCCGTGGAAAACTGTTCAAAGCTGTTGCAGATGCCAGGTTTGGCAGACAAGGACAGGACCCTCTACCATCAGAAAAGTTATCAGACAGGCGTCTAGAAATAAAAACAACAGTGTGTGACCTGAGAAACAAGTTGGGGTGCTCAGCAGTGAGTTCTGCTCACAGGAGAAAGTAGTGATGGGATTGCATGAGGAGGGAGAGTTCTGGAAATCTGAGGAGTATCATGGAGCCATACAGCAGCTGCAAAGGGTCCCACGTGTTGTATTTGGCTCCTTGAGGGACATAGGAATATTTGAAGAAGCATTGGTTAAAAGTTCTTCCAGTTTCATTGAAAACTACAAACCACAGATCTAGAAAGCTCAGAACATTCCAGCCACATGAACTGTAAGGAAGACCCACTAACACCTCATGACCCACTGGCTATAACAGTACAGTCAGTAAGAAAAAGCAAAGTTTAGGACCTTAGGAGACTCATAGCCAAGTCATAAGAATGCAAAAGCTGACCACAGAGCAACATCTAAGCTCTGAAGAAAAGTCTGTCGGCTTGGTGTCTCAAAGATGGAAGCAAACCAGAGATATCAAGACATACCTTGAAGATCCCCAAGCATCAGACTGAAGCCACCACGTGACAGTGGGAAGCACTCAGGGTGAGTGCTGTGTGAATGACTTGGCATTTCTTCTCCTTAAGGTTGAAAGCTCACTTTGAATGTTTATTAAAGTGTATCCTGGAAATGACAGCATATGAAGGGAGAACTCATGGTAACTGTGCATTGTTGGGGAGAGAGACCAAAGGAATCCTTCCTTGGCTCTTTTACTTTGAACTGGTCTGTGGACTGCTAATGGTGTTGAACAGGGCTTGTCCAGGGAACAAGGCCCTGGGTTCTGTTTCTAGCACCCCATAAAGAAGAAATAGATAGCATTCTTTAAATAATCCTGAAGACAGAACAGGAATTAAAGACAGCTGTTTTGGTTAAGATGACTGTAGGTGATGAAACACCATCACCAAAAAGCACGATGAAGCAAGGGGCTGGATTTCATTGTCTGAACTTCTACATCTTAGTGCATCACTGAAGGAAGGCACGGCAGGAACTCAGACAGGACCACAACCTGGAAGCAGGAGCTGATGCAGACGCCATGGAGGGATGCTGCTTACTGGCTTGTTCACATAGCTTGCTCAGCTTGCTTTCTTATAGAACCCAGGACCACCAGCCTAGGGATAGCACCACGCACAATGGGCTGTGCCCTCCCCATTAATCACTAAGAAAATGCTCTACAGGCTCCCCTGAAGATCTTATGCAAGCATTTTTTTTTAACTGAGACTCCCTCCTGTCACATAACTTTAGCTTGTGTCAAGTTGACATAAAACTAGTCAGCACAAAAATGATATGAGTGCACATACACGTAGTACAGTGGAAGGAAGGGAAGAGAGTGGACAGGAATCCAGGGTTAGGTGAGGTAGCTGTGAGCTGTGGTACATCAGTAACTGAGAAGTGCACAGCTATGTCGCTTATCAGTTTAAGTGAGTTAAGTGTTACCTAGAGTCAGAGGTGGTGACAGTTGTTAATCCAGCACCGGGAAGGCAGAGGCAAGTGGATCTCTGTCTGCATATCTAGTTCCAGGACAGCCAAGTCAGTAGTGAGGCACACCCTTGACTATACCTTCAAAAATATTTCTAGAAAAGATTAACTGGGGATGAAGGGCTGCCCTCAATGTAGGCTACAGTGTGCTTGGTGAGGAGTCCCAGATCAAAGGAAAGGGGGAGGAGAAAGCCAGCTGGGCTCTCTTTCCTTTGCTCCAGACAGCACAGCCTTCCACTGAGATGGAATGCCCAGCCAGCCAGGTACCCTTCCTCCCTTAGGCTGCTTCATATCAAAGCAATAGGGAAAGTGACTAATGCAGGAGGGTAGTTAGAGTAGGTAAAGAGTGACTAATGCAGGAGGGTAGTTAGAGTAGGTAAAGAGTAACTAATGCAGGAGGGTAGTTAGAGTAGGTAAAGAGTGACTAATGCAGGAGGGTAGTTAGAGTAGGTAAAGAGTGACTAATGCAGGAGAGTAGTTAGAGTAGGTAAAGAGTGACTAATGCAGGAGGGTAGTTAGAGTAGGTAAAGAGTGACTAATGCAGGAGGGTAGTTAGAGTGGGTAAAGAGTGACTAATGCAGGAGGGTAGTTAGAGTAGGTAAAGAGTGACTAATACAGGAGGGTAGTTAGAGTAGGTAAGAATAACTAATGCAGGAGGGTAGTTAGAGTAGGTAAAGAGTGACTAATGCAGGAGGGTAGTTAGAGTAGGTAAAGAGTGACTAATGCAGGAGGGTAGTTAGAGTAGGTAAAGAGTGACTAATGCAGGAGGGTAGTTAGAGTAGGTAAAGAGTGACTAATGCAGGAGGGTAGTTAGAGTAGGTAAAGAGTGACTAATGCAGGAGGGTAGTTAGAGTAGGTAAGAATAACTAATGCAGGAGGGTAGTTAGAGTAGGTAAAGAGTGACTAATACAGGAGGGTAGTTAGAGTAGGTAAGAATAACTAATGCAGGAGGGTAGTTAGAGTAGGTAAAGAGTGACTAATGCAGGAGGGTAGTTAGAGTAGGTAAAGAGTGACTAATGCAGGAGGGTAGTTAGATTAGAGTAGGTAAAAGTAACTGATGCAGGGGAATAGTTAGGTGACATTAACTAATGCAGGGGCGTAGTTAGAGTATGTGAGGAGTAAGGAGACACTGTGTGGTGCCTACAAAAAGTATTTTTTCCGATAAAAAGACACAAGCAGGTTGAAAGTAACAGCTATGAAAGGCCGTACCATGCTGCCATAGAGCCAGAGAAGGTGCTGGGCAGAGGCATAGTCGGTGTTGTATGGTAAAGAAAGTCCTCTAATGCTATGTGAGAGCCCATGGGGAGAACAGATGGGTTAGAAGTGTAGCTCCCTGACACAGCCAGGCTGCAGTAGAGACTTGAGTGTTGCCTTGATAAGGAACAGAAGAATGTGTCAGTAAGTGAAGAAAAGATGTAGCACTGTCTACTATGGATGCTCCACCAGGGAGGGCATTCTTCCCATGTAATAGGCCACCTCCCAGTCAGAGGCATTGACTCACAGTGTACTCTACAGCTACAGTGGGGTGGCACTCTAAACCAGCGTGCATGTGTGTGTGTGTGTACATACATACATGCAGAGGCCAGATGTCAACATAGCATGGTTTTTTTGTTGTTGTTGTTTTGTTTTTTTCAATCACTGTCATTTCTCACTAAACCTGAAACTCACCGATTAGCTGTACTGGCTGGCCAGCAAGGCCTCAGGATCACCCAGTCTCTGTCCCTCCCTCCTCACATACCTCGCTGTATGCTGGGACACTTGTGTGAGGGCTTGAGATCCGAACTCAAGTCCTCATGCTTGTGTAGTAGCAAGCACTTGACTAAGCAGGCCAGCTCTCCATTCCCTAAGTAAACCTTAAAGTAGAAAACATGGAAAACAAGCATGTAATATATAATACTATAATCATAAATAACACATTCACTAAAGTATTAAAAATATGTAAAATTTAATAGAATGCACATAAATATAACTATTAACCTTTATAGAAGCTTTTCAAACAGGAAGTTTGGTTTGGGTTTTTAGTTTTGTTTGTTTTATGGTGGGTCTCACTATAGTAGCCCTAGTTGGCCATGGACTCACTGCATGGACGGGCAGGCCTCAAAAAGAAGAAATTTTTCTTTTCTATCAAATAAAAACTGAATAGTGTTTGGAACACAGCTAGGCAGTGCTTAGGGCCCCTGCCTGTGTGTGTTAGGATCCTGGCCTCAGCTTCTCCCTGAGACGTTAGTGAAAGAACACAGGAGATGAGGAGACTGAAGATGGAAGAGACAGAACAGGGAGAAAATGGCCAGCCCATGGCGTCTGTGCCCCAGCTGGTTAAACACACTGGCAAGTGAGGAACCATCACCCAGACTGGGAAAGAAACACGGAGAGGGTTCTGGAACCTGGACCAGCAGGTGATACCACTGATGGTTTTAAAAGGATGAGAGGTAAATATTGTGAATGACCTCGACAGATGGGCATGTTCCTCACTGACAGGGGAGACTTGCTGAAGAGAAAACAGATGAGCTCAGTAGCTTTGTATCAGAGAACAGCACAAGTCCGATGGTTTCCATGGAAAATTCTTCTGAACATTAAGGAGGAAGCACATGGGTAGCAGTACACCCTCTCTTCCTTCATGAGATAAGTAACACTCTGGTACCAAAACAAGAACCAGATAAACACAACATAAGGAGCCCTCACGAATACACACGCAAGCACGAGGCTGGGGATAGAGCGCAGTTACTCAAGTGCTTGCCGTGTGACCCCCAGCGTCCACATAAAAGCCGAGCGCACCCTTGGTTTCAGCACTGATGGTCTCAGGCAGGTAGGCCCCTGGGGCTCCAGCCAGTTAGGGCGCTCCAGGATCAGTGAGAAACCAAATTCAAAAGCAGTAAGGTGGAGTGACCAAAAGACACCGGATGTCAGCCTTTATAACCATAACAAATTACAGTTGTGAAGTATCAGTGAAAACAGTCGTATGATTGGGGTCACCACAACATGAGGAACTGTATAAAAAGGGCCACAGCTTCAGGAAGGCTGAGAACCGCTGCTCTAGAATCAAAAGGAAGAGCGGCTCAGTGGGGGCCCCGCGTCAGGCGGCTATGGCAGATCTAGGCATTGTCTTGAGGACATTAGTTGTTGGGAACAGTACCACTCACTGCAGTGTCCTTCTCGGGGCCTGGGGCGTGTGTGTGTGTGTAAGAGTGTGCTGTGAGCTGAGTAATGAGTGTGCACATGCATTCTCTCTCCGCTCCTGATGGTGATGTGATTGGCTGCTTCAGTGCCTGCTTGACCTCCCACAATAATAGATTGCACCCTGAGATTGTAAGCCAAACAAATCCTTTCCCTTACATTGCTTTGTCAGAGTGTTTAATCACAGCATCAGAAAGGAAACTAAGACAACGAGTAAAAGTACGTGTACTGATCTATTAACAAAAGAAGAAAAAGTCATATAATCTCAATATTATGCAAAAACACAAAGTAACTTAATGAATGGTCTTTATCAAGATGAAAATATCTTCTCTCTGCAGACAACATTAACATGGACAGACAGGCCATAGGTGAGAAAAATAGTTTCAAGTCATGTGTCCACATAGTACAGAACCCTTTCAAAATTTCAACTATTTCTTTAAGGTAAGAAGACAGCCTGCAGCATCAATTCCCTATTATGTCCCCTAATCCTAAAGCCAGGGCTCCAACTCCAGCTATCAGGCTTCGCCCAAGTGTCCTCGTCCAGCAGCTCTGTTCTGAGTTCTCACTTGTCACACAGACTTGTATCATGACATCTAGAGTGACTCTCTTGGAAGCTGGGGGCTGGCATGTTACAGTCTTCAGTCTCTCAGGGACTGGGTCACAAGGAGCAGGTCACCACACCAAGCTCTGTTCTAATAGTTTGAAGCTGGAAGTAGTCCAAATGGACACTAAGAGGCGAATATGTCAGCTTTTCCATACATGCTAATCAGCAGCTTAAAAACAAACAAAAACAGTGCCGCGTGAAAAATGCCAGTAATGGAGCTGTGTACCTTGTGGCTCCGTGTGTTTAAAACTGCAGAAGGCGTGAACTCGTCTGTAGTCAGGGGCAGGAAGGCAAGGAAGGGGCAGGATGTACAAAGGACACAGGAACATGCAGGGGATAGAGTCACCCTCGATGGTGGTGGCTTCACAGCACACATGTGTCTGAGCTGTAAGCCTGTGCCATGTCTTGGCATCTATAGTCCAATGGTGTGGATGTTGACAGTGACCTGTACTGTTTCCACCTTGATTTTCAATCAGAAAGTGGGCTTGCTATTCTTCATTAAGACTGATGCTGCAAGGTGACCTAACACTGCCCTGGAACTGAACCTAGACCAAAGCCAGAGGCTGTGACATGTAGTTGAATATGAGCATAGTACTGTCCCTGAGAATTCACGGAGAATGGATTTGTGGTTATGGAAGAAAGTGTCCTTTTTGTTAACAATATTTCGGGGCAGGGTGCACATGTATACAGAGGCCAGAAGCCAATGTTAGATCAAGGTCAGAGTGGGTTAGTGCTCTCTATGCTATTATATAATATGTGGCCTTTATCCCTTTGCCCCCTAAGGGCTTGTTCACTCCCCCATCTTGTGGGTTCTTTCTAGTTTCCTGACACTCCAAATTAAACCCACAACCCCAGAAACTTGAAGCTAAGATCCAAGTGTGAGAAAGGACATGCTTGCTTGGTTTTAATAAGTTTCCCAAGTTGTTGTTATCATCTGTCTCTCTGCTAATTAACAAGAATAAGGGAGGGAGGCAGTTAATTAAGGACTGGTGTAAGCTGGGTTCCAGCTAATTGAGGGTTTTTTTCATAGACAGAATTAATGTGCAATTCAGGCAGACCTTCCAAATTACAGTTAATAAAGTTTTATTTATAGCACCACTGGGGAACATCAAGGGCACAATGTCAAGGAATGTGGGAAAACACTCTGAGTTGGTATTGATGGGATAATCCAAAGTCAGGCATACAAGCAGGCATACCCCGAGTGTACATAGGCAATCCACAGGGAGAGCTTCCATGAACAAAGACAACAGGGGAGGAGGTGGGATCTTTTTTCTTCAGCTCCTACAACCTGTGTATCCTTTGCAGCTTCCCAGTGTCTGTTTCCTCTGCAAACAGATTCTTCTCTGAATAAATTTGATCAGGTACTCAGCCTAACCTCTCTTGCTCCGCATTTTGCCTCTTCACGTACACAAAGCTCAGTTGGAAGAGAGTTCAATGTCAGCCTCTTCTCTATGGGTCAGGCATTGTTGAGCATCCTCACTGTTCTGCTGGCCCACCGTGGTGCTGCTCTAGGAGGAATGCAGACTGCCTCTGTCTAGACACCCGTGCTTCCTGCCTGCTAAGCTTTGCTTTGGGGGATAGCTCTAGGTTTACAGAAATCTGAGGTGACAGTGGACCCCACCCCAGTTTCCTGTGTCTGAGGCATCTCAGTGGACACAGTGAGACCTGTGTTCCTGTGTGGGTGCCTTACCTTAACCAGCTGCACCATCCTGGCCTATCGCACCTCAGGGTTTCTCTGTCCACTCCCCCGGGGAGGAGCTTCAGCTCCTCCAAATCAACCCTACCCCTTTCTCCCTCAACCCTCTGTACCTCTTATGTCCATGGCAGCATGAGGAGGCCCCTTGGCTCTGCACACCTGCACTTGGGTTGCTCTATGTGTTTCTCTCAGAACTCTTAGGCTAGGTAGTGAGAGGCTTGGGGTGGAAGACAGATGAGCCCCCTTCTCACACGTGCTTTGCTGTTTGTGTTAGCATGTTTCTTCCTTCAAAGTCAGGACTTCCCAGCCCCAGCTATTACTGCAAACACTGCTTTGTTTCTTCACCTGTATTCTGTTCGGGACCCAGATGTGGGTGTGGGGGTTGTTTGTTTTCATTGTGTACTTAGACGTTGTATTCGTTACTCTTCTGTTGTGGTGGTTACACACTGGGACCAGCCGTGACTTAGGGAGAAAGTTTATTTTGGCTCACAGTTCCAGAGTAAGACAACAGAGGAGTGGAAGGCAGAGCAGAGGCTCAGATCATAGCTGCCATAAACATGGGTCACAGACAGCAAACCAGAAATGGGCAAGGCTATAACCTCAAAACCCACCCCAACAACATACTTCTCCCGCCTCAAGGTTCTACTTTCTGAAGCTTTATGACCTCCCCTAAGAGCACCATGAGCCAGGGACCACGTGTTCAAATGCGTGAACCTCTGAAGGACATTTTCCATTCCAACTACCACGCTGTTCTAAGTCTCTGTGTTTGGGATGAATTTAGTTTTATACTTCTAAGTTTTTCTAGTCTCCCTTCTCTGTGAGAAAGCCATGTTCCTAGGAACTGTCTTTCAGATGAGGGGAGTCTCCTAGCTCTGACTGGGCAGAGTCTTCCTCCCTGTCATTGAGAGCCACATCTGGTGAGCAGGAGTCAGGAACATGCTCACAGGAAAAACTTATAAATGTTTTCTCTTCCTCTCCACCTCATTCATATAATTTGATGCTTTGAGGGTCTCTTATGACTCGAGTATAGGTTATAGTCTGCAGAAAACCAGTGAAGGGAAGGGACGTGTTAGGGATATGTGTTTGCAGAAACCTTTGTTTTGTGCAAGCCAGTCAGCAAAGCTATGTACTGTGTAAATTGGTTCTGGGTGCTGTCTCACTGTCTGGTAAGATAGAATACCATGTGAAGGTGTTTTCAGCAGTGGCTACAAGTGTTTCCACATGGCGACATTTCTCCCCAGTGCAGGTACACATCATGAGCAGCATACATCACCGTCACCATGTGGTCAGGTATGCTACCTCAGAGGTCATAACCACTTGTGACATGGAGGGTTTGTCCTGTGAGTGTAGCCAAGAGGGAAAGAAGTACAAATGGCCAACCCCACGCTGGACCGTCTTTCAGTCTATACAAAAAGAAAAGCTTTTCTGACTGGCCTGCCTGTAAGGCAGAGCCTGGGAGACTCGGGTGCTCCTCCCCATGGGAGAGGCTGAGTAGCAGCAAACAAAGCCACTGGGGTCCAGAGGTAGCATATGGACTGGGGACAGTAAGCTGGACTGTCCAACTGGTGAAGGAAGAGAAGGACACTTTGAATGTCCTCCTTGAAAGGATGTAGTCGGGCTGGTGAGATGGCTCAGTGGGTAAGAGCACCCGACTGTTCTTCCGAAGGTCCAGAGTTCAAATCCCAGCAACCACATGGTGGCTCACAACCATCCGTAAAGAGATCTGGCGCCCTCTTCTGGTGCGTCTGAAGACAGCTGCAGTATACTTACATATAATAAATAAATAAATCTTTAAAGACAGAAAGGATGTAGTCATCACCTCTGGTCACCAGCTGGGAATAATTTTGAAGGCTGGTGAGATGGTTCAGTGGGCAAAGGTGCTTCTTGGACAAGCCTGCAGCTTGAGTTTAATCCCTGAGACCCACGTAAATGTGGAGTGAGAGAACCAACTCTACAGAGTTGACCTCTGACCTCCACAGACATGCCATGCATGTGAGCTCATACGTACATCATACGTGGCACATAATAACAACAGCCTAGGCCTATCTTTAATCCCAGCACTCAACACAGAAGGCAAATTCTGAGTTTGAGGCCAGCCTGCTGTACTTAGTGAGTTCCAGACCAACCAGGGCTGCATAGCAAGATTCTGTCTTAGAAGAAGTGGGATTGTGATCTCAGTGCCACTGACACAGCTCTGTGGGGCCCTCAGAGACAGGGTAAGGCCTACATAACAGAAGTCATTCAAGGAGTTGAACTGAGTTCTAGGAAACAAGTGACTTCCAGCCCCAATTCTGTGTGTGTGGGTAGGGTAAGTTTATGTCTAGAAAACCCAAAGGCTCTGTTTATACCAATAAAAGAACTTAGTGAGATAGAAGCCTTAATACAGAAGCTGAAGTAACAGCAGCTAGAAGATTAGACAGGAAGAGCAGCCTGTGTGTGGTAGGGTCATAAATCCAGGAATAATCTACTGTGAGATGGGGAAAGCCACCACAAACAATACCTTAAACCATTCCTGAGAGACACACAGTCACCTTCAGCAGATAAGAACACCCCCTGCTCTCTTGCAGTAAGATTCTGTGTCATAAACATGTCAGTGTTCTCTCAGTTAATTTATAACTTTAATATAATCCTAGTAAAATTACCAACAGGCCTTTTTTTCTGGAACTAGACACAATCTCAGCTTGATATGGAGAAATAAGTAAGAGGAGGCAGGGAGCCCTGACTAGGAAGGAGAGTGGTAGAGACCCTGTCCTCCTAAACCACAACTAACCATGGAGCGTCAGTGATGTACCAGGCCTCAGACAGACTCGTGGACTGGTGAGCACTGCAGAAGCGGCCCCCCAGTGCAGTCTGTGGATGTTAGTGGCAGCACCTCAGCTTTGCAGTTCTTCAGCTGTGATGGTAGAAAAGCCAGAGGCTGCTGCTGTTTGGATCTCAAGTGACTGGGAAAGACTTGGACTGGAGGAAAGTAGTCTGCGACTATAGGGGTGGGGTGGGGTAGGTGGGCTCTTAGGTCTTAGAAGGTGTAATAGCCGCTTCACCCCTCGGTTTTCTCTGATTCCTTGCTGCCATGAGGTGAGTGACTGCTTCCACCTTCCCCACCCTGATCTAGAGCCTCACCATGTGCTCAAAAGCAGCAGGCAGGCAGGCAGGCAGCCAGAGACCCAAAACAACATTTAGAATAAACATTTTGGTTTTTGTTTTGTTTGGTTTGGTTTGGTCTCTCTCTGTAAAGCCCTGGTTGTCCTGGAACTCCCTATTTAAACCAAGCTGGCCTTGAACTCACAGATCCCCCTGCCACCTCATCCAGCCCACCATTCTGTCTTTTACATTCAGTGTATAAAGTATTTAATTTATCACACAGACAGAAAGCTGCATGATAGAGATTAATTGTATACTGTGGACAATAGAATTTAAGTTGAAGAGATAGCTTCTTTAAACACAAAAGGTAAAATCATAAGATCCTTAGAAGAGGGACCAGAGAGGGGCTGAGGTGTGAAGAGCACTGGCTGCTCTCGCAGAGAATCTGGTTTCAATTCCCAGCACCCACATGGCAGGCCATACCAGCCTAAAACTGCAGTTCCAGGGCATCCGACACCCTCACACAGACAGACATACAGCCAAAACACCAATGCACATCAAGTAAAAATAAATGATATTTTAAAAAAATAGATGAGAAACCAGTTAGATTCTATTTTAACCTGGGGGCTATTGAGCTTTTTAACCTACAATTCCAAATTTGGATGCCTTTGCAAAGAAACTTACTTGAAAATAAATAAATTTTATATAGAGAAATATTCAAAATTACATCACAACTAAAAAAATAATATAAGGTGTTCCCTTATGCATAAAGGGCTCCTAGAAATCAAAATAAACAACAGTTCAGTAGGCAAGCAGTCAAACTGAAGGCAGCAGTTCCCTGAGAAGCTGATGCAGGCTGACCAGTATGGGCACCTTGGCTGTTGTCACAGAGCATCTGAGTTCAGTTCCTAGAACTCTCATGTCAGTGCTCAGGGTACCTGCAGAGATAGTCTCAGGAACTGTAAGAAGAGCAAGGAACCCTCCATAAGAAAAATCAGGGTGTGGGATCAGCTCATTACAGTATACCCTAGAGATACACTTGAAACAGCACAAGACAGGCCAGCTCTGCTGCTAGCAGCCAGTGACCTCCACTCAGGTAAAGCCAGTCCTTGACTTAGCCACAGAAAAGAGATTGTGGGTGAGCCAGTGTGAAACAGCTGGGCCTTACGCAGAACACGTTTTTAACGTGTGCTTAAACACTAGTTTAATGGGAAGAAAGGGGCCCAGGGAATTAAGACCTGTGTGTCTCAGCAGAGGCCAAGCCACAGCTCAAAGAGTCACTAAGAAACCTTCTTTTCTTTGTGTCATTTTGATAAGCGAGATGATGCATGATCCAGATCCTGGACAGGGTTGTGATCTAACAAGATAAAGCCATTCAGATCCCAGGGTTGCACAAGACGGGTATGATGGAGCTTTGGTTGTAAGTGGGTTCTCATGATACTCATAGACCACTTTGAGAAGGCCATCTAGTGCTTAGCCTCAGGCAGGATCTGCTGCCATTTGAATATCCACACTGATGTCTGTTACAGAAGTATGCTCCTGTGTTGGCAACCTGAATAGCAAATGCTGCGAGCCATGCAGAGTTCTTGATGCCCAACTGGCAAAGGCTTCAGCCACCCATTTCCCTTCTCACAGCTCCATAATTTTTTTTTCTTTTTATTGTGCATCTTGTAACAAGAAAAATCTTAGAGAAAAAACAAAAAGCAAGACTCCAGTGTCCTGGCGTGGTAGCCCTTTGGTTTAGGAAAGTTGGTAAGAGTGTAAATTCACTTTTATTTATGAATCTATAACAAAAGCCCATGTGAAAAACAGAAAACCGAGCACACGGTGGCAGGGAGCTCTAGTTGGTTTTAATCTCTCCATAGAATTTTGGTTTTTCGACCTTAATGGTACCTTGGATTTTATGGTGTGTGTGGGAGGAAAAAGGCAAGTCTAAACATTGGAGGAAGGAACACAAGTGCCTTTCACAGCCACACCAGGCACAACATGGTGGCTCCACTCTTTTTTTTTTTTCAATGTAAGTACACTGTAGCTGTCTTCAGACACTCCAGAAAAGGGCATCAGATCTCGTTATGGGTGGTTGTGAGCCACCATGTAGTTGCTGGGATTTGAACTCAGGACCTTCGGAAGAGCAGTCGGTACTCTTACCTGCTGAGCCATCTCACCAGCCCAGGTGGCTCCACTCTTGAGGGTCATCTTTCACACAGGGCATTGAATAGTATAGCTCACAGGATTTTCAATATTTAAAGTAAAGAGCCCCATCTGGAAAGGGACAGTACACATCACTGGGGCTACTGGGAAAGCAGCCGTGTCAGGTGTCAGCTGTGGGGACTGCGCAATTCAGGCCTGAGCCACCTCCAGCATCCTTGAAGTACTCTGTGCTCACACTGGAAGGTACAGGCAGGGCATTCATAGATAGAACCTCATGGGTCACTCTGTGATGCCCCACAGCTCCCCTGTCAGGCATGAAACTGTTCATGTAAGTTCACATCTTATGGGAGAGCAGAGTCAAGCCAGGGCGCCCTCCTCTGGAATGGTGTGGACCTGCTCCCTGGTGGTGCTGTTTGCAGCTGCAGCTATAGCTGTGCAGCCGGACTTGCAGCTGCTTCACCTCTGCCCGCTCGTGCCTTTCTTTCCTCCATCCGGTGGTGTCCTGAGACACAGACTTAGGGCAGTTGGAGAGGGTGTCATTGTAACAGAGACAGTCCACCAAGAAAACCTCGTTTTTCTGCCTCTACTTCCCCCTCCTTCTTACTCTAGCCTTAGTGTGTCATCATTGTTCCTGATCTGGGGAAGGCACTGCTTAGCAAGATCTTGGCTTTCCCAGTGTGGCCATGTTTGGTGCCCCCCACCTCCTCCTCTGAGCCTGTATTTCCACAGTGACCTGTCACTGGCTTTCCTGCTCTGCTGGGCCTTGCTTTCTTTGCAACTCAGTGAGGCTGCTGGCCTAGAACTCAGAGAAAGCAGGTCAAGGGAATTGTACCTCCTTCTTGGCAAGTGAAGCTACTGGGGAGAGCCACTCTCCATGCAGCGGAAACCAGTACACACTGGCACCTGTGGGCGCTGGCAATGAAAGCAGACATGTGAGGAGCAGCCATGACTGTCGCCTGCAGTAGCCTGACAGGCTTATCAAAACAGAAATCTTTTAATATATGCCTCATAATCGCCAGGCTCCGCTTTTGAAGGCTTATTAAAGTGATCATTTCAGATCTTGTGACTTGGGAGGCTCACACTCAGAATTAGAAGGATATGAATTAATGACAGTTTATTACTCTCAGATGAGCTGCGCTTAAGGAGTTTCCTGTAAATGTGTGGGCTTTGATTTGACTTGTCGGAGCTCTGATTTGAAAACAAAGAATCTTTTCTCCTGAGCTACACTGGTGCCTTCTGCTGCTGCAGACATGGGCAGTCTGCAGCCCTGACGGCCAGGCCTGGATGACAGGTTGAGACTTCCAGCTCGTTTGTTAGCTGCGTCAACTAAAGCAGGGAAATCGGTAAAGTGTGTATGGCTTGATGAGCAGAAGCTGGGGTCAAAAGCCTGCAGTCTGAGCCAGCCTTCTCCATCTTGTCTAATTACACCTTACAGAGCCAGGCCAGTGTCCACCTGATGAACTAGCTCATCACCATGCTGCCATGAGGAATTCTTCTGGACCCCTGACAAAAGGAGGGTCATGCAGAGTGTTTGCACTGAGCCCCCAACAGAGGCCATGTGGAAACCACCTGCCTCTCAGAGGGGCTCAGGACCTGTACTGCTCTGGAAAGTCAGGAAGTCCTAAAGCAGGATTTAACATTCATCTTTCTTATCCTCTGTTTTTGGGGTTTTTTTTTTGTTTGTTTTTTATTTTATGGTTTTTCAAGACAGGGTTTCTCTGTGTAGCCCTGGCTGTCCTGGAACTCACTCTGTAGACCAGGCTGGCCTCGAACTCAGAAATCTGCCTGCCTCTGCCTCCTGAGTGCTGGGATTAAAGGCGTGCGCCACCACACCCGGCATTATCCTCGGTTTTTAAGTTCCAGTCTGGGTTCCTTGAGAGTCTCTGAGCCTAGAGCACAGCTCTTGGGAGCTGGTGAGAGGGTGGCAGGCACATCACCCTGGGTGCTAGTCCCAGACAGCCTTAACATCTGTCTCCACCGTACCTTCCTTCATGGGTCACATGACTCCACTGCTTCATCTTTGTGTCATTCAAGCAGAGAGCAGAGGCCATGCCCCTCACAGTACCCACAGTGGCCACACCTCATGATGTGAACAGCCTTTTTCTCTTTGCAGCTGGGCCAAGGCCTCAGTCTCAGCCTCCTTACCCTCCCTAGAGCTTTCACACCACCAGTCCCAGTGTGACGTCAGCTCTTGTCTGGCTCAGGTGTCTGTGTTCACCTTATTCCCAAGTGCACTGCCCATCTGTGCACCCCACCTCTTTAGGGAGTGACATAGGTAAGCAGCCCTGGCCTCCCGTGCCTTCCTCTGCTTTCCTCGTGTCCCGACCTCTGCTCCTCGCCATAACACCACCTGTACTTGTTGCTTTCTTTACTGCTGAGATGAAGCACCTGACAAAGACACCTTACAGGAGGAGGACGGTCTGTCTGCACCTAAGTTCAAAGGCACAGTTGATGTTGGCATGTCAGCCGGATCCCGAGGCTGAGACGGAAGCAGAGGAAGATGAGCGCTGCTGCTCAGCTCCTGTCCCTTTTGTGTGATCTAAGACCCCAGTTCACGAAATGATGCCACACGTTAGGGAAGGGTTCTCCTACCCCAGCTAGCCCGACTGTTAACTCCCCTGAAGGTCTGCCAGAGGTTAGTCTCCTATAATTCCAGCTCCTGTCAAATTAGCAATCAGTACTAAAAGTGTTGTTGACAGCTGACCTTGGACCTGGCATCCAGCTCTAGCGTCCCTTACTCTCAGCTTCTGCTGGCTCTTCAGTTCCGCCTAGCACCCAGTCACCTGGCTCTTCCCATCACACATTCCAGTACTGGCCTGTTTCCCTCTGTTCCTTCTTCCTCCCATCTTTCCCTTCTCCATTTCTCCTTCTCCAGTCTGCTTTACTGTTCTCCAGAAAGCATATGCTGTGCCCACCCTGCAGCTCCCCATGCGTAGCTTCTCAGGTGTTGCCAGCACATCGCTGTATATCACAACTGTCAACCCAGTTGTCTCCCTCACAGTTAAAACACAGCTTGACTGACTGTGTATTTCTAGAACAGAACCAGTGTTGTGCATAGGCAGGGTCCCCAGTATGTGGCACATGGTGTGGGTGGCCACACAGGTGGAATTGTATTCCCAGGAAGGGGTCAACTGAGTTAGAAGGGCTGCATCTCTGGTGGCTTCTTTAGCACTTATATTACACCTTGAGTCCTAGAGCTCTTTCTTTGCTTAGTATTGAATAGGGGTCCCTAGGAGGCCCCTATTATGATATTCATCATATGGCATGAATCCAGACAAAATCCCCTAGAGCTTCATCAGGTACCCACACTGCGAGTGCTGTCAGGTATCCTCATGTGGAAGGTGACAGGAGGGGAGTATGAGATGAGGGGTAAGAAACCTGGGAAGAAGAGGGCAGCCAGGAAGGGAGGAGACAGGGTGAGCAAGTGAGGGGCTGACCAGGAGGGGAACCTGAGAGAAGGAACCTGAGGGGGAAAAGGGGTCTGAGGGAAGGATCCTAAGAGGAAGAGAGTCTGAGGTGGGGGAAGGGGCCTGAGAAGAAATGGGGAGTCTGAGGAAAAAAGGGCAAAGTCTCAGCAGGGCTGGAGAGATGGCTTAGCAGTTAAAAGCACTGACTGTTCTTCCAAAGGTCCTGAGTTCAATTTCCAGGAACCACATGATGGCTCACAACCATCTTTAATGAGATCTGATGCCCTCTTCTGGTGTGTGTGAAGACAGCTACAGTGTATTCCAATAAATATAATAAATCTTAAAAAAAAAAAAGTCAGCAAAAAATGGAGACCCTAAAAGATAACCAAGAGCATGAGAGAAAGGAAGCTTAAGAAACAGTTGGGCAATGAGAAGGGAAAGGTCTGAGAGTGGGGCCACAGCCTGTGTCCTGCGTAAGGCCCAGCCACCCATCTTCAGGGACCAGAAGTGAGATTAAAGTTAACAGAAGTCAAAGGATGTGCACATCTTAGCAGCCGGGTTAGGTGTGGTCCCACCCACTGTTGGCCATCCTCATCTGGCTTAGCCTGTAAGGTGGTCTATGTGACTCCTCTGCTGGTGCCTTTTCCATCTTGTAGCATGAGATTCCAAGGAAAATTACTATTTTGAGGATTCCATTGTTTCAACTGTCAGATTGAGAGACACAAGTTTCTCTTTAGAATATCTTCATTTCTGGATCTAGAGAACTGCTCAGTTAAGAACATTTGCTCTGGCAGAGAGTCCAGGTCCAATTCACAGCACCCACACGGTGGCTGTAACTCCAATCCCAGGACATCCAATGCCCTCTTCTGACTACCTCAGGCACTAAGCACATATGTCATTCATACATACATACATACATACATACATACATACATACATGCAAACAGAACACTCACATTCATAAAAATTAATAAAATAAATTTAAAATATCAGAATATCTTCCTTTCTGCCAGGCTGAGAGAGCAGAAAGGGCAGAGAGCACAGTCCTAACCCAGCCGCCAGCCCTGGGATCCAGAGCTGCTTTCTAAAGTAGAAGTGTGCTCTTCTCTTGAAAGTGGCAGGGCGCCAGCCTTTTCCCAAGTGAAATCTGGCCTTGCAAGGAAAGATGCACAGTAGTGACATATTCCCAGAGTGTTGGCATGAGAAGCCATGACACAGCCCCCTGGTTCCTGCACTAATGGCTTCTCTTTTGTTTCCTTTCCCTCCAGTCGTGCCAAGCTGACCTCGTGAAGGACAACGGTCACAAGTACTTCCTGTCCGTCTTGGCAGACCCATACATGCCAGTAAGGACTGAGCCACACTTCTCTCTCGCCCAGCATGACAATGTCTCCAGTGCACACTAGGGCTTGCCATTCCTCACTGAGGGCCAGGTAGAGAGGTGCTCTACAGAGCTATACGTGGATAGACATTTACTGCCCACACCACACACTGCTCTGTTTCTTCCTGCCCTGAGTGAGAATCTGGTCTTCCTACGCCAACTGGTGAGCTGCTATTGCACGTCTCTGCCTACCCGTGGTATCTCCATTACCTAGAGCCAGCACCCTGGGCAGACGGGTGGATGAGAGAATCCTTGTGTGTCTACAGTATGGTGTCTCAGGGGACCTGAAAGCCCCTTAACAGACAAGACACTGACAGATTTTACTGAAGGAGGAGATCGTTTGAAAGTTTGAATTTCATACATGCTAAATTGTTTTTCAAAGTTAGCATGAATATAGAGTATATGGTAGTTTTCTCATAATGTCATGTCATCAGTTTCTTCAGTTCCTCTCTCGTTCTTTCCCTCCAGCTCTGCGCAGAGTAATGTACATAGAGCAGCCACCCACAGACTCTCTCTCTCTCTCCCTCTCCCTCTCTCTCTCTCTCTCTCTCTCTCTCTCTCTTTCTCTTTCTCTCATAGCTTAAGTTAGCAGAATGTTCAAGTACAGCCGCATACTGTGATCTGAGATGGCGTCTATAAGAGTAACTTTTATATGTAAATTCTTCCTCTGGCTGTTTGTTTGTTTTAAGTGAAATGATACAATGTTTAAAGAGAAAGGTGGGGACAAAGCTGCCAGCAAAGTTCTAACTGGGACTGGCATTGTGCTGGGTAACCAGTACTTGTGTACTTTACCTAAATGGTGTATCACTGTCATGCATAGCATAGGTTTATAGTTTATCCACAGTTTGGAAATAAGCTCTGCCTTCCCTTCAGAGGAAGGAAGAATACAACTAAAGGAATTGAAAGCTCTAAGCTGGCTAGCCTGGCATGGCCTGGCAGCCACACCCTCTATGCTCAGATCTGAGAGAAGGAGAAAGCCCCATGCCAGAGAAGGGGAAGACTCCCATGGTTCTGGTGGGCAGTGAGCCTTGCCACTACAGTGACCTCAGAACAGCATGCCTTACACAGACCCTTCGTGGAATATAAGGCCATGAACAGGCAGCACTGCCAAGAGAGACATACCAGGGCCTGCAGGGTGTGCCTGTCCTTCATTAATGAGAACTAGTGAGCTTGTCTTGCTTCTGAAAAGTTGACCATCTGTGAGCTCTGCAGAGAAAGCAGCGACTACTAAAGGAACAGAGGCCTCAGCCAGCAGCAAAAAGAAAAAATGAGGGGGGGGGGGGACTTCTGTACAAACCACATCTGGATCTCAAGTTTGTGGTCCTAAAGGCGCAAATACAAAGCCTTCCTATAGAGTTCCTACCCTAGAGCCAGGGAGCACAGCCTGCCTCAAGCACACCCCAAAGGGAAGGCGGCCACTGCATCAATACACAAGAGAACTAGCATCTCCAGAAAAGAGCCAAAGGGACTCCAGGAGCAGCCTCTGAGACACACATTGTGGATGGCTGGATAAAGGCAGTATGGTTTAATCATGCCTGCCAGCCACTATGTTTGCTTCAGAAGCAGTTTTCTGCCTGCTGTAAGAAAATAAAATCTGCTTTTTAACCTATCCTTAAAAATGATAATTGTTTTAAATAGTTAGATCTTGGGGGAAGAGGGAGTACAAGCTAGAGTGGAAGAAATGCCCCTCCCACATTTACAACTCAGGAGGTGATCCCTCACAGGGGGCACACAACCAGGAAGAGAATCAGTGAAGGCTCCACATGAGCACGGATGAGGTCAGCCGCTGTCACTGACATCCTCCCAGCACTGCAAGGGAGGCAGCAGAGAGACACAGTGAGCCCTGGAACAATTAAAACTTAATCCATAGACACAGCACACAGCATAATCAGAGTAACAAGTATCAAAAGCATAAAGGAAAGCCCCAAAGCCCCCAGACGACAGGAAGGGCAGATAGCAGCTGCAGTGATGGTCCATCACAGTGAGGGAAACAGGACAGTAGGTGGCCCTTCAGTGACTTCCAGGCAGAGTCTCTGCTAAGTTATGCTGCTACTCAGTAGGGTGAAGTGCAGATATTTTAGGACAAAAAATGATGGCTTGGCACTTCTGCTATGCAGAAAATGGTGGCCTGCACTCTATTGTAGTCAACTCAGGAGATGTCATGAGTCCCCGGAGATAACTTGGTAAGACTGTCGATGTGCATGTGAGACTCCATGAAGTCATAATGGGCTGTCAGATTCCCACGCAAAGTGAAGAGTGCAACGTTCATTTTACTAACAGTGTGCTTGGCTCGAGGGCACAGGCTTCCTGAGCTCTACACATAGGGAAAGCATGGTTCCTGGGCCTGGCAAACCAATTAAAACCACCGACCACTTTATCTGCCATGACAGGACAGGGAGCAGCCAGTCAGCATGCAGACCCTTAGGAATGCCTCAGCAGGAAGGCTGGTACATGCTGCTTTCCTTACATGGGAGGCCAGTGCTGAAGACAAAAGGCACAGGGTGCTCTAGAGAGGTGAGTCTGCTGTGAGGGTGCACAGCCATGATGCATTTTGTTTTCCAGGCTGAACATAGGACCATGACAGCCTTCATTCTTGCTGTAATCGTCAACAGCTACACAACAGGGCAAGTGAGTATCACAGCAGCTCCAGCCACCTCGCCCTCCAGGAATGGCACAAAGGTGCCTTGTCTCACATGGGTCCTAGGGCAGGGATGCCGCCCAGGCCACCTTTTCACAGCTATGCTATTCAGGTAGCCTGTGGAGCCTTCAGATCACAGCAGCAGGTGGGGTTCCTCCTACTCTCCACAGAGGAACAGTCCTTCCATTAGCTCACCATTGAAGGGCAAAACAGACTAGGCAGGATTTACAGTAAGAAAATGCAGTATCTTGTGTTTGAGCAAGGCTGCTGTCACCCTTGTCTGGACCTGCCCCACTTACCTGTGTCCTATGTCTAGGAGGCCTGCCTCCAGGGGAACCTGATTGCCATCTGTCTGGAGCAGCTCAGCGACCCACACCCCTTGCTGCGCCAGTGGGTGGCCATTTGCCTGGGAAGGATCTGGCAGAACTTCGACTCTGCAAGGTGGTGTGGGGTGAGAGACAGTGCCCACGAAAAGCTCTATAGCCTCCTCTCAGACCCCATCCCCGAGGTGAGTTGTCCTTGCAGACATAAGCTTCTGTGCTAGGTCAGCGGTGGTGGGTTTTACCTGTAAAGAGATTGTGGGGCCATGTGCAGACCCCAAGATAGGCTACCGAATCTCATTTGACTTTCAGTCATGCTATGCCAACTCTGTGTGCACTGGGGTAGGTAGCTACAGGCTGGCACAGCCTCGAAGAAGCAAGTTTGAACCATTCTGTACAGCACTTCCTGTGGGGCAGGACCAGGTCATCACTTATGGGCAGGGGAGAGCTGAGGGAGGGGAATTGCCTGTGGCATGTTGCCTGCCATATCCTGTGTGTGTTTCTGATCTGAGAGCATGGGTGGGTGTGGTGGTGTATGGGTATGGGTGTGTCTGTGTTACCACCATGATTGTCTGTTGCAGGTCCAGGTGCTGCATTCTGGGAGATGAGACAGTGGAGGGCTTAGATGATTATGAATCATTGGAACACTTAGCACACAAGTGACAGAATCATCCTTTGAAGCAGGAGGCCCAGTTCTAGATTGTTTTGCTCTCAGTGGGAATCAGAGAGCCTGCTATCATCTTCAGAAATGATTACTGTGTTTCTGTTAGTAAGCCAAGAGTTTGAACAGCTGTAGGTAGAAAGTGCAGCCTGGCTGTAGTTTGTTTGCAGGGCTGTTCTGAATTGCCCCGTGTGCATATCAGATCAGATTTTGGCTAGCTACTTGAGAAATCAGTGCCATCTGCCCCCCAAACATGCCAAGGACAAATCCATGCTCATCCGTCTTGGTTTCAGGCCCCTTTATGGCCTTGGAAAGCCCTGACAGAGTTAGGTCTCAACCTCTATAGTTACTATAAAAGGCAGATTATTTCTTACAGAAAAGCCTAAAATGAACATGCCAAGAAATCTTTAAAAAGTAAACTCATACAGTAGCAGGAAGTTCTATCCTGTCTCCTTGAGAGGTGTCAGCCACAAATGCTTGTCTCATCTACCTACTAGAGACAGCCACTTGCCCTGCCAAGGGAACTCCACATCTGGATGTCCCACCAAAAGGATGGGCCTTGTTGGAGACATCCCTGGAATTGCTGCTGACAGGCAACCATGTGAAATCTTTGAACAAACCAGTATCACCAGGCCCCAAGCCTTGGGATATAAACCAGTTTTTTTTAATGTCTGAATTGAAATAATCTATCAAGGTTTGTTTAGGGTGTGTGTGTGTGTGTGTGTGTGTGTGTGTGTGTGTGTGTGCACGTGTTCACTTTACGTTCCACTCACTGTCCCCCTCTCAGTTCCCCCTCCCTCTTTTCCTCCCCTTTTCCTCCTAGACAGTGTCCCACCCCAGGTATCTTCCCCACCCTGTCACATCAAGTCTCTGCAGAGCTAGGTGCATCCTCTCCCACTGAGGCTAGACAAGGCAGCCTAACTAAAACAACATATTCCATGTACAGAAAACAGCTTTTGAGATAGCCCCTGCTCCAGTTGTTTGGGACCTATATGAAGGCCAAGCTACACGTCTGCTACCTCTGTGCAGGGAGGCCTAGATCCTGCCCGCGTATGCTCTTTGGTTGGTGGTGGTTCAGTCTCTGAGAGCCCAAAGGGTCCAGGTTAGTTGAGTCTGTTGGTCTTCCTGTGGAGTTCCTATCCCCTTTGGAGCCCACAATCCTTCTCTCTATTCTTCCATAAGAATCCCCAAGCTCCATCCACTGTTTGCTTGTGGGTGTCTGTATCTGTCTAAGTCAGCTGTTGGGTGGAGCCTCCAAGAGAACAGCCGTGCTAGGCTCCTCTCTGCAAACACAACAGTATCATTAATAGTGTCAGGGGTTGGTGCTTGCCCGTGGGATGGGTCTCAAGTAGGACAGTTATAGGTTGGCCATTCCCTCAGTTACTGCTCCATCCTCCATCTCTACATTTCTTATAGACAGGAAAAATTTGGGGTTGAAAGTTTTGTTGGGTGGGTTGGTGTCCCTATCGCTCCACTAGGGTTCCTGCCTGGCTACAGGAGGTGGCTTCTTCAGGTTCCATGTCTCCAATGCTGTGAGTCACAGCTAATTTCATCCTCCTTGATTCTTGGGCACCTCCCTTCTCCCAGGTCTCTGTCTCATCCTGGAGATGCCCCTCCCGCCTTCCCACCCCCTTTGGTTGCAGATTTTCATTCATTCTCATGGCCATCTGGCTGTCTCTCCTGTCCCTCCCCACACCTGATCCTGACCCACCCACTCCCAATCCCCTCTCCCTCCCAGTTCCCTTCCTCCATCTGCCTCTTATGACTATTTTATTCCCTCTTCTAAGTGAGACTCAAGCCTCCTTTCCTGGGACACCTCTCTCTCTCTCTCTCTCTCTCTCTCTCTCTCTCTCTCTCTCTCTCTCTCTAAGTTTTATTTATTATTTACATGAGTACACTGTAGCTGTCTTCAAACACACCAAAAGAGGGCATCAGACCCCATTACAGATGGTTGTGAGCTACCATATGGTTGCTAGGATTTGAACTCAGGACCTCTGGAAGAGCAGTCACTGCTGTTAATCACTGAGCCATCTCTCCAGGCTCCTGGGACTTCTTTTTTGTTTAGCTTCTTTGGGTCTGTAGGGTGTAGCATGGTATCTGTATTTTATGGCCAATATCCACATAAGGGAGTGTATACCATGCATGTGCTTTTGGGACTAGGTTACCTCACTCAGGATGATATTCTCAAGTTCCTTCCATTTTCCTGCAAAATTCATGATGTCTTTGGTTTTTAATAGCTGAGTAATCTTGCATTGTGTAAATGAACCACATTTTCTCTATCCATTCTTCAGTTGATGGGCATCTAGGTTGCTTCCAGTTTCTGGTTATTATGAATACAGCTGCTATGAATATAGTTCAGCAAGTGTCTTTGTGGGATGTTGGAGTGTCTTCTAGATATATATATCTGATCATGAATGCTATAGACTATTCCCAGTTTTCTGAGAAACTGCCAGGTTGATTTCCAGAGTAGCTGTACAAGTGTACAGTCCCACCGGCAATGGAAGAGTGTTCCCTCACTCCACATCCTCACCTGCGTGTGCTGTTGCCTGGGGTTTTGATCCTAATCAGTTCTGACCAATGTAAGGTGGAATCTCGGTTGCTTTGATTTGCATTTCCCTGATAGATAACTAAGGATGATGAACATTGGTTTAAGCGCTTCTTGGCTATTCAAGATTCCTTTGTTGAGAAGTCTCTGTTTAGCTCTGTATCCTAATCTTTAACTGGGTTATTTGGATTGTTGGTATCTAATTTATAAATTTTGGATATTACCCCTCTGTCTATTAAGTGTTTTGTTTTGTTTTTCATGATGCTGGTCCTTTTGCTTATCTGGAGGATAGTGGCTTGCTTTCCTCCATCCTCCAGGCCTGGCTCCTCTTAAGACTCACCCACCTGAGCCGGGCGTGGTGGCATACAACTTTAATCCCAGCATTCGGGAGGCAGAGGCAGGCGGATCTCTGAGTTCGAGGCCAGCCTGGTCTACAGAGTGAGTTCCAGGACAGCCAGGGCTACACAGAGAAACCCTGTCTTGAAAAACCAAAAAAAAAAAAAAAAAAAAAAAAAAAAAAAAGACTCACCCACCTGTGTGAGCCAAATGCAGACCAAAAGGAAGTTTAGAGAGCATAGCCCATGTCTAGATTGGAAAGGATCTGGAGCCCCGTGTATGTAACTTGCTAGGTGGCAGTGGCTCATAGCCAGGGTAGTTCAGGATTGTTTGCACATTGTTGCCCTGGTCTTCCTCCAGCCCTGTGCAGGATACTCCATGTTGCTCATAGGAGGAAGACACCAGTTCTCCGAGGTCATATCACCTTTCGAGCTGAGCTGAGCTAGGTCCCCAGGCACCATGCCCAGCCTAGTGTTGTTTCACTACCTCCAGACCCTGGGACTCTACCCTTTCTGACCTCCATTTCGCTTCTCTGTCTCAGAATGGACCCATGCCTTCTCTGTTTGCCACAACCTCCCCTCCATGGCTCAGGCCAGCCCACCTTCCTCGAGATCAGTTCTGAGCCAGTCCTCTCCAAACACCATTGTCTCCTTCACTTCCATATCTAGAAGTTGACTGTGCAAGCCCGGATAAACTCTGTTCCCCCCTCCACAGCCTGGATATCCCTGAGCTGGTGCTGGCCTGCCTCTCCAGTCAGCTCCTGAGCCACCCACTCACCCTTTCTGCTCGTCAATAACAGTGTAGCTCTAGGCCTGGAGCACCATGCAATAGTGTTTGTGAAATTGAATTGAGTTGAACTTATGTGAACTGAATTGAATTAACTTTCAGACAGCCTCGGCAGAAATGCAGATGGCAGACACATCAGCCGTGGGTGTGACTCTGATGTTCTGTCTCCTGCCTTGCAGGTCCGATGTGCGGCTGTATTTGCCCTGGGCACCTTTGTGGGAAATTCTGCTGAGAGGACAGACCACTCTACCACCATTGACCACAATGTGGCCATGATGCTGGCTCAGCTGATCAATGATGGAAGCCCCATGGTCCGGAAGGTATGTGGGTGCCAGCTCAGTAGCTGAAGTTGGGGCCCATGGCTGTCTCATGTGCCTGGAGCTGAGCCAGAACAAAGGGCCTCATGTCCCTCATATGTGCATCATTTGATCTTAAATGTCTGCCCAACTCTTTTCACAGTGTCTTCATTGCTCATCTCTGTTCACTTGAGGGTACTGAGCTAACTGGCTTTGCTACAGCTTTTACACAACAGCTATCTACTGGACACAGGCACATGGCACTGGGTCTCTAAAGGGCAGTGACAGTCTGTGCAGTATCCCCCTATGTCACCTTCCACTTGCCAACAGCAGAGTCTTATTTCTCTGCTCCCTAAGGGTCACACCTCCATGAAAAGATGGTTTCGGGTGACCTTGATTCCCGACCCCTGGGCCCAAGCCAACAAGGCCTTGAGGGAAAGGCTCTGACTTCCTGGCCGTTCATGGTGGAACAGAGGCTGTGTATGAGATGGGCAGTCCAAACTATTCACAGGTGACTCCCCATGTGTGGGCTGCCACCGAGAGCCACTGGGCTTCCTTTTCAGCATTGCTTGTCTTATTTTTAAATGAGTTATTTCTTTCTATTTTATGTGCATTGGTATGCACATTACCTTCATATATGTCTGTGTGAGGGTATTGGATCCCCTGGAACTGGAGTTACAGACAGTTGTAAGCTACCATATGGATGCTAGAAATTGAGCCCTGGTCCTCTAGAAGAGCAGTCAGTGCTCTCAAGCATTGAGCCATCTCCCCAGCCCCCTCCTCAGCATTTCTGAGTGGCAGTGTTGGCTCCCTTTGATGGTGGACCTTGGGAGGTTGGGCGTAGCTTTGGATTATCCTGAAGAACATCTCTGTGGCTAATGTGAGAATGATAGGCTTCACCAGTCTCAAAATGTCGGGGTATATTCATCTCCTGGCCTTTCTGAAACTTACCCGAGTACCCCCATGCCTCACCTTCTTATGAGATCTTTAAAATGTGTAGTGAGAAGCCAGACATGATGGCACACGCCTCTGATCCCAGCACTTGGGAGGTGAATTGAATCTATCAATTAGAGGTCGACATTGTCTACATGGTGAGTTCCAGACCAGCCAAAGCTACACAGTAAGACTCCCTGCAAAAAAAAAAAAAAAAAAAAAAAAAGCATGCTGAAGATTTGTATGTCCTTGTCACTGGTTCTGCTGCTGTCCTGTGCTTCTGGTCTGGTCAGCAGCATTCTTAGGCCTGCTTCCTTCACCCTGAGCCCAGGCCTTCCCCATCACTTCTCCTGAGTGGATATAGCTGCTACAAGCAGGATCAGCATTTTCATTAATCTTCTCTTAAAATTCTTTACCAAGTATGGTAAACCTTCTCCTTTCCAAAAACTGTTTAGACTAGAAAGGATGCTAACTGAAGTGCTGGAGACCTGGTATCAGGAGAAGTGTGGTTCTGACAACCCCAGGAGTGTGTCCTGAGGTCCCCACTGCAGCCCTGGGTCTGTTCTGCTTGTGACCTTGGTGGCCAGGAGTCCTTGATTCCAAAAGGTCCCAGTGTGCTTCACTTCACTGTGGTAGGCTGCATGGTGCTCAGTGGACTGCAGGGTGCATGCTGAGCCTCTCCTGAGGCACAGTGCTGTGTCAGCCTGTGGGAATGTCAGGAGTTAGCAGAGGCCCCCATGTGTTTATGCATTCCTGAGCTTGACAAGCAAGCTCTGTCTGTCCTGAGCTCTGAGTATAGAAGTTGGTATCAGCCCGTCCTCTACATAGTCTGGCTGAAGAAGACAGGCCAGATTTGGATAAAAGGGTGACTGGTAATCCTATGAGTAGCTGAGTCTCCTATTAATATATAGATTCCCCATGGGGAAGTCACCTGTGGGCTCAAAGTAGAACCCACACTTGTGGAACCCCAAGAATGAACTGTCACTGCAGGTCTGCAGGAACTAAAGCCCTTTCAGAGAAGGCATGCTCACACACACAGGGACCAAGTGTCACACATACTAGGGACCAACTGCCCCCACTCCCAGCCTCATCCTCTTGCTGCCCGCCCCACTCTGCCAGACTGCTGGGCTGCGGTATGCATGGCATGATCCCAGTGGCCCCGGAACTTTGAACAAGCTCCTCCCTGTACTTTGCTGGTTACTTGCTATGCACTTTTGACTGCCTGGGTACAGGCGCCCCTTGGTAACTTAGTCCCCACCACAAATCAGGGAGCACTCGTAGGCCAAGTTAGATGAGTTGATAGGCTGCAATGTGAGGGAAGGGATAGAGAAGAGCCCTAAGTCAGGGAAGCTTTGGTGAGGGGATAACACCAGCAGTTTGAAGATGCCAGCATCAAGAACCACATGCCAGGGCTAAGAAGACAGCTCGGTGGGTAAGCACTCTTGATGCCCTGCTTGAAGACCTGAGTTCAAATCCCCAACCAGAGTTTCTCTGTGGCACACATGTAAGTTCTGCTTGGCTGTGCTGGCCTGCTTTCTACACGGAAGAAGAAAGAATCCCAGGAACAAGCTAGTCAAACTGGCTCTGCCTTAATATATAAGGCAGAGTGTTCAAGAAAGACATCTGACGTCAGGCTCCAGTTGTACGTATACCACATGCACTGGAAAGGAGGCCATCTGAGTCCTGTGGAAGTCTTCCTGTGGAAGGCAGAGGCCAGCAAGGCAGAGCTGGCTGCTGGCTGGAGTGACAGCTCAGAGGGCGGGGCTGGCTAGAATGATGGCTCAGGTTAAGAGCACTTTCCTTAAACAGCAATGCTATTTTTAATGTCTTTTTTGTTTTGTTTTGTTATATTTATTTATGTATATGAGTGCTCTGTCTTTCTATGTCTGCATGACAGAAAAAGGCATCAGATCCCATTATAGCTACCCTGGAGGTGCTGGGAATTGAACTCAGGACCTCTGGAAGAACAACTAGTGCTCTTAACCACTGAGCCATCTCTCCAGCCCTGACTTGCTGCTCTTGCAGAGGACATGAGTTTGGTTCCAAGCACCCACATCAGGTGGCTCACACAGGTAGCTCACAATCTCTTGTAACTCCAGCTTTGGGGATCCAACATCTCAGCCCCCCTCACACCCACAGTAATGTGCACATAACTCAGCAAACTCATAAATAAAAATTAAAAATAAAGTAATATTTTAGAAGGTAGACGAATGGGGCTGGAAAGATGGCTCAGTGGTTAAGAGCACCGACTGCTCTTCCGAAGGTCCTGAGTTCAAATCCCAGCAACCACATGGTGGCTCACAACCATCCGTAATGAGATCTGACGTCCTCTTCTGGTGTGTCTGAAGACAGCTACATTGTACTTAGATATAATAATAAATAAATCTTTTTTTAAAAAAGAAGAAGAAGGTAGATGTACACTTGTTGAGGTGAGGGCAGTAGCAAGGTAAGTTGTAGTTTGGTGAGTCTTTAAGGTTCGTAATCTTTATTTTTGTGGAGTAAGACAGACCCAGCTGCCCACCTTCCTCAGCCATGTGACTGGGTCAGACTCAAACTGATGTAAATTGTCAGAGCTCCTGCTAAAGGAACGGAGACTAGGGGCTACTGGGAAGCACCATGGAGGCCAGGCCCAGTGCTGCTGGGGATGTGCAGATCTGCACTGGGTAGAAAATCTCAGCAGTGTAGAGCACAGAGCCCATCCCACGACCATGAAGCAGTCCGAGTTGTTCACCAGTGGGTGTGTGAGGCAAGGGCCCATGTGCGCAGCCTGGCACCGCTCTGAGCGTTGAGTGAAGGCATCGCCCATTCTCTAGCTGAGGTCCCTTGGGCAGACCTTCTGTGTGTTCAGGGTAAAATAGAAAATATTTAGTACATGCCTTCTGTCATCAAAGGGTTGCTCTATGCAGATGCAGAGAGCCTTTGTCCTTCCTGGGCATAGTAAGGACACTCCAGGTGTGAAATACACTCCCGACCTTTTCCTTAAGTCACAACCTCACCCCTGGTGGCCTTTTATGAACCAAAGTGGTGATGCTAGATTGACCATCAGGGCAGCAGCAGCTTCTTCCACTTTATACGGGTGTGAAGGGAGAATGGGAGGTTTCTAGACAGATGACTCTTCTTCCCCAGAGGGGCCTGGTGGGTACCAGCTTGTGGGGTCTGTCTCAGAATCCTTATCCCTGACACAGATAGAATTAGCTCTGTGGTGATGGGTCAGGCAGCCTCAGGTTGACAGTGTTTAGGAAGACTCAGTAGGCCCTCACCTTTGGTCTAGTCTACCTCAGCATCTGAGGATGTCGAAGGGAAGGTAGAGACCAATGCAAGTCCCTGGGCATAATTGGGAAGTTGCAGTGGGTCTGAGTGCAAAGCAGTTTCCCATCATATCCATGGTAAGCTTGAGGCTTTGGGCACAAAGCTACTGGAAAGTCAGCCTGGAGCTAAGATGGGAGAAACAAAAAAGTGTGTGTTTGAGGTGTGTTTGAGAACCTCAGCTCAAGGAGGCCTGGCTGCAGCACCTCAGCAGAGCTCGGGCATGGCTGTGTAAGCAGACAAGGGTCTCTCTAGCAGACCTTTGTTTTCTGCAGCCAGCTTTCTCTTTACAGAGACCACTGTTCATGTTGACAAGCTTACAGTCCTTTTGGCTTCCTTTTGCCTTTCTGTCTATAAACATTTAAGTTGTAGTGCTAAACTATCATAAACTGTGTAAATCCTGTCTTCTCAGACTCAGGCACTGAGGTCTAGTTGTCATTTTAATTCAGGGACTTTTCTCATTCATAGTGACTGGAACCCACTCTAGCTAAGTTAGCTTCTTGCTCACTGTAAAAATGCTTCACCCTCGTAGATTGTTATGCCCTGGGTTTCCTGTTTACCCCAGAGATATGGCACTGCCACTACCACCATCTCCTGATTCTAGTCATGTCTCCCAGTAGTCTCTTCCTCTGTCCTACCCTCACCTGATTTAACCAGGGAGCCTGCATGGGACTGACCAAGCCCTGCACATAGATATTGTAGTTATGTAGGTAGCTTGGTCTTCTTGCGGGACTCCTGATAGCAGGAGCAGGGGGCTGTCTCTGGCCCTGTTGCCTGCCTGTGGGCCACTTCCACTAGCCCCAGTAGGAAGGGAGGTGCCTAGTCCTGCTGCAGCTTAATGCCAGGGTTGGCTAATGTCCATGGGAGGTCTCCCCTTTTCTGAAGAGAAATGGGGGATATATAGATGAGGGGAGATACAGGGTAAGGATTGGAAGGACAGGGAGGAGAGGAAACTGTGGTAGGATAATTAATTAATTAATCAATCAATTAAAAAGAATGCTTCAGTTTATCATCTGTACCCACCTATCCATTGGTGGGATCACAAGAGGCAGTTTCAGGCTCGGACAGGGTCAGAAGCCTAATCGTAAATATTTCAGGGAATGTAATTCACATTCAGAAAGCCTTGGACTGATAATTGGTGCCTAGCAATGAGCAAGCAGACTAAGGCAGGTGTGCCTGCTTTGGGAGACTCCTCTTGACAGCCCCTGGCCTGCTGCCTCCACAGCCCCCACCTCCTCTGCACTTGTGCTCCCAGCTGTGCAGCCCTGTTCTAACTGGCTGCCTCCTGGAGTTGACTTAGACATTAGTGTGCGGATCTGCTGCCCAGTCAATTTCCTGCCTCTGTAGACGTAACTGTCGCTTCTCCCTCTCTACAGGAGCTGGTAGTGGCTCTGAGTCACCTTGTAGTCCAATATGAAAGCAATTTCTGCACTGTGGCCCTGCAGTTCATGGAGGAAGAAAAGAACTACCCCTTGCCTTCTCCAGCAGCCACAGGTACAGGGGTTGCTGGGAGCCTGGGACCTCCTTCCTGGCCTTCACCAGAACAATCAGTGGCCTGGGTTCGGCCAGGTCTGAGCATGGCTCTCTGATGCGGTGTCTCAGGCCTTTAGAAGGGTACACATATAGGAAAAGGGCCGTGCTGACCCTCTTACTGCTCCCCTTCCTTCTTACCCTTCTTGGAATTCAAATTTGGGGACATCTTGAAAGATGGCCCACCTCTGCAGTGGAGCGTGCTGAAAAGAACATTAGCTGTCTTCCTGTGATGAGTAATTGAATCACATTGTTGTCGGCCTCATGTTGCCGTGAGTCAGGGTAGGAAGCATCTCTTCTCACATTTGTCCTTTTCGCTGGAGAGCACAGTCATCTTCTGTGCTCCTATTTCATTGCCCCCTCCTCCCTCCCTCCCTCCCTCCCTCCCGACCACAGGAAAGAGACTCGTGACCGATAACAAAGCATGCCTCCTTTCCGTCTCCTGGGAAGGAGGTAAAGCCGGAGCCGGCTGGCTGGAACCAGCAGGAAGGTGGAGGGGCAGCCGCCAGAAGGCTGGGGTCCTGCCAGGTGCAGGGTGCTGAGCACCCCTCTGTCACTGCCTGTGCTACCTAACACCAAGCGCCTCAGAGCTACTCTTCCTTCGGGTCCACGCTCTTCTGGGATTTAGTACTCAATGTCTACAAACAGTACCTTTGATCAACTAAGGCCCACACTCAACACCAGGGATTGACAGGGAGGCCCTGCCACAGTCCTTCTTGTCTCAGGAACACCAATATCCCTGTTGCCATGGCTGCAGACTCCAGCATTCACCCTGCTCCCATCCTGAACCCCACTGCTAACTCTTTTCCTTTCCCCCCTCTTTCCTAGAGGGAGGGAGCTTGACCCCAGTTCGAGACAGCCCATGCACCCCCAGACTCCGTTCAGTGAGCTCCTATGGGAACATCCGAGCCGTCACTACAGCTAGGAACCTGAACAAATCTTTGCAGAATCTGAGCTTGACGGAAGAATGTAAGATTCCAGAAACTAGTATTTGGGGTGGGAAGGTTTGGTGCACTCTTCACAGACATTTATCAAAAATGCTACTGTGCCCCGTGACCCTGCCCTCTAGAATATGGGCCTGATATCTTGTGTGCCAGAGTGACAAGTGACCAGCTGTTCTTGAGCCAGAATCTTCCTTCCAGATGTGGACTTGGCAAAGACCTGGTTTAACATCCAGATCAGTCAGGCCAGAGTGCGTGCGACTGATAGAGGGGCCCACCAGTTTATGCACACACATGTCTATTAGTATGCTTGTGTGTGTGTACATGTGCCCACTGTGAAGAAAGCTCACGTCTCAGACAGGCCATTAACTGTAAGACCCTGACCTCCTTCCTGTCACACTCTGGCCAGCGGGCAGCTCAGTGGCCTTCTCTCCCGGGAACCTCAGCACCAGCAGCAGTGCCAGCAGCACCTTGGGGAGCCCTGAGAACGAGGAGTACATCCTGTCCTTCGAGACCATCGACAAGATGCGGCGTGTGAGCTCCTACTCAGCGCTCAACTCCCTCATAGGTGAGTCCTTGCCGCATGTGATGCCTTTTCTGATGCCTGCACGTCTTCCCTTGCCAAGGGTTTGCTCTATGCAGAACAGCACACGCCTTCGTTTGGTCAGAATATGAGCCAAAACTCTCTCTACTGGATGCAAAAGAATAAGAATTAACTGGAGCTTGAAGAAGTGAGGAGAGCATTTTGCAATGGGACTGTATTTTACAGGCTGGTCCAGGGCTATGTGAGCTTGCTGGCTCTGCCAGGCAGGAAGGCTGCCAGACGAGTCCATCTGTCTTTCTCTGCATTCCTCCTGTGTGCTAGACCCTGGCAGTGATGAGCGGTGGCTCTCAGCTAAGACATCCTGCTTATCTCAGCCAGGATGAAGTGGGTGCTCTGGTCTCTGGTAGGGAGAAGCCAAGGATGATGTTCACTGTCCCAGTGCCCAGGAGAGCCCTGCAGTAAGCAGTGAGAGTCAAGAGCCTGATGCATAAGGCAGAGAGAGGGTGTCAAGAGTCCTGAAGGGCTCTCCATGCTCACCTACTAAACCTCTACCCAGACTAGCAGCTTGATCCTTCACTGCCTGGAAACTGGGGTTTAGTGGCCAGCATTCTCTGATTCGGCCGTGAGTGGTAACCCCTGGACTTTGCTAGCATCACACAGGAGATGAGAATTAGCTGAGTTTTCTTGCTGTGTACCTGTGCTCATCCTCAAACCGTGGAGTTGAAATGTAAGCCCTAGGTCCGCCACACTTCTCATGTGGTTCATCTTGGTAAGACCCTGTGTGACATGCACAGTGTAGCCTGGGGCCCTGGAAGCTTTCTCAGGCTCAAGGGCTGGGAGCCAGGGCCTGTTACAGGCAAGCTCAACCTTCTTGTCTGGCAAGTTAATACTAGTGTTGTCCTCAGTTTTGATCTTGGAGATGGCAGGGGTAAGGACACACACCAGCTTACATATCAGTGTGAGAAGGTGACACCATATAGATCCTAGTGTTTGAGAGGGTAGCAGAGGAAGATGAAGCAGACACATCTGGGCTCCTATAGATGCTGCTGAGCCCCATCTGCTGTGGCCCTCAACTAAATGTGTGTCTGTCTGTCTGTCTGTCTGTTTATCTGTGTATCTCAGTATGTATATGTGTGTGTCTCTGTGTATGTGTGTATCTCAGAGTGTGTGTGTGTGTGTGTGTGTGTATCTGTGTATCATTCACATCTTGGGAATTTGGATGGGATTGCAGCTAGAGATGGCTCAGTGATTCAGAGCACTGGCTACACTTGCAGAGGACTCGGGTTTGGTTGCCATTACCCATATGGGAGCTCTTAAACGTCTGTAACTCCAGTTACGGGGGATCTTATACCCTCTTCTGGCTATGTTAGCACCAGATACATATATGGTACACACATACATACAGGCATGGCACTTATACACACAGAAGAAAAAAACAAAATTTGAGGGAGGAAGTTTCCAAGTGAGTAGATGTTGAGAAAGAGAAGAAAACATCAACCTTCCTCCTGGCCAGCTTTCTCCCTGTTCAGTGTGGGGGTGCCCACGTCCACATGGGGACCTCAGAGCTTAACTTGCAGAATCCATTCCTGGCAGCACGTGCCTGTTTAAAGCCAATTTCTTCTTTCATTTCAACCAAAGAATAGCATTCTCTTTAGCCCCTTTCTCTGCATGTTGCAGAAGAGGTTTTAAAACCATGACAACCTGGAGCACACACTTACACGTGTTCACACAAGAGCAGCTCCCTTTCAGATGCCCTGTCCTGTGCCCCTCTCAGATCTGCTTTACCAGAGTGCTTCCTGAGGTGACCTGCTCTCTGCCTCTATGGTCACCTGACACACAGGGCCTGGCCCAGTGGGTGCACGGATCTGCACTCTGTGAATATGTAGATCTTCCACATCACCACTTTTCTTGTTTTCAGTCAGCTGTGCCCAATGACCACATAGATCTCCTAAACACCCCTCCTCCCTCCCTCCCTCCCTCCCTCCCCTTTTCCGGGCCTCTTTCCCTATGGCACACATGTGCCTTTGATCTAACTGCACCACGCTCCTATCTGTGGAGGTTCTGGCATGCCAGGTGAGGCTGGCCTCGGCTCATGCCTTCCTTCAATAAGGATCTCAGCTGGACAGCTCTACAGTGTGCTCCTTCTAGCCCCTGGGAGATTTGATGTAACCTCTAGGGCTCAGAGCAAGGTAGTCTTGCGAGGGGAGGGTCCTCCTTGACAGAGCATCTCGGTTGTTTTCATGCTCTTCTTGACCTAGCTGTACCAAGACTCATGGCTGTCATTTTTATTATCAAATTTCTCAAGAGTGGTCTTGATTATTATTATTGGATGTGTGTGTGATGTGCTGTGGGTATCTTCATTGCTACGGCACACGTGTGGAGGTAAGAGGACAACTCTGTTCTTTTCCTTCTACATTTCATGGGCTCTGGGGTTGAACTCAGCTCATCAGGCTTATACCGGAAGTACATTCTACTGACTGAGCAGTCTCGCCATCCCTAAGGTCGTTTCCTGCTGCTGTATACAGTGAGCAGCCTTGCCTGTCCTAGCCTTCCACCTCGCTCCGTGTCCCTGAGGCTCGCCCATGAGCATAGGCCTGCCCAAAGTGGAAAGAATCTGAAGAGGGTGTGGTAGATCCGTGGATCCCCTCTACAGCACCCTCCTTACCCCTTGTCAGTAGTGCCCACCGTGCACAAAGCCCATGCCCACACAACTCTGAACCCTGGCCACAGATGCCCTGCCAAAACTCCAGCCCCAGCAGGGAAAGTACTGCCATTGTGTACACTCTGCCTTCCTGCCTGTCAACTCTACCTTCACCAGAAACTCGTACCAAGAGAGAGAAAGGTATGGTCTCACTTCAAAGCCACTGGGAGCCTCAGAGGACAGGGACAGGGTTTTTACAACTCTGCTGAGCAGTGACATTTTGTAACGTGTTGAAAATGCATCACCATGGTAACAAATCCAAGGTAGAGCTAATGCTGAAGGAGTGAGAAAAGGAAGAGTCAGAAGCACAGACCTCCCCTCACCCTCACTCTCACCCTCAGCACCAGCCCAGAGCCCTGATCCTGTGTGCATTCCTGCGGGAGCCAGCAACCCCAGAGCCTAAGCCTGGGAGACTAGAGTGGGTCAGGGCTGAAACCCCAAGCTCCTGCCTTACTCAGACAGGGGTAGGGTGACTCCAAGGAGAAGACATCAGCCAAGAGCCCCTGTGAGGACTGCTCAGTCAGCATTAAGGTGACAGACAGCCATTAGCCACCTCTGTTCTTCCCTATTTTCCTCTTGTTGAGGAGTCAGGAAGCACGACGAGCCTTTTCATCCCGGCATAGTAGTGAACTGGTGAGGCGCTGAGTGTGCACCAAGGGGCAGAGGCTACACACTTGTCTGCCCTAACTGAGAGAAATCCAGCAGGAACTTACTGGAGAGAGTAAATGCTAGGAACGTAGCTCAGTGGGGGAGTGCTCACATATCACACACAGTCCCTGCTGTGGTGACCAAAGCTTAGTGGGTCATACGAGGATGCTGAGGGTCAACTACAAAGACCATGCAGATGTTCCAGGGTCACTGGAGATAGGAGGCCAGAGCAATGGGTCAGTATAACACCCCCAAAGGTTCCATCCATCAGGCCGACAGCTTAGACTCAGAAGGGAAAGTATAACTGGATTTACTCTGAAGCACCATGACAGGGGCACAAGGAAGAACAAATGCTATGGCCACATACACACGCAGCCACCACCACCCACCACCGCCAGCCACTGCTACCACTCCCCCAGCCCTGGGACCTGTGTTTCTAAAGACTGGCAGAAGTCTTGGCCATTTCCAGATCATCAGAGGACCTGACCTCACTCTGCCAGCTCTTCAAGCCCCAGACGAGGACTCGCAGCCTCGTGTCTATATAGTCCTTTCCCAATAAGGCTCTGAGGTTCAGAAACAGCTGCAAAGCTCTGAGAGACTGCACTTCACCATATGCTATTCAGAAAGCTGTGGCCACTGCTCTGAAAATCAATCCTAGAACATCACGGTCTTTTATTACTTCTAGTCTAGACATGAAAATAGATCCTTGGCCCTTCTAGAGCTTAGCAAGTAGCAAGTTGCAGGCCAGGCCCAGTTCCTGCCTCTGCTTTGAGTCCTTACCTCAGTCCCATGGGCCCTGATCCCTGTGTGAGGGTGGCAGGTTGTATTTTGGAGATGTTAAGACAGGGCAGTTGATTTGGCAAGGAGACAGGGAGAATCACTCCTGGCAAACCAGGGCTGATGTGAAATCAAGAGGTAATTTGTAACCACAGCTTCGCTTTCCACTAAGACAACTGTGCCTCCCATCCCAGTCAGAGGGTGGTAAAGTTTAGAGTTGTGTTCTCTGCTACACAGTGTCACACAGAACTCAACATCCACTGTCAGCCCAGTCACTGAGATAGGCTTTAAACTACACAGTAATATTTACAAGTGTCTCCCTTTCTCCATGTCCTGCACATTGTTAGACTTTTCTGGTAGTGTTCTGTGGGTTCCTGATTCTAAAGGACTCCCCAGAGGATTCTGTATCTGCCACCCCAGCCCATGAGGCCACAGGGGCTTTAGGACTCCACCTGTGACTACCTACTCTGTTCAGTGTGTGCTGAGTTTGGTCGGTAAGCTGAGGGAGGGAGGGAGGGAGGGCCAGTAGAGCCCTCATTAGTCATGCACCAGCCCCTCCCCTGTCTGCTACAGTTACTCTCTCCCATCCCCTTCCCCAGTGTGACGTCAGTTCGTCAGTCCTACATCTGAGTAACATGGTTCACCAGAAGCTTCGAGATCCCTTACAGCTTGGTGCCACGTGGCAACTGAGCTTTGCAGGAAGCTGTTTCCTATGCGGTGTGTCACTCCCCAGGAGGATGCCCGAGAGTACCAGAGGTAGCCGTGTGAGCACTTGCTGTCTCTTAGAGAGGAGCTGCCAACTCCATCTGAGTGGCCAGTTCCCTGTCTCTCAGGGGAAACTGAAAGCAGAGCATGTGACCCTGTCTCTATAGTACACTCAAAGCCACCTCCTTCTCCTCTCCTCTTAGCTGCTGCTTAGCAACTCCATACCTCAGAGCTGGAAATCAGATCTGAGGACATTTGGCCCAGAGAGATTCTAAGCTGATTGTACTAGTTTTCTTAGACTTTACTTGTAAATCTAGCCCAGTGTTTGGAACTGTAGAGTTTTAAGTTGAAATGTCAGTCCTCTACTTCTGAGCTGTAGCCACATGAGAGAGCACGGAGTGAGAAGGCTGCTTTCTTTGGATTTTCCTGCCACTGTGCAACCCAAGCTACATCCAGGTTTATCACGGGCCTAGGTCTCCTGGCACATGTGCCTTCCTGCTTACTGCTTCCTGGGCTCACTGGAGGCTTAGAACTACTGACATCGAGTCTCTGCAGTCCTGAGTTGTCGCCTTATAGAGATGCCTGTCTCCGCTGGACACATGGCTTAATGGTTAGGAGCTCTCTGTGCTCTTGCGGGAGATGTGGGTTCCGTTCTCAGCACCTCTGATGCATAACTCCAGGTCCAGGGATCCGATGTCTCCTTTGACTTCACTCAGTTCTTACATGCACTTGGTGCTCATACATACCCTCACACACACACACACCATTTTTTTAATTAAATAATTATTTTTTAAATTCCTGTCTTAAGACTTAGCCCCTCAGTGACAGGCAGTAATGCCTTACTCAGCTCAAAAGAGAAGCCCTGTATTCAGGAGCTGAGGTGCAGCTCTCTTGACCTCAGCACCCTCTTAGTAAGTGGATATACATAGCTGCCATGGCTCAGGCTTTGCCCTACACAACCCAGGATTAATGGAAGGGAAGTTGGATTCACTTCCCATCTATAGAAGAGCACGCAGGTTAGCAGTCATTAGAGAGTGGAAGAGCAGAGCTCAACAAGTCACAAAGTTCATGTAGAGAGGGCAGTGGCCACAGCTGTGCATCCCACATAAACTGTACATCTGGCAATGCTGCCGTCTAGGAACCTAGAACAGGGGAGGAAGTATGCGTGGGAAACTAGGTGGTATTCTCTAAACAACAAAGTTATCTGAGTGCAGACCATTTTTTAGCCTTTAGAAAGCCCTATCATCAAAAGATGAGACCTGCCTGCCAGGCATAGTGGTGTACCTTTAATCCCACCCAGCACATGGAAGACAGAAGCAGGTGGATATCTGTAAATTCAAAGGCAGCCTAATCTATATAGTGAGTCCCAGCTAGCCTTGATATACAGTGAGGTCTGTTTCAAAAAAGGGATGGGGGGGAATGAGACCTGTATGATAAAGCTTGTTTACTAAGAGAATTCTTTTTAACTTTGTGTGTTAGTGTGTATGTGTGTGTTTGTGTACGTGTGTCGGTGAGTGTGTTAGAGAGAGAGAGAGTGTGTGTGTGTGTGTGTGTGTGTGTGTGTGTGTGTGTGTGAATGCAGGTGTGCTATGCATGTGGTAGTAAGAGGAAATCAGTCCTCCCTTTCATGGTGTGGGTTCTGGGAATTGAGTTCAGTCGTCAGGCTTGATGGCAAGAGACTTAACTTGCTGAGCACTGGGAAGCTGCCTGCAGCCCCAGCTCTAAAGTTCTCCTTCCTGATAGCATGGGGTGCTCAGAAAATAAACTACCTCAAAAGCCACCATCACATGCACAGGGATGGAGCTACTTGCTACTAAAAGATCTCCTGTTTCTCTCTTGTAGGAGTTTCTTTTAATAGTGTTTACACTCAAATTTGGAGAGTCTTACTGCATCTGGCTGCTGATCCCTATCCAGATGTTTCTGATTTAGCCATGAAAGTCCTCAACAGCATTGCTTACAAGGTATGTGTATGAGAGATCATCACTGAAGTGCTCACAGTTTTGCTTCTGTGTGAATATTCAAATAAGGAGCTCCAGGGATATCCAGGCCTACACAACAACAGCTTAAAAAATAAACAACTTTAAGCAAGCGTTTTGAACTCAGAGCTTCGTAGTACATCGTAGTACATCCGAACTTCACTTGCATTGCAGCTTCAGACGCAAAGGTGTGATCTGTAGTGATTTATTCTTCTAATTCTCATGTCTTAAGTTAGCAAAGCATAGTCTCCTTTGGGGATAAGCACCTCCTCCCATTCCTTTTTATGAGAATTTAGCCTAATCCCAAGACTGAAGAGTGTCAGGCAGAAGTTCAAGAGACCTCCCCTGTACTCTACTCTGAAAATCCTATCCCCTCTCTGCCCCCACCTTTTCCCAGGGTCTTGATGGTTCTCTCACCCTTAAAGCATTGAGCTCCTGCTGGGTTCTCCTTCTGGGCTCTGTGGATGGTTACTGCTGGAAGCCACTTACCCCCATAAGCTGGGATAATTGTTTATGTTTCCCATCTGTAAAGGATCTAGCAGCCACTGTACATGTGGTTTCTGAAAACATTTGTTTGGTGTTTTTCTATTTGTTTACTAAGTTAGACAGTTCAGCTTTCATAAGTGGCACAAACTAGAATTCATATGAATAAAGCTTTTTATAACTTTTTCATAAAATTTTGAGTTTGCAAGAAAAGGGCCCGTGCCTAGTGTTCAGAGGGTCACTTAGGTGGTAAGGGCAGGATCAGTGGCTTTCCCAATCTAATCCTTGTTTATTCCTGGGAGGTATGGAGCCCTGCCCTCGTGCTGTCTGGCTGAAGCAGGGGTCCTTATAGCAGCCACATCTGCAGTTGATGGCCTATTTGCTGCTGCCAGCTCTTCACTGCAGATGTGTTCTGGGCGCCTAGTTCTGGCTCCTCCTTGGCTGATTGAAATGTCTCACTGGCTGCAGTTGCTACTTGTGCAGCCCTGGTAGTGTCACACGTGGTAGTAACAGCCTCCCTGCACTTTTAGATTCTGGGCTTTAGATTCAAGATGAAGCTACACTTCTGGGCATCCTACACATAGACTTGTTGGAACAGTGGAGATTTTGCTGTTTTTACTGCCCAGTAATCTTCCAGCTGAATGCCCGAGTGTTGCGTGTGCCCAGCCTGGGATAGCCCAGCCTTACTCTGTTCACCCCCTGTGGTACCAGGCACTGGCCCAGTGAAATCTAAAGGTTTTATTGTTTAATAAAAAAATTAAACAGTTATTACAGTTTGTATTTGTTGCACATTATGGTATGAGGCCAAAGGAAGGCAAGCAAAAGGAAAACAGGAAACAAGGTGTGTGTGTGTGCGTGCGTGCGTGCCCCCATGCCACAGCACTTGTGGAGATCAGAGGACAGGGGGAACTGAATTGCTTCTCCATTTCTATTATGTGGGTCCCTCAAGCTCGGGTCTTTAAAAAATTATTTCTAGTGTAATCGTCCTAACAGTTTATGTGGACATGAAGTCTCTGATGTTTAAAGTATGTAGGCAGTTCTGTCCCTTCATCACAGTTCCTGACACAAAGCACTCTGATGGCTTAGTCTTTGCCCTTGGAGGCACAAGGCAGCCTCCTGACGGCCATGCTTAACCCAGGCTGCACAGCTTAGGACTTGCACTGAGGGAGTTCTCACCTGGTTGGCTCAGCGTCTAGAGTATATTGGTCATGGCGAGTCAGGATACAGCTCTCTGTATTTATCTTTCAGTGCATTGATGTATTTGCCCTTACAGATACTGTGCCTGAATTATTTAACACTGTAATCCTGGTGCCTGATATTGAATTCATGACTATAAGTTCAGTGCTGCAAACACAGCCTTGGGTGTTAAACAGTATCTTTTTAAGAGCTTCAAGTGCACAGAGCAGTAGGGTGCAGCTTTGACCTAGACCTGGGCTTTGAGGTTGTATTTTATGAATGCAGCTCTGAGCTGGGAGGGTGCGTACTCTCCACTGTAAAGTAATGTGCCTCCTGCCATGGTAGCAAGCTACAGCCACCTGAGAAGCAGCTGAGCACTCTCAGGGCAGCAGTCCATAAGGATGCCTGAACTCCAGCAAAGGAACATTTGGCTGCTATGTCTGTTCTGCTTCAGTGGCAAATCCCAGTGTGCACATGCCAACAGCTGGAGGCACACCACAGCCAAGGTTTCAGAGACCAGCATGGGCTGCCCTTGGGAAGGGTTCATGTGTGTATGTGTGTGTGTGTGTGTGTGTTTAGAATAAGCACTGCTGACGAGTTCAGGAACATAAACATTATGGAAATTTTTTGTGAGTCATAATTTTAATTTTAAAAGATGCCTTATTTTCTCCTCTAGGAACTAAAGAGATTATATTTCACTTTATAAAGAAATGAACCTATTTTGCATTATTTAACTCTGAGGCCAAGTTTTTGTTCATCAGAGTCAAAACAGCCTTATTACTGTGAAATGCCCCCTAGAATTCTGCATCCAAATATGGAAGTTGCTACTAGCTATGTCTGAAAGAAGCCGCACTGCCTGACAGTGGCAGCCTGATCACACGTTTGTACTTTTCCTTCTGAAAGTGCAGAGAACAGCTCAGCTTCATGGAGCCTTCTGTGGTGCCATCAGCTGTTTTCTGCCCTCTCTTGGACTGAGAGTGGAGGAGGCAGAGCTCCAGATGTGGGTGCTGAGATCCAGCCACAGTGTGAGGGAGACGTACATGCAGTACATGCAGCCTCTGGATCTCACCTTCCCCACAGGCCTCGGAGACCAGGCACCCTGCAGGTCAGACAGTCCCCCTTAACCAGGGGGAGGCTCACACAGCCTAAGGAAAGGAAGACTCAGGTTGTCAGGCACATGTTCAAATGCTCCACTGAAGAAAAGGGCACTGGCTGGGGAGGTGGCCGTTGGTAGAATGCTTCCCTAGCGTCCACAAAACCACAGGCCCATCCCCAGAATCACAGAAAACTAGGAGTGGTTGTGCAAACCTGTAATCCCAACACTCAGGAAATGGAAGATGGAGGGTCAGAAGTTCAGGGTCATCTTCAGCTAGTGCGTGAGTTCAAGGCCAGCCTAAGATTAAATAAAGAAATGGCCCAAATGAAACTCCACACATTGTTCTATTAAGCATGTTACGGCTTAGCCTCTCAAGGGGGTGTAAGCAGGAGAACGCGAGTGTGAGGCTCTCCCTCCCTGTCCCCTGCTTCCCACTGTCAGTGAGTACTTGAGCACCACTTCCGAAATGCCCTACCCTCACCAGGTAGTGCCGATCCCAGACCAGCGAGGCTGGGTGGGGACATTCAGTGCCAGGTTTCTGAGGTCCCCTCCTGTGTTTGACTTTGACTCGTACAGAAGTCTGAATGTTCTTGTTGGAAACTTGTGAGAGTACTGAGCCCTGAGCATGAATGCCTTCCAGTGTGCCACCAGAAGTCACCAGCCCTCTTACAGGGCTCTGAACATGACAAATGATTCTTGTTGCGGAAGCTATGGGCAGAGAACACTTGCATGGTCTGGCAGGCCACTGCCAAGCTGGAAACCATGGGTCCTATGTCCAATTCTATTCCCTGAAGCACCCGTCCCTGTGTCCTGGGCAGGGAGAGCCCCTGAGTTCCTCAGAAACCTCCCTCCTAAAGCCTCTGTCCCCCATCACCTCCTGCTGCTGCTCCAGAGCTCCTGAGAAGGCAAAGTCTACAGCTAAACTCTTCTCCCTTGTAGACTTGAGGACTCATGGCTGTCAGGCTAGGGACAGGGGGATGCCCGTAGAGCAGCCTGGGAACTTCAAATGCCAAGCAAACGTTTGGGAAGCACGCACACTACTCTCACAGGTAGAATGCAGTGCATCGCTTAAGGACTGGTTCCAGCTTCATCTGCTACTTGTATTAGAATAAACTCGAGGGTTGTCTGGGAAAAGGAAGCTGTACGCATAAATGGTTTGTGTCTGATTGTGACATTGTAGGGGTGGTGTTCCAGGTAGTGACTGAGTGATTTAGAAATGTAAGAGGTCTGAACAGTGACCCCCCCCAGAGCAGAGCTCTTTCAACTGAAGGTTCCAGGGGGCTCACCTTCTCCCCTGAGCTCCTAGACGACACAACCTGCTGGTCCTGTGCTAATATAGGGGCCACTACATCACTAGGCCTTTGTGAAGCTGCCCCAGCTCTTTAAAGAGCAGAGAAGGTTCCTGCAAGCACACAGTCTGCTAGTTTTGAGAGAGAGGTCAGTAGCCACCCTGGCACAGGAGTATTGTTGACAGACACGTACTCAGCAGTCCTGCCCACACTCACCAAAGCACTGACCTCAGTGCTGCACCTCAGGCTGATGGGAGGCTCCTACACAAGAGCTCAGACCCTGCAAATGTTTGTGAACGGTGTGCACAGAACTTCCCACGGGGCTACGTTTAAAGAACTGATTGAACCTGCCTCTGAAATGTGGAAATTAAAAACAGGCCAGGTCATGTCTTCCCCTAGATTCTAAGTCCAGAGTGGCCACCTAGGACTCTGGTGAAGCTGGCTGCCCAGACAGCAGGCCAGACCTGCCCTCCAATCTGCCTCACCCCACTTTACCAGTTTGCCCTTTTCCCTAGTCATCTTCTTCCCTGGAAATGAATGTGTGCATCCTCATAGTGTGTGAGCATGAAGGGAAGAGCGTGCGCGCGCGTGCGTGTGTGTGTGTGTGTGTGTGTGTGTGTGTGTGTGTGTGTGTGTGTGTGTGACAAGAGTGATGCTCTTTATCTGGTTCTGGGGGTGGAGCCCAGGATCTGTCAGATACTAATTCTGTACTCAGTCATCAAGCCACACCCAACCCAGTGAGTTAATCTGTCGGGGGTGGTTTGCTCTGGGGTAAGTGAGGTTCCCATGCGCTACCTCTCCTGCCTCCTTGGTTTTCATGAACCCCTTTGAGGAATACAGGACGTTTGTGACTGACCAGCAGCCACAGTTCTGGGCTGTCTGGTGATGTAACACTCCAGACAGACAACAGCGTTTCCTGACCCCTCAGTACACCTGCCTGAGCTGCAGCTGCCTCCCCCAAGACAGAGCCAGTCTGGGCCCCTGAAAGGGCCACCTCATGGCTCTCAGATGAGAGGAAGACAGTACTGAGGACTATCCCCAGGTGGCCTTGAAGCAGGGGAGGAGCCTTGAACACCTCATGTTTCAGCTGCTAGAGCTTCTGCCGAGATAACTCCCCAGCCTGAGCCTCATAGGCTGTGATGAATGAAAGAGCAATCCCTTGTCCTCTGTCACCCCTGGGAGTGTCTCACTGAGGGCTTCTGACCTCTCTTGTCATTCTTCCTTTGCTCTCTTAGGCCACAGTGAACGCCCGACCCCAGCGAATCCTCGACACATCCTCTCTCACACAGTCGGCCCCAGCCAGCCCAACCAACAAGGGCATGCACATGCACCAGGTGGGGTAAGTGGCCTGCCAAGCCCCTCCGCCCCTGTGCTGGGTCCCCAATGCCACCGCCCTGCCAAGCCTTGCTTTCCTCTCTTTCCCTTCTAACATTTCCCCCTCTCCATCTCTTTCCCTTTGTCCTTTCTCCCTAGACACACAAGTACATGCGGATGTGTGTGCGCTCCAGGCCCCTTTCTAGATGTCTTCCCTATCCCAGGAACACTTCATTTGCATATCATTAATCAGGAAAAGTTGAATGAAGCCTTATTTCTATGACCTTTGGGATTTTTTTTCCCAGAGGCCCTAGGTTCTCTATGTAGGTGTGCAACAGGATGTGCTAGACAGTTGCTGCTCAGGAAGCAGTATGACTAGCCCAACTGTGACTGCGCACCCCAGCTCTATGTGACTAGCCTGAGGCGACTGGGCACACCAGCTCTAGATTGTGTTATCTTGTCCTCATAAACACTTGCCAGAGCACATCCAGCAAGGACAGTCCTCACTCAGCTTTGGCAAGTGGCAGGCCAGGCAGTTGAACATTCCCCGAGGTGACATTATCAAGGGAGAGAGCCTGGATCCTCATCACTACAGAGTAATCCTCAGTAAAACATGCTGTCTGCTCTTCTCTCAACTGCAGAGGCTCCCCGCCAGCATCTAGCACCAGCAGCTGCAGCCTGACCAATGATGTGGCCAAGCAGACTGTCAGCCGTGACCTGCCCTCCAGCCGCCAGGGTACTGCCGGCCCCACAGGGACACAGTACACCCCTCATTCCCACCAGTTCCCTCGGACACGAAAGATGTTTGACAAAGGCCCTGATCAGGTACAAAGGCCTGAGCTCTGTTGCAGCCCTTGTGCCCCGTAAGCGCTCAGTGTCAGAACAGCGTGCTGGGGACTTTGCTTTCCTGACATTCAGCATGGTACCTTAGTTTAGGGTCATTCTGCTCCCCACAACCCTGTGCCAGCCATTGCCTTCAAGACCCTTGGAGACACAGTGGCACCCAGGTCCAGCACCACTCTGTCTGCAGGTCTAGTCTCCATGCAGTACCTCCTCCCTAGGTTGGCTCATCTTGGCCCCTCTGTGAGTCCCAGTTAGCACGTGGAGTTAACTCGCTTCTTCCCCTTCTTAGACAAATAGCATCTGTCTCCACTTGATGTAGCTGCTGCTCTTCAGGGTTCGTTGTGAATGGCTTGTTTGGTTTTCCTATAAACATTTGATTATTCTATACAAGCAGGCACACTCCCTGCTTTTAACTAAGCTGTCAGAACAGTTTAGGAGAGAGGAATGTGCTCTGAGAGGCACAGAGATGGCACATCCTGTCAGCCAGTGCACAGTGGAGAGGGGTGCTCAGGATGTCCCAGCAGTAGAGACTAGGTTGTGTCATCTAAAAGGTAAAGGAGGAACTGCAGCTTAGAGCAGTAACACACACCTGGAATCCCACTACTCAAAATGCAGGCCAGAAGATCTGGTGTTCTTTCTGTATGACAAGTGAGACTGAATCCAAAGAAATGTAGGCACAGCTCCCTTGTAGGTTAACTGTAGAGCAGAATCACAATGTTAGTGGCTAGCAGGCCATGTGGCAGCCATTGATATCCCCACCCCTGCCCTGGGCAGCTCCAATGACTCTTAAGCACCTTGACAGCCAGTAAGTTCCGAGTACAGTCAGCATCCTGGTTGACCCCTGACATACTGGGAACAGGTGCAGAGGACTGTGGTCTAGGGGAGCCATGCACCAAGTAGAGGGTCTATGCAACCTTCCCCACATCAGAATTCTCAAATGGAGCCAAAGCCACTGCTTCCAGGAGGCCAGTGAGCCCATCTCCCACTATGACCCCTGAGAGTGGGAGGCCCTCAACTGCCAACATGCAGTCTAGGCCATTTCTTTAGCCCTGGGCTAAGCACAGGGCACTGGCAGAGGGCATGGAAGGAGAAGACGGCTGACCCTGGTGGCCAGGGCCTCCCTGTTCCCGTAGTGGAGAAGAGTAAAGGACAGTCATTTGAGCCTCATTTGAGCTCTGACTCACCTGCACTTGGCTGTGCCTTTGCCATTGTTTTCTGTGGCTGATGAAGGACAACCTGTGCTGGTTAGCAAGGACCTGGCACAGGCACATAAGCCAAGCACACAGGCCCGCCTGCCCATATGGCTCAGGTAATAGGAGTCAGCGAGACTGGGCTGGCCATGGGGAACAGCAAGGCAGACCCAAGGTCCTCAAGAGTACTAGGCAAGCACTCATCCACTGAGCCACACCCAGCCTTGACCCTGCTTCTCAGTCAGCACCCAGCCCTGCCCAGGAGCTTCAGACTGCAGCGAGAAGTGTTCACCTGGCACGGGGTTGTTCACTGTCACTTTCTCAAGTAAAACAAGTAGAGGATGCCAGGCTTACGGTCATGAGCATACAGTCCCAGCACTCAGGAGCCTGAGGAGCAAGACCAGGATTCCAAGCCAGCCTAGGCTATGTAGTGAGACCGTTTCTCAAAAACTAAAGTCAGTACAGGAACAATGAGCCTAAAGTGTTTTCTCCTGATTCTGCTCTCTCTCAAGACCACAGATGATGCAGATGATGCTGCCGGACACAAGAGCTTCATTTGTGCCTCTATGCAGACAGGGTTCTGTGACTGGAGTGCCCGCTACTTTGCCCAACCAGTCATGAAGGTGAGTGCTTAGTCCTGCACAGCCTCGGTGCCCCCGGAAGCTGGCGTCCTCTTGCGGCTTTCTCAATGCCACGTGCCCTTGCTGCTGCTTCTTATTCCTTGTTCCTCAGACTCCCTAGTGACACTAAGCCCATCCTATCCCTGTCTTTGGCTTGCTGAGCCCTGTTAGCCCAGCTGGAAGTCGTGACCTGAGCAGGTATCCTGGGATTTATGAACGGAGTTGGGGCTGTGCTCGTTATAGTCAGCCTCACCTTGGGTTCTGTGGCTCCTGTCATACTTTGCTTATTGTTGGAGGGTGACAGCAAACTGCTGTCATGGTGCAGGTGTCAACACCTAAGACCAAAGAGCCAAAGTCCTCCTGACTTCTCAAAGAAAGCACAGGCAAAGCCCTGCCATCTAGAACCTGCCAGCACTCCATGTCACCATGTTCTCACTGGCAGGGTCTAACTCTGTGCTGGAGTTAGAGTGAGAACATGAGTGTGAACCTCTCCCTCCCTGTCCTTGAGCCGTGCTTGGTGACTGAGTACTCTGGGACAATAGGGATCTGCAAACCTGTCTTCTGGTTCTTGCTCTGCTGTAGCTCTCTTGATACCAAGCATGGAGGGTAGGATTGTAAAGAAATCAGCCTGCAAATCTTCCAGGTGTGGAAGTCAAGCTGTAGGAACAAGACAAGGCCCATAGCTGCCCACTGCCCTTACTTCCCAGTGTCATGCTGTCCTCACAGAGGGGAACAACATGCCCTTCTGATTCTGGGACAGCAGTTAAGACAGGAAGTACATGGTCTGGACTTGTGCAGTGAGCAAGAGCTGCCCAGAACTCAGGGTGGGGGCACTCAGACACTGGGTAGAGCCATGTGGGCCAGCAGTTTACCAGCAGCGTGGCTTCCCAGGACAGTTTGTGCTATGGCAGGGGAAGTTAATATGTAGAATATAGAAACAGGCCACCTGCTTCCCTCTCACTGTGGTGGCAGTGACTGTCAGTAATAGTGACTCCCTGGGACACTAATGAGAAGCTTTCTTTGAAGACCTTGACAATTACTTGATCTCTGCCATCATTATGTGGTGACTCGGGGAAGGGCATGGGGGACTCAGAATGCATGGCCCTTAGACTTAAAACTGAAGCCAGTGTGTTCCCAAAGCACTGTCCTAGCGTGAGACACCATGGCTGAGTACAGGGCACTGGGTGAGCATCCTCAGATCTCAGACGCTGGCAACAATGGCTAGGCCTGATCCTGAGGAAGGATCTACTGTGAGGTGTGTACTGTGCTGGCTCCTCAGATCGGCATAGGCCAGTGCCTCCTTACTCTCCTGCAGTACATACGGCATGTAAGAGTTGCCACCACAGGAGTCAGGGACACAGACACTGCAGAGACAATGGCCAAGAAGAACCCCTAGGACAGTGGTTCTCAACCCATGCGAACCGCTGGGGGCTGATAGATCAGATATTTATATTATAACTCATAACAGCAGCAAGATTAAAGTTAGGAAGTAGCAACAAAAGTAAATTTGTGGCTGGGGGTCACTTCAATATGAGGAACTGTATTAAAAGGTCATAGCATTGGAAGGTTGAAAACCACTGCCCTGGGCCTATTGCCCCATACAGAAGTGGCAAGGAACATTTAACAAATAAGCAAACGTTTTCCTGGCGTGCTGATGAGCCTGTCGACGTCTCAGCGCTGTTTGGTTGCAGCCTGCAGTGACAGAGGGGAAGCAGGGCATGCTTTATCTTATTTGAAAGGCGCTTTAACCCTCATGGCATGTTGCTGTAATGGTGCATCAGGACCTTCTGCTGCTGGCCTGCATACAGGAGAAGTCAAAGTTGTAAGGCTATGGCTGCCTCTCAAGGAGTAAAGCGTGTCAGAGGCGTGTAAGGAACAAAAACAGCTTCAGAGAGGAAACGTGTCAGTGGTGTAGCAGGGATTGCCTCACGGTGCCACAGAATGCCTAATGAGGGGCACAGTCAGAAAGCAGAGACTGCTGGAGCTCACCTCACTTTCCCCTTTGCCTTAGTCCAGGATCCCAGGCGTGAAATCCCTACATCTAAGGTGGGTCTTCCCACCTCAGCTAACCTAGTCCAGATAATCCGTTCTAGTCATGCCACAGCTTTGTTTCCATGGAGATCTTGAATTCCATCAGGTTGACAGGATTAGCCATCACTGGCAGCAGTGAGCACCTAATGGTTAGGACTGAGTGTACAGAGCTCATGGCCAGATTCCATACAGGTCTATAGGACCCATGGAAGCCCTCTTCCTGTGCAAGACTCCACAGCTCAGTATCTGCTGTGTGACCCACAAAACAATGTTAGTGACAGCCTGTCCTGTGCTTAGAGGAAAAAAATACATTGAATTTAGTTTTGAATAGGAATGTTTTTCTTCTCTGAGTTGGAAAATGTCAAACACTGATTCTGTCCAGAACTTGCCTCCTAAAGGAGAGAAGAATGCAAACATCTAAAGATGCTGTTATAGTAGGGAATTGCCATGATGCCAGAGGGTGACTTGGCAATGCTGTCAGACTGTGTCTATCCCCAAGACCAGTGGCCCTTCTGAGGAGGGCATTCCTACAGTCACTAAATGTATGTTGCTAGTCCAAAGGTGTGTCATGTAACACTGTTTATAATACTTAAGAATTGCAAACCAAAACAGAACATTAATTAAGAACATTCATTTAAAATGCCACATCCATAGACTGGGTGGCACCATACAGACATTAAAGAGTCTGTGTTCTCTCTGGACACCATGAACAGAAAGTCCCAGCATGTCGGAGCACAGCCCTGCTCCTCAACCCAAGGCTTAAGGCACTTGCTGTGCAGCCCCTGCCCTTGGATAATTATGCACATCCATGAATCTGGCTCCGAGCACATTATTAAGTCAGAAAATGGGAATTGTGAGGCTAAATGAACTCACCATAATACACACAGCTTCAGCTTGATTTTGCTACATTTGCTCAAGGTGCTGCAAGGCCACTCTTGTACCTCACGCATGAGTTCTGAGTCTGTGTAGAAGCAGGAAGCCCTAGGCTGATTCTGTTGTCCTGCTGTGTAAAGCTGGAAAGGCATCACTGCACCCCAGAAGTGAGTGAGTGTGGCATAGGATGGAGTCCTGACTGCTCTTGACTCTGCAGCGGGAGGGCTGAAAGGACAGGAAGGCACCTCTGTCAGACAGGGTTGAACGCATCAGGGAGAACTCCTTTATGTAACCATGGGTCTCCAGAGACTGAGTGGAGAGGACCCACCCTCAGGACCTCTCTATACAGCTGCTCTGCACTGCCTGTGTGTGTGTATGTGACATGGCCTGTAAGACATAGTAAGAAGACCAATATCAGAGATAGGAGCTTGGCAGAGAGGAGCAACACACACACTCTTTCTCAAGGACACACCTCACAAGCTCACCGTGGAAAGGGAGCAGGTGCTGCTATCTCCAGACACTGGAAGAACCGCCCAACTCAAGAGTGAGAGACACTCCTTCCCAGAGCCAGAAACGTCACTGATCCAGACTCATAAAGGAGAGGGAACAGTCACCACACAGTCCACCCTTAGAGCCTGAGACACAGGCCCTGCTTACAGCTCTGCAACAGAGATCTTCCTCCTTTTTTTTTTTTTTTTTTTGGTTTTTCAAGACAGGGTTTCTCTGTGTAGCCCTGACTGTCCTGAAACTCACGTTGTAGACCAGGCTTGGCCTCCAACTCAGAGATTCCCCTGCCTCTGCCTCCCCAGTGCTGGGATTAAAGGCATGTGCCACCACGCCCGGCAGCAGAGATCTTCCTGATCACCAACAGGTCAGCTGGCCCCAGCAGGAGGCTCAGCAGCTGACCTCTGACCAGAGGAGGAAAGACACAGAAGCCCTGAGGTACCAACAGGAGGGCATAAAGTGAGCCCAGCTCAGCTCCACACATCAGCCATAAGAGACCAAGCTGTTTGCCTTGCTCTCTGCCATTCTGCACATTAAATGTGGGATTCATTTAAAAACTATAAAAAGTCCAAAATTGTCAGGTAGGCACTGTCAAGAGACAGAGCCAGTCATAACAGTACTCAGGTCTGAGGCAGCCCAGATGTTGGAGCTAACAGAGATGGAGTGTGAATAACTGAGTAGACAAAAACCACACAACAAGACACATGGCTCATACTGTAGATCCCAGCAATTGGGAGGCAGACAGAGAGTATTGTCATGAGTTTGAGGCCAGCCTTGGCCATGTGATTAATTCCAAGATCTCCTGGCTACAGACTAAGACCTTATCATGAAAAATGAATTAAAATACTGAGACTAATGGAAAAAAAGTGGAGAGTGTGCATAAAGAGGAATTTCAACCAAATTGGAAAGTAAGGAAGGGCCCAGTGAGGTGGCTCAGTGTATAAGAGTGCTCACCACTAACCTGACAGCCTGACTTTGAGCCCCAAAACCTCATGATAGAAAGAGAACTGAGAGGCTGGAGAGATGGCTCAGCGGTTAAGAGCACCGACTGGTCTTCCAGAGGTCCTGAGCTCAATTCCCAGTAACCACATGGTGGCTCACACCATCTGTAATGGGATCTGATGCCCTCTTCTGGTGTGTCTGAAGACAGCGACAGTGTGCTCATATAATACACATACACACAATTTAAATAGAATGTTACTAGGCTGTGGTGAAACACACCTTTAATCTCAGCACAGGGAGGCAGAGACAGGTAGATCTCTGTGAGTTCAAGGCCAGCCCGATCTACTTAGTGAGACCCTGCTCAAAAGACAACAAGATCACATGTCAGTGGATCAGAAGACCTGCTGTTAAGGTGGTGGTGGTGTTCCTGAAAAAGATCTGTAGATTTCCAGCTCTTTCTCTTTGAAAACTGGCATGTTTGATGCTGGATCCCTATGGAAATGTAAAGAACAGAAGACAAGACATAAAAGAATAAAAAAGCAAGAAGGCTTACACTTCTGATTTCAAACTTCCATGTTGGTGCTAATTAAGGCTGTGTGATCTGGACATGAGGGGAGATGGGTAGCAAAGCATGCCTACCATCCCCACTGCGACCATAGACACAACTCAGAGACGGGCCCTTTACCCTGACTCCAGTCCTCTTGGCTGTTTAAAGAAAGACCCTTCATCTCCTCCAATCACTCACAAAACTTTGTAGTTTAAAATATTACATTATCAAACATGACTGCTAGTTTCCCTAGTTGTTACCATTTGATAGTGCTAGCATTGTATCGTCTCCAAAGGCTCATGCCCTGGGAGCCTTAGTTTCCAGCTAGTGGCACTAATTGGGAGTTGGTAAAACCTTGTGAGTTCTGGGAGGCACACTCTAGGAACCAGGTGGAGAGGCACCATCTCCAGCCTCTTCTTCCACCTCGATGTGAGAAGCACTGTTCTACCACATGCTTCCTGCCATGATGCCCTGCCTCGACACAGCTCAGGAGCAATGGATGAAGCCAGATGACCATGGGCCAAAACCTCTGACAATGTGGGCCAAAATAAACCATTCATGTGCAGTCTGGGCTGGCCTGGAACTCAGTATGTAGCTCCAGCTGCCCTCAAATTTGTAGCATTCACCAGCCTTAGCCTCCCAAGTGCCAGAAGACAGCCATGAGCAGTATTCCTGGGCTCACCTCTTCTGTCATGCTGTGCGTGTCAGGGTTTGGTCTCAGCAGCTGGAGTCTGACTGACACAATTGGCATTTCTGACAAAGCTTTAAAGAAGAAGGATTGAGTGTGGTACAGAAATAGAGGTGTGGACTCTTCAGTATGCTGTGTAAAGGCAGCACCACTTTGATACCAAAACCATGTGTCATCAGAGAACAGACTGCTATCCAGTGGACCCCAAGTCCTTCACACAGTATTAAGGAGGCAAAGCACGTGGACCACCCCATCCATAAGTCACTCAGCATTAAAGTCAGCCTCCTAAGTGAGAACAGGAGAATGAAGAAGACAGATGCCTGACAGCCCCACAGCCATTCATGACAAACTCAGCAAACTAGAGATAGAAACGAGCCTCATTTCCCTTGTGAAGGACACCCTCTGCTAAAGCAAGTTGAGTTGAGTAGGCTTGACGGACACAGGTGTGCTACAGAGCCACCTGCATCCCTGTAAAGAGCAGCTAGAAATTGAAGTGTTACATCAGTGGCATTTGCAAGAAATGCTTTGGTATAAAAAAAAAAAAAAATCCACGCCAGGCATGGTGGCGCACGCCTTTAATCCCAGCACTCGGGAGGCAGAGGCAGGTGGATTTCTGAGTTCGAGGCCAGCCTGGTCTAAAAAGTGAGTTCCAGGACAGACAGGGCTATACAGAGAAACCCTGTCTCGAAAAACCAAAAAAAAAAAAAAAAATCCTGGAAATTCTGCTACTGTAAAATAAATGGGAGAGGCCATGTTCACAGGTGGGAATGCTCAGTGGCAGCAGGGGCTGGGCCTCCCTAGGGGACACCTCCCTAGTGGACACTTAAACCAGTTCAGCCCCATCCAAGTCCCAGGAACACTGTTTGGCACAACAAACTGACCAGCATGAAATGGGGAGAAAAGCAATAGAGTTGCAACAACAGAGCTCCAGGGCTCACACCATCCTATTTCAGGATGTCCAAGTCAGTAATCAGGATCTGTGTGGAGCTGGAGCACGGACAGACACACAGATCAGGAGGGTGAAACAGAGGACCCAGAGATGGAGCTACACAGGCAGGTAGGTTCCATTGATTTTTTCAGCAAAGGTCTGAAACAGCCCAATCAGCAGAGACATTTCAAAGACATAGCCTTGATCCCCGCTCACACCTTATCAACAAGCAGCAGAGTGATTTGTAGCCCTACCTGTGAAACCCCAAACTATATCATTTTGAGTGAGATAGAGCCTTTAATAAGGTACAAACGCATAAGCCATGCAAGAGAACAGCTCACGTGACCATCCTCAGCTACACAGTATGTTTGAACCCAGGCTGGGATACACAAACCCTGTGTCTTAGTTTAGGTTTTTAGTGCTGCTATGAAACAGCACCAATGCAACTTGGAGTGGAAAGGGTTTATTCAACTTACACTTAGACATCCCAGTTCACCATCAAAGGAAGTCAGAACAGGAACTCGCACAGGGCAGGAACCTGGAGTCAGGAGCTGGTGTGCTGCTTCACTCGGCCTGCCTTCTTATAGACCACAAGACCACCATCCTGGGGATGCCACCACACACAGTGGGCGGGGCCTTCCCATCAATCACTAATTAAGAAAATGACCTACAAGCCGGGCGTGGTGGCACACACATTTAATCCCAGCACTCGGGAGGCAGAGGCAGGAGGATTTCTGAGTTCAAGGCCAGCCTGGTTTACAGAGTGAGTTCCAGGACAGCCAGGGCTACACAGAAAAACCCTGTCTCGAAAAACCAAAAAAAGAAAATAACCTACAGGCTTGCCTACAGCCCAATCTGGTTTGGTTTTGGTTTTTTGTTTTTGTTTTTGTTTTTTTTAGTTATTTTTCTCAATTGAGGTATCTCCTCTCAGATGACGCTAGCTTCTATCAAGTTGACATAAAACTAGCCAGCCGAGGCCAGCCTGGTCTACAGAGTGAGTTCCAGGACAGCCAGGGCTACACAGAGAAACCCTGTCTTGGAAAAAAAAAAAAAAAAAACAGAAAAAAAAAAATGTGTTTTGAGCCGGGCCTGGTGGCGCACGCCTTTGATCCCAGCACTCGGGAGGCAGAGGCAGGCGGATTTCTGAGTTCAAGGCCAGCCTGATCTACAAAGTGAGTTCCAAGACAGCCAGGGCTACACAGAGAAACCCTGTCTCGAAAAAACAAAAAACAAAACAAAACAAAACAAAAAAAAAAACAAAGCCTGGTCTACAGAGTGAGTTCCAGGACAGCCAGGGCTATACAGAGAAACCCTGTCTCGAAAAACCAAAAAAAAAAAAAAACCTAGCCAGCACACCCTTGTTCTATGAATAAAGGCTACCAAGCCAGATGACCTGAGTTCAGTCCTACGTGATGAGAAGAGAGAACCAACTCTTGCAAGGTGTCCTCTGACTTCCACATGTGCACCGTGGCACATATATATGAGTGTATATATATATATATATATATATATATGTGTGTGTGTGTGTGTGTGTATATACATATACACATATATATACATATACACATATATATGAGTGTGTATATATATATATATATACACTCATACACTAAAATAAATGTTTAAAAAAAATAATAAAAATGGGGGAGGTAAGGGGTGGAGGCTGGCATGAAGCTCATGGAGATCTGACTGCCTCTGCTCTCATGGTGCTGGGATCAAGGGAGTGCACCAGCACACTTGATTAACTTCATTTTCTTAATGAAAACTCCTCCTCCTCCAAGATTTATTTTATGTCTGTGAGCACACTGTAGCAGTTAAGAGCACTGACTGCTCTTCCAAAGATCCTGAGTTCAATTCCTAGCAACCACATGGTGGCTCACTACCATCTGTAATGGGATTTGATGCCCTCTTCTGGTGTGTCCAAAGACAGCTACAGTGTGCTCACATAAATAAAATAAATCTTGGAGGAGGAGGAGGAGTTGCTTTTCGTTAAGAAAATGAAGTTAATCAAGTGTGCTGGTGCACTCCCTTGATCCCAGCACCATGAGAGCAGAGGCAGTCAGATCTCCATGAGCTTCAGGCCAGCCAGAGTTACATGGTGAGACCCTGTCTAAAGAAATGAAAATATGCAGACCTGGTGGTACATGACTATAATCCCAGTACTCAGGAATCAGGTAGGAAGATTCCAGAGTTCAGGGCAGCCTGGACTACACAGTGAGACCTTGTCTCAAATAAACAGAGGACTTGCACACATGCTTCGTAAGAAAAATGTAGCTGGCAGGTGAGCACACAGATGCTCAGCAGCATCTGTCAGGTCCGTGAGAGGTCACCACCCCTGCTTCAAATGATGGATCTGAAACTTGTCAGTCGCCAGTGCTGGCGAAGGACAGGAGCCTCTGAACAGCCAAGCTGCGCTCAGTAAGGGTAGAGGAGATGTGACATATACTCGGAGAGCCTGCACATGGAAGTCTGTCTTCACAGAGTGAGAAGGGCCATCATCACACTGTGCTGAGTGGAAGGTTCTTTATGACCTGTAGATGAGCTCCTCAGAACAGGCACAAGCCCAGGCTCAGAAAGCAGGCCGGTGTTTGCCAGACTGCTCTATCCAAATTGCTAACAGTTATGACTAAACATCTGCCTAATCCCAAAACCATACCTAAAGAGGGTGAACTGGCTGTATGTCAGTCAAATCAGCATGACTGTAGACAGAGGCCACTTTCTCCATTAGTGCTCAAGTCATCCCTAATGATCGTGCAAAGGGCACAGATGTACACACTGTAGGCTTGAACTCTCTGATTGGTGCTGCAGAGACCATTGCCCACCTGGCTGCCACCTGGAGAAAGGATGGGGGTAATGACAGTCTGTGAGAAGAAGAGCAGATCACCTGTCCTTAGCCCAAATGGCCAGTGTTGGCCCCTCCCTTGAGGTCCTCCCCAATTTTGTCTTTTCCCAAGCCTTTTTTCAATCTTGATAGTCACATTCCTTGACATACCATGCCTTCCCAAGGCACCAAAAGTAAGACAGAGCCCCCAAGGTCTTTGTGACCAGAAAAGGTCTGGGCCTCAGTTTTCCGCTCCCTCTCAGCTGCCTGTGCCTCCACTAGAGGCTTCAGCTGTAATTGGTCTTTCTAAAAAGCAAGAGGTACAGGATTGTCCTGTAGTATCCTAATCGTCTGACGTGGTTAAACAGCCCACATCTCTCTAGGAGCTCAGAAGGAGCTCAGAAGCCAGGCCTGGATGCTTATTTACTAAAAGGCACTATTTCTCAGACCAGATAGAAATGGGTGGAAAGAGAAAATGGGGCTAGGGGGTCTGAGCTGTTGTACAGACTCATCTAGCCCCTCCATCCCGAGAGCTGGTCACCCCCAGTGATGCCATGCCTGTGCCTTCTCACAGTGAACTCCCTGCCTCCCTTAGTGGGTCTTCCTCTGTACTTTCTGCTGCCTGTTCATCTGTGAGCCTGGTTCCAGTGCTGTCTATCACAAGTATAGCAGCTCTGCAAGAGAATACTCACCTCTACATGCTGGGTAAAGACACAACCGCACCCTCACCCCTCACTCTGTGAGACAGAGTCCAGAGCCAGGGTTCTGTCACCAGTGACAGCTCAAGTGCCAGACTGTCTGACACTCTCCAGGTTTCTATATGCCTGTGCCTCCCCCACTATCTCCTCAGGCCTTGACTGTCTCTGTTTTGTTGTCTTTGGAGCCTGGGCTGGAGTCTCCCACATGTGCAGCAGTGGCTCAGTGCAGAGCTTCAGAGAGCAGCACCAGGGTCATCTGCCTGCTATAAACGCCTTTTAGACCTCTGCTTCTGATGTGCTCCATAGAAGCTGGGTCTCACGAAAGCCCCCCCCCCTCTCTCTCTCTCTCTTTCTCTCGCCATGCTCGGGTCTGTCAGAAGCTGCTTCTCCCTATTGCTCACCTCATTGGTCATTGTCATTCCTTTTCAATAAGCTCTGCGTTATCATGAAATAAAACTTGTGCTTCTGAGCCCACATTTGCTGCTGTGGGACATTTTCTAAACTGATAGCCACCCACAGGGAAGCAGGGCCATCTCCCCTGTGTCCAGACTGGACTTGCTCCTCTGGCCCCTAGTTTTGTGGTTTGGGTGTGGTTCTGTGCCATTTTTGACACAAAAAAGAAGGGTGACTAGCAATAAAACCCTGAGAAAGAAATACAGTCCCGTCTGAGGTCCTCGGACTGGTGCTGTGTCCCTTAGGAAGCCTCTGTAAAACACTGTCGCCAGCTGAGCCAGGAGGTCCTCTATCCATATCTCAGTCAGGACTCGGGGGGGAGGGGGGGAGCTCCTGTTTGTTCATTGATTGATTCGGTATTTAAGAACCAGTGAGTAAGATTTACCCACTTTGGGGAAGAGAAGGAAATACACCAATACACCTATGTTCACGAGCAAGCTCAGCCAAAGCCAGCACCACTGTCTCTGCATGGCCAGAAGCATCTCCCTTGTTTGGGAATCTCAGGACCCCTCCCTGACAGGCCCACCTTATCCTGTTAGCTGGCTTCAGCCAGGGAAAAGACTAGAGGACCCAAACCACCCACACTCAGAGAGTAATGGCGTCTGATTGTTGGCTTGTGTTTCTGAGACAGAGTTCTCTATGTAGCCCAGGCTGGCCTAGAACCTACCTCAGATCCCCCAGTGCTGGGTTCATGTGGACATGCCGCCATCACTGTGCCCAGCTTACATGTAAGTGATTGTCTCCTCGCTGCCAAGCCTGATCCCGTCCGTGTTTTCTGTCCTTCAAGATCCCCGAGGAGCATGACCTAGAGAGTCAGATCCGCAAGGAGCGTGAGTGGCGGTTCCTGAGGAACACTCGAGTCAGGAAGCAGGCTCAGCAGGTCATCCAGAAGGGTAAGTGCACCTCGTCTCCCAGGGCAGCAGCCTCTGCCACATCCATTCAGGACTGGAGTCCCCTGCAGCCCCCAAGCACTGTGTGTGCTGCTCCTGGAGGCCAGTGCACTGACTGGTAGAGGCAGCTGGAACGGGAAGAGGGAACTGCCTCAGGGGGAGGGCTCCTCCTCAAGGAGCTGTGACCTTCTGAGAAGCATCACTCCTGTTTTTTGGAATTTCCAGAAAAGTGCAAGCTCTTTCCAGACCCTGGTAACCCGCATCTCGTAGCCACCTGGGACGTCCTTTCCCTAGCTTTGTCCAGCCTGTCTCCACCCTGCCCTTGCAATGACCACTGGTTCCATTCTTCCAAACGGTGACAGCCACACCCTCACCAAGCCCTTCCCAGATCTGAAAGCATGCCACATTTGCATCCTTGCCTGTTTTTGCTTCTAGTCTCATGGGGACATGTTAGTGATCAGCCAAGGACAGTATGTGTGCTGCTGTGGGGGCTCAAGAGCAAGCTTCTGCCAGCAGCTTGCATTGTGTGTGTCCCCCAGGCCTGAAGGACATGCAGGGAACAGGGCCATGTCAAGCACAGCAGGAATGAGGGCCAGACTACCTCACCTTACACCCAGGGTCTTCATCTCCTCTCTCGAGGAGTACAGAGTGAGGCTCCCCCACAACCCATGCTGCAGTCCCACAGCTGTGACTGCATGCGAGTGACAGGCGGAGGCCACTTCACATCTCCAGCCAAGTAGTTTTTCTCACAGAGGTGGCTGTGGCTGAGGGTCAGTGTGGTAAGTCTTTGGCCTTCTCCCCAGTAGCACAAGTCAGAGTTCTGACCATCCTTCCCTGTCCTCTGAAACTTAGAAAATAACGACCAATTACTTGTTGGATTAAGGCTGAGGCCTCAGAAGACAGAGTGTTTATCCCACTGAGACAGAGGGCCATGCCAGCTTCAGCCCAGCCTGCCTCGTTGAGTGCCTGCATTTGCTGCACAACCCCGTCTGTGTCTCTCGGGTCCCTGACAGTCATTACTCTGCAGGAAACTGCTTGCTGTTGACTGTCGTCATGCCTCCTGTCCCCAGCACCCGTGTCGCTCCCCTAGGTAGCACAGACCCTCTCAGAGCACCCTGTTCACTGCACTCTCCCAGACAGTGTTTCCTTAGGCTCCCGGGACTGCAGGCCAGGGCAGCCAGGGTAGGTTAGTTTCCTGACACGAGTTCGGAAAATGGATCTAACCCACATAGTACCATGGCTAGGAGTCTTGGGCAGCTGCAGAGGCGACACTGACTCTTCTGTTCAAACTGAGGCACACAGTGCTCAGAGTACAGAGTCAGGGGCCAGAAGATGGCTCAGTAAGTAAAGGCATCTGGGGCCACGGCAGAGGTGCTATCATTCCTCCCTGGTACTTTGCCTTTTAAGCTGTGTGTTCTGAGTGGACTTCACTGCCCACCACACCATGTCTACAGCTGCCTGGACTCTTCATCCTTAGCTGCATCCTTTCTGGCTCTTACCACACTCTTGCAAAGCCAAGAGAATGTATATTCAGCTAATGTGTGAGCCTAGTGAAAAAACCTTGTCCCTTGCCGTGACCTTCACCCCTGTGATTTTTGTCTAGCTGCTTCCCAGACTGAAAAACCTGGAATTCCACCTGGGTCTTGAGTGGTAGTAGCCACACCCTCCTTCATCCTAAAGTTCTTAGCACTCTCTTTAGACTCAATAAAATTCCTCTACTCTGAATAGTGCTACTTACAGTATACTCAGTATTGATCAAAGGCATGTCAGTGTCTAGTTCTGCCAGGAGCTGTAAGACAAAGCCAAACAAAGGCATAGACCCTAGAGCTGCGGATGCAGCTAAAGCTACCCCTTCCCATCAGTGTGTGCTTTCAGCCTTCTCTTGGATCCCAGCTGTCCCCTCCTTCAGCTCTCCTAAAGACAGTATCGGTGTTGCTGCAAATGAAAGCCTGGTCCCAATTTTCTCTTACAGGCATCACCAGACTGGACGATCAGATCTTTCTGAACAGGAACCCCGGCGTTCCTTCTGTGGTCAAATTCCATCCCTTTACACCATGTATAGCTGTCGCCGACAAGGACAGCATCTGGTAGGCATGGCTCTGGCTCACCTGCTGTCTTCTCTCCCCAGTGCACTTGAGGTCCACCTCATTCTGGACTCACCCGGTCTTCCTTAGGAAAGAGTAGGCTGGGTTGGGCGTGGGTGGCGCACGCCTTTAATCCCAGCACTCAGGAGGCAGAGGCAGGCAGATTTCTGAGTTCGAGGCCAGCCTGGTCTACAGAGTGAGTTTCAGGGGCAGCCAGGGCTACACAGAGAAACCCTGTCTCGAAAAAAAAAGAAAGAAAAGAAAACAAAAGAGAACAGACTGGGAACCCAGTTTGCTCCTTGCCTGTTCTGCAGAAGCAAGTGGATGACAGAGAATCCCTAAGAGAGAATGGAGGTTTTGTTTGGTTTGGTTTGATTTGGTTTTGTGTTTTTGCTCTTTTACTTTATGTGCCTTGGTGTTTTGCTTGCATGTGTCTGTGTGAAGATGTCAGAACTCCTAGAGTCAGAGTTACAGACTCCGACTATAATTGCCAAGTAACTTGAACCACCAAGTGGTTGCAGGGAATAGAATCCAGGTCCTCTGAAAGAGCATCCATTGCTCTTAAGCACTGTGCCATCTGGAGAGAATAGAGTATAATTTGTACTGGGTGCTGACCTGGTCCACTGAAGAATCTGCCCATTTCGTGTATTCAGGATTTACACACTGCCTTGTTAAGTCGTAAACTGTGTGTAACAGGAAACTGGCCATCTTAACCATGTGCTGTCAGTGCATATGGATCCTATGAAGGTCAACCCACACCCACCTCTAGGGTGTTCTCCTCTCCCTACCAAAGCTGCCCAGTGGACACTAACCCGTTCCCTCGGGTGCCTTCAGCCCCATCCTTTTTGTGTCTGAACACGATGCCTCTAGGGACCTCCTGAGTGGAACCTTGTGATATTTGTCCATTGGTAACTGGCTTCTTTCACTTTTCCTTCATGGTTTGCTCATACTGTAGCATCTTCAGCATTTCCTCCTTTTCAGGGCCTGGTAATGTTCTCTTGTAAGGCTCTCCCACACTGTTGAGCTGTCAGGGTACTTGGGTATAGGACTTGCTGTCATCTCAGGTACCAGAGATGGACTGCTGCATCATAGTCTTCCTCAGTGACCATACTGTGTCCCCCCCACCTGCACTACACAAGGCTCCCCACTCACACTGGCCAGTTTCTGCTCTGCTCTGATGGCAGCCACATACGGCATGCGGCTGTGCCCTTGTTGGGGTCTGGGTCATGTTTCCCTAGTGACTGTCTTTCTGTCTTCACTCTTATTCCTTCAAGTTTTTGGGACTGGGAGAAAGGAGAGAAGCTGGACTATTTCCACAATGGCAACCCTCGGTACACCAGGGTCACTGCCATGGAGTACCTGAATGGTCAGGACTGTTCCTTGCTGCTGACAGCCACAGGTGAGTAGCACTGCTGTAGCCCAGGCCTGGACGTGTGTGAGGGGAAAGGCAGGAACACATTGGTCAGCGCTCTGGGACCATTTTCTCATCAAGCATCCCTAGCCCTTCCATGACTAGAAATACTGTCAGCCTCTGCTCCCCTAACCTTCATGAGGACCCATGGGAGTTCCAGACCCACATGAAAGCAAGGGAGGACGTTATAGGTCATAATGTCCTCCAGGGCCCATGCTGTCCCAACCTCTGGTGTCATCAGCTCCCCTCCTCCATGGCTCCCACACCAGGTCCAGCCATCTTTTGCAGGCCAGCTTCCTTCTTCTGAAGGTGGGTGAGAAGCATTTCTGAGGTAGGAATGGCTCTCATTCAGAGTTCTTGTTTTGATTTTTCACCTGAAATGTCTTAATATCATGCTTGTTTTGAACAAGATGTTTTTCCTAGGTTGCAGTTGGTTTATTTTTTGTTGTTGTTTTGTGTTGTATGCCTTTGTTTAAGACAAGGTCTCTTGTAGCCCAGCCCAGCTTCAAGCTTACTGTATAGCTAAAGATGACCTTGAACTCCTGATCATCATTGTCTCTGTCTTCCAAAATCTAGAATTACAGTTGTTACTTTACCCCCATGCTATACAGTGCTATGAACTGAACCCAGGTCTTCACGCTTGCACAGTGAGCTCTCTTCTAACTGAGCTGCATCGCCGGCTACTGTTGTCTAGCACTCTAAGACACGATTCCTGGGTCGGGATGGTTTGGTGATAGTCTGCTTGCCTGGCATCACAGAGCCCCATGCTGTGTCCCTAGCACCACAAAAACTGCAAAAATAAGATCACACCAGCACTGATGACCTCCCATTGATGACAGGTAGAAAGATGACCATGATGCTGATGGAGGTGTCCTGAGCCCACCGTCCTCATCCTGGGCCTGGACTTGGCATCTAAGCCACTGAGACCATTGGTGTCTTGAGCATGATTTATGAATACATGGTTTATTGTTCACACTTAAAAGGGGAAACAACTTGCAGCGAATTAATCCAACAACCTGACAGTCCATCCCTAAGTGATATAGTAGCTAGAGGTGGCCCAAGTGGCTCTCAAGTCCAACAGCCCAGTACACAGCGAGCTGCCACGCCCACATCTACTGGTGAGGGAAGGACAGTGAGTGATGCTGGCTCTCCTGCAGATGCTCTGAGAGTGATGCTCTTTGGGAGTGATGGAGGCTGGCTTAACAACCTTAGTTGTGCTTATCCAGGTCAGCCAGTGTAGCAGACACTCAGCAGTCACCAGGGTCACAGAACCAGGCCAGACACAGAAGACCCTGGTGGGATATGTGGTCACTGGAAGGGTCACTTGTTGCTAGAGTACACGGCTCACACGTGTTAGGTGCATTGGAGACCAGCATCTGCCGAGCTGCCTGGAGTCTGGGTCTTTATGGCTTTTCAGAGGCTCCACTTGTCCTTGCAGACTACCTAGTGTCTGCTTCTGATTGTTGGGAGCTGCCTGCTCCCCAGGGAGTTGATGGTTACACCCTCGTGCTCAGTTCAATGTCTGCATATTCTGGTGACACTTGATGGGGCTGCCTCCATCTTGCTTCCTTGTTTGTTTTAGTGTTTGTCACATTTCCTTTTTTTTTTTTTTTTAAGATTTATTTAGCTCATGTGAGTACATTGTAGTTGTTTTCAGACACACCATAAGAGGGCATCTGATCCCACTATAAATGGTTGTGAGCCACCATATGGTTGCTGGGAATTGAACTCAGGACCTCTGGAAGAGCAGTCAGTGCTCTTAACCTCTGAGGCATCTCTCCAGCCCCTCCCATTTCCTTTTTAAGTGAAGACATATTGCCATAAAAGACACTATCTAGCAATGCCACCTCAGAACCCACAGCATCAGTGCTATCCAAGAATGACCTATGCACAGTGGGGTTAGGGACCCTCAAGGCACAGCTAAGACTAGAAGAGAGTTCAGGGTCAAATTAAAAGTCCCAAGTGGAGAGGAGAGGAAGAAAGAGAAGGAAGGGAAAGCCATCAGAGTGGCGAAGGTCATCCTCTCAAGGGAAAAGCGAGGGAAGGGCCCCTGAAAGCAAGACAGATGAGGTCTCTCTCATGTGTTTTGGTCAGGAGATCCCAGCATCTGTCCTCTCCAGCCTTAGGTCTAGCTGGGTACACAGAGGACCAGCGGCAGTGTGGGTAAGGATGAAGGCTGCAAAGCTTTCTCCTCTGGAAAACACTGAGAGCCTGGTCCCTCGGGAAGGATGGGGAAGGGTTTCCAGCTCTCACCCTGCTTCCCTGCCATCAAGTCCAGTGTGGGGTCTACCGTGGCCCCATCTCCCTTTACAGCTATCTTTTACTGGTTGCTCATGTCAGAATAGCAGGACTAGGCATTGAGAACACTGCAGCTGTGCTGTGGAGATAGGGTGGGGCGCAACCATGGGTTGTATTGCTTTCTCCTTTCCTAGATGATGGTGCCATCAGGGTCTGGAAGAATTTTGCTGATTTGGAAAAGAATCCAGAGATGGTGACTGCGTGGCAAGGGCTCTCAGACATGCTTCCGACAACACGAGGTGGGTTGGGCTCTCTACACGCTGCTGACAGCATGAACTGGGTCTTGGCTCCTCAGAAGAAGGCTCCCAGAACTGTGTGAAGAGTCTGATGCCTCCAGGACACCTATTCAATTCTGAGGTCCCAAAATCGATTACCCAGTGATCTCCTTAGGAACCATAAGAATAGGTAACCCTCCGCCGGGCGGTGGTGGCGCACGCCTTTAATCCCAGCACTTGGGAGGCAGAGGCAGGCGGATTTCTGAGTTCGAGGCCAGCCTGGTCTACAAAGTGAGTTCCAGGACAGCCAGGGCTACACAGAGAAACCCTGTCTCGAAAAACCAAAAAAAAAAAAAAAAAAAAAAAAAAGAATAGGTAACCCTCAAGGATCCCAGTGCTCTGCCATGCTGTGCTCTCGGTTTGGCCAAGTCACGAGCAGCACTGTAGGTGGTTAGATGTGGCTTGGAAAAGCGCTTCTGCTGGCTAGTGCCAGCAGGCTGACTCTGCTGGCTAGTGCGAGCAGGATGGCATGGCGTCCTCCCTCTTTGCCAGCTGTGTTCTTTCCCAGGACCACTGAGTAGTGATCTGCTGTGGGTAGTGGAGTCTTGCCACACTCAACACCTGTCTGGGCCGGAGGGACCCATGACCACCAGAGCTATGAGGAGAGAAACCTAAGTGGCTTGTGGCTTCCTTGTGGAAGTCAGGGCGACTGAAGTGAGGAGTGAGTGGAGCCCCAAGGGTCCACACATAGTGTCAGCTTTTCCAGGAATGCTCGGGAACTGCCCCCGTGCCTGGCCCTCAGTCACACTGGGTACATGCCTCCTGCATAACTGAGGACCAGGGATGAGGAAAGCCCGTGTGTGCACACAGACCAGCTCCTGCCCCATGGCTTCCGAATGTACCCCCATAGGTAACACAGAGGACAACGGAGCATTAGTGTCTTGTTGCCAGCCACTGCAAGTGTGCCTTGTGTACAGAGCTTGCTTTACAGACTCTTGGCTCTGATGGAGGTACACGCCCATGTGAACAGAATGGCCTTTTGAGAATTCCTGAGAGCTGAGCCAAGTTGCCCACTGGCCATCTTCCTGCCCCAGTAGCTGGGATGATAGCACATGCTGTTGCACCTAGCCAAGAGCTTGGTTCTGTTGTGCTTACCTGCTCATCTCCGTCTGGGTACTCAGGACACTCTCTCTTCAGCATCTTACACTGTGTTAGAGCATCCAGGCGGGCCGTGACCTATACAGAACCCCCGCTTTGTCGAAGAGAACTAGGACCTTGGTGGTCTGACGTGGCCAGAGGCCACTGAAAGGTGACCTGCTCTTTATGTCTCAGAGTTACAGAGGATGTTTTTGGTGGACAGAGATTCCAAGACCCTGTTGTCCTGTGATTCACTGTCATGGGTGGGTGGAGTGTATAAGGTTCTGGGAGAGCACAGAGCTCATTGGAGCATTGTTGAAGTAACCCAGCCGTACATGAGTGAGGGGATGCCCAGTACAGCCCTATCTCACCTGAGCCATTGTTTGACATAGTGACGCCACTGTTTCCCCAGGAGCTGGGATGGTGGTAGACTGGGAACAAGAAACTGGCCTTCTCATGAGCTCAGGGGACGTGCGCATTGTCAGAATCTGGGATACTGACCGGGAGACAAAGGTGCAGGTAACCACTCCAGGCCCCTACAGAGACCCCACGCTTCATCACGCCTCCAACTGCATGCTCCCACTCACCTAATAGACCCCATCCTCATGAGTCAGCGGCTGCCGTCCATTATCTGTGTGGGGAGGCACAGGGGGGGCATCTTGCTGCCAGGTGAAAAGCTAATTATTCCTGGGTACACACTGATTGTGGCACTTTGACCCTACATTACAGCAATAATTAAGGTTATGCTAACCCAAGTTTTTTCCAAATATTGTTTTCTCTATGTAGATTAGGGAATATCAGAAACCCGTAGGATGAAGTATCTTACATGAGAACCGTTAACTGTTTGACATCTGCGTCTCTCTTCTTACCCTGTGATGCTGCACATAGAAGACAGGGCCCTGTGTATGCTAAGCACCTCCCCACGCTGCCCCTGAGCTGGAATTCAGCCCCTTACTTAAACCATGTTTTATTTTCAAGATTGTTTGTTGTTTTTGAGACATAATCTTAACCTTGTAGACCAGTCCAGCTTCAAATTTTCCATTTTAATAGATTGTATTGGTTTTGCTTCAGATACTTGGGCTTCCTTGTCAGAGTCCAATTGCACCTACCTCCTTCAGGTCCAAGGCAGAAATCACAGATACTGTAAGAACAACACACAGATAGCTGAGGGATATCTGTCTTCCTGGTGCCCAAAGACACACAGAACATATACTAGGCACTCCCCAACCTGCCCTGCCTGACAAATCATGGCTATGTCACAGAACAGAGGGGTAGAAGGGTTGGGGCAGGAGTGACAAGAGCTGTCAAGGCCCCCGCTGGAAGCTTCCATGTATCCTCAAGCCCCATGCTACCACCACAGTTAAGCCCTGGCTGTCAGGGTCCCTGTCCCTGTGGGGAGAGAGAGCCGGATTGTTCCTACTCCTGAGGGTGCTGCCAGGGACCCTGTGGGGCTCCTGCAGGTACAGGGCCTCCTTGGGTGTCATCATGTCAGCTGCAAAGGCAGGAGTGGGGCTCCGTCACAACCCCCCCCCCCCCGACTCACAGCCCTCCCCAGCCCACGGGTTCCTCTCAGGCTCACCCCATCTGATTAGAAAGCATTTTTCCCTCTGAGGCCCATTTTCAGCTCCCATTCCTTCTTGTTTCCATTCATCACCCCTTGCCCTTCTGCAGTATTTATGGCCACCGTGGGGAGCAGAGAAGCCTTCCCTCAGCTCTTCCCTGGCTAATTAGGGGTTTGAGGAGAGAGCTAACGAGGCTCCCTCCCTGCCAAAATGTGCTTCGCCTTTCTTTTCAGGAAAGGGAGAGATTGCTGGGAAGTTTAATTGGCACTGAGCACCAGGCATCCCCACAGTTGCCTTCCAGGCTGTGCCCAGGCCCAGGCTCAGGCTCTGCTCCACCTGCCTGGTAGGCCCAGGCTCAGGGCAGAAACTCACGCAGATTGCAGATCAGGGCATGATTGGCACCCTGCGAGCCCTGCACTACCCTTGGCCCAGTTCCTCTGGCCTGTGAGAGCCTTGCAGGTGGAGACCAGTTTCTCAGCCTGAGAGAGAAGAGGATATCTCCACAGAACACACTGCAGCCAGCTCGAGGCTCCTCACTGCTCTCTCTTTGGGCTTAGGACATCCCCACGGGGGCTGACAGCTGTGTGACAAGTCTGTCTTGTGATTCGCACCGTTCGCTCATTGTGGCTGGCCTGGGTGATGGCTCGATCCGTGTCTACGACAGGAGGATGGCACTCAGTGAATGGTAACTGTCACATCTCCCCTCTCCTTAGCACTATTCAAGCACCTTCCAGATGGCAGAGGCCACCCCACTGCCAGTAATAAGTCCAGATTGCTCCGTGAGCATGAAGTGTCTTCAGCAGTGCACAGTGGACCTCTGATACCAGACAAGAAGATGGCATCCTGGGCTAGAGAGAAGGCTCAGTGGGGTCAACCTTCACCTTTCACTGTCTGGCTGCTTCAAGTTGACCCCACAGACAGAAACAGTGACCTTCTCACTAAACTGCCAACTAAGGCAGGACCAGGTCTTCCTCATCTCAAAATGGCACCCAGGCTTCAAGACCCTAACTGGGTAAACAGAGGAGAGAGAAATGAGGGGGTGGCCTAGGACAGCCTCGCTAGTGCCTCCTCCTTCTGGGTGTCCTCTTGAGGCTCCACCCAAGGGCAGGGCTGCCAGCTCCAGTTCAGCCCACTCCTCCTAGCCCTACCTACAGTTCCCTCCTGCAGAGCAGTGGGGGTGAGGAACTGGGCTGGGCCAGTCCTGACTACACCTTCCTCCTTAGCCGGGTCATGACTTACCGAGAGCACACAGCATGGGTGGTAAAAGCCTACCTGCAGAAGCACCCTGAGGGCCACATCGTGAGTGTGAGGTAAGGAGCAAAATATGCATGAGACATTTGCTGTGAAAACATTATTCTTCCTCCATTTAAATATGTCCTTGGTGTTTAAATAGCTAGGGACTGTTGGCATTTCAGGGCAGTAACTGACTGCCCTGTGACTGGCCTGAAAGGTCAGAGGGCAGAGCAAGTGTTGGGGGGTGGAGGTGGCAGGTGGGCTGGGCTGAAGGAGGAGATGCACAGATAGGCATGTCCCTCACAGGAGCAGCAAAGCAGAATGCACCAGGTGGGTGGCACATCCCTAGCAGGCCACCTCGGTGCCAGCCAGCCTGTGCTGCTCAGTAAATACTGTGCTGAAAGCAGCGTATCTTTATCTGCTGTTAAAGAGACAGCAAAGCATAATTCACTGTCACAAAGCCACCACTTCTTCAGAGAGATGTCCTTCCCCCCTTGTCTGTGGCATAAAGCAAAGCATAATTCTTGGAGTGGACATTGAAGCAGAAGGCTATAAGCATAGGCGAGGCGACCTGGCCCCCGTGGGACCCCCCAGCCATCTTCTGCCTCTGAGAACTCTGTTCCTGGCCTTTCTTGTAATCTTTTCTCTGACCCTGCTGTGTCCCCCTTTGTGTGAGCATGTTATCCCCTTTAGTCAATCCTAGCCTTTCCTGGCTTCAGAGGGCCAGCTTGATGGGAACCCTGGCTGCCAAGACCAGTGGGGTGGTACGATGTGGGGATCTGGGCTCCACCTGACTTGGAGGGGTCCTGGGAGTCTACATGGCTTTGGGCTTACCAGCATGTGCAAGTGGGCATTGAAACTTCTCATGGCCAGTTATGCCATCCTTCAGAGCCAGGTCCCTCCCTCTCAGGGCTCCAGATAGTATCCCTAAGGTTGCCACCAGCAAGCATCACCCTGGTCCTTTCTCACAGTGTCAATGGAGATGTGCGCTTCTTCGACCCTCGGATGCCCGAGTCTGTGAATGTAATGCAGATTGTGAAGGGGCTGACAGCCCTGGACATCCACCCCCAGGCAAACCTGATCGCCTGGTAGGTACCCTGCCTGCCTCCCTCCATGCAGCCCCCTGTTTCTAAGCAGAAGGCCCTTTCAGAGTGCACAGCCTTTGTCTCTGTCCTCCACAGGACCTTTGAAAGAACAGTTTAGAGGGTGTAACTGTACTACCATGAAATAAAAGCAAAAGATGTCTCCCCTGCCTTATCCAGCTTTGAGAACAAAGACCTGCCCCCTGGCATCTCTGGGGACAGGCCTGGTTCTTCGTGACAGTAACAGATGCGCAGCCACTTCCTGCCTCAGGGTGACACCGAGATGGACCTCCTAGCCTGTGGCCCCACTTGCTATAACTCTCAGCCTGCCCCTTGGACTGTCTTTCTCTTGCACCACCGGGAGACAGAAACTAATATCCTGACCGTCTTTCCCTCCCTGCCACAGTGGCTCCATGAACCAGTTCACAGCCATCTACAACGGAAATGGAGAACTGATCAACAACATCAAATACTATGATGGCTTCATGGGCCAGCGAGTTGGGGCCATCAGCTGCCTGGCTTTCCACCCACACTGGGTCTGTACCTTCACTCCTGGGTTTCTGGGAAGGGCAGAAGGGTTGGTGGGGTGCAGCAAAGAGAAAAGTAACCCGGCAAGCCTGGCCTCCTCCTCCTCCCTTACTCTAAGAATATAAAGAACTGGGCTGGAGAGATGGCTCAGTGGTTAAGAACACTGACTGCTCTTCCAGAGGTCCTGAGTTCAATTCCCAGCAACCACATGGTGGCTCACAACCATCCGTAATGAGATCTGACTCCCTCTTCTGCAGTGTCTGAAGACAGCTACAGTGTACTTACATATAATAAATAAATAATTCTTGAAAAGAAAAGAATATAAAGAACTAAGATCTGCTAGGCCTGGGGTGTCCAGGAAAGCACTGCCCTGCCCCCCTAGAAACCAAGACCAGTTCTTTTTTTTCGAGACAGGGTTTCTCTGTATAGCCCTGGCTGTCCTGGAACTCACTTTGTAGACCAGGCTGGCCTTGAACTCAGAGATCCGCCTGCCTCTGCCTCCCAAGTGCTGGGATTAAAGGCGTGCGCCACCACCGCCCGGCTTTTTTTTTTTTTTTTTAAAGAGTTAGTAGAATCCGAAAGCTTTTTTTTTTTTTTTAAAGATTTATTTATTTATTATATGTAAGTACACTGTAGCTGTCTTCAGACACTCCAGAAGAGGGCGCCAGATCTCGTTACAGATGGGGTTGTGAGCCACCATGTGGTTGCTGGGATTTGAACTCTGGACCTTCGGAAGAGCAGTCGGGTGCTCTTACCCACTGAGCCATCTCACCAGCCCCCAAGACCAGTTCTTAATGCTCAGGTAAAATAGATAACACAACAGCTAGTGTTCTCTGGTTTGGGGAGCAATAGAAATGTGTCATGAGCACGTGTGTCTATAACTGTAGTCACTCTTAAGGATTGTTGTGTTGGTTAGGGTTTTGCAGAGTGGGTTCCACAGGCGCATGTGTGTACCACTGTTGAAGTGCACAGCGTCAGATTCCCAGAACCATCCCAGGGGGGCAATCCTAAAAGGAAGCTGCAGGGAATTGTGGGTAGTATGCAAATCACCTGTAATGGAATTTGGATGATACATCATTCCTGCTAGACTCTGGCAGTTAACGACCCTCGTTGCTGGGCCTGTATGCAGTCAGAGATGTTACTGGGTTTGTCCTCACCCCCACTAGAGCTCAGCACAGAGTACAAGCAGCCTGCACCCTTCCTCTACCCCAGCGGTGCCACCTGCCGCACCACAGGCCCTGCTCACGTGCTCTCTGTCTCTCCACACAGCCTCATCTGGCCGTAGGAAGCAATGACTACTACATTTCCGTGTATTCGGTGGAGAAGCGTGTCAGATAGCGGCACCTAGGACCCCTGCCAGGCCGCAGCCACCTCTGCTGTACATAGTGAGCCAGCCTGCACTGCTCGGATGCAGTGCCCACCTACCCACCCACCTGCAAACCCCGGCTCCTGACTTGGCCGTGGCCAGCTGAGGAGGGGCTTGCACATCCTTCCTTCTGTCTTCACTGTAACAGCATAAAGGTCCAGAGCAGGGGAGGGGTTGACCTGGCTTCCCATCAAGAACCAGCACCCAGGCACCAAGGACCTCCTCAGTGCAGCATGGTCCTTTCCTGCCCTGTTTTCATCTGAGGTTTTACAAAGGGACACATTTGATTTTTCCATGTGATCAAAGCATTAGTTACAGAACAGACAGCGCCCTGTAGAATAGCCGTGTTGGGGATCCTAAGGGCCGTGGCCCAGCCCCACTGTCCTCTCAGAGTAGGCTGCCAGTCCTGGGAAATGGATAAAAGCAATTGGGGGAAGAGAGAGGGTAAAAGAGAGGGAAGGCCTCTCCTGCTACAAGGTATGGAAGTCTGAGCCTGGCCCTCCTGGAGCACCGAGACAGTCCAGCACATTGGGTATGTCATAGTGCTATGAGGAAAGCTAGACCTCCGAGGTCCAGCCTGGCGGGCGCCCTCAAGTGAGCTAGCTGCAGGAGAGGGTCTGGTTCTGGGCAGATGAGGCAGATTTGTAGTTAGCGGCTGCCTCCATCATCAGGCATATTCTGAAGTGCTTCTCTCCCATAGGGCAGTAACAGTGGCCACAGGCCTGTCTCCTGCTTGTGCCACACACAGGCACACACGCATGCAGGCACGCAGCCTCCCCATCCATAATTACATGGATGCCCTGGTCTTCCTGCCCATGCACACTTAGGTGTGCATTCATGCAGGCCCACAGTTTCCCCTCCTGCACATATACGGACACTGTGGCCGGCCACATGTACGCACATGCTGGCCTCACCATGCATAGGGTTCAGAGACTTCACTGAACTCAGAGGCTGGAGGGCAGCACCAGCTCTGTTGATGGTGTGACTGAGGTTGCATGATGCAGTATGTGCTGAGCACGAGTTCCACAGTGTCCTGGTGTGCCTGACACGTGTCTGTGTGCACAGGCAAGAGAGGACCATGGACACTGTAGCCCTAGATGTCCGCACTGTCCCGGTGTGCCCGGCATGTGTCTGTGTGCACAGGCAAGTGAGGACCTTAGGCACTGCAGCCCTGGATGGACCCAGCATTGCAGAGCAGTTGCACACAAACAGGATACAAACATCATTATGTTTTGAAAAGCATTTTCCGTTTTCCCTGGGAATCAGGATCTTTCAGAGGACAAGTGCCAACAGGAGCCCAGGGACACGGGTTGGGGCATCTGTGGCAGAGGCTGGGTCCCAGTGCTGTGCTCAGTGGACCTGTTTTAGCCAAGAGCATCTTCCCTGTGAGAGGATCCTACAGGCTGAGCTGTCCTGGGCAAGCAGGACAGGAAACCCTGGCGCCGCCCCTGGAAATGCATTCTCCCAACTGGGAGGGGCTCAAGGAAGCCAGCCCCTTGGTTGGGCCGTACAGCAGTTGAGCCACCTGACTTGCCCCTGCTCAGTTCTGCAGAGAGCTTCAGGGGCTGAGTGTGCGTCAGCTCAGTCCTTGTCCAAACTGGTGACTCAGTTTTGGCCGCACGGGGCCGCCTGATGGGCTGGGCTGCTTCCCTGCCCTGGTGGAACCAGTGTTTGCATCTTGCCCACAGGCTGGGCCTTGTAAGTCTGATGCGGAAATTCAATCATGAAGCTAAGCAAAGCTCGAGAGAGCGCTGACCTAGAGCGCATTTCTCTATTTATTTTACCAAAATGAGAGTTGAAAGGACTGACAGGACACGGAACTGCAGTGGCGTCCAGAGCAGTGACAGCAACAGAGTGTTAATAAAGAATAAAGCCGTGAGATGTCGCTGCCCTTGCCAGATGAGAATGGTGGGGTGGGGTGGCCCAAAGGGCTGTGCCCTTGTGGCTTCTGCAGTCCCCGGGTCCCTGGGGTGGGACAGTCTTAGCCAGAGACAAGGCCACTCTATCTACCCCTCCAGGCCTGGGTGGAAGAGAAGACATGCTGGTTGCCATGGAGATCTTGAGGCATCGTGACTGGGATTCCTGTGCTGACTCTGGGCTTGTCATTAGTAAGGTTTCCCCACATCTACACAGACCAGCTTCGCACGGCTGTCCCTGTTTCCCTGTTAGTATTGTTGCTTCCCAGCAAAACCAAGTGCTCCTGCAAGGGATGGGCGGAGGTGTGCAGCCAGTCCTGGAGGGACAGGTCCCAGCTTTGTGGTCCTGTAAGGGGCAGACAGCAAACTATCTATGGGTGTGTGTCAGGGCTCCCTCAGCCAGTCTCATACTGGTCACTGTACCAGGCTAGGCCTCCACTACCCACTGCGAATGTCTCCGTCCCCATCCCGGGTCTCCTCAGCAGACCTCACTTGGTCAGAGAAATTGGGCCTCTTGGGTCGTCCTGATCTGGTCACTAGTCTGATTAGAACACACATGTTCCCATTAAGTGGAAGGATACCTCAGGTGTCAGGGGCAAGAGTGTGCGCAAGGAGGTGACTTCAAGAGGCCAAGAGCACATAAGGAAAGGAGGAGGGTCTGAAGGGCTGAGCTGTCTCTCTAACCCATACACTGGAACTCTGACCTCTCCCTTGCCCCCAGTACCTCAGCATAACTGTAGTGGAAACAGATCTTTACGCAGGTCAAAGTAAGGTTATAGATGACAGTAATCCAGTCCAACTGGCCCTTTGGAAGACAATAGGACAAAGACCACAGGCATGGCAGTACACAGGCACAGGGAGACTTCAGGAAGAAGCAGTCTAGACACAGCAGGTTCTGACACTCCCAAGACTGCTTACCCAGTCTGTGTTAGTCAGTGGTCACTGGCCTCTGTGGTCTGGTGTACTAATGTTTCTAGCACTGCCCTTGAAGCCCTCTCAGCCCTGCTGCTGTCCTGTCTCATAGAGGTGGGATACTAACTACAGGTGCTGTGAGCTTCAGACATCTCAGCAGAACTTACAGAACAGACCCATAGACAGCATCCTGTGGGCCACAGCTCCAGCTGGAGCAAGATGACTTCCATAAGTCACCCGTGTCCTGGCATGACACCACGGGCCCTACACATAGTACCCACCCTCTCCCATGAGCCTGAAATCTCTCCCAACCAGTTGTCCATGTTACCCCAACCATGAAGATAGGCTATTCAAGGGTGACAGGAAAGAGTCTGCTCTCTACCCAAGCCCACTCCTCCCACCCATCACATGGCAGGGCTGTACAGCACATTGAGAATAGACCAAGGCTTCATGAACCTATCCTCCAGGGGTCTCTGAAGCCACCATGGCAGCCCTTTGGTACTGCCATTCCATATGCACCTGCTAGGACCAAGAGATGAGCATCACCTGGGAGTCAACAAGTACCCCTCAGATGTAGCTAGGGAGACTATCCACACCCCATAAGCAGACAGAACTGGCGAGTCTCCAGGAGGCAACAGAGCATCTCATGACTTTACAGTCCTTCTCCAGTGGTGTTGGACATCCCCCGCTGAGAGGCAGTTATGAAGACGCCTTTACCCAATGATCTCAACCTCAGGAGGCAGGCTTGGGGTTCCTGGCATGGAGGCAAGGTCTTCAGTCTCTGACCTAAGGGCATGGAGACGTGTGGCCCAGAGAGCCACCATGTCCCTGCTTTTCTCCAGGGGTTAGAGTTTGCCCTGCAGGCTGTGCTCCACCCCTTTGCAAATGGGGAGCACATAAAGGGAGAACCAGCTGCAGTCAGGACCTCATCCAGGTGGGGGCGACTGCTCAGCCTAGGGAAGTGTGTATCACAGCGGGGATGAGACAAACACAGATGACTTGAAGCCAACCCAGCCACTCCTCTCCATAAGCCCACTTTGTGGTGTGGGTGTTGTATAAGTGGAGCAAAGGCCATGTGAGTACAGGCTGTGGGTTAGCAGCCCCATCCTTCTGGGAGATAAGGTGTCCCAGAGAGCTTACACACACGGTCAGGGGAAGGGTCTAAATGGCTGGATACAGGACAGGAAGACCCAGAGCTTATACTATACGGTGGTGTGACCTGCCAAGGGAGGTGTCTAGAGGTTAGGACAGCCTCCTCCCCCAGTTTTGGGCTCTGAGCTCAGCTTCCCTCTGGCCAAAGGGCCCAATGATGCTTTTCTATGAAGCCCAGCCGTCTTCAGGACCCACCCCATGGCCGGTCAAAGAAAGGGATAATGATAGCCCCTCTCCACGCCAGTTCTACAGAGACAGTAACCATCCAGTGGCCAGGACACACACAGGGACTTTGTTTTGCTATTTAACAAAATAGATTTGGGGGAGGATGACACACCAACAAAGAGCAACTTGAAAAGGAGACCAAGATGCCAGTTTCCCTTAAAGCAGCAGCAAAAGAATAATGTCTAGAAATAAAAAAAGGAGATTGGAGACGTACAAAACTACAACACATTCAAGAAACCTGAGGAGCCTGGCGTGGTGGCACATGCCTTTAATCCCAGCACTCGGGAGGCAGAGGCAGGCGGATTTCTGAGTTCAAAGCCAGCCTGGTCTACAGAGTGAGTTCCAGGACAGCCAGGGTTACACAGAGAAACCCTGTCTCCAAAAAAAAAAAAAAAAATGAGGACCCGAGGAGATGGAGAGGTCGCCCATGTTCATGGATCACAAGATCTAATGTTGGCTAGGGAGATGGCTCAGTGGGTAAGAGCAAAAGTTGGACACAGTTGCACATATTGGTAATCCCAGAATTCCTATGATGAGATGGAAGGCAGAGACAGGAAAACCCCAGAAACTCACCAGCCAGAGTTGCAAACACTGTTTCAAGGGGGATGCTGAAGACCACACCCAGGGTTGCCCTCTGACTTCCACTATCTAACACCCATGCACACATTCAAATGGTGGAAATTACAGTAGAAAAACCAGCCCTTAGGGCTGGAGAGGGTGCAGCATTAGGAACACTCTGCCCTTGATCTTCAATCCCAGTGACCATGTCAGTCAGCTAATGACTGCCTGTAGCTCCACTTCCCTTCATGTGCATATACTGACACAAATAATCAAAAATGGCTATTTTTAAAAGTTTTAAAAATAGAAAACCGGGGCTGGCGAGATGGCTCAGTGGTTAAGAGTGCCAACTGCTCTTCCGAAGGTCCTGAGTTCAAATCCCAGCAACCACATGGTGGTTCACAACCATCCATAACGAAATCTGATGCCCTCTTCTGGAGTATCTGAGGATAGCTACAGTGTACTTACATATAAATAAATAAATCTTGAAAGAGAGAGAGAGAGAGAGAGAGAGAGAGAAAGAAAGAAAGAAAGAAAGAAAGAAAACCAACCCTCATGTTGCAGAACTGCCAAAGGTCCCAAAACAGCCAGGACAGAAAGGAGGGGTTAGAAGATTCAAATTTCTTTCTTTCTTTCTTTCTTTTTTTTTTTTTAAGATTTATTTATTACATTTATATGAGTGCACTGTAGTTGTTTTCTGACACACCAGAAGGGGGCATCAGATTCTATCACAGATGGTTGTGAGCCACCATGTGGTTGCTGGGAATTGAACTCACGACCTCTGGAAGAGCAGTCAGTATTCTTAACCACTGAGCCATCTCTCCAGCCCCCAGAAGATCCTAATTTCTTAATTCAGAGCTTAACTGCATTTGGTTACAGTAGCCACTGGAATAAGGGTCAGAGTTACAGGTCAGTGGACTAGAATAGGAAATGCACAGTAAGAGGCCACTTACAGGTTTGTGACAAGACTTCTCAGTGGGTGAAGAAAACTCCAAGCTGATGTGGTGGCTCATGGCCACAGGGTAGAGAATGCGGTCTGCTATTATCTGCAGGCCAGCATGGCCTATAATATGAAACGCTGTCTAGACAAAGATGTAAAAAAGTGAAAAGAACCCACACAGTATATAAATGCCTCTAATCCCAGGCTTCAGGTAGCCAATGCAGGACGACTGTGGACACAAGACTGGCTTGGTCTGTATATCTGAAGGTCAGCCTGGGGCAGGCACCATAAAGACCTAATAAACCAAGATCTTTCAAAGAGATCAGTCAAGGACTTGATTAGACATCTCTCCAAAGAAAACAGCAAATGAGTAGGCAGCACATGGAAGACATCACTAGATAATACAACCAAGTTTCTGGGAGGTACCATCTCATACCTGCCAACATGGCTTTAATCTGAAGGTGGAAAGTAACACGTGTCCACCAGGACATGAAGGGATCGTAGCACTTGTGCACAGTGTAGGGGGCGTGAGAAGGGGTGGGTGCTACTGAAAGTGGCTTGATATCTCTTCAAGAAGATCAGCACGGAGTTATGGTACAACCCTGCAATTTCAGGGCTAAATATAAGTCCCAGAGAAACAGAAGCATGTGACCACATGGAAACCTTGGAGGATGTTTACAGGATGAGGCAGAAACTACCTAGATGACCATGTGTGAATGAATGAATCAATAAAACTTGGGGCGAGAGGAACAATGTGGTTAGCCCCCTTCACTACCTCTTTCCACCACTTAAGGACAAAGTGTTCAAGGCATTGTCTTAAGAGGCAGAGCCTAGGCTGGCATCAAGCACTGGACCTGCTGAAGCCTGGACCTTGGACTTCCTAATATCCAGAATTGTCAGAAACATGTTTATTCTTAATTTTTATTAATGTTATTTGTTTAGAGCGTATGCATGCCTGCACATGTGTGGGCCTGCACATGCCATGGAGGCCAGAGGACCTTGTGGAGTCCATTCTGTGGGACCCAGGGATTGAACTCAGGTCATGAGGCTTGGCAGCAAATGTCCTTACACACCGGAGCCACATCACCCCACTGGCCCTCTACTCTTTATCAGTCTCAGAGGAGCTGGATTGGACTTGGTTGTTGAGTCTTTGCTTTGGCTTTAGTTTTGGTATTTGAGACAGGGTAGCCCAGTCTAACCTCAAAATCTTAATCCTCCTGCCTTACCTTTTTGAGTCCTGGGTTTACAGGTGTGACTCTATATCACACATTGTCCTTATGAGATGCAGTTAGCCTGAGCTGGACTACAGACCCTGTGTTATCAGCCAAGATTTTTTCCTAAACAGCATCTGGTTTACCAAAGGCTGCGTGACCCCCCTCATAGCTACCAAAGCCCTCGTCAGATCTGACCTCCTCCTCTGTCCACTTCTAAGCCTGTCACCTGTCTTACTGGTCCATGCTAGCCTGTCCCCTGCCACTCCACAATGTCCTGCACTGTCATATATGATGATCAGGCTTCTAGGGTCAGATGTCACCCCCTTCCCTAACAACTATCCCCAGAATCCCCCTACCTTACCACTCATCACCTTGCCCGTGCCCCCACCACCACTACCACCCTCCAAGCCAGAGCAGGACCACAGATGGTAGGTACCAGATGAACCAGTGAGTGAACTACCAGTGGATAAATGCATGAGTGGGGAGGGAATGAGCTAATAAACAAGCCAGCCATCTGCTGAGCAAAAGAGTGAGGGGCGAATGAATAAGCTGCCCATATCTAGGCACATCTGTGACAGCCTCAGCATGGAGGTTACACAGCAGTTCATCAGCTGCCTGTCCTACAGCACCACTGTGTGGTTGCAGTAGGGATTGCCACTACCCACATTAACATGACATAACATCCCAGAAGAAAGGGGCTCCTGTTCTCAATCCTTCAAAGATGTGGGAGAGAGGGAGGGAGACAGACAAAGAGGGAGACAAGTACTTTCCTCTGCCCCACCCCACCCCTGAGCTCCCTCAGAGCAGCCTTCCTCCCCTCAGAATTTCCTCTAGAAGGTCTAGCAACATACATGCAAGGTATCCCTCGTTGCTGGCGATCCAGGCCTGCTTGAAAGCAAGCAGGTGTCTGCAGCCCTGACTGGCCAGCACCAACCCCTGAGCTCAGGCCCTATCTCTGGGATTTGCTGTCTTCTTACTGACTCCACAGTGTTCCTTCTTGGGCGTGTCTCATATTTTCTGCTACCCGTGTCTGAGCTCCGAGGGCCCCAGGACCACTGGATCCATTGCACAGCCCTCCTGCACCTTCCCCTATAACTCACCTACAGCCTGCCTACATTCTGCCAGTAGCTCATCACGTAGTATGTGTGTAATGCACAGCCGCAGCTCCCACTTTATGCTCCCTGGCATCAGCTTACACATGTGAGAGTCACACACCCAGATGACATGCTTGTTTAAGACAAGGGCCCAATCTCTCCCAGCTTCACCAGCATAGCCATGAGCTTCTGGCCTTTGGACCCTGAAGTTGGCTTGGGTAGACCTCCCATGACAAGGCTGTTATTCCTGACTCGGGTAGATTGTTGGCCTCAGCTGGGCCATCCAGAGCCCTGCTCTGGTTGTGCCAACAAGGCCTGCAAGGGTGAGCTGCCTTTCGTCTCTTTCCTGCTTTCCAACCCTAGATGGAAGCTGGCCCAGAGAAGCCGACACAGTCACAAGAGTGACATGAAGGAGGAAAGTGACTCCTGTGTCTGCCAGTTCTTGCTCCCTGCTAGAGGTTGGGATCATCTCAGTGCCAGCAACACACAGGGATCACACTTACACTCCTGCTATCCCAACACCACCTCCCTGATCGATCACTCACTCCCTCGTATCCCCCGTTGCAGACTGCCTGTGAGTGGCTCAGCACTGTGTCAGCCCCACTGCTACCTGGTGTTGCGAAGCTGAAAGCCACGGAAGAGATCCAAGTTAGATTCCCTATAAGAAACTTTCTGGAAATGGGAAAGGACTAGTCCTTGTCACTGTTTTAGTCTGGCCTTCTTTCACTCAGCAGAAGGCTGGCTCAAGTGGAGACAGTGCACAGGCCTTCTCACACCCCACCTGCAGACCTATAGACAGTCTTCATCCTTTTGCACATCCACCTATTACCCACCTGCATCCTGCCTGTGGGCAGCTTGCACCTCACCCCTCAGTGCACATTGATTGACAGTTGTGCCCCTTCTTGATACCTCGGTCAGCAGGCCTGCATCTATGGCCTCTGTGTGTTCTCAGGGCTGCTGCAGAAGATGCTGTGCAGAGACCCAGGGATGGGACTCCCCAGCCTCCGTTCCTCCAACCCTTCGGTGATTTTGAGGCATGTGGTTCTCAGCACTAAATATCTTTTAGGTGAAATATCCAAGCCAGTAAGGATGCCTCAGTTGGCTCAGTCTAGTTCCAGAAATAGCCTCACACAGAACCCAGCACTGGTTACCCAACGCACCAAAGGTTCTGTGCAGTGTGGATTGAGTTGTTTCCCCCAGAACTCACGCCGATGGGCCAGAGAGGTGGTTTACACCTGGCTCCTCTAACAGAGGTGTATCCAGTGGTGGCTTATGACCATCTTTGACTCCAGTTCCAGAAACCAATACCCTATTCTGGTTTTGTGGACACCAGGCACGTGTGTGTGTCAACCCCAACAAAAAGCCTCATATTGCTGTTTTGGCCTCAGAATGTGCCCTTCTTTGGAACAGGGTCGTGGTAGGTACAGTTGGGTTGAGGCAAGCCTTAATCCAAAGTGATGATTCTTTATAAAGAAGATTTGGACACAGACAGTGGGAGATGCGGTGTGAAGGTGGAAGCAGAGACCGGGTGATGTTCTGCCAGCCAAGCAGCTGAGGGAGGATCACAACATGTCGCCTTCAGAAGCCAGGGAAAGCCTGGTGTGGCCTCCCACAGAGCTTGTAGAGAAATCTGCCCTCTTTTTTCCTCTGACTCTTTCAACGATTTTGGTGCTTCTGACCCCAGGGCTCTGTGACAGGACACATGCTTCCAACCCTGCCTGGTTAAACCCTGGCCACTGCCGGGAATAGAGTCTTTCTGGAAAGCAGAGTCAGGCAACCAAGGAACAGATCAGAGCTGCACCAGGGGAGAGCTTGGGGCTGTGGGGTAGGATGCTGGTGTCTGCCAGCACCAGGAAGATTGCATTTTTAGAATGGCATACAAGGGATTTTAAATTCTCAGTTCAAGGCAGAGTGAGAAAACCAGGAAACACATGGGGCTGCTAGAAGAGATAACCAAGTTTCCTGTGGCAGGGCTGCTGTGCCTGCAGATCACAAGCAAGCTGTACCCTGCAGGGTGCAGGATTACAGGGCAAACTGAATTCTCAGCCTCTGCAGGTCATCTGTGCAGGAGCTGGAGCAGAAAACCAACGGGAAAGAATCAGGGCAAAGAGACTGAGGGGCTGAGCCTGGCCCCATCACTCCTGAACCCCCGAATCCCTCTGCACAGCTCCTGTGCTTGCAGGCCATACCTGTGACAGCATCACCCTCAGACCTGACAGAAATGAGAACCAGCTGAGTCCTGTCACAAACATCAGACACACACTCGAGGTTTTGCTTTCTGGCTGGATATCAAGGAGATGGACTCAGGCCACAGAAGTATAGCCCTGGCTCTCTGAATTTGTGCAGCTGGCACACACCCTGAGCCCTGAACTCCAGCACTGGCTTGCCTGTATGTGAAAGTCCAGGCAGTTTGCTTGTCTAGGACTGTGCTACAGTGGTTCTACTGAGATGTGTTAGCTCCTTAGCATAACAAAAAGGAAAAACCAAACAGGTTGGAGGGGGAGTTCTCTGGAAAAGAGGTGTACCAAAGTCAAGCCCCAGGAGGAAGCTGCTCCGTACCTTGCTTGTCTCCCCAGGGAGCAACTATATTTGTGCCTTTTGCATCTTTAAAACAAAACCCATCAGGACCAACATAAAGCAGGGCAGGCTGGCGTGGGCTCACTGTTTCAGGAGGTTGTACTTCTCCACCAGAGTAGCCCTGGCCACAGCAGCAGGAGTGGGAGGCAGTGGGGTGGACCAGAGGGATATCAGAACCATTAACCCCCAAAGACCGGTCACTTAGTGACCTACTTTTTGCCACCAAGAAGGGAATGTGTGTTCAAACACTTGAGCCTCCTGGAGCCATGCATATGACATCATGGCAACTCACCTTTCCCAAAGGACACCAGAAGCTTGTCTGTGAGGAACCTTGTAGACCAGAGATGAAGCTGGGAGATGATGTCGTCCAAATGGGTTCCTGATTCCTCAGGGACCTGGGGTAGGCAGGGTGGGTTCAGTTACAGGAAAGATGTTAAGCTTTGAGCAGCAGGCAGGACAAACGGGACTGGGCAGAATGATTAAGTGCAGAGGGTGATTATTTTTTTAAAAAACGCCAGCTGGGGCCAACAGGCCAGACACAAAGTATCTCAAGGGCAGGCTTGGGAGATGACCCAGAGGTGAAGCACATGTCCTGCAAGCCTGACTACCTGAATCCAGATCCCCCAAACCCACGTAAAAGCCAGCACAGGAGGCATCACTAATCCCAGCATCCCAAAGAGAGATGGGCGGTACCAACAGGAAGACTTCTAGAAGCCCAGGAGCAGCTAGCCTGGTGGGCATAACAAGCAGAAGATGCTGCCTCAAACAAGGTGAAGGAAGGACGACCCAAGGTTGTCCTCTGACCTCTACATGTACATAGTGGCACTTGATGAAAACATACACACACACACACACACACACACACACACACACCTCACCTCACAGTTAGGGGTTGTGTGGTGCTTGTCAGGAGGCTCACTTCTGCCCTGCTGACCTCAGCTGTGGTGGCACACCTGGTCAGAGCTGGCACACACCACCATAAGTTCCAGATTCCTTGCTTGTCTTGTGACGGAGATAAAATAGCTGCCAGAGGCAATCTAAAGAGGGATTTCCCGTGGTGAGGCAGAGCAGCCTCATGGCAGCAGGAGCTGAAGAAGTGGAGCCTGCTCACACAATAGTGGATAGTAAGCCAAGATGGAGGACTAGACCCGGTGTAACCTTCAAAGGCAGTCACCAGCACCCTTCCTCCAACCTAGCGCCACTTTCTAAAGTTCCCACACCCTCCCCAAACTGCACAGCTAGGGAGTATTGTGGGGGACACTTCACATGCAAACCATAACTAGTCCTGACCGGCTTCTTTTCCAGGCTATGTGGCCCTTCTTGGCTTGATGACTGAGTTTCAAGAACAAGCATACAGAGGTCCCAGAAAGGAACTAGTCAGCGTCTGTAACCTGGACACATGGTGGTCCTAATAATTCACCTACTCCCTCCTGAGTCAGCTTTGTGTAGCTGGGCTCTGGAAAAACTTCTCTGGTGAGTGCAAGGTTGAGCTCCGTCAGCAGAGGGCGCTGGAACTGCAGGAAGCCCTGGAGGCAGAGGGGGGCTTCACTATGCCTCTCTTTCCGCCTGAGGGAGAGGGGGTCAGAATTTCACTCCCTAGCCCCAGACCTCCTTTTGGGGCCCAGCACCCTCTTTTCTCTAGTCCTGCAGTTCCCAGTGGACTCTTTTTACAGACCCTCAGCCTTTCTTGCAGAGTGTTGTTTCTGAGTCTTATGGCTGGCCAGCACCTCTCCCCCGGGTAGTCCTGCAGCTATCCTTCAGCCACACACTGAAGTGGGGGCACAGTGTTCTCCCAGGCACTCGGCAGCTTCCCAAGGTCTCTTTCTTGGCACTTGCTGCTTATGTGTTCCTTGAGTTCCTGCACGCACACACTTTGGTGGCTGCAGGTCTCTGGCCCTAGTGTCACAGTTTTCTGCACAGGTGACCAGGACAGCTTCTGGCTCTTTCTGGGACAGTGCAGGAGTGTCAGCACAGAAGCAGTTCTACGAGATACATCCGACCTTGGCGGTGGGCTTGATTATGCTACTGGGCTTCTTGCTGTGGGATGCTGATGGCATGTGGGCATTGCCTAAGGAAGCTGCTTCCAGTGGCTGGTGACGATAAAGGGCCACTTAACATGGGGTCCAAATAGCTGCAGCAGGGTGACCATAGCAGAGGACCCATCACTGCACTGGGGCATTCACAGCAGTCACCAGATCCTCAGCTGTAAGAAGGACAGTGCTCCTTGACCTCTCTGAGGGGTCACTCCTGTCTCACAGCTATAGGACCAACACCACTGCGGTCAGAGCCTTTGCTCTGATGCATACTAGGTGACTGCTGACTCAACTTGTACCTGGCCACAGAATTCCTTCCCGTAGGTTAGGATCCTGGTTTGGGGTATAACACAGTGGTAGAGCACTTGCCTAACACAGAGACCCTGGGTCCTGTCCCTAGCACCAGAGGACTTTGATGGAAAGACAGGAACCCTGAACTCTGGAGAGGACTGGACTTATGACATTGGACCTCCCAAATCACATGACCCCTCTCCAACCGGAGGGGCTTGGCCAAGAGAGTTGGAGACCCATGTTAGGGATCTTTTTATGACCCTGCATGTGGCAGGTTCTTAGGAGTCTTCGGACCTCCATGGCCACCTTTTGTTGACATGAAGCCTATAGTTAAATCCTAGGGGTCAGGCACATGTGACATGGCAGGAGATGGCTCGGAATGGGTATTGGGACAGTTCCTCTAAAGGACTAAAGCAAGATGGCTGTCATGGCACCGGCACGCAGAATCTCAGCAGTCAGAAGCCTGCAGGAAGAGGGTCAAGAGTTTAAGGCCTGCCTGAAATAAAAAGGAACAAACACAAAAGATTTCATGCTGTAAGAACACACAAGGTTTCTGTCCTCTCCCCCTTTCCTGTTCTGGTCCTCTACCAGTGTGTGCTGGGTCACCATTGCTGTGATGAAACACCATGACCAAAAGCAAGCTGGGAAGGAAAGGGTTTATTGTATTTGGTTTACACTTCTGCATGGTCTGTCATCAAAGGAAATCAGGACAGGGACTTAGACAGGAGGCAGGAGCTGATGCAGAGGTCATGGAGGGGTGCTGATTACTGGCTTCCTCCTCATGGCTTGCTCAGCCTTCTCTCTTATAGAGCTTAGGACCACCAGCCCAGGGATGGCTCCACCCACAATGGGCTGGGCCCTCCCAAGTCAGTCACTAAATAAGAAAAATAGTTTACAGCTAGATCTTTCTTTTTTTTTAATTTTTTTTTATTTTTATTATATATAAGTACACTGTAGCTGTCTTCAGACACTCCAGAAGAGGGAGTCAGATCTCATTACGGATGGTTGTGAGCCACCATGTGGTTGCTGGGATTTGAACTTTGGACCTTCGGAAGAGCAGTCATGTGCTCTTACCCACTGAGCCATCTCACCAGCCCTAGATCTTTCTTTCTTTTTTTTTTTTTCAAGACAGGGTTTCTCTGTATAGCCCTGGCTGTCCTGGAACTCACTCTGTAGACCAGGCTGGCCTTGAACTCAGAAATCCGCCTGCCTCTGCCTTCCGAGTGCTGGGATTAAAGGCATGCGCCACTACGCCCGGCTCTACAGCTGGATCTTATGGAGGCATTTTCTCAACTGAGATTCCCTCCTTTCAGGTGACTCTGGTTTATATCAAGTTGACGTAAAATTAGCCATAACAGCCAGGCGTGGTGGCACACGCCTTTAATCCCAGCACTCGGGAGGCAGAGGCAGGCGGATTTCTGAGTTCAAGGCCAGCCTGGTCTACAGAGTGAGTTCCAGGACAGCCAGGGCTATACAGTGAAACCCTGTCTCGAAAAACAAAAACAAAAACAAAAACAAAAAAAAATTAGCCATAACAGACAGACAGACAGACACACACACACACAGAGACAGAGAAAGACACAGAGAGAGACAGAGAGAAAGAGAGAGAATCTTTTTAAAATACAGAAAACTTACTGGGCATGATGGCTCACATCTTTAATCCCAGCACAAAGGGAAGCAGATCTCTGGGAGTTCAAGGCCAGCTTGGTCTACAGAGTGAGTTTTAGGACAGCCAGGGCTACAGAGAGAGGAAAATATCTTTAAAATAAGTAAGTAAGTAAATTTTAAAAACATATTTATTCTTAGCTTGTAGGCTGTATAAAAAGGAGAGGGGAGATCAAACCGGTTTGACTCACGGGCCATAGTTGCCAAATCCTGGCTTACAGACGGAAAGAATTCAGACATTTCCAGCTCTGTATTGGCAGAGAACTAGGAAGAATGTGTGGAAGCGCTTCCAGAGTGTTATGGTAGAAACAGAACCCTCCCTGGGCAATAAATACCCCTAGCTAAATGGCTGCAGCCAGCAAGGCACTGGGTACTGTGGGCCTTGCTTGACAGACTGGGCCTCAGTTAGTGACTCTGGGATGTCAGGGCATCCTAGCACGGAGTAGACAAGAGTGGACAGAGAAAGTGGGTGATTTCAAGGCCATCCTGGTCTGCATAGCAAGTCCCAGACCAGTCAGGGATACCCTGGACCTGCACAAGACCTCTGTCCCACACCCCAGAACATGCCCTTGGTTAGGGCATGAGAACCACACAGATGGGAAGCTTCAGCCTTCTAGTAAGTTCTGCCCCAGTACTGCCCTTTATAGTCATGTTGACCACAGGGACAGGGTACCATTACTGAGATTTCATGGGGCTAGTTGGCCCACAGAGCATTGGAGACTAAGATATGACAGCTAACCATCAAAGCCAGTGGCTGAACCCGATTAGGGCAGCTGACTGTACAGAGAGCCCTGGGATAAAGGGTTCCTGGCTAGTTAGAGGGCCCCTTGGAATCAAATCAAAACAAAAAAAACAACCTCTAGAAACTGCTTCTAAGTGACAGAAGGAGCTAGAACCCTAGGTCTGATAGCCAGAGCCTGCCCCAAGTCCTCACCATGGACTTTACTTTCAGCCTCTCGTGCTGTTCTTAAAACCAAGTCAAGACTGGGAGCCTCTTATGCCTGAGGAGTCACAAGAGCCACTGCTGGGACACCAGAAAGCCCCCTCCATGCCTTCTACTCTTGTTTACTGAAGGAGTTGGGGGTGGGGAAAGGGAAAATGCAGGCAGTTCAGGAATCAGAAGAAGCCGCCTGCAGAGGGATAGCCACTGGCTTTACTGGATTCATAATGTGTTGAGCCTGAGGCCAAAACTGAGCCCATCGTTCAGAAAGGTGTAAATGAACAAGAATGCTTAGTAATTGGCCCAGCTGCTTGTACTGCCTCCCTAAGGGATGATTACCAGGATGATTGCCGTGGGGAAGCAGGAGGACTCCCCTCCTAGCAAAGGCAACGAATTCAGGGCAGTGGCGCCAATTTTGGGGCTGTTAGGGTGTAGAGCCCTACTCATGAGTGTCTTGTCCCCGCCCCCTGACTCACCAAGGGCCTACAGAGGGCAGGTGGGATCAGAGAATCCCTGACTCATCGGTAGCCTAAGGACTGTCTACAGTGAGGAGACTAGGGGACGATGGTGACAGCGCCGAATGGCAGGTGAACGCTGGTGCACACTTCTCAGCAAGCACTTGTAGGTCAAAAACACTAGGTGTGTGTATGTTTTGCACCAGCGGGGAGGGGGGTGTCGGCTGGGCGGTTTTGAAAGTCGGGAAGTCTGATTTAGGCTCACTCCTGTGAGGTGCTCTGAATTAATCACAGTCCGATCTGATTAGCTGAAAGGCCGAAGGAGGGCGTTCGCATCGCCTAGTAAGTCCAGCGATGCGCTGCGCTAGGGACGAAGCTGCTTCGCGTTCTGCGGCGCATGGCTCCGCGCGGCCGCCGTAGGTCGGGCGGACTACGGTGGCCGCAGAGCGGCGGCGGCGACGGGCTCGGCTGGCCGGCGCGGGGCCACCATGGGCAACCTGTTCGGCCGCAAGAAGCAGAGCCGAGTCACCGAACAGGACAGGGCCATCCTGGTGAGGGACCTACGGCGGGCGGAGGGCCGGGCCCCGTGGGGGAAACTGAGGCGGGAAGCGGAGCGGGACGCGCTTCCGGTGCCATGGCGCGCCCAGCTGCAGACTCCTGGACCGGCCGCGGCTCGGCCCGGAAAGACCGGGATTGTGTCTCGGGGCTGAGCGCCGATCCGTGAGAGAAGGAAGGAAGCCTGTGGCCTTGGCCTTGGCATCCGAAGCCATAAGTTATTGAAAGTTCCTAGAAAAAGCCCTCAGATAAAGATCCCGTGGGCGTGGCTGTCACTAAAAGTCTCAGCGTGATTCTTACTGGGAAAGGGTGCTCGTCCACCATCTCTGCAGCCTCTGTGTGAGCTGGAAGCCCCCGAGACACTCGTGTCTCAGGACACCGCCCTCCATCTCTAAGTAGAACTGTCACAGAGGTGGGTCCTGCGGGCAGGACACACCTTGTCTGCTCCTCCGTGGAATTCGGAGGCTCAGGGCACCATTGTCAAGCACACATCTGAACAGTCCCAGAGCGCCAGGCACCAGGAAGGAAAGAGCCTAGCTCCAGCTGCTGCTGCTGCCACCGCCTGACCTGCTCAGATTGCTTGGTCTCCAGAGGCACAGTCTGGCCATCCTGCAGCTCCATTTGGTGCCCCTGTCTCCCCAGGCAAGATGCCTGATGCTTTGTAAACAGCTGGCAGAAATAACCACCCGAGAAGAGCATGGGTAGCCTAGCCCACGGTCTCCAAACCTAAAGGGTGGAAATAGTGAGCACTCTCTGTCATGCAGTTGATGCCCACCGTGGGGCAGACCCTGTAGAGGACACTGGGTGAAGGTGGGGGACCCAGAACCACACCCAGGCCCATGCTCAAACACACACACACACACAAACATGCTAGCAGAGCTCCCAGCTAGCCTGTTCTCCTAGGTAACCTAGAGTCTATGGTGAATGGTTTCTCACTAACTAAACCTTAAAGGTGCCCATGGTCTTCACTTCAAATGGTCTGCCTCAGGGTGTCATTCTGTGTGTGACATGTGCCCAGGGCCTGCACCTGTTCATCATGGCTCCGCCTGAAGGGTCGGCATTTGGACACAGAACAGAAATGGGCTGAGCAGAAGGACTGAGCGCACTTGGCTAGTGGCTGGGGAGGGGGAGGCAGAAGCTGGCAACTTCACATCCTTTGTTACATTTGAGCCTCCCAGGGCCTGGTGGCCACGGCAGTGACCCACAGAGCTCAGGCTGATCACAGCTTCATCCTCCTCTGACTGAATAGGATGAAAGTCTCCTCCTTGGCACAGTGGGCCTTGGCTTGGGGCAGGCCAGTTGCAACTGCATTGTAAGGCTGGGGATGTTTCTGAATGTTGCTCCATATCCTTTGGGTGGCAGAGGCCACTGCTGGACAGGGTTGCCTGGCCCTTCCTGACCATGCTGGGGCTCACCAGCCTGGTGAAAGCCTGGCAGAAGGACCTGCTGACCAGCCTGCACTCTTGCTCTCTCCCCAGCAACTGAAGCAGCAGAGGGACAAACTGAGGCAGTACCAGAAGAGGGTCACGCAGCAGCTGGAGAGGGAGCGGGCCCTGGCCAGGCAGCTGCTGCGGGATGGCAGGAAAGAGTAAGGGGCACTCCCTTCCCCGGGCTAGCATGGTGTGTGTGTGGGGGGTGCTTCCCTGGGGCTGAGCCAGGGCCAACTCTGACACGGTGGCTTTCCCCTGCAGACGAGCCAAGCTGCTGCTCAAGAAGAAGAGGTACCGGGAGCAACTGCTCGATAGGACAGAAAACCAGATCAGCAGCCTGGAAGCCATGGTAGGCAGTGGCCAGGAGCCTTTGCTGGGAACCCGAGTGCTTGGGGGATGGGCCTCCCCAGGGTGGGAGGTGGGGAACAGGTCAGGCTGGTGACTCCCAGAGCTGGGGTAAGAGCTTCCTGGTTTGTCCCTGCTGGCTGGAGCCACTGAAAGGCAGTCAGCACCCTTGGAATGTCCTCCAGGACATTCTCAGTAAATCTCAGCCACCACAGCAGAGACCAGGAAGGGTAGGACTTTCCTTCCAATGACAGAAGCCCGTCACTCGGCTGGTCCAGAGCCAAGCAGGGCTTCTGACCCCTGGCTGCTGCTTTCAGGTTCAGAGCATCGAGTTCACGCAGATTGAGATGAAGGTGATGGAGGGGCTACAGGTGGGGAACGAATGTCTGAATAAGATGCACCAGGTAGGTCCTCGTGGGGCCTGGTGGGCGGGTGGGTGCAGCTGCAGGGCCCAGGGAATGGGAGCGAGTTTGCGCCAGATCAGGGCCGAGTCTAGCTGGATCGGGGATGTTCTTGTACCTGGCAGGGACCAGTGGGATGGGAGGGAGGTGTGGCACAGCGTGACCTTTGAGCAGGGTTCACTGCTGCCGAGTGCCAGGGAGTGCCTGCCTGCCCACAGAGCTCAGGAAGCAGCACTGGGTGGTGAGTGGGCTGGCCTTTAGCTGCCTTCTGGGTATCTGAGTAGGGTCTGGGGTGCATCGCATCAGGCCGGCATCTGTATTGTACTGACTATAGACAGAGGAAGTCTAGACACCACCCAGGAAGGATTTCCAGTTTTGACCTGTTTTACTCTTAATTGTCGGGGCCTGGGAAGGTCTGGGCAGTGGAAGACTGGTCTGGCTCAACGCCAAGGGCAGGCCCACTTTCCTGGCTTTGCTGAAGGAGAGACAGGATGAGGGTGTGGCCTTGCTGTGGGCTGTCCTCTCCCTTGCTGAGCAGCTCTGAACCTTCATCAGGTGATGTCCATAGAGGAGGTGGAGAGGATCCTGGACGAGACCCAGGAGGCAGTGGAGTACCAGCGGGTATGTGTTGCTGGGCACAGGCTCACCCATTGCCAAGTTGGCATTTATGTGGCGAGCTACTGCTTCCCGGGGGAACCCAGAGGCCCAGTTGGAAATACCCTTCACAGTCCATTCATGTTCCCGGGGGCACCCAGAACACCCCCCAGACACACCCCTTGATACCTCTCCTTCCACAGCAAATTGATGAGCTGCTGGCTGGAAACTTCACCCAGGAGGACGAGGACGCCATCCTGGAAGAGCTGAATGCAATCACTCAGGTACAGTCCCCAGGGCTGTCTTGTCCCCTGGGGGATGGGACCTTACGGGCCTCTGCTTGGTGGTGTGTCCCACTGTTGTGTCTGAGCCCAGAGTCCTGGTTTCCCGATCCCCTTCCTACGGTGGGTGATTCCGTTTGTACAGAAGCCAAGCAGCTTCCACATTCCGTGCGGCGCTGAGGAATCTGTGCAGGAGTGGTTTGGAGGTTGACCCGGCAGTTTGCTGCCGGCCAGCACTCGTGACCCACGTGTGGACCGAGAGGAAATGCTGAGCCCGGCCTGCCGAGTCAGCATGCGTTTTCTTCCCCCGGTGACTCAGTGGAGTCTGTTCACCTCCACACTCCAGGCCCTCAGGGTCCTGCTGCTGCGGCAGCTGTGTCTGCCCGGTATCCAGGCTGCGAGCTCTGTAGCTACCATACGGGCGTGGCCTCTGCTTCCCAAGGTTCCTCTGTGTCCCCAGAGCAACCTGCTGTCTGCAGCCCAGGAAGACTGTCTGGGAAGTTGCTCACTGGGGCCTGTGACTGCCCACCTGTTAGAGCCAGGAGCCCTATGAAGTGCTGGGAGGACAGGCCGCCTGCGGGCGCTCACAGGGCTACTTTCCACCGCAGCCCTCTGGGATTGCTCCCCTCAGTGCTCCTCAGCAGAAGCCTCCTCACCCGGGACTCAGCAGAGCCTGGGCACCTGCTTTCCCTGTGGGCCTCTGCAGGTCCTGCCTTGTGAGCTGACATTCCTGAGAATAGCTCCAGGTCGCCGACTCTGAGGACTCTTGGTGTAGCTCAGCCCCTGGAGTAGCCTGTCACCTCTAGTGGTCATCTGTAAGGACGCTGTTGCTCGGGGGAGTGCAGGGCCAGTCATCTGAGCAGGAGTCTGGCGGCTGCTTTGTCCCTCTGAGAGCAGCTAGCGAGCAGATCCAGCCCTTGAGAGCCAGGGCAGCCTGTGACAGCACACACCAGCTCACGCCTCACCTGTGCTTCTTGCAGGAACAAATGGAGTTACCAGAGGTTCCGTCAGAGCCGCTCCCTGACAGAAACCCAGGTATCGGTATCTTCGTGTTCTGTGTGTGACCGTGTTGGTCTAAGGAACATACCCAAGTCTCAATATGCTGCTCATCATACCATGCCCACTGGCATCTCCCACAGTGCAGTGGGAAAGTGTGCTTGAGCCTGTGCCTGGGTCAGCAGAGAGCAAGTGTCCAGCCTCTGGTTGGACCTGGCTTTCTAAGGGTCCTCTCAAGGGCCAGACCAGCACACAGAGTCACAATGACACATCAGCCATGGGAGAAGGCTTATCCGCCATTTAGGCCCTGAAGGGCTTAGATCCCCTGGAATTCACAGCCTTGGAGAGCGCTGCCCCTACACCATCACAGTCACGGCTCAGAAGCCTCCACACACCCTAGTCAGTGGATTAAGTGGACACTCAAACTCAGGGTAGCTCCACAGTTCCCTCTGTTCCTTGGTGGCTTCTGGGAGCACCAGGCTGTGCCCCTCACTTCCTGCTTCTATATAACTCACATTCCCTGCTATGCATGCCCTACCCCAGGCCCAGGCCCTGGCCTCATCCTCTGAAAGCTCTGTCTGTGCTCACCATGACCCATTGTTTTTTCTGCAGAAGCCCCTGCCAAGGCCAGATCCAGGCAGGCAGAGCTGGTGGCGGCTTCATAACCTGGCCTCTCCAGGGACTCATAGGGATTCTCTGAGGACTGGCCCACAGAGCCTTTGGCTGCGAGTCAACCCTGAGGGCTCCCGGGAGGCCTGGAGGGCTGGACTGGCCAGTGCAGGTGCTGATGGCTGGAGCAGCAGCTTACACGGGAGCTGACATCAGGGCGCCTTGAAGTTTAGTCTGGATGCACCTTTGTCTCTTTCTCCTTCTGGACTAAGTGGATCCCCGGCCAGCCAGGCCCAGCTTCAGGCAGCTGTGGACCCCATGCTGGCCGCAGCCCACTACTCCTGGTGCTGTTCTCATACTGCCCCAGCCCGTGTGAGCTGCGCTCAGACCTCGGGGTCCCTGTGCTCCCCTCTCGTGTCTCTGCTCTCACATGAGCTGGTGGGGGCTTCAGCTGAGCAGTTCTCGCCTTGCCTGGCATCCTGACACCCCTCAGTTACCCTGCAGGCTAGTGGCAGAAACCCTAGCGTTCTCCAAATCTGTTGGAGCATCTTTGCACCTCAGATCACCTTGAGCCTCTTCTGTTGGGGGAGGTGGGCCAGGGGCCATCCTACAGAATGGACAAATCTAGGAACCTGGCTTGGGGTCTGTTCGCAGAAGAAAAACATGTTGAAGGTGGTAACAAGACCCTGTTTTAATGGGCATGTACCCCATGGAGTCCTGGACACACTAAGCCACCAACGCCCAGGAGGCATGGAACTCTGAACTGACCTCCAGAGCCCTACGCTTGTCTCATCATGGACAATCTCTGGTCCTCGGGTCTTTGAGGAACAAAGGGTCTTATGAACCCTTAGGGCCTACCAGGAAAGGAGGGCATTTCTTCCTTAACCCAAAACAGGTCAACCTCAGTATTAAAGTTGACCCCTGCATGGTCTTTGGCCTCTTGGACTTGAGTTTAGTGTCTTGGTTCCCTGTTAGGAGCAGTTACACAGGTGGATTGGAGTGTGGCTTGTGATCTGACACAAACATCCCTAACCACCATGCTAGGCAGAGCCAGGGCCTGGGAGCCACGTGCTTGGCAGAAAGGGAAGCTTTGGGCACCCACCTCAGGTTGGGGAAAGTCTGGGACCTCCAGAGTTCCGACTGTCTTTAAAGGTAGAAGAGGGCATGGCTCTGGCCACTCCAAATGTGCACAATGCATATTCAACACACATGGGCCTGGTAGTCAGGGCTGCCAGATCCCAGGCCTAAAGCCATTTCAAACAAGAGACTGACTGGTTCAGGGTTGCAGTGCACATGGGAAACATCATATCTGGTAGACTGCAGGCAAATCCCCTTCATGGAGCAGCCTCCATCCACAGCCAGGCTTGGCACTGCTAGGTTGAATTCAGGCAACCTCAGGAGGCAGTGCAGCCAAGACCCACAGAATAAGTGTGGATGTGGCTTCTGCAGTGCCTGTGTCCACCAGGAGGGGCGCTACCCACTTCTGCTGCTGGGGTGCTTGTCTGTCATGAAGACTGTGTTACCAACAAAGCCTGCTCCAAGCCCATGGCCATGTCCTGCAGTAGTAAATCCAGACCCTGGATACACCCACACCCCGGAGCCCCTTGCTACCGAGTGTGACAGTGCTGCAGGAATTTCATCACAGGCCCAGGAAGCCCAGATTCCATTCTGCTCTCCACAGCATCTCACCTGAGCCAGGTGGAGACTGGCAGTTCACCGCGGAGCTGCCCTCATCCTGAGACAGCCAAGAGTAATTGATTACTCCTTTCAGGGGCTAGGTCTTGCTATGTAGCCTATGCTGCCCTATACTGTCTGCTGGCCCCTCAGCTCTCTGAACGCTAGGATGACAGATGTTCCACTGTACCTGGCTTGGGGGTGGTAGCCCTTCAGTTCTACCCCTGACTGTGATCTCTGGCCGCCTTCGGGCCTCCTGTTTCACCATGCTCCCATCAGCCAGTGTGGTTGGTACAGGACCTACGACAATTACAAGCTAAGTACAAAGCCCGTGGCAGAGCTGGGGGGCCCTGCCAGAGACAGCCTCTGGAGGTGAGCAGTGGTATGAACGGGGCCACGTAGTCAGGTTGGGACCTGTAGGTCAAGCACTAGCATGGGGCTCCCTGAGAAGACAGCTCAGGCTGTGGCCTAGAGGTCCACACAGGGCAGAAAAGACCAGATCTTAAGAGGACCTTGTGGAAGCTGCTAGGATAAAGGCACCTGTAGTAGGAAGAGGGTTCACAGAGGATGTGTGTCTGTCTGTCTGTGTGTGTACACATGCACGTGTTTGGCTCCCAGCTGGCTCTTGTGCAGAGCACTGGCTCAGTGAAGGTAGATTTGGATCTAAACTCAGAGCATCGGCTGCTGAGGCCTTGGTACCTTGCCTGAGCTCTCGCATATGAGTTCTTCATGGCAGGATCCTCAGATGTTCCCAGTCCTTACAGTAAATCCTGTACCCTGGTCACCAAATGCAAGTTCCGTGCATCCAGGTCCAGTATGGTGACTCATACTTGTAATCCCAATACCAGGGAGGTGGAGACAGGAGAGACACAATTTCCAGGCCAGCTTGGGTTGGGTTGTGAGACCGTCTCGAGAGCACTCATGGGGAGAGCGCTTTCCTAGTAAACCCTGACTTTCCGGACCACTGAGGGCTATTATCTTATTCTCATTACGTTTGTGTGTGGTGCCTGGAACATATATGGAGGCCAAGGGTTGTTCAGGATTGGTTCTCTCTACCATGTGGGTCCTGGGATTGAATTCAGGTCTTCACTGACTGCTATGAGCTCAACTTCAATGTCAAAGACTGTCTTTTTGCCTTTTTTTTTTTTTTTTCTTGAGACAGGGTTTCTCTGTGTATCCCTGGCTGTCCTGGAACTCACTCTGTAGACCAGACTGGCCTCGAACTCAGAAATCCGCCTGCCTCTGCCTCCCAAGTGCTGGGATTAAAGGCCTGCACCACCACTGCCCAGCTCAAAGCCTGTCTTAATTTGTACTGCTGTGACAGGTGACTAAGCCTGCATAGCTCATAATGAACATTTTCCTCAGTGTTTGTTTCTCATGGTTCTGGAGTTTGGACATCACAAGTGCCAGCCTCCTGCTATGGCCTTCTAGCCACTGCACCACCTGGCTGGACACCTACCCCTCGTGATGGCCTAGTCTCCTTTGCCCTATGTCCCCCCCTACACCCCTACCCCCAGCTTTCAGCTTTTCATTCTTTCTGCCCAGCCTTCCTGGACCTCTCTAAGCCGTGTGTGTGTGTGTGTGTGTTGGGGATGTGTTGGAGATGAGCTCTCAACAGTCGCTCCAGCTCTCTGACCAGTTGCTGTCCCCACTGCAGAGAGAAGCTTCTCTGGTCAGGGTTAGAGGGTCAGTTTTGAGGGCTACACCCCAGGGCTCAGCTGGTCATCACTTGGCTGGTGTTTGCTTTAGCTGCTGACAATGGCAATGTGTTCTTTCTCATCCCCTAGAGTCACCTCTGCGAGGAAGGGCATGTTCCTCCTGCCAGGGAGACCTGGGCAATGGGGGTGTTACATGACAGTTTTGCAGGCTCGTGGGGGAGCTACGCTTGGGCCCCTTTCCTCCCAGGAGTGGACCTGCAGACCAGGGTCAGGATCAGGGACACCTGGGTCCCTGGGGTCAGGGACACCGCCACTCTACCATGCTCCTCATCAACATTTCCCAAACGTGGCAAGCCCAGCAGCCCAGAGGAGAAAGGGCTGCTATCTCAGCACATTCCTATCCTCTAGACATCCCTGAGCCATCCATGGTACCCAGTCTCCATGGAGGATGTGACCCTCCTGCCATGTCTTAGTGAGAGTTTCTATTGCTGTGAAGACACACCATACCAAGACAACTCCTATAAGGGACAGCATTTAATTGGGACTGGCTTACAGTTTCAGAGGTTCAATCAATTATCATCATGGCTGGAAGCATGGCAGCATCCAGGCAGACATGCTGGAGAAGCTGAGAGTTCTACATTTTGATCAGAAAGCAGCCAGAAGACTGGCTTTCGGACAGCCAGGCAGAGGGTCTCAAAGCCCACGCCCCCACACAGTGACACACTTCCTCCAACAAGGCCACACCTACTCTAATAAGGCCACACCTCCCAATAGTGCCACTCCCTGGGCCAAGCATCTTCAAACCATCACATGCCAGGTACCTGAAGGTCACCCACTGTTCTGTCACCCCAGATTTCTCAAGGATGTTTCTTCTGCACAGTGAGCAGGGGCTCACTGGGCTCCTGGTAGTCGAGTTCACTGAAGACATTCAAGGTCTGAGAGTAGCAGACCAGGCTGTCCACCAGGTGCTCCTGGGCACTCTCTGCTTGGAGCGACACCTTAGCTCTTTGTCCTGTCCTCAAGCCACTGTAAGGCTGTGGTGGCTCTGGGTGAGTTCAGACACCTTCTAAGCCTCAAAAGAAACCCAAGGCCCTTAGGTATCACTCCCATCCCAAAGCAACCACTAACCTGCTGCCATAGGGTTCCCTTCCAGTTTGGATGTAAACTATCCCCCACAGGACCAAGGAGATGGCTTGGGGTTTAAAGGCCCATGCTGACAAGGTCACTCAGATGACCTAAGTTTAATCCCTTGAAACTAACTCTTACAAATTGTCCCTTAACCACACGTGTACAGGTGAAGCGTGCACGTATGCATATAAATATAAATACATAAAGTGTTCTCTGCAGGCCTGAGTGCTTGAACACTTGGGCCTCAGCTGTAGCCCTGTCCTGCACACCTGTGGGGCCTCCAGGGATGAACTTGCTCCCTACAGCTGTGGGAGATGGATCTGTCAAGGTAAGATTTGAAGCTGGGAGAGATGACAACCAAGTGAGTGACAAACAGTGCTCAAAATGGGGCCACAGCTCCAGCCAGCCCAACTGGCTGTTACCAGAGCAGGGAGAGCCCGGGTTCAGCAGGTAGAAGTGCGGGAAACCTGGGGACCTAGGTTTGGTCCACAGAACTCACTTTTTAAAAAATATTTATTTATTTATTTATTTACTTACTTATTATATGTAAGTACACTGTAGCGGTCTTTAAACACTCCAGAAGAGGGAGTCAGATCTCATTACGGATGGTTGTGAGCCACCATGTGGTTGCTGGGATTTGAACTCGGGACCTTTGGAAGAGCAGTCGGTGCTCTTAACCACTGACCCATCTCTCCAGGCCTCACAGAGCCCACTTAAAGGGGGGAAATTATCCCACAAAGTTGTCTGAAGACCTCTGCATGTACTGTGCACGGTACACATGCATGCCCACACAAACAATAAGGAACATACATGTGGGGCTGGACATGTGACTTCCCAGGGTGCTGTGAACAGACAATTTTCCTCTCAGGCAGGGAAAGAGAAATGATTTCACCAGGTCTCAGATGATGAGGCAGGGGCTTTATTGGGATTACATGCAGATTCTTGGTGGGGACCCTTCCAAGAGCAAGGGGACTCTCCAGCAGCCACATCACTGAAAACCCACTGCCCAGTCCAACTCAGGCGACAAGGCTCTGGCCAGTCTCCTGAAGCTAGCAGCTGCTGGCTTTGACCAGCCTCAGGGACCTTCCCAGCCCTGCTAAGGTTCCTGATTCTTAGGAGCCTCCGCTTCTGCCTGAGAGGGAATGGCTTGATGTTGCCAGTTAGAGGAAATAGCTCACCAGCCCACAAACACCAGTGCAGCCCTGCAGGCCTAGTTGCTTGTGGAAGCTTGAGGCCAGTGACCACAGGCTCGGGAGCACGAGGAGACACTTCCCCTGGCTACGAGGGGCAGGACCTGCCAAGGCTGCTTTGTCAGGCTTCAGTGGTGAGTCTGGGAAGGGCAGAGTTGGTCTCACTTTTTTGGGGGGGAGGAGCAGTGGTTCGAGACAGGGTTTCTCTGTATAGCCCTGGCTGTCCTGGCACTCACTTTGTAGACCAGGCTGGCCTCGAACTCAGAAATCCACCTGCCTCTGCCTCCCGAGTGCTGGGATTAAAGGTGTGTGCCACCATGCCCGGCGCAACTTTTTTTTAAAGCATTTAACTTACATTTAGCTTTAAGGTTATTGGGGGAGGGAGGTTAAATATTTATTTTTATATTTTTGTACACACATACACATGCCCACATACCCCGTGTGTGTGCAGGCATCTGTGGAAGTGAGAAGAAAGCAACAGGTCCCAGCATCTGGAGCCCTGGAAAGTTGTGAGCTACCCACCATGAGGGCTGAGGACTGACCTCAGTGCTCTGGAAGAACAGCCGCTCTCCTAAACTCTGAGTTAGCTCTCAGCACTGGGGAGCTGCTTTGGAGATGCAGTGTGGATCCAGACTAGCCTCAGGTAATCCTCTACCCATCTCAGCCTTCTTTTAGGATGACAGGTGGGAGCCCCTGTGGCTTAGCTGAAAGTTTGACGTTGTCCGTAAGAACACATCCATTTGTCTGCACAGAACTCCGAGTGCGATGATATGCCAGAGGCCGTAACCTGCTCTCCCAGACAGCCTCAGAGGTCGCCGTCAGGCTCGCTGGGGAGTCCTGGTCACAGCCATTCCTGGTTTTCCTTGGTTGTGTGAGAGGCAGACAGACACACTTTCATTCCAGTTTCGACACAGGCCGACACAGACCACAGTGCATCATGCATAAGATCTGGACACTCCACAGAGAAGTGTCAGTTCCGGGATGGAGAGACTAAGAGAGCTTGCCGCTCAACTGACGACCAGAGTTCAGATCACAGATAAAGAGCCAGGTGGCCCGCAGTGCCCGCTGCTCCAGTTCCAAGGGATCAGACACCCTCTTCTGGCTTCTAACAGGATGAGCACAGGCATGCACATACAAAATAAATCAAGAAAGACAGATGGGCTGGCTTCAAATCTGAGGTGGAATGCACTCTCTCTGGGCTATTTTTCTCCTGTCTGAATGTGTCCAGTGTTTCGGAATGTATGCCTTACGGGAGCTCTCTGGTCTCATCTCCTCCCACAGCTCTGACCCCAGGTAGAACTTGGGTTCAAAACTGCACAGCAAAAAAGGGCAGTTTACCCTGAGGCGGGGGGTGGGGGGAGAGAAAGCTGTAAAGGGGGCCTGTGTGTGTCCCAGGAAAGAATGAGCCTGGAGAGGACCCTACAAGTCCTAGGCTTCCCCTAAGTCACACAAGTGTGGGTAGACCCTGAGAGTCAAGCTAGTTAGGGACCCACGAGCCATGGAAGGCAGCAAAACCTGAGATCTGAACTAGCTAGTGAGAGGGTCTGTAAAAATAGAAAAGACTGCTGGGAGGTGGTGGTGCACACCTTTAATCCCAGCACTTGGGAGGCTGAGGCAGGCGGATTTCTGAGTTTGAGGCTAGCCTGGTCTACACAGTGAGTTCCAGGACAGCCAGGGCTACACAGAAAAACCCTGTCTCGAAAAAAACAAAAACAAAAACAAAAACAAACAAACCCAACATTCCCAGGCAGCTAATAAGATTGTAACAGACCAAGTGTGCCACTCAAACTGTCCCATTTAAACTCTTTTTTTGTTTTTTTGTTTTGTTTCTCTGTGTAGCTCTGGCTGTCCTGGAACTCACTTTGTAGACCAGACTGGCCTTGAACTCAGAAATCCGCCTGCCTCTGCCTCCCAAGTGCTGGGATTAAAGGGGTGCGCCACCACGCCCTACCCCATTTACAACTCTTTTAAGTAACTTGTCATACAAAGGACAGAGAGCATGCATGTGATTCCAAAGGAAAAGACAGTCCAGGCTGCAGAGATGGCTCAGCAGTCAGGAGCGGCTGCTGCTCTTCCAGACAACCTGAGTTCAGATTCCAGCGCGCGCGCGCGCACACACACACACACACACAAGTTCCTGCATAAAGACGCTGTTAAAGAAAAAAAAAAAAAAAAAAGACTGTAACAGAAAAACAAAATATGAAGAAAAAGACTCAAAATTAGCGAAAGGTATCAGTTTACAAATTTAAAAAATCCAACAAATACAATTTGAGTCATCACAGTCACTGTGACAGGAACTGAAGCCAACCACCACACGGCAGCCATGCACAGGAAAGATGCCCGCGTGCGAGAGGCTGGGTGACCTCAGGGTTTTTCATCAGAAAGAAGACTCAGCAAAACCGAAGGAGAAGCCGCTCCACACCAGAGCGCAGACCAGGAAAGAGACCTCCAAGCCAGGCGAAGGAAAGGGAGGAGCCACCGTGCAGCCCCGCCCCAAACATGCGGGGAACGCTGGCAGCCCGGATCTGCAGCTTCAGGAAACAACAGAAGAGGTAGCTGGGAGAGGAGACGGTAGCCAGACCGTCTTAGAGAAGCAGAATGAAAACAGCGATGGTTAATGTGGTGGGGAGATAGAGGGGGAAATCCTCTTCTGTTTAAACACTGACATATAAATGCGTATGAGAAAGAAAGCTGCGGTGAGAGTCTCAAGGTGCGACCGCCACGACTGTAGGTTCCTGTGTGTAGGTTATAATCTTCAGTGTGACAATTAAAATACCAAAGCCCCTGCAGATGCTGAGGCAGGAAGATCTCACTTTTTTTTTTTTTTTCTTTCGAGACAGGGTTTCTCTGTGTAGCCCTGGCTGTCCTGGAACTCACTCTGTAGACCAGGCTGGCCTCGAACTCAGAAATCCGCCTGCCTCTGCCTCCCGAGGCGTGCGCCACCATGCCCGGCGGATCACACATTTCAGATCTGCTTGGCTATATTGAATTCGAGGCCAGTCTGAGCAATCTAGTGAGACCTTGTTTCAAAAGAAAGGATGGAGAGTCTAATGGAAGAATACTTGTGGGCTGGAGAGATGGCTCAGCGTTTAAGAGCACTGACTACTCTTCTGAAGGTCCTGAGTTCAAATCCCAGCAACCACATGGTGGCTCACAAACATCCATAATGAGATCTGATGCCCTCTTCTGGTGTGTCTGAAGACAGCTACAGTATACTTCCATATAATAATAAATAAATCTTTTCTTTTTTTTTTTTTTTAAAGAAGAATACTTGTGAGAAATCCTGGAGTTGGTTTCTAGCAACAAAGTAACAGGGCCTATAATTGACAAAGAGGGATGCAGCCAGAAAACCAATACATTAATTAAAATGGAATATTCAAAGACTTGAAATACAAGGGAGCAAAGAGACAGATTGGGGGCTGGGGAGCACTGAGATCTATGAATTAGTAGACCCCAATCCAGGTTAATAGCTTTTAAAAGATTTAACTTTACTGGTGTGAGTGTACGCCACATGTGTGTGAGAGGGGAGACTGTCATCGCCTGAAGAGGACATAGGACCCTGTAGATCTAGCGTTACAGGAGGTTGTGCTCCTGATGTGGGTGCTGGGAACTGAACTCCGACATCTGGATCACATAAGTGCTTGTGAGTCCTCTCTCCAACCCCAATAACTTAAAAAAAAGTTAATCTGTGAAAACCACACATGTGCACACAGCATGTGAGTGTGTGCGGTGTGTGTGTGCCTGTGGAAAAACTTACTTTTTTTTTCTTTTGAAGAAGACTTTGGACTAGAAGTTGAATTCGAAAGCAGTGCTTAACAGGCTGAACTGGTAAGATCCTGAAAGACAGTGCTGAGTTGGGTTGTGGTTTAGCTCAAGGGCTTAGAGAGAAGGATTGTTTTGTTTTGTTTTGTTTGAGACAGGATCTCTCTGTGTAACCTTGGCTGTTGCCATGTAGATCTGGCTGGCTTCTAACTCACAGAAATCCACCTGTCTCTGTCTCCAGAATGTGTGTGCCACTCACTACACCCAGCTGGAAGCAAAGATTTTAACAGCAACTGGGCTAGAAGCCAGTTTTGTGCTGTTTTGGCAAAGAATGTGGCCGCTTTCTGTCCTTGTCTTAAGAATTTTCCAGAGGCTAGATTTAAAGTGACGGACTAATTTCTTTGGTTGAGGAGATTTCAAAACAGCCTCATGCCAGCTCTGTCCCATGGTTGTTAGTAATCACCGTATGCTGGTTGTCGATGAAAACGAGCAACGGGGGCAAAAATCAACTTGAGATGCAGTCTAAGGAGGAAAGGAGCGGCAGGAAATGTAATGGTGGAGGCAAGGCTTGGGCTGACACCAAGCACGAGGTTAAGGAGGAGGCGGAACCCAGGGCAAGCCCCCACCCAGCTGAATTCCAGCTTGTGAAAGCAAAGGGACTTAGGAAGAGACAAAAGCTGTTTGTTCTGTGATTCCTAGGGCCTGTCCCAAGCAGGCAGCCCACTAGCAGTGTTGTCCCTGTCGTCCTGGCATCATGAAGGATGTATGTGTGAAGGGGTTATGGAATTCTCCTCTGTGTCTAAGGAGAGCTACTGAGGCCAGGCAACATGTGGCAGGGCAGTTCCCACAGGAAGACCCCGAGAGGCCATTGCATGAAGCAGAAGTAAAGCCTGGGCTGTCAGCGATCCCAGGTGGTAGGGGTGTGAGAATAGAGGTGCCTGTTGGGAACTGAGGGCAGGAAGTGGAACCAGTTTAAAAGATGTATCTGGCTGGGCGTGGTGGTGCACACCTTTAATCCCAGCACTCGGGAGACAAGGGCAGGCAGATTTCTGAGTTCGAGGCCAGTCTGGTCTACAAAGTGAGTGCCAGGACAGCCAGGGCCACACAGAGAAACCCTGTCTCGAAAACAAACAATAAAAGATGTATCTGGAAGTCAGCAAAGCTGGACGGGTGGGGCCGCCCAAGTCTTCTGACACCAGACATGGTGTTGTCACCCTGCTGGGTTTCAGTCTTGCTCTGGGTATTTCACCAGAGTCCCCTTCCCTCTCTTTTGGAACAGTAATGTGTAGTCTGTGCCATTATGTGTTGGAAGAATGGGATTTGCCTTTTGAGTTCACAGGGGGTTACTGTTAAGGGATTGGCTTGAGTCTCAGAAGTCTTTGGACCTTTAACCAGTGTTGAACCTGGGAGAGTGTGGGGACTAAGTGAGACTAAATGCAGCGATATGGCCCCATGCCTGGAGGGAGGCCAGGGGGTAGAATGTGGTGGTCTGAATGAGACTGGCCCTCATGGGGTCAAATGTTTGAATTCTTGGATCCCAGGTGGTGGAATTGTTTGGGAAGGATTGGGAGGTGTGGCCTTGTTTGAGGGGGCGTGTCACTGGGAGTGGGCTTTGAGGTTCCCAGTGTGTTCTCTCTACCTTCTACTTGTGGTACAAGACGTGAGTTCTCTCAGAAGTTCCTGCCATGAGGTCTTCATTGCATTGTCATGGCCTTCTAAAACCATAAGTTCAATAATAACCACCCATTATATAATAAATTATATGTGATATGTAATTAAATTATATGAAATAGATGGTGATTTAGACAGGGTCTCACTATGAAGCCCTGACTGTTCTGTTAACTCTACACTCTATAGACTCAGAAGGACGGACTTGCCTCTGCTTCCCAAGTGCTGGGATTAAAGATGTGTGCTGCTACAACTGGCACAAAAGCTTTTCTTTCCTTAATGCTGCCTCGGGGTAATGGCATTTTATCAAAGGAATAGAAAAGGAACCAAGACGCCCTGTCTTTAAAAAAAAGAACAAGAACAAGAAAAAAGTTAAGCACAGGAAACTGACTTCACTTCCACATCAGATGGAGTCACTTAAGGGAAATCAATGCTCCGAGAACTATCAAAGCACACAAAGATGTAAGCATCTTCTCCACAAAAGCGACAGAGAGCAGCAGAAGCAGCAGAGATGGCCGGCAGGGTTACGATTCCAGAGGGGTGGACAGCAGAGAGCAGGGCTGACCATCTGCAGCTGGCACTTGCCAAGTTTTGTCACACTGGGTTTAATGACAAGCCTAAGGTTTGAGAGGCATTTGACAAGAGTGGGGACTGGGCTGAACATGGTGACATACACCTTTAATCCGAGCGCTGTGGGGTGGGGAGGGTGGGCAAAGGCGACCGGATCCCTGTGGTTTTGAGGACAGCCTGGACTATAAATCAGATCCTGTCTCAAAACCAAAGAAGACACACGAGAGTGGCAACCGGAGGACCAGCCTGTGCTTCAAGGCTGCCGAGCTTCCTTTCCCAGTGGTGGGAGGTGGTAAAGAGCTGGCAGCAACTGTGGAGAACAGAGCAGAGCAGAGGGCCGGGGTTTCCAGAGCAGGAGACACAGGCAGGGGCTCTCAGAGTGTCCACAGCTGGAAGCCTGGAGGATGGGTCCTAAAAACAGAAGCCAACCAGGGGCAGCTGAAGCAAAGCCGGCCACCCCTCCAGTCAGTTCAGTGCCTCAGGCTTGGTGTGAGGTGGCCAGCGGCTTCCTGCGGGGAGTGGGTGTGTGTGTGTGGGGGGAAGCTAGAGCATCAATGTCCCTATTGAAAAGAATGCTCTGGGAGTTGTGGCCTGCGTGTCTGAACTCTGCAGTTTTAGGAAAAAGTGTGCACAGGCATGGCCGGACTCTAAGTCAATTTCACCTACAAGGCCCGGGGAGCTGGCTCAGCATCCAAAGTGTGTCCTATCCCCAGCGAGTGTGATCCCAGCATTCAAGAGGCAGAGGTAGGAGGACCAGATCAAGGTCATCCTTGACTCTGTAGTGATTATGAGACCAGCCTGGGCTACACCGGTCTGTCTCAAAAACAAACAGGGACTGGAGAGATGGCTCAGCAGTTAAGAGCACGTGTTGCTCTTGCAGAGGACCCAGGTTCAGTTCCCAGGACCCTGTGTGTCTAGAGAATCTGATACCCTTTTCTGACCTCTGAGGGCACCAGGCACACACATACATGCAAGGGAAATATTCCTATACATAAATTGAACATTTTAAAGACAGTAAAAAACCAAAACTTTATTTGCAAAGCCCTGCAGTGGCCAACAAGTGATAGTGTGGTGGGAGGGGGGCTCTGGCCTGGTACCACCAGAATCTAACTCGTGACATCAGCTCTGGAAGTGTGTGCGGGTTGACAGTAGGCCCAGACCTGGAACCCATTTGCATCACGTTTCTGCTTAAAGGAAACAGCAGAGAAAATGGCTGAGGTGGCAATGGAGACTCAGCTGAGGCCAGACTGTGGCAAACTTAAGGCTGCAAGCCCAGCTGGTGAGGAGCCAGCGCCCACAGATGGTGACTCAGACTGTCGCCTAGGAATGAAGCTGCTGTTGTGGCCCAATGTGGCCAGAGGCCCTGGGATCTCACTGCTGCTGGAACTGGGAGGGATGGTGGAAACTCCCTTGGCCCAGCCTGAGATAGCCACAGGCATTTCCTCCCCTCTAAGTGCCTGCCAGGGGCTCAAAGCCCAGAGCCAATGAGTTCTTGGGAATGACTACCTGAGCCACAACCCTGCAGGAAAGGCACTTCTCAAGGATGCTGGCCCTGCACCCTGCTGCTCAGCCTCTGACTGCCACCACCCTTGCTTGGCAACACGAGGTTGCCACTCTTGTGTGTCTTCTTTGGTTTTGAGACAGGATAAGCGTGACAACTGCTTAGAATTAGCTTATACTGTCCTCATTTCAGCTCAAGATCTCAGGGACATTTGACAAGATGAGAGCCAAGACTGTACTGGGCATGGTGGTGCTCACTTTTAATTCCAGCACTGGAGACAGGGATGGGTGTATCTCTGAATTCGAAGCCAGCCTGGTCTACAGAGCAAGTTCCAGGACAGCCAGGGCTACATAGAGACCAGGTCTCAAACACACACACACAACTTTCCGCTGGGCCAGTGGTGGGAGGCCTTGAGTCTGACCACTGGGATTTCAATGGTAGGAGGGAATGAACTTGGGCAAGCTGCCCTCTGACCTCACTAGTGTGGGAGTCCCCCAAGGCAGGACAGCCTAAGATCCCTTGCTTACAGGGACAATGATGTGTGAGAGGCTCTGTGCAGGATGTGGTGACGGCAGCAACCCCAGGTTAGCAAGGGCTACGGGAGGAGGGTGGTGGTGGGGTATGAAGGTGCCGGTCCTCAGAGCAGAGCAGAGCAGGGTTAGCTTCTGTGGCTCTTCAACAAGCCTGATCTTGCCAGGTACAGCAGGCATAGTTGCTACCTATGGGAAGGAGGTGTGTATTACCCCATCATCAGGCCTGTAACTGGGGACACCCACCCTGCCCAGGGTCACTGTTCCCCTTCCAGCACCCTGTGAGTGAGGCTCAGCTACTCCACCCCTCAGTCCTGGGGTGCTGTCAGCTGACAGGGAATGGCCCTGTCCATGCTAGTCTGGGCTCTCACAAGTGTCTGTAAGGAGCAGGTGGGGACTTTCCCTCACCTCACTCAAGTGTCTGTGTCAGTGGGCATCTGTCATGCTTCATCAAGAGTGAAGATTGCGAGCTGTGGCCAGGTGCAAGCCGGTTGTCTCCGGGCACCCACAATCTCCTTCCCACATAGCTCGCTGAGGTAGAGGCTGTGGCTCTAAGATTTTTAAAAAGAGAAGACTCTTGGCCAGTTCCAAGAGGTCAGCAGGGACGTGTATATACGTAGAATCAAAGCAGAATGGACCTAGTGGGTTATTAATATGTGTGTGCATATGTTTATGTACACATTAAATATGTAACAATGGTGATTAAAGGTCATAAGTGTGGGGGGAGGAGTTGAGTTGGAAGGAGCATGCATTAGGGGTCATGTATGTTCAGTGTTCATGTATGTATGTGTTAGGTAGGAGTCATGTATGTTCAGTGTTCACGTGTGAAGTACTCAATGGAATAAAATCAGCTGCCATCATCATCATTGTCGTCATGGACAACAGAGACCCAGGAAGGAAGGGGGCTGACAGACTCCTCATCAGCCACCAGGGAAACCAGAACTAAAATCAGCAGCTGTCGCATGCTCACCAGGCTGGCTATGGTTGAAATTAACAGGGGGAAAGGTGTGTTGAGAAGGAGCTAGGGAAGCTGGCAGCCTCCTGGATCCCTAAAGAGAGTGTAAGATGGCAGCCAGCTCCTTTGCAAGTTCAGTTCTGGGCTGAGCATGTGGCTCAGCTGGACAGTGTTTGTCTCCACCTCACAGCAAACTTTCAAGCCCAGAACTCCCCGCTCCTAGCAACAGGAGGATGAAGAAGTTCAACTACACCATAAGTTTGAGGCCAGTTTGGGCTACATGAGAGCCTCTAAAAAAACCCAAAAAAACAAGAGGAACAAACCAACCCAACAAAATCCAAAACAGCAACAACAAAATACCCAGAGGAAAAAGAAAAACAAAAAAGACTTTGAAGTTGGTAGGCAGATGTCGCTGGGTGCTATGAAGACATCATGAAGCAGTATTTCCCAGGAGCACCGGCCTCATAGGTGCACGAGCTGCCCCCATGTCCCCTCTCCAGGCAGCTGCCGGCTTCCTCTGTCTCCTTTACCTGAAGGGAGGAGTTTTCTCTTTCCTGGGCAGACAGGACGTGCTATTGCTGCGTTACTCCCTTCCTAGGTACAGCCTGGTCTCACAAACCACACAACCCTGCACTCCCCTGCTGGCCCTTCGCCTCCTGCTGTGCGCACCTCTACTTCCGCCAGCCACCCTCACCTGCCCAGTTGGCAGGGCTTCTTTCTTGGACGTGCCACCAGGGGGCAGTGAAGGGAACCCTCAGAAAGATGAAGCCAGACTCAGGGACTCTTCTGCTAGGCAAGGGTCTCAGAAGTGGCAGTCTATTGTAAGAGCCAAGGCCTCAGGGGGGCCTAGGAAAAGGCAGCCAAGCTGGACCCCCAGGAGCCAGGCGCTGGACCGGCTCTGCGCCATCTGCTCCCTGGTTAACAGCAGCAGTGGATGCAGTGCCCCGACCTGTCTGAGGAAACTGCCAGGTACCACCGCTTAATCCTAGTGTCCTGGAACTGTCCTGCCTAAGTGTCTGGCCTGGAAACCTGAGCATGGGGTTTTCTCCTTGGGACGTCTTGGAGCCCAGGAAGGCAGGAAAAACACCAGAGTCCCACACCACCAGCTCTAAGGCTCAGAAAGCCAACTCCTCAGGCTGTGCACAAAGAATTTCGTTAGCTCCTGCAGAAAAACAAAAAAGACAAAAACCAAAACAAACAAAACCCCCCTGCAGCTTGGGGTGAGAGTCGACAGCAGAACCAAGGTGCTTTGGCATCTCTGGGGTTCTGCCAGCAGTGGTTGGAGTGACATTTGGAAAGGTTGTACAGCCGACCTTTGGTTGGATAGGGGGTGAAATGTCTCGCATATTCTTTTAGAGTCATGGTTTCCAGGCAGGGACGGGGGCTGGGGTGGGGGACAGCTAGTTTCCTACACTACTCTACAAACATCTCTGTCTCTCAACCTTGAGAGAAGTGAGCCTGCTGGAGAAATGACATTCCCAAACTTAGCACTCCACCAGTTTTCCTCACAGTCATCTTCCCATCTGACCAGACGTGCCAGGCTCACTGTCCCAGCTCTTCTTCACGCTCTCCATGTTAGAAAGGCCCTGCCTGGCAGGCCTTGCAGGTGGCTCTGGGTGGAAGCGGCACCCTTCCTTTTCTCGGCCTGGTGGGGAAGAGGCAGAGGCTGGTGTGGGAATCCGGCCGGTGCCTTAGGCAGTCCTGCTGCTTCCTTCCAGGTGCAGGCATTCCTCCTGGAACTGGCTATACCTCAGCTCTTGACCAGTTCCCTCAAGATCATTCCTCACCAAAGCCCTTCCCCACACCCCAGGGGAGCTGTGGAAGGGCAGAAGGGCAGATGGTAGTTGTCGTGCAATGGGGTGCAGTCCTGGTGCCTCTGGAGCACTCACATGCCAGGGAGTCTTCTGGGTCCCACTGTGAGGGGACAGAGTCCCACTGTGTGCTCCGTGACACAGGCACTGTCTGCCTGAGGGCAGCCCAGTGTTGTGTCAACACACCAACAAGCCCTAGCCAGGAAGTCCCTTCTAGGTGGACTTGATTCCCCAGAGAGCAGGAAGACACTGTATGTGGCTTTTATGGGTTAAGAGGAGCTCTGAAAATCCAAGAGCCAGTTGGGGGATTGGCACTGGGGTCCTAGATACCTGGGCCACACTAGGTCCCGTTGTAGGACTGTGGGCGCGATGAGCCAGTCTGCCCCTTCTGCAGCACCAGGAAACAGGGGAGACTCTAATCAGATGTTCCACACAGCTTCCCCCTGTTTACATGGAAACACCAGGCATGTCCCAGGGACCTCCTGTGCTCTGGGCTGACACAACAGGACTGCTGTAAGGAGACCCTGGCCAGTCGTTCAAGCCTCCCTAAACTTTGCGCCGTGTTGGGGGTGGGGGGCAAGATCCGCAGCAAGATGATTTCAGATTTCAGAGTTGAAGACAAGATTTCAAAATCTGGCTTTAAATAAACATGGAATTAAAAAAAGAGAGAGAGCGCACACGGAGCCTCCAGCAGCCTAAATTAGCAGCAGTCAGCCCCGAGCAGGGAAGCCATCTGTGAGCATGTGGAGCAGTATGTACATGTCTGGGCTTCTCACTCTGGCAGGACCAGCTGGAGATGGGGGTGTGGTGGGGAAGGACCTGGTGGAACACACCAGGGCTCGGGGCTGGGTGTCTTTTGACTCCAGAGTCTGAAAAACTATTTCCTCTGCCGCAACCTGAAAACGCCTTTAGACACCTTTAAGACAACTTAAGTGAAGAGGCAGAGCAATAAGAGAGCGAAGGGGACAGAAAAGCACCCGCAATGAGCCAGTGAGCAGGAAGCAAGGTTTGGATTTTGTCTCTCCCCTGGGAAACTGAGTGACCACTCTGGCCCATGGAGGGCACTCTGCAGAGCGAGTGGGCACAGGCTGGACTGCCTGTGCCTAGGCTGCTGCTGCTGCCAGAGCTGTCACCACAGACCGGTCATGCTCTGATGACAGATGCCTCTGTTCAGTTCTCTTATTCACTTAAGGCACAACCCTACGAGCTGGTGCGTACAGAGAGTCATGGGTGTGCCTGCCGTGGGGTGGGCTTTCCTTGTTGCCAAGGGCACCGGATCTTATCACTTTAAGTTTGGCGTTGTGCAGGCTGCACCCCGCCCCTCCCTGCCCATCGTCCTGTCTCAGTCCGCCCATTGTCCTCTGAACTCACTTGGCCTGCTGCAGAAGGGTTCTGTGCAGAGGGCCCCCCACTGCAGCCTGTCACCTGCCCAAGTTATTTAAGTCTGCATTGTCAGTTAATATATTCTAATAGGCAAGTGGGTGACCGAGCTGGCAGACGCAGGATGACGCTGAAATGTAACAAGAGGAGAGGCACCCAAGGAAACTTGGAGGCTTGTTTGCGCCCCTGAGCTCACCCCCGCGCTACCTCCCACAGGCACCTGGAGTCACGCCTGTGTGATGTGCAGATTACATAAGGGGGATGGCTGCTGGGGAGGCTAACCCTCTACAGCGGGGCGTCAGGGCCGCGTGGGGAGGTCACATCTCCCACACCTCAACAGAATGGCTCTGACTTCCTGGGCCTGCCTAGAGGGTGGGAAGCCACAGCTGGGAATGAAACTTTGTAGGCCCAGTGGCTGAGAAGACAGAGGCGGGGCCGGGAAACACTCTGGAAAGCCACAAGACTGTGTTCACACTTCATTCTCCCGCCGAGCGAGCACACCAGGAAGGGTACCCCGCCAAGAGAGTGACCACCTTTCCTTTCTGCCACACTGTATGTTTGAGAGGGAACAGAAGATGCCAGAACCAGAAATGGTCAGGTGAGCAGGGCTGATCTGTTCCCCCACAGCAGCAAGTAGGACCCACGTGATGGCGGCTATGGAGAAGCTAGCTCCGAACCACGTCAGGTTAAGAGTAAACCTGAGGTGCAGTCTGGGGGGAGGAGCGGAAGGAAGTACCCACATCTGGGACAGCAGGAGAGAGGAACAGCTCGCTAGACCTCAGCTCTAGCAGGCAGCAGCACTGGCCCAGCTATGCAGGGCCAGCTCCCAGCACCCTCTGACCTGCAGCCCGGGGCCCGCAAGCTCCTTTGCTCCACATTTCCTCATCAGAGCAAAGATACTCCACATCCTTCTCTTTCTCCTCTTTGAAGTGGTCCCGGGAATCAAAGCCCAGGGTCTTGATATCCTAAGTCTTCCCCTGAGCCCACCCAGCCCCAGCTGTTAGCCTGTTGTCTTCTTAGTGATGCATTTACCACAGTTCAGGAGCCAGAGCTGACAGATCATTAACTTAAGTCCACAGTTCACTCAGGGGTCTCCAGATTTCACCTAGTGTCCTCTTTCTGTGCAGGATCCAGAGGGACTCCAGGGGACCTTCAGTCTTCCTGTCTCCAGGCTCCTCTGTGCCTCTGCCCTCAGCCATGATGGGGACATGGCAGCATGTGGAGCAATCTGGTGGGGGAGGAGGGGTCTACTGTACTGTCGGGCTTGGGAGGGAGGACTGGAGAGATGAGAGGGCAGGCACTCTGCTCAGGTAGTACCAGCTGCTAAAGCATGGTGAGTCCTCCATATGACTCCTCCTCCCCTGACTCCTCTCAACACCTCACAGAACCCTGATCTCAGCTTTGGGGGGGCTCTAGGCGACTAGGGACCTGCCCAGGAGCCACAGCCGTGTCTGCCCCGCCCCTTCGAGCTGACTGGTAACAGAATGGACTCCTTAAGCCTGGGCCCTCTCCCCACATTGCACCCCGAGCCTGTCACAGTCAGGTCTCAACCTGTCCCTTCCACGGTGGCAGGCTATGCCCCGAGGGCCAGACAAGACCAGGTGGCTGTTGGCAGCTGAAATGGGCTTCCTGCTGGTAGGAGTAAGACTTCCATCTAAAGTTCTAGCCACCACAATGGCCAGCCATTAAGACTGTCCTGCAGCCGGGCGTGGTGGTGCACGCCTTTAATCCCAGCACTCGGGAGGCAGAGGCAGGCGGATTTCTGAGTTCGAGGCCAGCCTGGTCTACAAAGTGAGTTCCAGGACAGCCAGGGCTATACAGAGAAACCCTGTCTCGAAAAACCAAAAAAAAAAAAAGACTGTCCTGAAACCAGAGCGATGCCCCCCCCACATACAAGAACACTTCTGCCCTCAGGCCTGGCCCAGGCGCAGATCCTGCAGCATGAGCAACAAGGGTGTGGAGGGAAAAAGGCTTTTCCCGAAGCCCCAGAGGAGTCCGAGCTCCTGCTTTTCTGCCTCTCCTACTCTACGACTTCCTGGTTACCTATTACAGAAGCTTCCAGCCAGGAATGAAAACAGGAGAGCTCTGGTTGGGAGAGCCTTCCCTAGGAGGAAAGAAAAGCTGCCAGGTGGGGCTGGGCTGGGCTGCGCTGGGCTGGGCTGGGGATGGAGAGAGTTCCCTTAACAGGCTCCCACCACCTCTGGAGACCTTAGACAAATGCCTATCCACCTCAGGCAAGCTCAGCGAAGTGGCTGAGGATGGAGGTGAAGCTGGGGTGACAGTCTTCTGGGGAGGGGGGGTCACTTCTCGAAGGGCAGCCTCTGCTGAGCACAGGCTCCCAATCCGTGAGCCTGCCTTGCCAGGAGAACAGCTTGCTTGAAATGCACGGCTGTCATCCTGTAATTAAATCTGAGACCCCCCCCCTTCCTACATGACGCCGAGATGAAGCCACTTATATAACACAACTAAAAATAAGCTTGCGGAGACATACACACTGCTGCTCCCCACCCCCAGCCCGTCTCCAGAGCTGCCCACCCTGAACCATGACCTACAGCGTTGGGGATCAGAGGCGGTGCCTGCCCTGGGCCTGCGCTCAGCTGTGTGCCTTTGGAGAAAGTGAGGCTGGGCTCAGGGAAGTGGACACATGGGTTTATGGCTGGGGTGGCTGCAGATTGCCACTCAGGGAGGACTGAGTGGGAAGGCCAGCAGCATATGGACAATGGTCTGTCTCTGCTTCCAGTGACTTCTCCCAGAGCTGCTCATTCACTGAGACCTGCTCCCCTCCACCCCGGAACCAGAACCAGTGAGCCCCACTCCCACCTTGGCACAGTATAAGACGAGCGGGGGGGGGGGGTATATCGGAAGGTCTGGGAGGTGTGTTGACTGTCAGTCATCACCCTGGGTGACACTTATCACCTTTCCTCCTGGGAAGATTCAGGAGGAGCCAATGACAATGGTTCCACCTTGACAATAGCTTCCTATTGTGAAGGGGGTGCAAGCTCACACACGGGCCACTATTTCCTAGCTACCAGCTTACTGAACTTTTAGGAAAGTAAGCAGATTCCTCAGACACCAGTGTAACGGGAAGAGGAATATGATGAAGTTTGTAACAGGCTTTGGATGAAAAGGAGTCAGGGAAAGAGTGGCCCCCTAATCCACTTGAAGCCAGAGTCTTGCTGATCTGTGATCATGCCGCTTATAGTGTGCCCACCCACTCAGCAACCTGACCTCTGACCATTGGTGCCCCCTACTATTAAAGGAGCTGCTTCCTGGGTCAAAAAGGCTTCCGTGCTGAAGTCTGGACTCAGGCTATGGTCAGCCCCAATAAAGAGCTGGAGGGAACACAACTCCTGTCTCTCTCCTGTCCCCTTCCAACCCGAGCAAGTCCTGTCATGACAGCCATTGTCACAGAGCTCTGAGCTGTAGGCAGGTTTGAGACATTGTCACTCAGGTGTCCTGACACCCTCTTCCCACTGTGGGCTTCTGCTGCAGCTGGCCAGCCTCCGGCCTGGGACATGGACAGACCTGAGTCCACCACCCACGTGGCACAGAAATGGGGTGACTATGGGTAGGCAGGCCCAGGAAAGAGCCTTGGGATGTTGTGGAAGGGGGAGTGGCCCAAGCCATGGGAACTTTTCTTGGGGGAGCTTCTCTGCCCTTTTTCAGACAGACCCCAAGCGTTTGCTGCCAGCCCCCACCTCTAGTTCTCCTCCATGGCCTTGGCCTGGGGCAAGCACGGAGGAGCTGCTTCTACCCCAGTGCACAGCTTCCTGCTGGCTTTCCGATCAGTGAGGGGATCAATGTGTGCTTGAGTAGGCACCATACCATGCTGGTCTAAATGGACTAGGAAGCAAGATGGGGGGGGGCAGCTGTGACCAACCAGTCGCAGTGAACAGTAATTGACAGGTCCTTATTTGACGGCCAGTTAGTTTAAGCTGGCTTTCTGTCACAAGAAGAACCCAAGAAAACAGACAGATACACAGTACATTGAAGTGACATAGACAAGGAAACAGGACAGTGGGCCGAATTCCTTCTCCTTACACATGTAGCAAAGTGACTAGGGGCCGTCTGAGTCCCCTGCTGTCTGAGGCTTGACAGCCGCGCCGTGGATTTGTGTCCTCTGGGTTGTTGGAGTGGTGTAACCAGCTGTCCAGGAAATGGATGCTGGAGTGTTATGTTTAATTAAAAGGAAACATTCAGCTCTGGTGTTTTACAATGTAAAGCAAATAATTCCTCTCTGTTCGTCTAATTGATGTAAATATTTCTCCAAAGGGAACCGCGTTGGAACCCCGTGTGCCAACCTGGTCAGTTTTCTCAGCCAAGCCTTACCCTTCCCTAAACCATCAGCTACTGGGCAATTCCAAGCTGTGCTGAGAGGCTCCTCCCCCGGAGCTATCCACCCAACTCCCGCCCCCGCCCCAATTCCCTACCGAACCGCCCCCTGGAATTCTCTCCACGTCTCCCCCGCTCCTCTCTTGGGTCCTCTTCCCGGAATCCTAGACCCAACTGTCGGCCGCCACCCTCCGTTCAGCACCTGTCCACCACAAGCACCCGCCCCAGGGCCCACCCTGTCCCGATCCTGCCTCCAGGGCTCAGGGTTCTCCCTCTAGAGTTCAGCACCTTCCTCCGTCTCCACCTACTCCGGCTCCGGGTTTCCTCCCTTCCGGAAGACCGTCCAGGGTCGACGCACGCCTCGCCGACTCACCTGCAATAGCGCGGGAGCCACCGGCCCCTGTCGCGCACTCCTGAGGGACCCTTGAGGGCCTGCAGCCCGGATCGCTGCCTCCCGAGTGCCGCCTCCACGCGCGCTCGCGCCGGTGCCACCCGCACCGCCCACACCCCGCGCTAGCTCTTCCTGCGCCACCCCGCCCCCGCTTTCCGCCCCCAGCCCGGCTGTCGCTCCGACCCCCTCAGGCAGCTCCAGGGCTTCAGCGCGCGCCGCGCCTCCGCCTCCCAGCGGCCGGCCAATCGCCGCTCGCAGCAGGCCTCCGAGTCCCTCCTCTAGCTCCGCCCTTCGCCCCCGCCTCCGAAATCTACCAATAGGAAGGACGGCGCAGGAGCGGGCCTGGCGGTTGCTTAGCAGCGGCTGGGCTGGGCGGGGGCGGACAGCCGGGGGCGGTGATCCGGGCGCGGCGGGGGCGGGGCCCGGAGGCGGGGTTTTTGTGGGGTGGGGCCTTCAGCGGCTATAAAAGCAGCGGCCGCCGGGCGCCGCGCTCTGTGGTCCTGGTCTGCGCGCCTTTTCCTGTTGCTGCAGTTGTCGCTTTCCTCACCGCCACCCGTGCCCCTGCTCTGGTCTGTGGTGTAGCCGGGACCCAGGACCATGTCGCTTTCACGCTCGGAGGAGATGCACCGGCTTACGGAAAATGTCTACAAGGTGAGTTTCCAGCGCGGCTCCGAGTCGCCCCTAGGTCTTCAGGCCCGAGCAGGGCACCGGCTCCCGGACTGCGGGTGTGGTGGACCGATCTTCCGTTGGTCACAGGTGGCCGCGCCCGCCCAGGGTCCTTACGCCCGCCGCGGCCCGCGCCGTCCCGGAGCACGAGTGGACGCCCCCACCCCGACGGCGCCGCTCAGCCCCCGCGTGCTCCCTCAGTACGCCTGTCTGTCCTGGCGTCCGGAGGGACTGAGACGTGCAGGGCCTGGGCTGCTCTGCGATCTGGCCTGGTCCGCTGCATCCCGGAGTGAGGGGAACAAGGAGCGGGGGCGGCGTGGAGGTTGCAGGCTGCCGCGGGCGGTCGCCCTGCGCTTGCTTGGCGCGGTGGCACCGTGGGGCTCTTCTAGGTGCTGTTATGCCAGCCTCTGGGCACTTTCTCTTCAACAGGCTTTCCCTTTCCACAACTCCTTTACGAGTGTTAATGGACGTGGCCCAAAGTGGGAGGTCGAGCGCGGGCAGGTTGGATGGGTGGACAGATAATCCATCATCTTATGTAACCGCAGAGGGAGAAGACTAATTGTGTAGGAGGCTGACGCGCCTGCTTTTGCTTCTGATATGTGTTAAGAGTCGCATTCACATACTAATCTGTGAAATGACAGTTTCTCATGGAAGAACTGCAGAGCCTTGTGCAAGCAAGCCCCCTGGTGTCATGTTATGTCCATGCTTTGGGTACAGATGGACGGGCCATTTCCTATTTCTTCACCATGGGTTCTCACAGCCCTGGCCCCTCACCCCCAACAACACAGCCTGGGGCTCCCTGTTGGCATCAGGTCCACTGCAGTTCTCAGTGACATTTTTTTTTCAAGAGAGAAATTCCTGCCCTGCCCTGTGCATGGCAGTCCTCTTTACAAAGCTGTGCTTTATTTCAAAACTGTCTGAAGGGTGAGTGAAAGGCTTTCCACCAGCCACTAGGTTTTCACATGGAGTTGCTGGTTCATGGCTAAATGGGATTGTGCTCTGCTCAAGAGCAACAGTTTCTGATTGTATGAACCAACCATGATTGTGCCTTTCTAGGCAATGGCCTGTGAAACCCTCATAGCTGTGCTTGCTCTGTTGCCTACAGCAGATGGAAGCCTCCAGGGTGGCTGCTTAGGTTTCAGCTGGAGTTCCCGGGGGCAGATTATACTTTAATTCATCATTTAATAAAGGCTTTAGAGTTGTAGTTACATGGGTCTGGAGGAATCCTGAAGGTGGGTGTAGGGGCTGAAGGAGCTCTAAAACCATGTTCAAGCTGCCGGCAAACAAGATTGAGAACAGCCTTTTGGTTTTTATGTTTATTATCTGTAGACTCCATGGTATGTGTTTCCCTCTTGTTGGTCTGCGGATGCTGTCGGGAGAGGGAGGTTTATTAAATTATTAGTCATTAGTTCCATTACAGTTTGCTTTGTACTGCAGGGGAATGGGAAAAGAAATACTGGTCACAGTCTGTTTTTCTTGCTTCTTTACTGAAATCATTAAAGAGGAACTTCCATGGTGAGAATCACGTAGGGTATGAGGAGTAGCTTTGCTTTGGAGAGTCCCATGGTTCTCCTTAGTAAAACTCATGCCCGGGCAGTCAGCCTGCACATAACGGCTTCAGGCTTCACTCACATGCTGCTGTAATTCATCTGGATGTCCAGTCAGAGCTGTTGCAGTGTCAGAGAATCTGGATCCAGAAGATCTGGATCATAGCACTGGTTGAGGGCTAGCAGGCTGGGAGCTTAGAATGGAATCACTATGGGATGTCTGGTGTTTGGGGCAGTGGTTGGTGCACCTTCCATGTGAACATGAGGTGATGAGATCTTTTGAGCTTTTGAGGTGTTGGACACAGGTCGGGTGTAGATGTCTGAAGGGCTTTCTTGCAGTGTAGGCAGGTGGCTTTTGTATCCACTGAGGCCTAGCCACGGAGTCATTGACTCCTGTGCTCTGTTCTCATTTTCTATTTTGTCACTGAGGTGTATGGTGTATGGTGGTGCTAGTACAGGTTGGGCAGCTTTGGCATGTGGGCTAGGGAGATATCCAGCCCACACAGAGGCACAATCAGAGAAGAGCCAGAGTCACACGTGTGCAGTTCCAGGCCGGTCCAGCCAGTCTGCCATGCTGTCTTCTCTGGGACATGGAGTAACTGACTCTCTACTAGGGGCTCTTCCTATGCTGGTTGGTGCTTGCAGATATGCTGGCAGTACCTCCTGAGAAGGCCGGGACGTGGCTCTGCTCAGTGTCACCCGCCATGCAGGCTCTGCTGTTTGCTTTGGCCCTTGCATCACTTCAGCTGCAGTTCTTGAGTGGTGTTTGCCTTGGCAAAGAAGGATGCTTGTCCTTGGCCCTCCTGATTAAGAATTCAAGAATACAATGTACAGTTTTGATTTTCCTCCTGGAAGAATGCAGACTTTGACCTCTTTCCTGATGGCTCGGTTCCCTTGAGAGCTGTGTCCTCGGGGAATTTCATGGAAGATGAAGGGAAGAAAAACAGGGCGGCTTCATGACGTTCACCAGGAGCTCATCCATAGGCCTTTGGGCCCTTCAGAGAAGGGGAGCTTCAGGCAAGGAAGGCCCCTTCCTCCATGCACAGACAACAGAGAGTAGAGACCGACTAGTGTTCACCCTAGGTAGCACCTGGGTTGGGCATAGATTACTGGAGGCAGGGTCTACTGCCACAGGTGAAAGAGTGTGGTCTTTAGAATGAAGTCAGCCCAAAGCCTCAGTGCTCTCTTGGATCCCTCTGAGTAAACATGGTGGCTTTAGTAGCTCATGAGACCCTGGTGGGATGAGAAAAGGTCAAGTTAGCTAATTTGTTGCTGTTTTGAAGATAGGATCTCATTACTTATCCCTGACAGTCCTGGAACTCATGATATAGACTAGGCTGGCCACAAAATCACAGAGCTCTGCCTGCCTCTGCCTCCCTAGTGCTAGGAGTAAATGATTGGCCTTTTTTTTTCTCAAAAGTTTATTTGTGTGCTTGTGTGTGTGCTTGTGCGTGTGCTTGTGGGGGGGGGGGCACACATGCCACAGCTCCCACAGAGTGATTAGAGGACAACTGTGAGTGTGCTCCTCTGCATGGGTTCTAGGTTGAACTCTGGCTGTCAGCTTAGTGGCAAGCACCCTTACCTGGTGAACCATCTCACCAGCCCAAGTAAGATTGTTGTTGTCAGTTTTCTGACAGGGTTTCAGGTAGACTAGACCTGCCTCAACCTCACTATGTAGCTGAAAATGACCTTGAACTCTTGATTCTCCTGCCTCCACCTTCCAAGTGCTAGAATGAATAGGCATGCATCTTTATGCCTGACTGAGCTTCGTGGTTTCTCAAGGATTATAGTTCACGAGGAGCCCTGACTTCTGGGTAACCCTATAACCCATTGAGGGTAACAATCACTTCTTCAAGAATAGTAGTGCTAGCATTCCTCCTGATGGGAAAGCTGGTAGAAGGTGTTTGTGGTTCCAGGGCCTGGGGGCAGAGTGGTTGAGATTGTTACCAGCAGCTGTCTGGTCATGTTCCTCACACTATGGCTGTTGGCAGAAAGCTGTAGCCATCTAATGAAAGTGCAGGTACCAAAAGCGTCCAGGAGCCGTTGTGCTAAACACAAGTCTGGAGAAAGGAGTCCACCACCACTCCTACATCCCTTTCACTTCCTTAGAAGGATGATTTGGGGGAACTTTGGAAGCATGGGACTATGACCTCTCTGCTCAGACCAAAGTGGTACTTGTCTCTTATTTTAAGAAGGGTATCTACAGTGAAGTAGGGTTTCTCACAGGCACCAATTGGCAGGGCATGCCTGCTGAGAGGAGAGAGGCTACAATGCTATGTAGCCACCTTTTGTGTGTGTGTCCTCCATGTGTGTGTGTCCTCCTTTTGTATTATAGGTACTTCCAGGGCAGGCCTATCAGTAGAGAGGCTGAGTCTGCTCTCACTGAGCGGACTGCCCGTGCCTGTCATTTTTGTTTGTTTGTTTGTTTTATTTTGTTTTTTGAGACAGGGTTTCTCTGTGTAGCCCTGGCTGTCCTGGAACTCACTCTGTAGACCAGGCTGGCCCGGAACTCAGAAATCCGCCTGCCTCTACCTCCCAAATGCTGGGATTAAAGGCATTCACCACCACTAACCTGCCCATGCCTGTCTTTTGAGCATGCACTTCATAGGTTACCTGCCCTTGTCTACCACCAGCATCTTAGGGATTGCAGTTCAGATCTTGTCTCTTTGTAGAGCAGCCAGGGCAACAAAAGGCAGCTTTTTTCTCATGCTGACCTCTGAGTTGACCAGCTCTACAGCCCATGTCTCCAGGCCATGTCCTCTAGGTCATCAAGTCTGTTGACTTATGAAGTGCCTGGTGTCCAGTGCACTGTTGCATGAGGTAGTGTTTGTTAGTGGTTGTTAATGACCTTGATGTTCCAGGGGCACCTGGGGCTGTAGGGCATGGCATCATTGTGTCCAGGCTAGTTTGAAAGAGTGCTTGCCTTTGCCTGCTGTGTGGTGGGACTTTCTTGGAGTGTATATCTTTATTGGAGAGATTGGCTTACTGTACACAATGACTGGCCAGCCTTGAGGTCACAGTGAAGGCTGCTGCTACTCCCAATTTTTGTCAGCAGGAGGGTGGTGGATGGATGCTGCTGGGAGCTGTAGTCTTGCTGCTGTTATGTTTTTGGGTTGCAACTTCTGAAGGGCCAGCCCCTGAGGTCTGCACTCTGCCCTTTGACATAGGCAAGAGGATCTTGCAAGGGACAGTTTAGCTTCTTAATAGGAGCTGGGAGAGGCAAGCCACAGGGAGCCTAAGGTGTGGCCCATCTTCTCACAGATGAGCGACTGTGAGGCCTACTCAGGACAGCTAGGTGTCACTGCAGGAGCAGAGGGAGTGTCTTTGCTTAGCCCCTCATAGTTCCCTCTTTGCTAAATATTCTGGACTAGTGTTGCCTGAGGCTGTCATCATGTGGACACTTGGACAGTTGATTGCTGCTGACTAGGGCAGGTGCCTTGTGCTTTGTCTCAGTTCCTGGTGATCCTCGCCAGGACCTCCCATGCTGCCTTCCTGTCCTGGCTTAGAGCTCTCTCGAGGCCTCAAGGTAGAGAAGCTGCACTCCCTGAAAGGCCTGTGCTCAGGGCAACTGTCAGCTTACCTAATTTAGCTGTTCCACAGTGCTGTGTTGTGATTCCAGCCTGTGCCTGGAATAATTACTGACAGGCGTGGACCACATTGCCACCTTCCTCCAACCCCCTGCCACCCCCTTCTCTGAGTCATCCCTAGCCTCATTGTGCAAGTACAGCTGCGTGATGACTTGAGGAGCCTCAGCCTGGGGCGGCAGGGAGGTCGAGGGGCACAGCTGCACCCCTGAACTGTATCCTAGAAAACTTCAGACTACAGGTCCAGAGGGAGACTGCCCCAGACAGTATGAACTGCTCATCAGATCCTTCCCACACATACCATGCACTCCCAAGGTCCAGGCTCAATAACTTAGGACCCATTTGACCCTGTGACCAGGGTGACTTATCTCTCTGATGTATTCTCAGGGCCTGGAACAGTGGCCAGACTCTGATAGGAACCCAGCAGTAGTTGGAACTGGGTGAGTTTCATTTCTTGGTTCTGAAGAGGTGACATTGGAGTTGCCATCTGCCCACACTCAGGGGCTGCTGTTCAGCTCTTGGCCTGAGGAGCCTTGGCCCAGCATGTTCTGTTTCCCTGGAGGTGCTGACCCAGTTGTGTGGCTGGCAATCAGGTCAAAATGTTAGCCGCAAGAGCTTTGTCCTGCTGGGTCCTGGAGTCTCTGAGCCTGGTCCCTTGCCAGAGAGATTAGAAAGCAGGGAATGAGAAGGGAGAAGAGTGGCCAGGGTGGCATGGAGAGGGTGAAAGGTGGGACGTTAGCTGTTGGTTTCCAAGGAGTCACCTTGAGAACCTTGGGCAGGCCCGAGCTTCGTGTCTGTGCAGGCCTCTTGCAGCTGAGCTGCTGCCAACATTGACAGGAACCCCTTTCTGCCTGCTGTAGTGGGGGGGGTGGGGGGGTGGGGAGGTTGACACCCGGCTCCCTCAACTGTTTCCTACTTTACAGCCCTTGCCAGGACCTTTTCTGCCTACTCCAGAGTGGGCTGCCATAAAGAAATGTCTGGTGTCTGGTCCTTGGACACAGGCACCAGTTGAAAGCTGGCCCTTTCCCCACTTACCCTAAGCTGTGTAACCTGGGCTGTGGCATGAACACTGCGATACCCCAGGGCCTGGTGAAGGCAGTTTTGATGTGCTAGCTCAAGATCCTGTTCCCTCTGGTGGAAGAAGTTCTATACAGAATACCTCAGGCCCAGATGCAAGAGACCAAGAGACCCAAGTGGAAGTGAGAAAGTTTTCCTTCTGACTTGGGATTGTGATTTCATACTTGCTGCAGGTGTGTGTGTGTGTGTGTGTGTGTGTGTGTGTGTGTGTGTGTGGGCGCGCGCACGCGCATCTGTTTTGAGACAGGGTCTCACTATAAATAGTTCTGGTTGGCCTGGAACTCTCTGTGTAGACAAAACTCACTTGGAGGTCATAGAGACCCACCTGCCTCTGCCTCCCCAGGCATGGGCCACCACCGCAGCTGTTCTTGAATGTAGAACTTGGTGATAGAGCATTATCCTAGCGTGCTCAAGACTCCAGTGTTCTATGCAGTGCTAGGGAATGGGATAGGAGAGCTGGACACAGTGGTTCATGCCTATAATCCCAGCTTTTGGGGCTGAGGCAGAATTCCTTTGAGGCCAATCCTTAAAAGGCCAGTCCAGGAATACATAGTTGAGTCCCAAGTCAGGCAGGTTACAGAGTGAGATCCTGTCTCAAAAAGCCAGATGGGGTATAAATATCAGATTTTTAAAAAAGAATTATTTATTATTATAGATAAGTACACTGTTGCTGTCTTCAGATGCACCAGAAGAGGGCATCAGATCTCATTACAGGTGGTTGTGAGCCACCATGTGGTTGCTGGGATTTGAACTCCGGACCTCTGAAAGAGCAGTCAATGCTCTTACCCGCTGAACTATCTCGCCAGCCCCAGATTTCTTTTTAAATGTTAGGATTTCCACAGATGTTATCTACATTTGGAAATCACTTCCTTCTGAGCTGCATTTTAGTTCAGGGATGTCAGCCTCCGAGGGTCCCCAACACTTGCCCCTGAACATTAGGGGTATTGATAAAACACTTTGAGGGTATCTCTGGGATTGTCTTTCAAGCTTCCACAGTGCCTGCACTCCCATTTTTGTTGCTGCCACTTTCTGTTTTTTAGCCAGCAGCCAGGCCTCCTCATCCTCTTCATGATCCAATAGTTTGTAGACTGAAGTATACAGTCATGGCAAGGGAAAGTCACCAAAGAGGATTGTGTCTGATGATCCACACATGCCCCAGCCACTGCTTATGATAGCACAAAGAAGTGTGGACATTGGAAAGCATGGCAGCAAGTCTGCGGTGGAAGAAGCGTGCCCTTGACCATGGGATGAGACGGGATGGTAGGAAGGTGCCCCATCCACAGGAGCCTTGGTCTTATTGGACCCTTGCCAGGCCAGGGTAGAGCCTGCTCCTAACAGAGCCAGTGCATTGCTGCATACCTACTGGGTTTTTACACTGCAGGGAGAAGGGAGCTGGAGGCAGAGGTGCCTGAAATGGACCAAACCTGGGTCCCTCTGCACACTGCACCCCTCTTTGTCTTTTATAGAGGCTTACAGAGCCTGTCTCTACTTGACAGCGACCATCTCAGGTAGGTGAGGCGTGCTGTCCATCTTCATTCATGGTAGACCCATCCTGCCCTGGGACTGGGAATCTTGGACTTGGATGACAAGTTGGGTAGGGTTGAGAGGTGTTGGGAGCCTTGGGCTGTGGTCAGACCAGTAGCCTGCATCCCAGCCCTGCTTCAGGAGAGGCCCAGGTGGTTAAGACTGGACTACTATGTGTTGTGAGGAGCAGGTTGGCCATGAGAGCCTCAACTTGGCTGTCTGTGGACTTGGATGGCTTCTTGCTGCTTACCTAGGCACAGCTGAGGGTCCTGAGTGCATGCGTGCTTTATGAGGGAGCGTCGGTGTGGTGAATGAAGTACCACATCGACGGGCATTTGCTGATAGGAAACTGAGCTGGGCTTCAGACTAGCCTTGGGCTCTGGTGTTTCTTCACTTGGCCATCCTTCTGTGTATCTGTGTTGTGGTCTCTTTCTATAAAGACACTAGTCAGACTGACTAGAGCCCTCCCTCACTAGTGACCTTGTTTAACCTTCTTGACCTCTGTAAAGACTATTCAAATTTAGACCATGGTGACTAGAGGCTCAGCTCATGCGGCCAGGTCATCATCTGCCCCACAGTTGGCGGGAGGGACATCCTGAGGGCTGTCTGTCTCTATCATGGTGACCTGTCTTTCTAGGCTAATTGTATTTCTTGTTCCTTCTAATTTAAGCAAATTACAGTCTTCAGCTTATGTCATTGGGTCCCCATGGTGTCACGCTGTGATATCATACCGCACCCAATCAAGAATTTTGATCCAGGAATCAGGCATGGTGGTGCACACCTTGGGAGACAGTGGCAGGAGGATCTCTGTGAGTTCAAGGCCAGCCTAGTCTATATAGCAAGGTCAAGGACAACCAGAGCTACATAGAAAGACCCTGTCTTTAAAAAAAAAAATGGAGTTTGTTGAGTAACAGTTTGAATGTGCCTCTCCCTGCACTAACCACCCAACTACCCAAGAAGAAGATCTGTGACCCAAACCATGGTAACCAGCTGTGGGGCCTGTCTGTTGGGAAGCTGTGCTTTTGTGGAGGTTGGGATGAGCGGGACATTCCTGTCACAGGCAGGAAAGACATAGTTAAACTGGTTTCATGTCCAGGCTTCTGGAATAATGGGTGTTGACCAGTTCCTGTGGGGGTGGCTGCCACACAGGGCAGATGGTTCGGACCCGGTTTCTGGATTTCCTGGAGACCACTGGACTAGCCTTTACAGCACATGCTGACCAAGGATTTCTTGGTGTAGGGACTAGGCTGGGTGTAAGACCCTGGTGTGGCTTTTGCCTTTGGGGACCTTGTGCAGGAGGTCAGATTTAGAGTGCCGGAAACCTTTAGAGACTCCGGAAACAGTCTGGGAAGAGGGGTTCCAATGTCAGGTAACTTGGGGGCAGCTGTGCTCGCCTCTGTACCCTGTGAGCTTAGCTTCTGTGAAGACTCACCAATCCTTCACAGGGTGTAAGGCCAGCAAAAGCAGGCTCAGTGTTTGTGTGTGTGTGTGTGTGTGTGCCTGTCACTGTCAGCGGTATTTGCTGCAATCTCAGATAGTCATTTCTGGTGCTTCTAATGCTGGCTGTGGGGTGGGGGACAGCTGGGGTTATAGGAAGGAGGCCATTTCTTTTGGCTCTTCCTGATGGGAGGCCACCATGACTATCATATCCAGGCACCCTGCCAAAGACACAGAGTCTCTTTCTTAATTTTGGCAGCTTCTCCAGGGGAGCTATCAGAGCTGAGAAACTAGAACTACCACATTGGGGGGTTGGGGTGAGGCCAGTGCTCAGATTCTGCTGGAGCCCATTGTGTGGCATCTGGGTTCCTCTTCCAGCTCCTGGAAGACTGGAGTCTGTCCATCTCTTCTATTACCTGCCTACCTCCCTAGTGGAGTGAAGCTGGCCTTGTGGGTCTGGTAGAACCTACCACTCCCTCAGAAGCTAGGAGTCTAGTCCTCTGTTCTGGAACAGTCCCGGTTTCTCTTCCTGCTTCACAGAGAGACATAGGTTTTCTGATGCTGCACATGCTTCAGAGCCTTCCACGGGCTGCTAAGGAGGCCCTGGGCTAAAGCCTGTGTGCCAGGAGTATTCTCACTCAGTCTGTTGCTTTCTCTTCTGCCCAGAACAGAGAGGGTTTGGCCACAGCCTTGGGCAGGGGCACACTGCAGAAATGAGGCATGGAGGGTGGTTGCTCAGGCTACCCTGGCTCTTGTGTCCGAGACTCCTGTCCCCTTCACTCTTCCCTTTTTACCCCAAAACCCATTTCCTTCCAGAAACCCATGCCTCTTTTTATCTAAAAGAATGCACACACATTCCTACCTTTTTTACTCTAACCAAGCAAGGCACAGCTCAGGCTCCACCTCCTTCAGGCAGGCTTCTACGCTCACATAATACCTGGAATTGATCTTATTCCCTTCATACATGACATCCTAGGCAAGTCTTGCTGGGTATCCTGCAAAGCAGCCTGCACTGGAGCTACAAGATGCTGTGGGGCTCCCTCTTACCTAGGCACTGCTTGGGCTGCAAAGCTGATGTCTGCTTTTCTTTTCTAGTGAGTCCTGGCTGCAGGGGTGAAGCCACAGAATTGGGCCTGAGCTCAGGGTAGTGGGACACACCTTTAATCTAGCACTCAAGAGGCAGAAGCACGTGGAACTCTGTGAATTCCAGGACAACCTGGTCTGTATAGAAAGTTCCAGGCCAGCTAGGGCTACATAATGTGGTCTTGTCTTTAAAAGAGGGCAGGGGTGAGCTGCAGGACACCCTGCTTGTGACGTCCTGGCAGAAATGCTACAGTAAACTTGGCTTGAGCTCTGCTGATCTCTCCATGAGTTTCCCGAAGCCTCAGCCCTTTTGGGACGTGTCCCATAGAATAGTCTCCTGTGTTTGCAGGCACCCCTTAGTGGCATGTGGAAGGTATCTTTAATAAATACTGAATGAGCAGGTGAATAAGTAAAAGAATTCTGGTTCTAAATATAGTTCCTGATCCAGAAAAGCCACCCAAGAACCACCCCACAGTCACAGTGCATTTGGGGCAGGCGGGTCACAGGCCTGGGTTTTGAAGGAAGTGTGAGGCTTGCTCATTGAGTAGGATTCTGTCCAAGCAGGAGAGATGGCCTCAGTTGCCCCTAGGCTTGAGAGTGCCCTCTGATGACCATGAAGCTCTCAGCATGGAGAGCTGGCTTTAGGTTTCAGGGATGGGGAGGCTCCTTCTTCAGTTCCTCCTCTGAATCTTGAGTTTGTCTTGTCTTGTCTTGACTTTTCTCTTTTGTTCTGGTCTTTATCTTTTGTTTTAAGGGTTTTTTTTGTTTTGTTTTGTTTTGTTTTGTTTTTTGAGACAGGGTTTCTTTGTGTAGCCCTGGTTGCCCTGAAACTCTGGCCTTGAACTTAGAGCTGGCCTGCTCTGCCTCTCGAGTGCCGTTAGCACCCAGCTTGTTTATTTTTGCAAGGTCAAAACTGCAGCTTCTGCTTTTCTCCTTGGTACTCCTTGGTGTTGATAAGGAAGGCATCCCTTCCCTGGTCAGAAAACCCTTCCAGCTGACTGCTTCTGCTTAGCACCTTCCTCACACGGCTCCAGGCACGAGCTTGTTCTCTTATGAGGAGCCAGTCTAGAGCTGGTGGGCAGGGAGTGTACTCACTCAGGAGGGGCTGGGTGAAGTGGGGCAGGAAGAGCCAGGCAGCATGGCTTACTATGTCAGAATGGCTTCTAAATGAACCCTAGAATAATGAGATGGACTGAGCTCAGAGATCTCGACATAAGCAGATGTGGGGGTACACCTGTATGCACACACACCCCACTTTGTGAGCCACTGGATTTCTTTATAAGGTAGCTGGAAGCCAAGTGACCCAAAGAAAAGTCAGGACACTGGCCAGGAGCCTGGAAATAAGCCTCCTTCAGAGCAGGCCCACTTTTCCAGCCAGGGCAGTTGTCTCTATGCAGACCTGGAAAGAAACTGGTCCTCTATGGCCAGGAGAGGCCTCCCTCAGAGTGTCAGCCCAATGGCATTTACGCTGCTGCCACTGCCTCCAGACCAAGACAGCAGAGCCAGTACATCCCTAGCTGACTGGCTGCTCTTGAGCAGGTGGAGGCTGTGGCCATGCCTAGGTGTCCTGGCTGGCACTTCAACACCCACATTGCCCAGCTAACTCCCTCTTGCATTCCTCCTGTATGAGCTCAACCGCATTGAGGAAGTGAAACCTCACAGCTGCCCTCTGCGTCACAGGAGGCATGGCAGGTGCCTCAGCGGTCTGTCTCACTTGGCCTTGAGTGGTTTCTGGCATATTCTCCTGTCATTCAGGATGTTAACAAAGCTCAGAGGACTGATCTGAGCTAAGCCTCCTTTTCCTCCCAGGATCCTCAGGGGCATTCCTAGAGCCAAACTCGTGGGTCTACTCCTAGACTCAGTTTCTTCAGCATTTTGCCATGTAACACCCCATCTGCTTCCCAGGTACTCTTTGGATTGCACAGTTCAGATAGATTCCCTAACACAATATACATCCACCTCAATTTCCTGTCCTCTGTGCCTGCCTCTCCTGTCTCTCCAGGCAGGTCCCAACTGTCCTCAGACACTGCCTGGTATACAGACAAAGGAATTGGGTCCTGACGGGAGCCTCCTTCCTTTCCCTTCATAATCAGAGGGTTGAACAGCAGGGAGGTTCCTCTCAACTTCCTGTTTGACCCTTGACTGGAGTCTCTACAGCCTGGGGCCTTTTTAATGCTTCCAGCTTGGTTCTACTCAGACGTTCCCTCCCAGCTTCCTATCCTGTCTGAGGGACATTACTACACTCACTTCCTCTCCTGTTTGCTCCTGGTGCCCCTTCAGGGCAGCTTGGTTGGCCGGGAGCATTTACACTGCTCTGGCCTACCTGCCTCCGTTTTTAGTCACAACAACTGGTCCTTCCTGCCCTCCTGTCTCCAGCTTTGTTGGAGCCTTTCTGCCTCCCCTCCCTAGTTGCTGGCTGTGGAATGGGACCTGGAGATTGGTTGGTTGCTGAGTGTTCCTTCCATGTGTGGTCTCTGGGCTAACATGAAGAGATAACCAGGAAGACAGTGCCCCCAGCCCTGTAGATTTGGCTGAGAAGTGTTGCTGTGTGAGGTTCCTGTGTTCTGGGAACCTTTGTGGAGTGATGGGTCAGCAAGCCAGGCCCACATGTGAAAGGGATGAGTGGGTGGTAGCTTAGAGCTGGAGTCTTCATTCCCAGGAATGAGGGAGGGTCTTCATGTCTCGTGCTGAAGGTATGCTGCCATACTTAAGGGCAGGCCAAAATAGAATGTATCCACCCGTGGGTTTTTCAGAGCCAAGCCCCATTGTGGACACTGGCCCTGGTGCCCTTAAATGTCCCTCTTATCTGTTATATTGGCAATGAGGCCACCAGTTGGACAGAGTTGGTATAGAGCCTGGTGGCTTCCATTTCTGTCATCCTCAAAGAGTTGGGCTCCTTGTACGGCACCGTCCCCTGTGGCTTAGGATGTAGTTTGGTCAGGTTTTCTTTCAAAGTTCCTTCTGGGGTCTCCCCTGACTGGCGTAGGCTGTTGACAGTCTGTGGGTATTCTGCTGGTAGCATTCTCATTTGGCTGCTGTTTGTGTGTGCCTGTTTTTATGCCATGTAATTAAAACATTTATTTGGCCTTCGCAGTGAAAATCTAATTTCTTGAGTATAAGAACTGCCGATATTGGCACAGGGACTGCAGTCCGTCGTGTAAACAGATCCGGAGCCTGTTGGATTGTTCATAGCATGGTATTTGTAAATCAGGCTGTGCACTGCTGTAATCAGAGCTGATGTTGGTAATTGGTGTGTTGAGTTAGGGTGGTGGTGTGGGGGGCGTCGCTGAGCATTTGTATGTGGCCGACGGGTGGCCTCCTACGGCTGACTCAGCCCCGCCAGCCTGGTGCCTCAGAAGCCATGGCTGTGAGTGCTGCCTGTGCCATGCGGCCCTTCGAGGACCCTTGTTGCTGTGCAGACAGCCCTCTACAGAAGGCTCCTGTCCACGCCTGGGTGCAGTGCTCACAGCAGGCAGAGCTGGGGCTTCAACTTGGGGAGGTGGGCAGTGTTCCTGACCCCATCCAGGCTGAGCCCTGGATCCCAGCTATGGATGGATGGTGGTGAGGTGACACTGCTTTCTCTGTTCTTTTCCAGACCATCATGGAGCAGTTCAACCCCAGCCTCCGCAACTTTATCGCCATGGGCAAGAACTATGAGAAAGCACTGGCAGGTATAGTTCGCCCCTGGCTCACAGATGAGCTTTCTTCCAGCCAATTACTGCCTGGGGAGAAGCTACTAGGCCTCATCTGGATGAGAGGAGTAGAGTGTGTGTGCACCCCCATGCTCAGAGTGTGACCCTGCACTTACTGTGACCACAGGCCCTTACCATACAGGCTGGTCTCAGTGCAGGCTGCTTAGAGACAAGGGTGTTGATATGTCTATTCTTTGAAATTTCATGCTAAGTAAAGGATTGGGTTGGTGCTAGTGGGGACTTTACCACAGAAATACCAAGTGGCCTCCAGTCCTCTCAGGTACCCTAGTCTATTCTGTTGATGACTGCTCCGAGCACACCTGACCCTGTAGTAGGACCATGGCAACAATCTCCTGAATAATCCCAGAGGTCACTGAGGTGAGATGTGGGAGGAGACTATCCCATGGGCCTGGTCTATTGGAACTCACAGCACTGAGCCAAAGCCCTGAGGGCTGGCCTCCTGATTATGTGAGACATAAGGAGGATGTTGGAGGGCTCCTCTTGGCTCTCCCAGGGCCACTGCCCTACCCTTCTCTACAGCACTGGGCTCAGTAGCATAGCCCCTAGAGTCCTGTGGGATCCCAGAGATCAGTTCAGATTCTGTCCCCTAGGAATTACCATCTCCTTTGTGGAAGAAGCCAACTTAGAGGGTCTTCATGCCATCCGATCCCCAGGCTGTGAGTTCTCAAGTTGCTTAAAGAAGTGGTCGCAAGGGCTGGGGAAGTAGTAGCTCAGTCTACTGGTAAGGTGCTTACCACAGGAGCACGATTTCCTAGCTTTCCAACAAGTCCCAGATGCAGCCATATATACCTGTAACCATAGCAAGGTGTGCATAGCAAAGGAGGGACTTGCCAGCCAGCCAGCCTGGGCTGAAAAACTAGCAAGCTCTAGGTTCCATGTGGGCCCTTGTCTCAAGGGACTGAGACAAATAGTGACAGAACAAGACACCTGACATTTTCCTCTCTCTTCCCCATGTACACAGCAATGCACACTCCTCCATACCCATAGGGACACACAAACACAAAAGAAGTGGCCATGTGCGGCTGAGGAGATGGCTCAGTCACATGCTTGCCACTCAAGCATGAGGACCTGGGTTCTAATCCCCAGCACCCATGTAGAAGCTGAGTGCAGCCATGAGCAGCTGTGGCCCCACTAGCGCTGGAAGGGGCTCTGCCGGGGGAGGAGGCATCTGCTCCTCTCCTGCTTTGTCATTTATTTTGCTTGTGGGGTGGTTTTGAGGTAATCGTACTGTTTAGCTCAGATTGGCTTCATACTCTGCTATCCTCCTGCCTCAGCCTCTCAAGATTACTAACATTTACAACCACAACCAGCCCTTGGTCCCCTGCTCTGATGCCTGGCTTGCCCTCAGCTTTTCTGTCTGGTTGTCTCCTGGAAGAAGCCCCAGGAAGCAGAAGTGTAGTGTGGAGACCAACAATGAGTCTCTGTCCTGTCCCCTAAGCCACCCTGCTATCCCCCCCATGATGCTCCAGTTCTCCCAGTAAAGACCTTTCTGGGTCCTGAATGAAACCAGCTGTCTCTGGTCTGATTCTCAGGACTGGTGAAATTGGAAGTCTTGGATAGCTATGAAAAGTAGGAAAGAGGCTGACACACTCCACACCAGTGATGTCCCCTTTCAAAACCATTCTGTGTGGGTGCTTGGCGACCTAACCATTAGGAGCCTCCACCTTGGTGTGGCTCTCTTCCCTCAGTAGACTTCTGTGTCCCGGTGGCCTGAATCTGAGGTGTGGTCTCACCGACTCGCAGTCTGCTCCTCTTTGATGTTCCCTGCCAGCTCCTTGATGCTCAGGCACAGATTTCCTTCCAGACCCTTCCGGCTCTCCCTTGTGTTCTCACATGGCTGTCCAGGCTGTGTGGACAGGCTGGATGGTTGTTTCCTCTTCCTGTTTTCTCTGATTGTCTGGGCTACCTTAGCCTCGAAGGCTCCCCGCACTACCTCAGCCTTCAGCCTCCAAGTGCCCAACTTGGGTTCCTGTGGTTTTTTACTTTCGTGTGTTTTAAGAAACCTACCCTCCTACACAGCAGAAACTCCTCAGTCCCCCAGGACATGGTCTTGTACCATAGAACAAATTGTGTGCACTTAATTGAAAACCATATAAACTTTGATAGAGTGCCTGCTTACAAGCCTCTGACGGAGTTCTGTAGAAAACAAATTAGAGCGTGTAGTGGCACCACTGGTGGCTGCTTCCCATGGCCCTGTTCTCCAGATCAGGCTGCCTCTTCTGTCTCTTTGTTTGGCAGTCTGAAGGATAGGTAGGTGGGGCCTTCCTCTGATGAAGGAGTGTGCCAGGTACTCCAAGAACCTGGTGGCTGTATGCTCATTCTGTCAGCAGCAGCCACCGGGCTGGTGGGAGGAAGAGGCAGGTGCTGAGCCTTCTACACCCAGCACACCTGTGCCTCTGATACCCAAAAGCCCCTCTAGCTACTGCAATGGGGATATAATACCTTTAGCCTGCTTTGGACAGTGGCACCTGCTCCTGGCTAGGGCCTATTCTGAGACTGAAGACACGGACTCTTTTGGCTTGGAATCTTTGGATAAAGCAGTGGCCTCCTGCCTTTCAGGTCTGCCTTGATCCTGCCCAGGGTCTGTAGGCGCTTTGTTTGGTGTAGTACACTTAAAGCTGCACTCCCTCCCCCTCGTTGAACAGCACATGACAGGGCGCCACGCTCTGCAGTTTGACTTGAATAGCTCTGGACCTGCACAGTACACTGTGTTCTCACAAGTAAAAGGAACCCTCGTGATAGCAGTGGAATAAGATTATCAACAAGAAACAGTGGTGTCCACAGAGGTGATGAAGCTGGAGCACTCCTTGAGCTTGTCCAGGCCTAGGTGGGGGGTAGGCTCCACTGCCATCCTTGTGGGCAGTAGAGCTTTCCTGGGTTTCTGTGCAGAAAGTAACTATTCTCTCCTCTCCCCTCAGGTGTCACCTTCGCTGCCAAAGGCTATTTCGATGCTCTGGTAAAAATGGGGGAGCTGGCCAGCGAGAGCCAGGGCTCTAAGGAACTTGGTAAGACCCTTGCCTGGGAAGAGGACCTAGAGACCCCCCAGAATTGTTGGCTATACCCAGGCTGGTCTGGAGTGCTGGGTGTTGGAATGAAGACCAAGCTTTATCTGTTAAATAAGAAAAGTAGTTTTAAAATGGTAGAGCTGGTTAGGGGCACTCTGTATTGAAAGTGGAAGATACCGTGCAACCTTGGGCTACTGCTTGGAGCTCACCCTAGTGGGCTGTCTCTCTTGAAGAGCATGGCTGGGCACAAACAGACACAGGCAAAGCCACATTTAAGGACATTGGGACCTACACTTAAGTGGCAGATATAAAGGGCCTATGTGAAAGTTGGACTAAAGTGATCACTAACATACTGAGTTATTCCTGGCATGAAAACAAGTACGCTCTACGCGCGCGCACACACACACACACACACACACACACACACACACACACTCTTCATAATACAGGACACTTAGGAGACGCTGGAACGTAGACTTTCCAAGTGGTCTTTATTCTTATGCCGCCTGTGTTTTACATGGGCTCCTCTGAGGTGATGTTGCAAGCTGGGCTTTAGAGGAACCCAGCTTTTCTTGGTTTTCCTGAGCCAAGATGTGGGTACTATGTGGTTGAGGTCTCCTGTCCCTCACAGGGATGTTGGGCTATGAGGTAGGCTGTGGCATGCAGCCCTTTGTTTATCTGCAGCTCTCAGGCTAGTTTCACTAGCCATGAGCACTGAGGATAAACTTCTGCGTCTGGCCTTAGCCATAGATGCCTCCCTTTGGGGACCATTCCAGGATGTGGTCCCCGGGTAGATGTGCTCAGAAGGAAGCAGAAAGATGTTCTGAGAGACCCAGGCAGTGGGGTTTAGAACCAGTAGCTTCCCTAAACTAACAAGAAGTCGGTGTTTCTCTGTGTAGTCCTGGCTATTTTGTAACTAGCTCTATACCAGGCTGGTCTGGAACACGCAGAGATACACTTGCCAGTGTCTCCCCAGTGGTGGGATTGAAGACCAGTGTCACCACCCCTGGTTAGAACTGAATTTCTTTATGCATATGCTAATTCCAGGTCTCAGACTTGTCTCCTTTGTGCCATGGCTTGCAGGCAAAGACACAGGTCTTTTTCTCTCACCAATAGGCTTGTTGGTGTGATTCACAGGGTATGTTTCACCACTGAAAGTGAAGGATTCACTGGGCTTGCTTTGTGTATTGTGAGTTTCTTTCCATTCTCTGTATCTAGCTCCAACTTTTCTCTTTAGTGTTGCAATTACAGCCAAGTGTCACCACGCCTGGCCAGTTCATCTGCCAGTGGACATTGGAGTGGCTTCTGCTTTGATTGCTGTGAATACTGCTGCCTTGAGCAGGAGTGTGAAGTACTGGTGTGGGCTTAAGTTTCATTTCTCTTGGGCAAATACCTGGGAGTGGAGTTGTTAGAGCAAACGGTTGGAGTCTGTATTAAAGCAGCACTGCTTTGCTTTAAAAATAAGTCAGCCCTGTTACCCACCCCCTCCCTGCCCACGGCTCCCGCTCAGTCAGCTGCTCCCTTCCATGTGCTGTTGGCTTCCAAGAGTCTGAAAGGCAGGTTCATGCTGTCTCTTCTTTTTAACTTTATGCTAAGGAATTCTTAGGATGGAGTCTGCTTTCTGATGCTATCCTCTTACCTTACCCAATACAACTATTAAAATCTTTGTTAAAATCAATACACAGTTTTAAAGGTTTTGTTTTATGATAGTAGTAAATGTCCTCTTCCCAGCTGAGATCCATAATTCTTTGAGATGGCTTGATTTCGCTGCCTTATTGGGGAATGAAGCATCAGCTGCAGATATTAGAGTATAATGTGTGAGGAGTTTCCTGTGTGTACGATGGTGAGCCTGTCCATTCCTTCTATAGTCAGGCCTCCCCCTATCCCTGTCCCAACCCCAGGTAACTAACTACTCATCAGCTCTCTGTACCATCAATCGAAGGTCTATGTAAATGCGGTGCTACCGGGGACTCCATAGGCTCCATTGCCTGGCCCCTCTTCGCACTCTTAGGCCATGTCATACTGTCTGTTGGGTGGCACAGCTCAGTATATCCTCACCTTTGAGGGCCATCTAGGCTGCTCCTGGTTGGGGTTATTTCCAAATTTACATTTCTTTAATTAATGATGTTCAACATCTTTTCACGTGCTTAGTTGTCACTTACCTTTAGTAAAATGTAAACCAGGCATGGTGGCTTAGTTGTCACTTACCGTTAGTAAAATGTAAACCAGGCATAGTGGCACGCACCTTTAATCCCAGCAGTTGGGAGACAGAAGCAGGCAGGTTTCAGAGAGTTTGAGGTCAGCCTGATCTACAAAGTGCATTTCAGTACAGCCCGGGCTACACAGAGTAAATCCTGTCTTGAAGAAAAACAAAAATAAATAAATATTTTTAGAAAGATTATTATACTTCCTTATTTGGGTTGAGCAAGTGTGATTGTCCGAGAACTATTTCTAGGAGGCAATATCTCCTACCACATGTGTCACTGGGAACGAACTAACAGTTTGCTAAGCTTAGTGACATGGCGCTTGCTGAGTTATCTGGCCGGCCTGGCCTTTCATTTTGTCATTTTTTTTTTTCCCTGATGCTACGGATGAAACTCGAGTCTCATGCATCTTTTCCTTTTGGCTGTGTGTATGGATGTACTATGTATGTGTGCCTTACCATATATGGAACGTGCCTTGAACTACCTGCACCTCTCAAGAGCTGGCATTACAGGGATGCACTAACAGGCTTGGCCTAGTGGTGTTTTTAGGAGGAAGAACAGTTTAATTTTAATTTTGAATTTAATCGTTGACTTTAGTTTGGAAGCTTATTGATTTTTATTATGACTCTGGTCATGATTCTTATTATAACAGCTTTTCTCTGGAATACATTATAGCTCTTCTAATTCTCGTTTGATGTTAATTGATTTGTTCCCAAACCACTGACTGCTCTTGGAATCATTTTTGTTCGTTCCCTGGGTTCATCTGCCCATTTGTTTCTTCTTCCTCCCTCTTTAAAACCCATTGTCCCTCCAGTCTCCTGGTCACCTGGCTTCTTCCTTCTCAGGTGGAGCCCCTGGTCTCTTGGAAGCCTGTCTGTTTTGTTCCTGGGTTACTCTCTTGGGGAAATCTTGTTTCTCCTGTAAGGTTTGATATTTTCCTGTCTCTGGCTAGCTTGGCTGGTGAATTCAGGAAGGATCTTTGTTAGTGTTTGAAAGCATCATCTGTCACTTTTAACGCTGAGTAGTATTGCTGAATTTAGTACCATATTCATTTTATTCTGTGTTCTTGGTCTTCACTCCTTGTAAGCTATTAAAACCATTCTGGATGCTCTGAAGTTACCTGGCTGCATCTAGGGTGAGGCTGGGGTTGGTGGCAGCCTCAGTGGTGGGGTGGTCTGTGATCTGCATGGTCAGGCATCCTAGGTGAAGAGGTGAAGGGAGATACTGGGTAGCGTGGAGGAGAGGAGTAGGGGATGCGTCTGTGCAGAAATGTTCATAATCCAGAGCAGGGTGGCGAGCCGAAGAGAGAAGCGGAGCTGTGGATAACCAGGGCCATGGAATAAACCTTATGCCACAAGTGTCAGCTACCGGAAGATTGATATGTGTGACCTGCTGTTCTTCTGCACTGGACCCATCTGTACCGTCGCCAGCAGTGGGTGCATTCATTTTCACTGCTGTAGAATATTCCATAAACACATAATTAACCATCTGTTCTCTGGTCTTCTCTTGGTTATACTTGAGTTATTCCCAGTGGGCTTTGCTGTTGTGAGCAAGCTGGTTCGTAGGAGATGTGAGACTGAGCCCTTTAGAAGCTAAATGCTCCAAGACTCCATGGCCTTTGACAGCAGCCACTGCGGAACAGGGCTTGCTTGCTTCCTAGTACCCAGAGTGGCCGCTCTTCCTGACTGTGTCTCTTACATATTTATAGACTGTGCTATCAAGTGTATATATGTTGTGCTATTGCATGTTGTGTCTGGTAAGTCAGACCAAATCATCAGGAGACGACCTTATTTGTAGTCTATTTTAAAAACTATTTGGTTTTCTCCTCCTCCTGTCTGTAACTTCGCTCATTTCTGATCACTTGGTCAGCATGTCCAAGATAAGCTGGTCGAGATTTGTAAGGTTCCCACTGAGGAACTTTAGAGCCCCGAGGGCATGTAACCCCTCCCAAGGTGAAGAAGCCTCTGGCCTGCCCCACATTGGAGACGCTATCCAGATCAGCCTATCAGCCTCTATTGCTTCCTAATCAGTTGTTTTCAGGGACTGTTCTTTCTTATTTGAGGCATGGTTATGCTGTAATGTCTAGTCTGGTCTTGGGCTAGCTCTGAGTCCCAAGAGCTCCATCCTCCCTGTTCAACCAGGGAAATAGCTAGGCCACAGGCATGTAGCATTGCATCTGACTTCCATGGTCAGATCTTGACACCCAGCAGAGTAGGGCCTATAAGCTCACCCTTTTACTATGGGCCTTTCTCCTGGCCTTTCTAGTTTAGGGCCCTGGCTGCACAGAGCAGGTGTTGGCTGTCAAGCACACAGGTTAGTAGACCTAACCTGGCTAATTCCCTCCTTCCTCCCTTCTTTTTCTGCCTTATCTCTGCCGCTGCCCCCCCCCCCCCACACACACACCAGTGCTTTCCCACATGCAAAGCTGCCCTTGGCTCCTGCTCTGTCCACTGGAGAGACAGCATTGTTAAGGTTGTGTAGGACCCTGTACTTCCTCCTCATCCTTGTGAAGATGACAGGCAGCAGCCACCAGCACCCATTCCTATCTCTGCAGAGAGTACCTCCCTGCTGTTGGACAGTGAATGCCCAGGGAGTCACCTTGCTTCAAATGATCCCCTAGAGACTCGTCTTTGTTCCTTTTCTTTCTTTTGGAGTAAGTGAATGGCCCCGCCAGGCAGTGCCAGCCTTTGATCTTCAGTCTTTCTGTACTGCAGACTCTGGCCTCACAGCTGGGGAAGGGCCTGAGCCTGCAGGCTCATGCAGGGACCATCCTCTCATCTCCCTACCGTGAGAAAGTCTGCAGCCTGTCTGTCAGAGCTTTACTTTGATACAGCAGGCTGGTTAGTCAGGGACAGAGGGCAGCTCTGAGCTCTGCATCGTCACACAGCCCGTCTGATGCCCCTGCCGGTAGCCACCCACTTGTTAGTCTGTGGTTGCCTCCTACCTCTGGATCCCCTGCTTCTGTCTGTGTCAGAGTATTCCCTAGTGCCAGAAACAACTGGCAGTCGCTGTAACTGGGCAGGGAAGCCCTGTGCACAGAAATCACTTTGTGATCTGTGCATTTGGGCCTTGCTTCTGCTTTACTGGGTTATTTGTTACCGGGGCTGACTAGAATGATGTGGGTATCCAGCCAGGCATGAGCTCCAGGCTGTTCATGAATTTGTGGAGGCATGCACTGTTCCCGTGCTCAAGGAGTCCTGGATGGTGACCTGATGCTGAGCAGGTGGAGCTAAGAGACAGGAGCTCTGCTGTGTGCACTCGCTGGTCCCCACAGAGGCTCTTACCCTTCCGACTTTGCCTGAGCATCTCTCTCTGCTCCATAACTGCTAGCTGGCAGCTCTGGGGCTGGCATGGAGGACACAGAGCAGGGCAAAGCCACAGCATACCTTGTTGCTGGGCCTTAGGGTGCCCACCATGGATGTAGCTCTCACACTTGTCAGAGGAAAGCACCTATCCAGCCTGTCTCAACAGCAGCTGGGCTGTCCCTCATGTACTTCCTCAGTGGGCTATACACCAGCCTGTTGGACAACCACCTGCAGCTCTGCAGTCCAAGATGGCTGGGTGTATAGAACTGGGCTAAATCTGAGACAGGGAGGAAGGGACCAGAGTTTGGATGTCCATGGTGGGGTGTGCACACATGAGCAGGTGGGCGGGTGCTCAGGTGTTCTCTTCTCCACTCAACAAGGGTCACTTAGCTGCCCGTGGCCTGTCCTTGGTCATCCTGTGGACTTGGGAAGGTGTGAGGTCTGAAGCTAAACAGCCACTGCAGTGAGCAAGGTCACCCTAACTGAGAAGGACTCTCATTCCCTTCATGTGATCAGGATCCACCGATGCAGTCCGTGTCCCAAGTCCTCAGCAGGGATGTGCTTCGTGTTTGCACAAGGCTGTGGTCAGGGCTGCCCATGGAACCGACTGTTCTTTTCAACCCTTTCCTGTCTCTGGAGGCTTCTTCAGTACTCTTTCCTTTAAAGGGATGCTTTGTACCTGCCAGGGCCTGCAGCACACTTGTTTGTGATCACAGGGACTTGTGTGTACTTGCTGAGAGCCCCAGGCCTCAGCTGGGGCTCTGCTGTCTGCTAAGCCTCACAAGGCTCCAAGGGAATGAGCAGGTGCTCTGTGCTGCTCCCAGCCTGCGAGTAGGGATGCTCATACACAGGCAACTGCAACCCTGCCTCACAGTCAGTCAGTCAGCCTGGCTTCAGGCATGGAGTCTCCAAGTGAGGTGTGACTGGCCATGTCCTGCCTGAACTGAGGAGTTTCTCCAGTGGTCCAGGCTGGCCTGGAGCTGCAGCATCAGTTGCTCTCCTGCCAGTATCAGGCTCACCGAGCCAGTCACACTGGGTGGCCCCAGGCACCCAGGTCTCTGGGACATAGGGGGCTGTAGACTTTCAACCCTGAGAGGCCTTCAAGCTGCCCCTAGTGGCACCTATTGGCCGAGGTAGTTTTGAAGGTGCCAGCTCGTTGGGCACCGGTATTTCTTGTGAGGCTGTAAGATGGTCTAGCCATGTCCTTCTCCTCTTAGGTCAGGCAGAGCCCATCTTCACCTGGTCAGGGCGTTTTTGTGTGTGTCCACCTTCCATCTCAAAAAAGAGGCTATGACCCCAACCTCTCTTTTGGGAACATGACAGCAACTGTTCAGATGTGTCTCCAGTTGTCAGACCCTAACAGTGCAGGCTCTATCTTAAAGACTGCTAAATGCTGATAGGCACTGTTTGAAGGTCTTAATGAAACCCCCTCACAGGGAGCTATGTTCACTGAACATTATAGAGGACCCTGACTGGGCTAGCTGCTTGCTCAGGATAAAGACAATAAAGGAATAGAGGGCCTGACAATGCCAGGCATGGGTGGTGTCCCCCTTCCTAGCTAAAGGCACCAAGCTTCCCTAGTTCTCCCTTCCATCTCCATAGTAAAAAGTGAGGCTCACAGGGGTCTCTTAGACTCCAGCCAGGGTCCCATGCTTTACTCTAAAAGTACGCTGTAGATGTCACTGGGCAGTTGCCAGGCTAGACTCAGCTGAGGCTCTAGAGCTGCCAACTGGGTGGGCTCAGGTGGCCAGGTCTCCTGTGTGGCAGGCCTGGCCACCTGCTGAGAGCTCTGTGGGGCTTCACTGAGGCTCTGTCTGGAGAGATTAATAGCAGTCTGAATTGGATTTGCTGAAACCTGGGCAGCAGCCGAGTGACAGCCAGAGAAGACGCAGCGGGTGTCCGTGTTCTTCAGCTCCAGGTCTGCTCTGTGGTGGGAATATCAGTAAGCGTAACAGAGACAGGGCTGGTGGCCGTAGGGGTCTCCTTTCAACGGGTGGTTCCCACTGATTTCTTGGCAGTGCGGGAGCAGCACAGCTACTGTAGACTTAGAGCTCAACCTGCGGCCTGTGAAGACATTGGCTCACAACTGCTGGCTCTGCCTGAGTCCTTGGGTGGCAACAGACAGGGGTGTTCATTGGCTCTATCAAACCATGCTCCCTTTGAGTGTCCCAAAGGGATACCAGTGAGCATAAAGACAAAGTCATAAGAACTAGACCCTGGAGCCAGGATAGCTCCAGGAGCCCCAGGAGCCTCATAGGTAGGTCTGTAGGTCGGTCATGTGCTCCCGGTCAAAGCCTGTTTACCACATCCTCCATTCCTGTGTTGCATCACCAGATGCTCACATTTCAGTCAAAGTTGACATGGGGTCACTCCAGGTGTGGCCAACGGCTTCTGTGGGCAGGCCTCTCCTTCCCTGGGCTTCCCTAAGGCAATGGTCATCAGGAATGTGGGCACACACATCAGGCACCTGCATACAGACCACAGCAGCTGAGAGAATGGGGACCTACGCTTCCCAACAGACCTTTGCAATGAGGAGAGGTGGGCTACTGGATGCTGTCAGAAACATGGGCAGGTACAGAGAGGGCCGAGGGTCTTCCAGTAGCCCTAGGTGGCAAACAGTACAGGATTCTTGTCTAGTAGTAAGACTAGTCAAGAGCCCAGTCTGAGATGAAAGGCATCTATGTAGCTGGTCCCCTAAAGAGCAATTGCCACAGGGGTTAGATCATGTACATTTTGGCATGTATACAGGAGGGAAGTTGAGGTGGCCTCAAACCAGGGACCCCTGAAATCACTTGGCTTTGAGACTTAATTTAAAGTACTCCCCAAAACAAAATCAAATAAATGAACCACAAAACGATCCTAAAGGAGGAAGCGGCAGGATTGGCTCAAACCTGTAATCCCAGCACTGGGGGAGCCCAGACAGTATGATTATATAGCCCAAGGCTACATGAGAGTCTGTGTGAAAAAACTAAAAAAAGGGCTGGAGTGATGGCTAAGCAGTTAACCTGGGATCAGCTTCTAGAATCCATATTAGCTCACAACCAGCTGTGGGCCTGACTAGTACACATATCCACATGCAGACAAAACACTTGTGTATATATAAAATAAATCTAAAAACAAGTTTTAACTAACAGTAACAGGTCCTATCTTTTTAATAACTGAAATCTTTTAACAACTCTGTGGGCTTGTGTTACATCGTCCTTGGTATAAGTTTTATATTGGAAGCACTTGATCCCTGACCTGGGGGCTCATGAAAGTAGTATATCACTGGAGAACGGGCTCAGTCATGTCCTGGATAGCCTGCAAGCTGAAGTGAGTATGGCATAGACAGTCGCACATCCACACAACGTCTAGGAATGCTAGACGCGTCTCTGAAGTGTCAGAGGACAGTGAATGCTGAAGAGATGAAAGGCAGACTGGAGCCCAGTCATCAGACAGGCGCTGGTCCATGGGACAGCAGCCCTCAGGAAGGTTCTGAGCTGCCCGTTGACCTTTCGCCTCCAGTCTGTCTGTCTGCTGGAACTTTTGTCAAATCCCCAAGGTAGCTGGATCCCAGAATGGACTTCGGCTCGAGTTGCCGGTGTCTTCCACATCAGTAGCACTTCTTTCTGCTCAGGACACTAGAGTTCTGAGGTCTTGGTGCTGCTGAGCATGTGAAAGTGCTGGTGGCCTGGGCACCTGTCCCTGTCGGGCTTCCTACCCTGTGAAGCAACATCCTCATACCATCCCCAGCCTGGCCAGTGTATTCCTGGATACCATGGAGTCCATCCTTGTTCCCAGGCGCTGGAGTGCTTGCTCAGGACTCAGAGTTGATGCTGTACCAGGCTGACAAAGCAACATTGCTAACCAGCCTTTGAGGTATGCTTGTTACCTCGGATCGGCTGGTTTTAAGGGGTAAATTTACCCAGAAAGAAGATAGTGGACTCTAGCCGGGCGTGGTGGCGCACGCCTTTAATCCCAGCACTCGGGAGGCAGAGGCAGGTGGATTTCTGAGTTTGAGGCCAGCCTGGTCTACAAAGTGAATGCCAGGACAGCCAGGGCTACACAGAGAAACCCTGTCTCGAAAAACAAAAAAACAAAAAAACAAAAAAAAAAAAAAAAAAAAAAAAAGATAGTGGACTCTATGTGTCCACTGTGGGCAGGAGCTTGGATTTTCACACAAAGGGTCAAGTTTGCTTTACCAATGGAGCTTAAGCGCCATGGATGGGAGTGGGGACATGGTCACTTCCTTCTCCGATCAGACCTGAGTCTCCTTACAGACACCGGGTAGAAGAAGAGTCAGATAGGACTAAGGACCAGCAGGTCTCACTGAGATGATCTCTAGTGGACAAGGGCAGGGAGCAGCCCCGAGAGCCTGTTCCCAACGCTGCTGGAGCTGTGCTAAGGTTCTGACTGCTCACCTATATGGGGAGGACATTAGGTCTTGTCCCAACATCTTTGTCTCTTTGCCACAGTGGGACCTGTGCAGCAGCTGCCTCTGTACAATGACTTGAAGACATGTGGTCCACAACTGACTAAGGTGCCTGAAAATCCTCAGATAGGAGCAGTCCCCTGGATGACACTGATCCAGGAACCTGAGCAGGCAAAATGGAAATAGTGGTCAGTGACTCAGGACAATGGTGACATTGGATGCAAGCCTGAACTTGGTGCTGCCTCTCCCTACTTTCCTCAGAGTCCCTAGTATCCATGGTCCAACTGTTGTCACAATATGGACATTGAGGTGGCTTTTGGACTTGTTCTGTTTCAGAACAACATGACTATAAGCTCTGCTGTCTACCGCTATCACCATGGCAACACAGCCATTGATTTTCTCTTGGTCACCCCCTTGGCTGCATTCCACTCTGGCTTTCCCATAGATGGGTGAAGAGCGTCTGAGGAGCCAGTGTGTGGAGAGTAGCTGAGAGAAGGCAGGATTGGTAACTGTCCAGTGAGGGGGGGGGGTGAGGGAGGGTTTGACTGTCTCACCTCCTGTCCGCCCCTCTTGCCTCCCGGTGGTTTTAACAGCACGGTGCCCTGGCAGCCCCCTCAGCTGTCTGTCTTCACCTAATGAGAGCTCTATATTCGGGCCTTGTTCAGGCGTATGCTAATTAGCTCTCAGAGGTGCCTTTCCGCTCTAGAAGCCACCAGAATAATTGAGCATTATGGATATTTGCTTCAGAAGGCTCTGGAAGGTAATGTGTGCTTCCAGCCAGGTTTGAGCAGCTGACCCCTTGGCATAGAGCCCCTCTGCTACTGCGGAGAGGATGGCAGTTCTGGCTCCTCTCAGAATGACTGGGGTGCTCAGCCGTCGAGCACTGTTGTGCCTCAGTACCCACTGTTGACACAGGGCTCCTACTGTTAGGCTCCTACTGTGCTCTGGGGGCAAACTGACCTCTAGGAAGCTATAGCATCTCCAGTCATCCAGGGGATGCAGGTGCCTCCTCTCCAGACCCTGCAACTCCACCTGGGCTGCTGCTGACTACAGAGAAGCAGTCCCTGTCTGCCACCCTCTAAGACTTTGCATATGGAGCATTTCAGCCACTCCCATGGTCTGAGGGAGGCCTGTCCCTCTTCCAGCAGAGAGCACAGTGGCCACGTTACAGCTGTGCTTATTAAGTGTCCTTCTGGGATGGTCTTCAGATGCTGCTTAAAGTTGGGGCTCACGTGGGGTCCTGTGGCTGCTGGATCCAGTTTCCTGAACCTGCAAGGGTTTGACTGACTGGCACCTCTGGTGGTGGTGGTGGTGGTGGTGGTGGTGGTGGTGGTGGTGTGTGTGTGTGTGTGTGTGTGTGTGTGTGTGTTTTCCTTTCTTACTTTGGAGGGTCCAGGAGCAGAGTCCCTGATGGTATGTAAAACAAACTTAGTTCTCCTGGATCCTTATTCCTGCCAGCTGGCTTCTCCACAGAATGCCCAGGGAACCCACTGAGATCTAGGACACAGGACTGTGCACTGAGCTTTGGCTGGATGAGCATGACTTGGGGTCTGGCTGGGACCCCTGCAGGTTTGCCACCACACCCATCCTGGCACCTGGTAGAAGAATCTCAGAGGGCAGTGCTCCCTCTGTCTCTGTGAGGAGGCCACCAGGGACCTACTACTCAGAGACCCTGGGGGCTCTTTTCTCTTATGTATTTTTTTCATGCTTTGCTCACCCTTGCTGCTCAGAAGAGGGGGCTGTCCGAGCAACGGCCCTCAGCAGGGGATGCTGTGCCTATAGTAATGGGGACAAGCAGCATTCAGCCCTTGCTCAGCTGGGCCTTCCCAGCGTTGGGAGACCGAGTCCTAGTAACTCTGGCAACCAGGCATTGCTTGGACTGACGCCTGCTGTCTGTCTGTCAGGGCTGTAGCCCTTTCCTGTAGTTGAGGTCTATTACACAGGCCACCCGTTTCTGCATGGGGACAGTTTCATCCAGCAGGTAGGCAATGGACCTCTATATAGGCTCTGGGGGTTAAACTTAGGTCACTGTGCTGAATAGCAAGTGCTTTTACCCATAGAGCCATCTTACTGGCCAGATGTTCCCCCTTTCAAGCTCAGATCTATGAAAATGTCATTCCCTCTCCATGTTGGATCAGGGGCCCTTTACCTGGGGTTCACCTGGGGCCTGAAGGGCCTTGGGTGGAGTCTGATCTTTTCCTGCCTCAGCATATCTGCAGGAGGCTGCTCAGTGCACTGAGCCCAGGCAAGATCTACACTCCAGTTTTCTGCCACCTTCAGTCTCTCAGGTTCTCTCTTCCCTTCAGCATCTTGTCATCTGCATATTATAAGAACACTATAGTTTCTGGGGGAGGGAGGAGTAAGACTGGATGTTTTAATTATTTTATTACATTTTTATTTATATTTGTACTTATGGTGGTGATGGGGTGGTGTCAGAGGACAACTTGCCAGAGTTGTATCTTCTTGTACCGTATGGTACAGAATCAAACTCAGTTTGTCAGGCTAGACGGCAGCATCTTTACCTGCCGAACTGTTTAACTGGCCCGAGACTGAGTATTTTAAGGTGCGGCTGCTGTGAAAAATATAATTTAGGGGCCACTCCTCGACTACAGAGAGGTCAGGCCCTGATGTGCTAGAAGTTGGACTGTTCCCCACAGCCCCACATGCTTGCTTGGCACAAGAGGTCAAGTAAACCGAGTGCTGGTTTCCTAAGGAAGAAAACTGAAGGTGTGCCCAACAAGAGCAGAGTGAGCCTCAGTGAGGCCCTGGGCTACAAAGTGGCTATTTCTGTGCTCTGCTGGTGTAAAGTGGGCTGGTGGCAACCTTACTGAGCATCAGGTAGAGTTGTCATAATGTGGCATTCCTGCTCCTAGACACAAAGGGACATGCTGGGCTGGAAGCAGAGTCATAGTGTCTGTCAGCAACTGGCTCAGAAAACAGATGTGCACACACACTTAACATATTAGAAGAAGCGAGCTGAGTACGTGGGCCAGCGTGAGCACTAAGAACTATGTGAAGGCGAGCAGTGTCACTGTGCCCAATAGGTTATCTCCACCCACAAAACGAGCCAATGCAAGCCAAATTAAAGTATAAAGGCAGATTGTTTTGTTTGCTTTGGTTTGATTTTGTTTTTGTCTTTGTTTTTAAGAGTTATTTATTTATTATATGTAAGTACACTGTAGCTGTCTTCAGACACACCAGAAGAGAGCATCAGATCTCATTACATCTCATTACGGATGGTCGTGCACCACCATGTGGTTGCTGGGATTTGAACTCAGGACCTTCGGAAGAGCAGTCAGTGCTCTTAACCGCTGAGCCATCTCTCTGACCCCCTGGTTGGCCTGGAACTCACTCTGTAGACCAGGCTGGCCTTGAATTCAGAAATCTGCCTGCCTCTGCCTCCGAAGTGCTGGGATTAAAGGTGTGAGCCATCACTGCCCAGTTAAAGGCAGATTTATTGAGGGCAGCTCTCTGTCAAGTTCACCAACCACACATGAGGGGGTCAGTGACATCATCATAGAGGGGGGAGGGGAGGCAGAGAGGGAGGGAGAGAGAGAGGGAGGGAGGGAGAGAGAGAGGAAGAGGGAGGGAGAGAGAGAGGAAGGGAGAAAGAGAGAGGGAGGGAGGGAGGGAGAGAGAGAGATTGATTGATTACATAGTGAAGAGCCAGGAGGTGAGAGGAAGCCCAGCCATGGTTTGAACGTTCAGCATAGAGGGTGGGATATGCTCTGTTACAGGTAGGGGCTGAGGATGCTGGGAGAACCTGGAGACCAGGTCCACTTTGGTATATTAAATATGTACCTCAGCTGCTTGTCTGGGTCTGGAACCCAACCACATTTGCAACTTTCCCATAGACTAGAGAGGGTGGGGTGGGAAGAGTGTATGCCCTGTCTTCCCTCAGACACAAAAAAGAAGCAACAAAGCCATGGCATCCCACTTTTGATCTCCAGGCAACCTCCCACCATGTTGACCCAACAGTTTCTGGCAGCCCCTGGGAGTGGCTGTAGAACCAGCCTGCCCAGGATTCACCCACAGTTATAGCCAATGGCATGATTGAGTCCCCACTGTCAGTACTCTCTGTCCCAGGAGACTTCCTGGTGCTTGCCAAGTTCAAGTGGAAGGCGAGGTCTGCACTGAGGCTGGGTTTAAAACTGGGAGGAGCAGCAAGGCGGGTCCCACTGCTGCTGCCCGAGACCTCTGCCATGGAGGCCACAGGTGTCCCCAGAACCCATGCCCTGCCCCTTCTCCATGGCTGCACTTCCCTCGTATGCCCCCTGTTGTCCTGTTCCCAGCCTCCATGGCTTTTCTGAACATCTACACAGGCCCTCTCATGTGTCATTGGGATGGTTGTGAGTACACGGATTTAGATGGAGACCACCCCGAGATCTGTCTCTGCGTGGCTGCTCCCTCAGCTCTCTTCTTCCCAGAGCTTTTTAAAACAGTAACAGTTATGTGCATTCGCCATGTCATTACTGGGGCACTTGCCACGTGGAACTATCTTGGAGGTTTGGAACACTGGCTGCTCTTCCAGGGGACCTTGTTTGGTTCTCAGCACCCACAACCACTCACAACCATCCACGACTCCAGCGCTAGTAGATTCAACAGTCAGTTCTGGCCTCCATTGCACCAGCACACATGTGATGCACAGATATAGATACCCTCAGCCAACACACATACACAGAATGTTAAAAAGAGTGTACACCAGGAAGGCGGGTTGTGTTCAGGTTGTACTTAAGGCTGTCACGAACCCACAAACAGTTGTGCTGCACAAGTTATAGACATCTGAGAGGAGAGTACTCGATTGAGAAATGCTTCCGTAAGATCATGCTGTCGGCAAGCCTGGGGAGCATTTTTTTTAGATTAGGGATTGATGAGGGAGGGCCTAACCCGTTGTGGGTGGTGATGGTCCAGGGTTCTATAAGAAATCAGACTAACCAAGCTATAAAGAGCAAGTCAAAAAGTAACACTCCTCCACGGTCTCTGCATCAAGTCCTGCCTCCAGGTTCCTGCTGCTTTAGTTTCTGTCCTGACTTGATAATAAACCTAGGGTTAGACTTCTTTCAATGATGTAGAAGTGTTGTAAGCCAGAGTAACCCAGAACTGCTTTTGGGCATGATGCCTCATCACAGCAATAGTGACACTACAGAGGACAGAAGTTGGTACCAAGAGTTGGGGCTTAGAGTAACAGAAAGTATAGAATGAATTATATATATTGGAAGGTCCAAGAATCCAACAGTTGATCAGTCTACAAAGCTGGATATACTGGATATATCAGCTCTCAGATATACATATCTGAGAGATGGTCTGCAGTATGCACCAGAATAACCGAAGATGTCAGTGAAGGAATGGACTTGCCATCGAGAGAAGGCAGGCAGACAGCCTAGGTACATGGTCTCTCCACCCATGGAGTATTGTGTATGGAAAGGGAGTCTGCTGGGTGTGGTGATGCACACCTGTGGTCCCAGTACTCAGGAGGCAGAAGCAGGAGGCTCAGGAGTTCAAGGCTCTCTAAAGCTATGTAGTGAGTTTGACCCTGAGGTCAGCCTGAAATACGTGAGATCCTATCTCAGAGAAACAAACACAACAAAAACAAAAAGGAAGAGGGGGGGCTCTAGCCTCTGCTGCAGCACAGATGGACATTGTAAATGTACCTCAGTCCCTGTGTTTCCCCCCAAGAAGGGTTACATTTCCACATGGACCGAATTGCACACTAACCCTCCAAATGTGAAGCCAAGTTACTAATAGCACCAGAAATCTTTAAAACTGAGACGTTAGGGTGAAATGCAGTGTGACTCACTGGTGGCTGACCTTTCAGCGACTTGACTCACTGTAAGTTGGTAGAAGTTGAGGAGGGCGTGGTCTCCTGCTATGTTTCTCTGTGTTTTTATACTTTTGACCCAAATGTCACATATTGTCTCTGGGACCCACGTGTACTTTGTGGGGGAGGGTCTCTTCCTTACTTCGCAGTATTTGTTCCCAAATATTCTGGGGCCTGGAACTCTCCTGGTCCCAGCCCCATCCTCACCCTCCTGAGTTAAGGCTTTTTCACTCTGATGGGCTAAGGCTGACTCACTGCCTTGGTGTGCCTAGGGCTTCCGCCCCTCCCTCCAGGATCTCTCATGTCAGCTCCCTGGGATAGGCCACCTACTGCCAGTCACCCCTGTTGATACTCCACTCCCTGGAGAGGCTCATCAGGTGGCAGCTGTCTGTAAAGATTTACCCTCCCTCATTCACTGTTTGCTCTGGCACACTGGGCCTTCTTTCCCAATCTGATCCGGTTTTTCAAGTTTAGGGCCCACCTGGGCTGTGGCCTAAGAGCTCTAGGTCCCCAGGGGATGGGTGGATTTGGCCCTGGCTGAGGCTGGTTAAAAGCCTCTTCCTGGGGCTAGAGAGACAGCTCAGTGGTTAAGAGTGCATGCTGTTGTTACAGAAGACCCAAGTTTGGTTGGGTAGCCCCCATGTCAGCAGCAAACAGCTGCCTGAAACTCTCCTTAAGGGGATCTGACGACCTCTTCTGGCCTCTTAAGAGTACCTACACTCATGTGCACAAACACCATAAATAAAAATAAAAACCGTAAACCAGTGGTGATGGCACACACCTTTAATCCCTGAACTTGGGAAGAAGCCTAGGCAGGCGGATCTCCAAGTTCGAAGCCAGCCTCTACAAAGCGAGCTCCAGGACAGGCTGGGCTTTTACACAAAGAAACCCTGTCTCGAAAAAACAAAAATAAATAAGTTAATTAATTAATATCTTTTTAAAAAATAAAATGAAGTAAGGCTTTTCTGTCAGCACAGTACACCTGGGAGGATCTTCCAAAAGAAGGAGAAGGTGGGAGGCCATGGAGCCCACCACGAGGGCCCAGCCTCTCCTCTGCACCTGCTGGCCAGTGAACAAGTCAGTGCCCCTGGCCAGAGGTCCCCTCATCTGCAGAGGGGGTGCTCAGGGTGGGTAGGTGTACCAGTCTTCTCCTGCATGCTGTGGCCATGGCACCGCAGGGGTTTAGTGCTGGCGGCTGTGCACGCCCAAGCTCCGCTGCACGTGTCTTCCTGCAGCTGCTTGTAAAATGCAGTTTAAAACTTCATCATGTGGGCTGATCCTGCGCAGCACCAGCTTGCAGCCAGCCCAGAACTCCACGTGCGTGCACTCACACACAGACACATACACACCCTGTTCTGTGCCTTTGTCTCAGTGTGCTCCCCCTCCCCTCCTCCCCCCTCCCCCCTCCCCCGTGTATACCCATCAGGTCTGGGGACAGGCTATGCAGCTGGGGCTCTGAGTTGAGCCACACACTGTGCTCTGTGTCTGAGGGTGGACACAGCCCACATGGAATGGTAACCGTTGTCCTGTGGGGTCTGACACCCATCACCTGAACAAAAATCTGTGAGAAACTTGGTACACCCTTGGGCATCACTGCCTGATTATACCAGTTTCTACTCTTCTTGAGTTGGCATGTGCTGCTTTTGTGGGTAGGGGAATGTTTTCTGTTCAGTCTTGACATTGACTTGTAATTCTGGGCCTAAAGAATGTGGTCAGAGATGATGCCGGGGCCTAGCAAACACAGGAGTGGATGTTCACAGTCAGCTATTGGATGTATCACAGGGCTCCCAATGGAGAAGCTAGAGAAAGTACCCAAGGAGCTAAAGGGATCTGCAACCCTATTGTTGGAACAACATAATGTACTAACCAGAACCCTGGAGCTCTTGTCTCTAGCTGCATATGTATCGAAAGATGGCCTAGTCGGCCATCAATGGAAAGAGAGGCCCATTGGACTTGCAAACTTTATATGCCCCAATATAGGGGAATGCCAGGGCCAAAAGAATGGGAATGGGTGGGTAGGGAAGTGGGGGGCGCTATGGGGGACTTTTGGGATAGTATTGGAAATGTAATTGAGGAAAATATGTAATAAAAAAAAAATAAAAATAAAAATATTGTCCTTTCAAAAAAAAAAAAAAAAAGAATGTGGTCAGAGAGCACCAACCTATAGAGAGACTTGTAGCTAAGTGCATAGTTTGTCTGGTCGCTGCTGCCCCATCCCTCCTCTTGTAGACCCTTGTAGCCTTCTGAGAGTTGGTTGTATTGGCATTGTCCTCAGGAAGGAAGAGTGGATGAACTACAAAGCTGAGAGAGTAGTGCAGTGCTGCCAAGGACTCCGGTGGGTTCCCCTGCCCAGGCCAGAGTTTGAGCCCATTGTGGTCACCTGCTTTCCACTTGGGTAAAATTATAGTCCGTTCCCAGGTGTCTATGGGGCATTGAGAGCCAGAAGGTGGATCCAAGACCCTCTGAGTCATGGGAGTGTGGTCAAACAAAGCCCAGAGAGCTTCCTTGGGTACCTCCTTGTCACGGGGCAGTGGGTTTCCATCCTATAGGACTTACAGATGCAGAAAGCCAAGAGAGTTTCCCCAGGTACATCCATCCTTGTCATAAGGGCTGTGGGTTTCCATTCTACAGGATTTACAGTTGCAGAAAAGCATAGAGGATACCGGGATCTGCCACTCACTCACATGGCTGTCCTTCTGACTTGCGTGCTAGTGGCTTCTGGCCTGAGTGTAGAAAACTCTCATCTGTGACTTTGGGTTTCCTGTGAGCCCTGTTCTGAGCATGAGCAACACTGTCCTAATAGCCTGCTGAAAGTCAGCATGGCTGTGCGTGTATGTCAGTGGTAACCAAGGCCTTTCCTCATGGGGACTGTGCCTGTGCCTGTGCCTGTGCCTGTGCCTGTGGCCTTCCTCTTTACACTGGCCCCACCCACTTGTCTCTGCTTCTCAACCAGCAATAAGACACCAGGCTCCTTCACATTAATTGCTGCCTCAGTCCCTTCAAGCACATTAGAGTCTAGATCTAGAGTGTACTACGAATGGGACTTCCATCCTTTTCAGAAGGACCTGGCAAACCCTAGAGGCTACTTGCCCTGTCTCTCTGTGTGTAGGTTGTCACTGACTTTGTGGTCACAGCTTCCTGTTGGCCATATGACAGCCTGTCATCTCTAGGAGTTCAGTCTCTAGGGGGACTATTGTACCCTTGTGTTATAGGGGTATGGTGTTAGGCCAGTGGTCATAGATTCTTGAGACAGGGTGGTAGGCAGATAGCTGTGCTGAGGTTTTTAGCCCTGGCAGCCACAGGTACATGTATCCAGGTAAATTAGATGGTCTATACAAAGTTCCAGGCAGCTGTTGAGTTTGCCCTTTGCCCACAGAGGATGAACTGCAGGGAGGTGGTGGGCAAGCAGGGTGGGGCTGGTAGGGTAAGTCTGACCACGGGCCACTGACCACCCTGCTGACTTGGAGAGTTCTTTTCTGCTGACTGGGGCCAGTTGGCTGGCATAGCCTTGCAAGCTGTGCTTGCCGCTGTAGGCAACCTGTACTGTGCTCAGGGTCCCTGTAATCATTGATATTAAAACAACAACTTTTGGGACTAAGAGAGTTCCCAAGAATCTGACCTCCACGGGTCCTAGATGAACTCCCAGAGGGAAGCTGAGCTCCTAGAGGAATGTTGTCAAAGATCCCTCCTGGTCTCTAGCTGGTGATAGTGGGTGCCAGAGGAGGGCTCCTTGGGAGAAAAGGCCCGCATCTGAAAGGGCTCCAGCTTCAGACACAGGCGTAGGCTCTCCTCGTTTATGTCCATAGCACTAGCCAGTATCTGGGACTCCTCAAAGGGAGTTAACAGATAGTTGCCAACCAAGTAAGTAGAGCGAGACTGCTGGGTTTCTCCACATACGAGAAAATGAGGGCGTTTATTTTACAGATGAGGCCAGCCTGTGGCAGAGAGGGCAGGCAGGCTTACTGTCTTAGGTGCCTTGTGTACCTGACCCATTACATGCCCCCCTGTGACAACTAAGCATGAGACCCTGAGCATGACTCGAGGTCTCAGGGCCCTGGAGAAAGAAGAGGAACTAGGGTCTCATGCTCAGTTGACAGCAGGAGGGTACACTGTGGGTCAAGAACACAGCAAAGTAGCTAACCAAGACCCTTCGGCCTCATCGCTAAGCATGGAGTGGGAGGTAGGTGCTGGGATCTACTGATGAGTCACTGTTGGACTGAAAAAAAGTGTGCCTGGCCCTTGGTCCTCGGGGCTGTTTCTTTTGCCTCTCTCTCTCTCTCTGTTGTATACTTGTCAGAAGCAGGGGATGGGTGTGTGGCAGCTTAGTGATGACTTTGCAGACGGCTGGAGGCTCAGCTCAACCCAACATTGGAAAAAAATGGACATTAGTCCAGCCTGGAGTGTGTGCCAGAGGCAAGTGGGAATGAGCTAGGTGATGCCCAGGCTGAAAAAGCCAAGATGGCATTGACTGCTGAGCTGCTGAGCCTCTGTTGTCTTAGCTTCTCTTCACAGGTAGGCTAGGGCACAGCAGGGCCCCTGAAGTGCTCATGTGCTGAAAAATGTTTATGGGGCCAGAGCCATGCCCACACCATGCCCATGAGCAGTGAGTGCTCTGTGGCCACTGAAGCTGGTCCAAAGCATCAGTCCCCCTCCTGCCAGCCATTCTGGGCCCACCAGCCCCGCTGATCCCAGAGTCACTGGAGCACCACTGGTACAAAGGGCACACTCTGCCAAAGCAGAGTGGCTCTGAGACCAGCTCCTCCTCCAGAGGTGGGGCCAGATGAGGAGCCAGGCCCAGAGTGCCATTCAGCTCTTACTTCTTTTCTTATGGACTCTGGCAGTGAAGCCTTGGTCAGAGACAGTAGTTAATTCCCTGTGTCCTATAGCAGGAGGTGTTTCTGCTCTGGTGTGGGGCTCAGGACATCATTGGCTAGCTGGTGTCTGAGTGAGTGTGAGGTCTGTGTAGGTGTAGCTGGTGTCTGAGTGTGAGGTCTGTGTAGGTGCTCATTTGTTCTCAGAGCTGTGCCAAGGGAAGAGCCCATCTGCACAGTTTCTTCTATCACATGTCGGTCCTGATCAATGTCTGTCCGGAGCATGTACTTCATGCTGGACATTAGCGTTCCCACGGGACACCAGGCACTGTAACTCAGTCACAAATCGATCATCGTTTTAGACTTTTCTCTTCCTCCTTCCCTTCCCATACGGCTTTGTCTCCCAAAAGCTCCTCTGTCCAGAGTCACAGAATGTCTGTGGTGTCCAGTGTCTAGCCCTGGTGTAGGCACAGTGATTGGAAATCTCTAACCCACTTTCTTTCCTCCAGGGGACGTCCTCTTCCAGATGGCCGAGGTGCACCGGCAGATCCAGAACCAGTTGGAAGAGACGGTGAGTTTGGCTGTGGGACCTCTTCCCTGGGTTCCAGAAGCAGACATAGTGAGCAGGGCATCAGGGGTCAGGTGAAGGAGGCTGGCTATGTGCTCCATAGCCACGCAGGTCACACCAGCACAGTCATCTCCCGGGAAGATGACTTATGGTCTCGGGCCCTGTTAAAAGAAAGGGAGCCAAGATCTGATGCTCAGTTGACACAGGGACCTGTGATGGGTTAGTGAGAGGTGGCTCCATGGAAGAATCCCCTGTGCCTTGGTGACAGCCCTAGCCAGGTCCCAATCCTGATGGGTGGTAAAGTCAGATATTCACCTGGATTCTGGCCCAGCTCCTTTAGCCCTTGCCTGAATGACCCAGCAAAGGGAGGATGGAGGGAAGTAGGATGTCAAGACCTTGACAGACTTGATTATTTAACACTTTTGTCCAGTCCTCACCCTTAGGAGCCTCCTGGTACCAATGTCCAGGCTGGCTCTGCTCCCGTCTCACGCACCATGCCTTAGAGCTGCCTAACTGTCTGTTTCCTCCCTGTGTCCAGCTGAAGTCTTTTCACAATGAGCTGCTCACGCAGCTGGAGCAGAAAGTAGAGCTGGACTCCAGGTATCTCAGTGTAAGTACAGCCTATGCCATACCTGCTGGGCCCCCATTGCCAAGCCTGCCCCTGCCTCTGCCTGGAGATCTGTCTCCTAGGCCTGAAGGATTATTTTCCCCTCTAGGCTTCCATGCTAGTGGCCTAGAGAAGAACCCATTGCATCTGATGTTCCATGTGCCTCTCAGCCACTTGCCATATAGCTGATGACTTGGCTTTTTCTGTAAAACCCACATGAGTCCCCTGTTCATGCCTTACTATCCTTGCCTGTTAGCCAGAGCTACTGTCGTATTCACTACATGAGTTTATGGCTCTGTGCCTACTGTTAGGGGCAAGGAATGAAGCCAGGCCGCTTCCCAAGTCTAATTTTGTCCTTAGAGATTGGGGATCTGTCAGAGGAAGACAAGGAGGTCTGCAGCTGTGACCCCCTGCCTCAGTCTGGCCAGCTGGAGCCTGCTGTGGCTGGAGAGTGGGGAGGACTGGGGAGGGAGCATTGAGCTGCCTGTGAGGCTCATGGGCCCCTGTGGTTGTATCCTGGGTCTCCAGGCTGCACTGAAGAAATACCAAACGGAACAGAGGAGCAAAGGGGACGCCCTGGACAAGTGTCAGGCTGAGCTGAAGAAGCTCCGCAAGAAGAGCCAAGGGAGTAAGAACCCTCAGAAGTACTCAGACAAGGAGCTGCAGGTAGGTCTGCTCCTGACCACATACAGGAGCTTACAGTCCAGCTGTGACCTCGTGCCCTCTCTTAGCAAGGAAGAGCCTCCCCATCTACCTGTGTGCTTACCACGTGTCTGTCAAAGGAGGGGAGAGCTTCCAGGTGTAGTGTGGCAGGGCAGGGCTGGATTTCAGAATGAGTCCCCATGTCCTTGAGTAGAGGGCTGCTTAGCTCACTCAGCAAAGATGCTGGAATGGTGTTTGACTACTGACAAGAGGCTCAGACTAAGTCTTCCCTCTGGATTCCTGCCCAGAGCCAGACCCCAGACTGCTATTCTAATCAGCCTGTGATTACCTACCCCAGGCTGGCCAGTCACAGTCACCTATGGCAGATGGCTCCGGAGGCTTCCGAGCACTACAGCGCTGCATGCTGATCAAGTTAGGGTATTGTGGCCAGACTGACATTTACATCAGAACCATGGGCAGTGTCCTTATGCTGAGTAGGCCTAGAAACCCCTCACCTACTCTTGCAGCCCTAGGGACACAGATAAAAAGGGATCTTACAGGATGCCCAGTGTTTGTAGAGGAGACACCAGAAAATTCAGCCACAGGGCCTGGAGAGGACAAAGTGTGGCTCCAGGGTCTGTATCCCCACTCCTTCCTGTAACGTCAGGTAGCACCCACCACCCAGGTAAGTTCTTGCCCAAGCCATGTGACTATGATGTTCCTCTTGTGCCTGTGGTGCCCTAGCTTCCCACTTGGACTCAGGAGAGTGGGGAGGGCTGAGGAGGAGGACCAAGCTGTACTCCTTTGATCGTAACTAAGCAGCTTCATGATGGCCCACAAGAGTCCTTTCTAAACACATGCAGGCCTGATAGGGGATGTCATAGGCCTGCAGGGAATCCTGCCATGAACCCAGTTGCCCAGTAGGAGAGAACCGGCCTGGACAGCATTTTTCATGTTAAGTTGTTGCAATAGCAGGAAACCCTACCACCCTGGCCACTGCTGTCTTATAGTACAACTTCTGCTTAGGGGCTATAGTGTGTCTTCCCCACCTCAGACATATTTTTCTGAGTCTAGGGTCTCTTTGTTTTGATCATATCTATGCATGTTTGTATATGTGGAGGTACATATATGTGCAGGCACACACACAAGAGTATGTAGGTATCATATCTATGCATGTTTGTATATGTGGAGGTACATATATGTGCAGGCACACACACAAGAGTATGTAGGTGTCATATCTATGCATGTTTGTATATGTGGAGGTACATATATGTGCAGGCACACACACAAGAGTATGTAGGTGTCATTTCTCCTTAGGCTTTTTTCATCTTCTTTCTGAGAGTCTGGCTGGCTGACATGGAGCTTTGCCAAGTAGGTTAGGCTGACTGGCCAGTGAGCCTCAGGAAGCCTGTCTTTCCCTTGCCAGGAGCTGGGATTACCAGTGCAGACCACCACACCCAGGGGTTTTGTTTTGTTACTGTTTTATTTTGTTTTTAAAGATATATTTATTTTATATATATGCTTGCACTGTCGCTGTCTTCAGACACATCCGAAGAGGGCATTGGATTCCATTACAGATGGTTTTGAGCCACCATGTGGTTGCTGGGTATTAAACTCAGGACCTCTGAAAGAGCAGTCAGTGCTTAGTCGCTGAGCCATCTCTCCAGCCCCTTGTTTTTGTGTTTTAAATATGGGTTCTGGGGCAGGGACTCAGGTCTTCACAGTTGTAAGGCAACCCCTTCAACAACTAAGCTATCTCCCAGCCTCCTCTAATCCTTTGTAACAGCCAACTGTATGGCTGCCTGCAAGGACAGACACGCACAGGCCCAGTCTATCACAGAAGGCTGCTCTAAGCCATCTTGAGCTGTTCTTGAATAGGTTCCTCAGGTGAGCTGCAGGATTGAGGCACAGATGCATACCAGACAGTGTCCAGCTGTTGCTGCCTTTGGTGGGTCTGCTCTCAGGAGACCTGGGCAGCAGACATGGGCCATGCAGGAGGGATTTCCATGTGCAAGTACACAACCTAGAGGAAACCTTCTGGGCCCCAGTTTGGTGCCCAGCGGTGGGAGCCGGCTCATCTGGTTTCCTCCTAGGAAGCGCCTTAGTTGCTCATCACACTACAGAACACACGGAAACGGAGTGGGCTTCCGCATAGCTGTAGAGCTGTACAGCCATCACACAAGCAGTCTGCAGCAGATTACAGACCTAAGAAGAACCTCGTATGCAGCCGTGTTCACCCCCACCTGCCCCGACTCCCCACCCCTGTCACCTACTCTCCCTTCCCAGGAACACCTACCTGCTTTCTGTCTCTATAGCTCTTCATGTTCTAGACATCAGTTGTGGCTGAGTCACACCGTGGGTTTGAGTGTGACTTCTTGCACTGGGCATGCTCTCAGGGTCTGTCCATGTCGAGTGTGAGTTTGTCACTCTGTTCCACACCTGTGGAAGATGGCTCCTGTTGCCTGTGAGGACATTGTAGGCACCGAGCACAGAATGTTTGGCAGTAGAACTGAAGCTGCTATGACAGGTCATCCTGATGGTATGAAGGTATCTCACACAGTAAACCATGAGAAACCCCAAACTCAGATGCCTACCTCAGGCTTCCATGACTGAGTACGTCACTTAGCTTAGCTCTGACAGGATGAGAGTGCTTATGCCCTCCCGATATGTGTCCTCAGTTGACTGAGACAGTGGGAAAGCATAGCCCTGGGCTTCGGGCGATTAGACAGTGGTGGCCTCAGAGTCGGTGGAGAGCTCAGGGCAAGCAGCTGGAGACAGCACAAGCAAGTGCCATGGCTGTGATCGTGCCCCAGGTGTGCGTGCCTCCCGGCTTTCTCTCTTGAGGATGTCTCATGCCAAACTTCTGTCTAGTTTTGAGGGTCAGTCAGTCTTATCCAAGGTTCCTGTTGATCCATCCCAGAGCATGGTTGCATAGCTCTGCCAGACCCTTCTGTGCCCCAGCCCCGACCCCAGGGCTGTTACTCAGCTCTTTGCCTTTATTATGGTCACAGATGGCACTAAGCTGGCTGATCCTCTCCTGTGTACAGCCTCTAGGTCCCTCTTTGACCCTCGTTTTCCCTATTGGTGAGATTGAGCCATGTGTCCTGGCTCTTCCCTCTGAACATGGACAAGGAGGACCCTACTGCTGGCATACGTGCGCCACTCTGTTCTTGGAGCCCCTTCTGCCTCTCCAGACCTCTTCATTGTCTCTATGGGAAACAGCATTTGAGCCTTAGCAAACAACATTTTTCACATCTGTGTTGTGTGATCCTCTAGGGAAGCCCCCACCCCACCCCCACCTCCCGTCCTTCCTTTATTCTTCTGGTCTAGAACACCGTGAGGCAGGTTCCTTAGTGGGTAGCCTGAACCTACTCAGTTGTGCCAGTTTGGATTTACATAATTGTTGCTGTTGTTGACAGGCTGTGGTGTGTGTGGTGGGGAGTATTAGAGATTGTCCTAGGGTCTTTTGTATGCTAAATAAGTGCCCTACCTCTGAGCATATCTATCTGTCCATACATCTATATTGGTAGATAGATAGATAGATAGATAGATAGATAGATAGATAGATAGATAGATAGATAGATAGATAGATATTTTGTTGTTATTGTTGTTGCTGCTGCTGCTGCTGTTGTTGTTGTTTAAATACAACTTGCCTAAGTTGCACAGGCTGACAGAGTGATTTACACTCTGCAACCCAGGCAAGTCTTGAACTTGGGTTCTTCCTCCAAACAGCTGTGTGGAGGACGGTAATACCACCAGCCCAGACTGTTTCTTGAGAGTAGCAAGAGAGCACCAGAGATGGTATTTCTGATGCCCACAGGCAGTGATATTCTTGGAGTCTCTCACCTTGGACCTTTGAGGGTTAGAGAGTGTTTGATGTCTGGCTGTCTTGGCTCCTCTCAGCTAAGTTAAGGTATGCTGGCCACCATATTGGAGTAGCCTGTCAGCCTTGCTGGGATGCCTCACCAACCAGGCTACGCAAGAACTCTTTTCCCTGACATGGGGCAGGTCCTACAGGCTTCCAGTGCCTTCACAAAAACATCCAGGAATTCCATCTAGTTTATGCATAGAGTGTGGCTGCTGGCAGCTGAGCAGGGACCTGAGGCCTTTCAGCATGGCAGCATCCTCCCCTTCAAGGGGAGCTGAATGAACCCACTCCTCCCTCTGCAAGGCCTGGACCTTCCACAGTGGCTCAACCCCTGATCAGGCCCCACCACTCCAGGCTGGCCTCAATAAGGTTGGATCTAAAGACTTTGGCAAGGTGTTGGTTACGAAGAAAGAGCCTTTGCCTTCTGTGGTTCCCCATTTCTTAACTCCTCCCAGGCTAGCCTGAAGGCTACTGTGACTTCAGTAGCCGAGAAGATAGTAGGGCTCAGGTAGGGACATGGAGGTCTTTGCTGGCTCTTGGAATGTTCTGTCCACTGGACCGCTGGATAACTGGCAGCATTGGCACAGGTGCCCACGGTCTGTTATTTGGGTGAGGGTGGGATTCTGCTCTTCTAGAGCTCCTGAAACTGCTACTTGAGTTAACCAGGAAGGTGGGAACTGTTAGAAACGGGAAGTGACCCCATGCCCTGGGCATCAAGAGTGTGTTTGCTTAGTTTTTGTTTGGTTGGTTGGTTTAGTTTGGCTTTTGTTTTTTTGTCTGTTTGTGTTTGAGACAGGGTTTCTCTGTGTAGCCCTGACTGTCCTGGAACTCATTCTGTAAACTAGGCTTGTCCTCTGTCTCACAGAGACTCACCTGCCTTTGCCTCCCAAGTGCTGGGATCAAAGGTGTGGGGCACCACCACTGGTCACCCTTGTGTGTGGAGAGTTCTTTCCTGCTTCCTTGAGATTCCCTCTGTGCCTCTGAGGTTTCTCCACTCTGTGCTCCCTCTGGCTTGGCTGGAACCTAGCAGGGTCAGACCATGGTGAACCTAGGGTTCAGAAAGTCAGATGTAGGCTAGGATGGACATCTGTGTGGAGGACATGCTGTGACAGGCACAGAGGCCCCGCTTGAGATCTGTGAGCCTTCCCAGAGCCTGGAGCCTAACAACAGCTGCCACTGGAGGAAGAGGTGAGTATATTTGGCTAGCTCAATCCCAGCAGCCCTGGTATGCACATTGTTGCCCTTAGGTTGTGCTCACTGAACATGGTTCCCTTCTTCACATGACTCTGAGAAGTGAACAGTGTGTCTCAAGACCTGGTCCCACTGATCTGTTGGGAATAGGGCCACTGAATGGTTGGTGCTTGGACACTTCCTCAGCAGCATGGGGATGCGTTCTCAAAGTTCTTGGGAAGGAATTCACAGGGAGAGCCCGGGGATGCTGACTGTCAGAGGGCTGGGCCTCTGGAGCTCACGGTGACAGGCCTTCAGGGGTGCTGACCTCCCCCACTGTCTTCCTGCTTCTGGGCTCTGCTGAGGCTGAACCACTTAGGACAGTGGCCAGACCTTTGCCCCAAGCTGGACTGAGGACAGCCAGCCTGTTTACTGGAAGGGTAGTCATGGAAGACCAAGGTTGTAGGAGATGGAGCAGCTTGGGGCTAGGGAGATGTGAGGTTGTCAGATGAACCAGGGTGGGGAGGAGACAGGCACCAGCAGCAGCACTGTCCAGGTTTGCAGCTGGTGGCTACCTGGGCTCAGGATGGACTCAGCCAATCACGGTTAAGAACTGCTCAGAACTAAACTTCCATGTTGAGAGTTCCACAGAAAACTAATTTTAATTATAGGTCAGAGAATGGGAGCTTAGAAGCACTTGGGGCACTAACTGGGGCTGGTGGTTTTATGGGTTTTATCTGAAAAGGGAAGTTCTGAGATCCATCGCTCACCGCCCATGGGTACTGCCCTGACATGGCCTCCCCTCCAACACATTCCGTCACCACAGGGTTACCTGCTAGCGTCGGGAAGCACCTGCACACATGAGTCGGGAAAGGTGCTCTCCTGGGGAGCAGTGGACATGTGATGGCTGCAGTGTGGCCTCTGTCCCAAGCTCAGAAACTGAGGGATGTGCTCATCCCTTTAGAATCCTCTTGGAAAATGAAAAGTAAAAGCCACACTGAGGCTTCAGGGCAAAGCAGACTCTCACCTTCCTCTCATGGCAGGGGAGGAGGCGCCTGTGACTCAGCCACCCTGTGGTAAGTGGGGGAGAGCAGCCCCAGAGTATGAGAGGTGCCTAGATGTCTTCTGTCAGCCTTTGTCCTCCTCCCTCCCCCAGGGATGAGGTGGACCTGAGTGGTCATGCTGGCCTCTGGTAATGGTAGCAGCTAGCTGCCCAGCCAGCTGTTATTCTGGGGACACCTAAGCAGAGACTGGGTGGCTATGCTGATGCCGCCCTCTCGCCCTTCCACCACGTCGCTCCTGAGCAGCCCATACCCAGCACCCCGGGTAGAGCTTGGTGTGCCATTGTGCTCCGGTCTGACTTTTTTTCTGGTTTTGTCCTATTTGACTCCTCCCCCAACCTAGCTCTTATTAGAACAAGACAGGCAGGCACAGGTAGGAGGCTGTCTGCAAATGACAGTCTTCTGAGAGTGTCACACTGCTTTTGCTTTTCCTGCTGTGTGGCTTGCCATCTCCCCCCTTAACTGGCCCTCACCCTCCAGAGTAGAGTGTGAGGAAGTGGAGCATTAGGAGACATAGAAAGGGGGCCTGCCAATGCGATGACCTTAGGTGTGTCTGGGCTTGGAGAGCAGCTTGCTAAGGGAGAGGCAGCTGAGGCACAGCTTCATGCTGGAGCCCCCAAAAGGTAAGAGCCCAGAGAAAATCAGCTGAAAGTTGGTAGGCAGGCCTCACTCCAGTCAAGATCACTCTGAAACCAATGTGACCCTGTGGAAGGCTCTGGTGGCTCTGCCTGACCCACTGTCCGTACACGGACCTACTGTTGGCAGAGAACATGCCAGGTTCTCTGCAGGAAAGCTGTCCTCGGTCCTCTCTGAGAGGACATGAAAGGGGAAGCAGGTATGGGCTGGCTGTTTTACAAGAGGAAGTAGTCCATGTTCTGGACAGGTGCCTGCCTTAGAGGGTGCTGATACTGTGTTCACTGTACCCCCACGAGGATTCCAACAAGGTAACTGGGTGTCTATTCACCATGACACAGGGGCCGCTCCGGTGGCTTTGGCACCTCTGGAGTCTTCATTTGTGTACCTTTGTGGGATTTGCCCGTTCTAAGGGCCTGAGAGAGGGAGCGATTCATTCTATTTAAAGGGCTGTGTAATTAACAAAGCAAACACAAAATAACCAGAGCTGAGATCTTCACAGCATATAATAGCAGAGGTTGGCCCGCCCAGGGTGTGATGTGGTGCAGGCGATGTGCCCTCACCCCAGCACACAGGGCAGAAGGTCTTGTTAGCTCTGGATCTCAGAGTCAGCCAAGTACAGGCCTGGCCTCCAGTGAGGTCTCACATGGTCAGCATCACATGGTCAGATGAGGAAGACTGCCAGATCCTGTCCTTAAGAAGCTACTCATGCTGTCCTGGGGACACCCCTAACCACACCTACCTCCGGGGACCTCCCGGGGGCAGGCCTCGCTTGAGTCCACCTGGTTCCGTCGGCAAGTGGTTTTGAAGATTGAGTTTATGACACATTAACTTCCGGGGACATTTTAGTCTGTAGCAGTGCTCCTTGTACAGGAGAATAGCCAGTCTTGCCATCTGCCAGCCTTTGAGTACAGAAACACCAACCAACCCTGTCCACCCATGGGCAACATCTGCTGTCTCCTACATTTCCCTGGGTGCCAGGCCCTTCAGACTGGAGAAGGTCTTTCCTTGGCTTCTGGTCCCCGGTGACTTCAGACAACATGGAACTCGAGGTGCTTGCTGTTCTCTACCTCCACACCTCCTCCCCAGCATAGCGTAGCTTCTGAGTTGTCTACCTCCTTGGGAAGGAGTCATTACCCACAGTGCTAACAGTGGGACCAAGCCTCATGAACTCATTCATAAGCTGGAGGGGACCTTGGGCAGCCCAGGGGGTTGGCAGTTATGGGGTGCCTCAGTGGTCAGTGGGTTTTTCTAGAACATCCTTTCCTGCTCTGAGTCACCGGCTGGCTCTGGAGCAGAGGAGACACACTTTCCAATCACTTCTGTCTTCTCAGATTACAGGGCTGTTGTGCTGGGTGACTAAGTGGGAGCGTTGTTTCTGTGGGTCTTAAATGCTTTCAGTTGGGCGTTTCTATAGTGCTGTCTCCATAGCACCCAGCTAAGCAAGGAGCTGTGAGGCAATGTGGGGTGGGTGGGGACAGCAGGAACCTGGCCACTGGGGGACAGGCTTCATGCCATTTTAAATGGCCCGATGCCAAGGTACTGGCAGTGCAGGCCCGGGTCGTGTTTTATACTCTGCTCTCCAGAAAGTGTAGCTGTTGCACCACACTGGAGTGCTCTGCTCACTCAATTGATGAGGAGACTGGACCTCTGCAGGCTTACACCACCTATCCCCTGTCCTCTGCTGTCTCCTTTGCATGGTGACACTTCACTTGGTCCAGATTTCCAGGATCTTCCTGGTAAAATTGTAGGCTGTCTGAGAGGAGCCGGTGGCCTGGAAAAGGAGGTCAGGGAAGTCGGTTGTTATTCCTAGACAGAAGTGGCAGCCACATGTCACTGGCAGGCTTCGCTGTGCTGCTGCCTGCTGCCTTAGGACCTTCTCCCAGGTCAGGCTGAAGCTGGTGATGCCAGCCCAGGCTGGTATGTGGTCCAGGGCTCTTCCTGCACCCCCCTCAAGCTGGGGATTTTAAAGTCCTTCTAAGTGCACTGCTCTGATGCTGTCCCCTCCCCTTTTCATGGACCACCCGTAGGTGCAGAGGTGTGACCTGTGAGGTTACACTTATTCCTGGGGGTGCATAAGTAAATGGAAATCTTAAAAATAAGATGCCATGCTCTCCTAACTCAGGCTGCCAGACCCTGCTAATGAGGCCAGGCCCCACACCGGTGCCCTGTACCCCAGGGAGCTGAAAGCCTCTGTAAAGGTAGTGCGCAGCCTACAAACCCAGAAACTGCTGCTGGTGGGCTGGCTTCAGGCCTCAGTTTGGAAGGTGCTGTTCTCAGGGCAAGGAGACCCAGGGGGCCTCGTGGCCTGGTTTATGCTGATGTCCTAGGTGACCGTTCCAAGTGGCGCCTCTTTTCTGAAGTCCCGAGATAACAAAATGATGCAGATTATCACTGGCACCTTCTCTCCCCTGTCACAGCACCTCAGCTCTGCTTGTAAGACTCTGCTGCTGAGCCCTTTTGCCTGTTGTTGTCCTTGAGAAGTCTCTGGAAAGGGCAGTGGCGCAAGAGTCCACCCTAGCCTTCAGAACCTTGACTGTTCCTTAGCTGGCCACCAAGCTGAGACGTGTGTGTGTGTGTGTGTGTGTGTGTGTGTTTCCGTCCATGTGTGTGTGTGTTCGTGTGTCCATCCCTGTGCCAGAGGAACAGGAGTCATAGGAGGAACTCTACTCACAGCCTAGTTCAGCCCTGAAGACCAGAGAGCCCCAGCACCGGACAGTTGATGGCCTGGGATGGAATGAGTGGGACCCAAGAGGCCAGTGCTAAGCCCTATATGATGACTGGCAGGTGTGTTCCTCTCCTGGAGAATAGCCCACTCCTTCCTGACCCAGAGTATGTCTGGTCTCATCCCACCACTCTTCTCTAAAGCTTGGGAAGAGCTCACACCCAGGCTGAGCCTCCTCCAAGACTCCCTGGAGTCCTCCCAGCACAGCTCCTGTGGGGGCAACAAGACTTGTGCCCCACCCCCTACTTCCCAGAGGACCCTGGAGTGCAGGGGAGGTTCAGGGAGCAGGAAGCCCTGGTAGGCGCATGTTGCATAACCGAAGGAAAAGTACTTGACGCTGTGGAGGAGAGAGAAGAGGATCAGAGAGGGAGGAGGGAACGCCCCCCCCCCCCATCACAGCAGCAGAACCCACTGTCAGGCTGGAATGCCACTCTCACCTGCTATTTTGACTTCTCTTGTTACAATAACTGTCTTGAGTCCCACCTGGCAGACCCTATGCCTGGGCCCTGCTGCCGCTTGAGAGGACCAAGACCTATTCTCAGGCCTTCTCAGACTGTTCCTGTCAGTGGGGAGGGCAGGAGTTTAGTGTGGGGCTGCAGGGCAGAAGCAGCAATCTGTGTAGGTTTGGTGGCAAGGGTGTGAGTATGGCAGGCCTTGACCTTGGAGAGATTGGTGCTGGCTGGTAGGCAGAGTTGGCACCGATAGCCTCGGTGGAGACCAGCCCCCACCCAGCTGGGCTTCCCCCTCTTCTGTCCCTCCAGCTGAGCCTTGTGTGGGGAGATGCTAAGGGAACAGCCTGCTCCAACCCCCTCTGCCGCCCACAGCTCAGCCGCCCACCCACGCTGAGTCAGAGCTCCGCCGAGGTGGCTGTGAGTCAGCTGTGAGCACCCTGGCAGCTCAGGCCTGCCCCCTGCTGGAAGACGGTCGCCTTAGGAAGCGCTTCTGCAACAGCTGCTCCCGAGTGGCTGAGCGCTCTGCTCCAGGCTGCTGGGAGTTCAGCCTAAGAGGGATAGGCGCAGGAGATGCACTAGAGAGGCGTCTGCGTATACCTGGATGTAAATTGACCCTTCCTTGATATTTGGGCAGTTTGATTATCATAGTAAGGTTTAACTATGAAACCAAGTTCCACATACATTCTTATAGCATAGCTCTGCCCAGTGGTTTCTGTTGGTGTGGATGGCTTCTACCTATTGATTGAGGCTTTCTTTCAAATTGTGAACTACATATAACTGATACAAGTCACTGCCACGGACCACCCCAGCCGGGTATGGGGGTCCCTGGGATGAGGGTTCTCGAGGCAGGTGGATAAGGATTCAGCAGTGACAAACAGAAACAAACACAGAGGCAGGAGCATTCTCTTAGGTTGGTTGGTTTAAAAATGGCAAGACCTCAGGGATCCTAGGTGAGCCTCATTCTCTATATCGCTGAGGAGACCCTCAGGAGTGCTGGGAATGCTGGTATGCAGCACACACCTCTGTGCCGGGCTGGGATGGAGCCCAGGGCATCTCCTGTGCTATGCAGGCGCCTACCACTGAGCTATACACTTCCAGTCTAGAACATCTGTCTTCATGTATGTGTCAGCACATCCACCCGTCCCCAAAATCCCTTTATCTTTACAGTTTGTGGCTATCCCCACTAAATGTCAACTGCCAAATGTCACCTGATACCACCTTCTCCCTGGTCCCCGTGAAGTTGACATCCCTGGACTCTCTGAATTCCCCTACCCCTCTGTCTTGGCACATTCAGAATAGATAGTCAGGTCTGGAGGTTGCACTGGTCCTGGGCTTTTTGACAAGAACCTTCCTGGGTAGGTTATGTTTCCCCCCCAGGAAACTCAAGAGTAGTCGGGACAAGACCGCTGTTGGTGGCCAGAGAAGTACCTGTGACCTCGGGGGCTTCAAAGGGATTGTGTCTTTAGATGGGGTTTGGGGAAGGCAGTGCTCTCAGAATCCTATGGAATCATTTGACCACATATCTCTCTTGATTGAGCCCAGAGTATCTTGAGGATTGAGGGGGTTCCCAAGGCCACCCAGATTGGATGCCCAGGCGAAACCCAGATGACCCAGATGAAAAGGCGAGGGATAGGCCATTTTTCAGTTCATGCTCTATGGTGAGGACCCCTCACCAGGCACATGCTATCCCAGGGATAGTGATCCATATGTCTTTGATGAAGGCCTCTCTTCCCCTGCATATGATATTCATGGAACAATCTAAGGCTTGGTCACCTGTTCCGCTCTCCACGTCCTCAGTGGTGGGTGCCCATGCTCTCTCTCCAGCAGCAGCTTCCCTGGGTCTCCTCAGTCAGTATCTCTTGAGACCGTTCTATAGCTGCTGGAGCTACGACTCTGAGGCAAAAGAAACTGTAGTTGACAGGAGCCTCAGTGGAGCCAGGGCACGGGAGTGTACTGCAGGACCCCCCCCCCCCGCACGCCCCTCTCACGCTGACATTTCTATGCTTCACGGAGCTGAAGCCTGGAAGGGATGGCCTGCCACTGGTACCTTTCCTTCCCCTTCTCAGGAAGAAGTCCAAGGAATGCTGGGATCGATGGCACACGCTTGTAATGCCAGCATAATAGGCAGAGACAGGAAGATTACCTCATGCTCAGGGTATAACTAAGACCTATAGTTCAAAGCTAGCCTGCCTACATGGAGGCTCAAAGATATATTTGTATGGGGGCTGGGGGATGACTCAGTGGCTAAAGCACTTGCCATAGAAGTGTAAGGACCATAGTTGTGATCCCTAGCACCCACATAAATGCCAGATAAAGCATGGCAACAGGTACCTGTTGTCCCAGCACTTGGGAGGTGGAGACGGCTCCCCAGGGCAAGCTAAGCTCTAGGTTCCATGAGCTCCAGGTTCTGTGGCAGACCCTGCTTCAGTAGAAAGTGACCAAGGAAAGCACCAGCGTTGGTTTTTGGCTCCATGTGCACGCTTCCCTTCTGTTCACAGTGCATGTTTGTAAGCCTGGAGATCCTTCCACCTAGGTCCTCCACAGGACAACCTCCTGGGCAGTATGGGCAGGCCTGCAGGGATGGCTGGATATGTTGCCCAAACCCAAGCAGGATCTGCTGTGTGCTCACTAACTTGTTCCCTCTGTATCCTGTCCCCAGTACATCGATGCCATCAGCAATAAGCAGGGCGAGTTGGAGAACTACGTGTCTGACGGCTACAAGACAGCACTCACTGAGGAGCGCAGGAGGTTCTGCTTCCTGGTGGAAAAGCAGTGCGCTGTGGCCAAGAACTCTGCTGCTTACCATTCCAAGGTGAGCTAGGACTGTGGGGTGCTGGGCCTTCCTGCTTGGTGCAGGCGGAAACTTGCTGTTCACGGAGCCAGACTATGTCTGTGAGTGTCTGAGCGCCCAGAGTGGCCACTAATAGTGGGACAGCCATCCTTGAACACCTCAGGCTGAGGAACAGAATTCTAGAGGAAGAATTGCCAGGTCAGAGGGCATGACATTTTAAAGACCTACACTAGGAATTGCTGGATGATTTAGGAGACTGTCTGCTGAGGAGAGTCCAGGCGTGGGCTCTGGGAATTCTTTGGGTTTTTTTGTTTTTTTTCGAGACAGGGTTTCTCTGTATAGCCCTGGCTGTCCTGGAACTCACTCTGTAGACCAGGCTAGCCTCGAACTCAGAAATCTGCCTGCCTCTGCCTCCCAAGTGCTAGGACTAAAGGCGTGCACCACCCCGCCCAGCTTGGCTCTGGGAATTCTTAAATCACTGTTGGTTTTTCTGCTCTAGCTGAGGTCTAGACTGATGACATTCTAGGGAAGGAGTAACACAGTCCCCTGGGCTCTGGAAGGGTTGGCTTTCCATCTTCCTCAGACCTAACTATGCCTATCTGAACACCTGGTGGCCCGTGGGCTAGTGGGTCTACAAGCCATGATACTGGTGACTTTTAGCCTCTAAGGCCGGACCATGTCACCAGACATCTGGACCTTCCTGGCATACTGTCTATTGGCTGCCATAGTTTGGCTGCCCCTGTGAAACTGGCCACTCTCATCCCACGCCACACTTCCTAAGCAGCTGTGGGGTCCTGCCTAGCTCCAGGTGCCTTCTTCTCAACCCAGAGCTGGTCACATGGTGTCCTCAGAGTCCTTCCTTGCCCCCACTTTTTCTGGTGCCATCAAGCACTAGGCTTGTGGTGGCTCATTGAGTCTGCCATTCCTGATCCCTCCTTGACCCCTGAGAAACCAACCCCCCTCCACCAAGTCTAGTGAGTGCTCCCTACTAAACACCTCCCCCCATGCTTCCTCTCTCTGCTCTCTTCCATCACACACATGTTCACGTGTATACACACAATTACACACACACACACACACACACACACTTCCTGGGAAGTGCCACATTCCAGGACCTGGCCCGTCCTTGCTGAACAAAGGAAGTTCCTGTGAAGAGCTGCGTCCTCCAGGGTGGTCTGCCATGAGCCCTGCTTGTGTGGCTCGGGCTTAAGGCATGCAGAGGGCTCTCTCCCATAACCCCCCAGGGATCGGGATGATAGACTCTTGCTAAGAACATGTTAGGGTGAGTGGAGCCCTGTCATTCATAGGATCTGTAGGAACTGAGGTGGGGTCAGATTGTGTCCCCTGGAATATTCAAGAGCATAGATGTAATCAATCAATGCAGCCAAACATGAAGACCCTGTATATGTCCTTGTGAGTGAGTGTGGTCTAGAGATTGGCACCATACACACTGACATGTGTCCTTCCACTGTCATGTGTGTTCTCACACATACACACACACACACACACCCTAGAGTACCATACACACTGACATGTGTCCTTCCATTGTCATGTGTGTTCTCACACACACACACACACACACACACACCCTAGAGCACCATACACACTGACATGTGTCCTTCCAACTGTCATGTGTGCTCACATATCCACACACACATGACCTAGAGCCTCTGCTCTGGTCCTCAGATATCCTTCGCTCTCAAGAAAACACAAGCCCAGAGGCTTCTTTCTCTCCTGGCAGTTACCTGACTGAGCACACAGTGAGCCCGCACAGTGCTTTCAGACTGGTAGTTAACTGAATGAGCACACAGTGAGCCTGCACAGTGCTTTAAGGCTGGTAGTTAACTGACTGAGCACACAGTGAGCCCGCTCAGTGAGCCCGCGCAGTACTTTCAGGCTGGCAGTTATATCTGTGCCCCTAGTGAGGACCAGCTTTGTGTCAGGTCTGGGAAGAAGAGCTCTGACCTCCCTAAGTAGGCAGCTGGCCATGCTGCTGCATACAGGCACTGAAGACAGGCCTCGATGCCGGCCTACAAATGTGGCCATCTCAGGACCCTCTGCAGCACTGCAGGCCCACTGTCCAATGACTAGCAGGGGCAGGGGCTACCCTACCTGTGCTCAGATGCCAGGCACAGCTGCACTGCCCATTTGGGCCTTTGACTTAATTCAAATAGACACAAGATCCTAAAAGTAGAACTCTGTGTCATGTCTGTGCTCCCTTATCCGGTGAACACTTTTTTGGGAGGGGGTGGGGGAAGACAGGGGTTCTCTCTGTAGCCCTGGCTGTCCTAGAACTCAATCTGTGGACCAGACTGGCCTTGAACTCAGAGATCCTCCTGCCTCTGCTTCTGAGTGCTGGGATTAAAGGCGTATGCCACCATTGCCCGGCTCCCTGTGTGCACTTTGTGCTCGCAGGATTTGGCTGTGCCTGAGACAGGCCTTCATGTGCCCCAGAGGCAAGCCAAGCTCTTCCCCATAGAGGTGGATCCAAGTGGCCAACATTCTCCAGCAGAGGCCACCTTTGCACATCTCCAGCCTCCTGGCCTGACCATGCCTCAATAGCTCTGTCCTGTCTCCAATTTTAACCCCTCTCTCACCTCTTTCCTTGCCACTGTGTACTTTTGCCCACAAAGGAGCTGCCTCTCCTGGGGCTGTGTGAGCCCATCCGTTCTTTATTCTGTAGGCCCCTGGGGAAGCACTACCAGAACAGCTCCTTAGTCTGATCTCACCCTGGTCTTCTCTCAGCAACCTAGCACATAAGTGCTTTTTAGCAAGTATCCCTTTTCGAGATGCAAAGCCTCTGGTTGAAGAACCCTTGATGAACAACACTAGGGCCAGGCAAGGCCACACATGCTCGGTGGTGATGCTCAGGGAGACACCTATGGACTGTGCCCCGCAGGACCCCATGCTGCCCCTGACACCCTTCTTGTCCTGTGTCTTCCACTCCAGGGCAAGGAGTTGCTGGCCCAGAAGCTGCCTCTGTGGCAGCAAGCCTGTGCCGACCCCAACAAGATCCCAGACCGTGCTGTCCAGCTGATGCAACAGATGGCCAATAGCAATGGCTCCATCCTTCCAAGTGCCCTGTCAGCCTCCAAGTCCAACCTGGTCATCTCAGACCCCATTCCTGGAGCCAAGCCCTTGCCAGTGCCACCTGAGCTGGCACCATTTGTGGGGGTGAGTCCTGGGACTTTAGAAGCTTAGTGGGTGCTCCCTTTGCTTGGGGTGGTAGCATGTTCTCCAAAGGGCAAGCCCAATGCGCTGAGCCCAGGCCCAAGCTGGCTCCCAGCGACGCCCTGCCCCTGCCTCTTCCTCCAGCGGATGTCTGCTCAGGAGAATGTACCTGTCATGAATGGCGTCGCAGGCCCGGACAGCGAGGACTACAACCCCTGGGCTGACCGAAAGGCTGCCCAGCCCAAATCCCTGTCTCCCCCGCAGTCTCAAAGCAAGCTGAGCGACTCGTACTCCAACACACTCCCCGTGCGCAAGAGCGTGACTCCGAAGAACAGCTATGCCACCAGTAAGGGCCTGAGGGTGCTAGGCTGAGAAGCCAAGGCTTGTGAGTGCGTGTGTGTGCACTTGATTGTGCAAGTATGTCTGTAGGTATATATACAGACACGTGTTTTTGCATGGTATATGCGTGCATATGCCTATGTGCATGTCTACAAATACCTGTTAATGGTATGTGCCTGGATACGTAATGCATGTGTAAGCATGCAGTGTGTATTGATTCGGAGTGTGGCACGGTGGAATGAGACCAGGACCCTGTCTTCAGCAAACAGACAGGCTAGAGGGTGGAAGGGCTTCAGTTGATCATGGGCAGCTCCTGTGTTTGCACCATGACTGTTGTTAATACCTGTAATCCCGGCTCCGTCTGCCGTGGACAGCCCTCTCACATACACACCCGTTGTCTCGGCAGCTGAGAACAAGACACTGCCACGTTCAAGCTCCATGGCAGCTGGCCTAGAACGTAACGGCCGCATGCGGGTCAAGGCCATTTTCTCCCACGCGGCCGGGGACAATAGCACTCTGCTGAGCTTCAAGGAGGGCGACCTCATCACGCTGCTAGTGCCTGAGGCCCGTGACGGCTGGCACTATGGGGAGAGTGAGAAGACCAAGATGTGAGCACCCACCCACAGAGAAAGTCTAAAGCAGCCTATCCTCTTCCACAAACATGAGGGAGTGGCAGCACTCAGATGCACTCTCAGTCACAGGCTCTCCTAGTGGGAAACCTGGGCAGGAGAGACAGGGACGGCGTGATGCCACAGACCTCCGCCTTCTCCCTACTAGCCCAATCTTTATAGCAACCAAGCCACAGGCCGCTACTTCTGCCTCTCGGTGCTTGATCATTCTTTGCTGTTATTTGGCACAGGCACAATGTTCTAAATGCATATTCGCTGTGGCATACTTGGCTATTCCAAGATGAGGGCCTGTGGTTTCCCCAGCAGAGCAGACTTGACCAATCCCCCCATCCCCATACATACCAAACTTTCCTATAGGTCTGAATAGCCTTCAGCAATGTCACCAAGTCTCTGGGCCACCCAGCTCTGCCTAACTTAATACCTATTACAAGATATGGGGTGAACAGCCAGTGTTGGTGCCACTTAGAGGCACCCCTCAACCCCCCAAAAAAACAGTAGTTTTTGTCTAGGTGTGTCTTCCACACATGTGTCTAAGCAGCTGTGGCCAAGATGAGGTACAAACTGAACTTTGCTCTGGCCCAGCAGGGAGCCTCAAAAACGTCCTTGAAGGACAGGAAGCTGTATCCGTCTCTGTCCCAGTGGTCTCCTAGTCTTTGAGCTCTGACCATCATGGTAGTGAGCTGTGTCAGGGGAGGAACAGGTTGTCAGACCATGTCTTTACCAGGCAGGGCAGCTGGACTGCCTCAGCCTCAGGACTGGGCCCCAGCCACACGGGCTCTCTGGAACAGGAGCACCTATCCTTCCACATACGGATTAGGACAGGCTGGGGAGCTGGGGAGACTTGGCATCTGACAGGCTCCTGTCCTGCATCTGGAGGGCCTGTGCAATGGATCCAGGAGTCTCACCTAGCACCTTTCTTCTAGGCGGGGCTGGTTCCCCTTCTCCTACACCCGGGTCCTGGACAGTGACGGAAGTGACAGATTGCATATGAGGTAAGCATACTGGCTAGGGCTGAGACCCCTGGGCACAAAACTGGGCAGAATTTCTAGTTCTTTCTCTGCCCCTCAGAGCCATCTCAGGTCCTACTGCATGCTTGAGACTGTGTGGAAGGGGTGGAAGGTGGGTCCCAAGAGCCCTGGGAATGCTGGGAAGAATACAGGCGGAATGTGGGACAGTTGTTAGCCAGCCCATTGTGATTGGGCTGTCCCTCCACTGCCTACCTCCTGGAGTAGGGTTGGAGGGACCCTGTCACAGGGCTTCAGCAGCCAGCATTTGGCAATTTCGACCTGGTGCATGTACAGTGCAGAAACCTGGCAGGGAGGTTAGACAGGAATACCTGTGAGGTCACTGGCTGCTGTGAGTGAGGCATGGGGTAGGTGACTGGCCCGTGTGCCACTGAGTCACTGAGTCTCCATGCCCTACAGCCTGCAGCAAGGCAAGAGCAGCAGCACAGGCAACCTCCTGGACAAGGATGACCTAGCCCTTCCTCCTCCTGACTATGGCACGTCCTCCCGGGCATTCCCCACCCAGACAGCTGGCACGTTCAAGCAGAGACCCTACAGCGTGGCAGTTCCTGCCTTCTCTCAGGTGAGGCCTGGGGCTGCGATGGATCTGCAAGGAGGGATCATGAGTTTGGCTGACAGGCTTGTGACAGAGGCTCCGTGGCTTGAGATTTTTAGCCTCACACCTTACCAGACTGAGTCTGTGCACGACCTTTCTGCTAGGTGGGGTTTGGGGACCTGGGCATAGCTGGCCTGTGGTCATCCTGAATACCCACTACCACCCAGGGCCAAGGAAGTCAGAAACTCCTTTCCCAAGAGCAACAGGTGCTTGGTCGCATTCAGCTCGTAGCATGAGCTGCTGCTGCCTAGAGCATGTGAGGCCATAAGTGGCTGATTACAGCCGTAGGTCCTGGGGACGGTCCCTGGCAAACTCCTGTCAAGTAGTACGCAGAGTGTCCTGCTTCAGTTGGGCTTTGAGTGCAGGGCAGAGTTGCAGGGTGACGAGTAGCCCTTATAACCTGGGGCTTAAATCTGAAGGATGTCGGTCTGTTCTACCCTGAGGCAGAAGAGACCACAGCTGGTCCTTGGCTCTCATCCTAGGGTGGGGCCTCTACCTGCACATAGAGAGGGAAAGAACTCACCATTCCTAAGTCTTGGGCCAGCTGAGGGCCAGCATGGTGCCCCAGTGTCTGAGGGCTGGGTCCTGTTGACTGTATGACCCAAGCACGTGCACTCACTCATGTTGGGGACTGGCAGGATCCTGCCTTTGGCTATCCCATCCGTCCTGACCTAGAGGAGTGGGCAAGCTTTGGAAGTGCTGCCTCCAGGCCGCCTGCAGTTCAGGCAGTGTGCATGGGACTTGGGGGGCTTGAGTCTAGGGAGGTCTAGATGGCAATGATCCTTAGCTGCAGCCTTCATGATCAGAACCACACTGGAGCTGGGGCTCTCAGAGCATGTGGTGGCTGTGGTGCCCAGACTTTTCTGGTCGGAGTTATGGACCTTGGGCACATGCCAGCCTCTGGGCAGTGATTGGTTTGAGGGGGCTTTTAAAGTGGCGTCATAAAGTGGTGTGTCCTGTATGTACAGAGAGCACACATGATCCAGCCTACCCTGGCCAGATGGGAGGTGTCTTTGTTAGTGTGAGAGGTCAGTCACCACAGTCTCTAGAGTGGTCCCCAACCACTGTGACCAAAGAGAGGATAGAGAGTTGGTGTGGAAGGAGCCCAGCCGAGAGCTCCACAGGGGCAGGACCATCTTTATGAGAACAGGAACTTAGACTGTCAGTGAGCATGTGGGTGGCTCATAGTCTCCGGTGCCCAACTTGATTGCTCTGCTTTTGTTCCCAGGGTCTGGATGACTATGGGGCACGATCTGTGAGCAGGTAAGAGGCTTTAGGCTTCGTTGGGACTGTGGGTGGGTGGCCACAGACTTGGTTAGAGTAACCTCTCCCTTGGGACCTAGCTTTTCTTACTTTGAGAACCTTGACCCTAAGCCACCAGAGCTGGACCCACCCACCCACCCGTCCTGGGCTCCTGTCTGCTCTTAGTACAGTGAGCCCCTCCTCCATCCTGCTGGGTCTTGGTGTCTTGGACTGCTCTGCTCATCCCAGCAGGCAGGGCAGGGGTGAGGAGGGTTGTCAGCCACCTCTAGGCCTTCTCTCCCTAGAACCAGGTAGATCCTCACCAAGGGCTGTGGCTGCTGCCCGCCAAGCACAATCTTGTTCTGGGTTCATCATCCTCCCAGAGGCCAGGTAGCCTGGCTGCTGGCTGGCCAGGGCTCTGCCGGGTGGCGGGCGGGCCTGCTGCCCCTGGCCAGTGGTGGGCATGCATCTGGGCAGCTGTCCTGTGCTTTGTTCCACAGTGGCAGTGGCACGCTGGTGTCCACAGTGTGAGGACGCTGACCCCAGGCAGCTGCTCTGAAGAGCTCCCCCCAGTCTCCACCGGTTCCCCTCCTCAGCTCTCGTTGGTTTGTTCTTGGGTTGTTTTCTTTCCCACCCGCTCCTGCCTTTTGGTTGGTGATCCCAGACTCTGAAATCCCCCAGGGTCCATGGTGCTGCTCTCTGCGCCCCTGCGCTCATGCCCCCAGCAGGTGTCCCCAGCCTTGAGCATTAACTGCCGGGTGGGGGCCTGCTGGCTGAGTGGCAAAGCAGCGTCCGCACCTGCTGCCCTAGCCCTGTGGTGTTCACGACGCACATCCCTTTTCTAAGGCTGGCCACGAGCCAGGGCTAGAGTTTGAAGAAAAAGAAAAAAATCTTTAAAAAAGAAAAAAAAAAGAAAAAAAAAAAGAAAAACAGGAAAAAGGACTATTTTTTTTTCCTAAAAACAAAAACAGATATGCATGGACTCCGGTGTACGTACTGTTATTCTGCATCTGACCCCCAGAGTGCTGGCGTCTTCTAGAACAGGACAGGACTTAGGGTCCTGGGGGGATCAAGCCCAGGGACCTTGACCTGCCTCAGGCCCCTTCCAAGGGCTGCACCAAGAAAAGGGGCCTGGGCACTTGGGAGCCTCCTGAGGAAGCTGACCACTCCTGTGATGGAGGCTGCAGCCCCAGCCAGGCCCTGCCCACCCCACAAGCCAGGCACTAGGCTTCTTCCTCAGCAGATACTGCTGGGCAGGCGTGTGTAGAACAGAGTGCGGCATCCCAACACAGGGTGGCGTTACCTCATGCAGTGCCCTGGTGGGAGCTGGAGGCAAGAGCAGGTGCTGCCCGGCCACATGCGAACATTCCAAAGACCTCAAGACCAAGCCCACCCACCCATCCACACATACACACACCTTTGGGGAATCTTTCTATGACCAGCCTTTGAGAAAGTCGCGGCGCAGAGGGTACAGCCAGCCAGTCAGGGCCGGGGAGAAGCAGGCTCTGGCCCAGCTCCTCCTAAGCACTCTCCTCTTGTGTGTGTCTTGGTAACTTTAGAAACAGGCACACTGGACTCAGTGGCTACTGGTTTTGTCTCTTCACACACTGAATTCTGGGCAGCGGAGCCCAAGGCCCAGTGGGCTCAGCCCTACAGCTGGCAGAAGCCCTTGGGAAGCTGCGGACGCGCCTCTGATGTGGTTAGCAAACCCAGCAAGCCTGCTGAGGACTAGGGCGTGGCTGGTCCAGTCTGACAGCAGCAGCAGCTCAGACACAGACAGATCCTGTTTTATATTTAAGGAAAACACAGCCAGAACCTGGACCTGTGTAAAGAACTTTCTGTGTTGTTCTAATTTTGCTAAAAGATTTCAAATCCAGGGGATTCCATGTGCAATGGATGAATGTAGACACAAAACAGCAAACTTGTAAGAAGATGTAAAGTGCTAAAAAATATTTTTTCCTTTTTTCCTTTCTTTTTTTTTTAAAAAATCTGAACTGTGCCCTGTACTGCGGTCAACTGTTGGAATAAAGGCTTTATTTATTGCACTGAGTTGGTCTGTGCCTCCGTCCAGCTCTCTGGCATATGTTGGGGCTCTGTGGGCCAAGCCACACCTCAGGGCACCCCAACTTGCAGCCCATCTTCAGTCTCTTAACTCACCTGCAGATCATTCCAGGTCATTGCCAAAACCAGTCTAGGCTTACAGACAGTGCAAGCCCAGGTGGCTCTGATGGTGACACCCAGGTGGCCTACCACCCTGGCTGAGAAAGCAGGGCTTAGAAGGGCTTAGTGCAGACTCCAGCAAGAGTGAGCCCTCTAGTCCCCATTCCCCACCCAGCAGAGAGGTGTGTTCAAGGTCCCTTCCCAGCAGGTGTCCATCCTGCCTGGCCTTCTGCCTCCTGGTGTCCGCAGGTACCCGTTGGCTGCTCTAGCTTTACCAATAAGCCTTGTGTTTCCTTACAGCGCGGATGTCGAAGTGGCCAGATTTTGAGCTGCCCCTGACTAGAGTTAGTAAGTTGCCCTGGTCTTTCGCCCATCTGTCTGCATCTATAATGGCTATTCCTAGACCCTCTCTGGCCTGAGTCAGGACAGCCTCCACAGGAAGGGTCTGGGCCTGGGCAGGGCTTGGGAGCCTGCTGAGATGCCTTGCTCCGGGCGCTGGGCCTTCCTTCCACCAGTTCCCTCCTCTGGCTTGTGGTTCACCTACCTTCCTTCCGCCTGGAGGCTTGTGGTTCTAACCCTGCCCCATCGCTGCCTTCGCTATGGAATATGGGGCTGGCCTAGATCTGTTCTCTCGTACCCTTATAGGGTGGTTCGTCACAATCAACGGGTGGCCTGAGGGAACAGCCTCCCCCCAGTCATGTAGCATGTACCTGGGTATTCATGTGGGATACCTTGGGGTTGGCCAGGAGTCCAGCTGTTGAGTACCACAGCTGAACCGAGCCTGGGTCAGGTGACCTCTGCCGTCAGATCTTGCCTCTCCTGGTTCCCTCCACCTCCCCATATGGCTACAAGACACTGGCCTGTTGCTTCTTCCCTTGGTACTGGAGAAGTGGGCCGAGGTAGACCACTTGAGGCAGGGAGGAGGGCACTGCTGGGCATTGTCCACCATGGTGCAAGGGGCTTTTATTCCCTTCCCACACCATGGAGCAGGTGGCATGAGAAGTCAGGACCTGTGTGTGTCCCTTAGCAAGAGTGCTCATTATCTCCCTGATAGTCACAATGATGTATTTCAGCCCAGAACTCTCCCTGTTGCCTTCCTGGGTATCTGTAATGTGAATTCTGGAGTAAAGTTCTGCTAAGGTTTACAGAGAGAATGAAATGTCCTTGTCAGACTCTAAGCCGGCCACTTTCTCCTGCCTCTGTCTCCACATCCAAGATGTTCTCTGGGAGGTGTACTTCTCCTGCCCAGCCTGGCAGACCCCCTACCTCACTGCCCACTGGGTCCCACTAAGCCAGTTAGGAGCCATGAGAAAAGGCTCAGGGAGGCTTGTGTACCCTCTTCTGGGGAGCAGGTCTCTTGTGTGTGCTGGGACTGAGACTTGGATGTGATAGGCATAAGGCAGATGGGTTTGCTAGTTCGGCGCAGTGCTGCTGCAACCCCCCGAGCAGTTCCTGGCCACAGACTGCCTAGTCTTCCAGCTCACCTAGTAGGGTTGAAGGGTGCCCCCAAAGCTACCTGTGGTTGCTGAGAGTTCTGAGGGATCCCCAGCCCTGTGTAGGTAGAAGAAATGGAAACCCACAGGTGTGCACAGGTCCTCCGTGGGGAGTTGTTCTTGGTAGTATCCATGCTCTCGTTCCATGGCTGACAGACTGCTGCAGTCCAGCCTCTCAAGGTTTCTGGTACAGCGTTGTTCATAGATAGCTGCAGGAATTCCAGGGAGAGAACTGATGCGGGCCCCGCTACCCTGCCTGCCTCCCACCATACTGCCAGATCCATCCGGCATGGATGCCACTGGTCATCCCTGGATGCCTGGTCCTCCTTTCCCCAGTTGGTGCAGCTTCAGATGTTGAGTCCTCCCACTCCTGGAGATAAGCTGTGTGCCGGCCATGCCCCCTTCAGGTTAATTTCACTAATCTCGTTGGGTTCTTTGGAAGGAAACATGTCCCCAGATTCTGCTAACAGGAACATGTACAGAGCAAAACTTTGTAGTGGCTTTGGTATCTGTAGATGGTTCTTTGTGCTCCAAATGGTCCCATGGCTTTGTGAGGAGGAGAGAAGAAAATATCTCAGAGCCTCTTGGGTAGGGCAGTCTGGGTCGGAACTTTCACTCTGGTCCTAGCTGGTAATAGATGTCGGTGAGTAATGGTGCGACCAAGCACGGCAGGTGTAAGGCATGTTCTGTAGGTATCTCAGCCATTCTGCCCTGCTACCTGGGGCAACCTGCTAGTCGCTCTACTCTATCCCATTCCCTAACAGGACGACCCGTCCTTATTCCAAGTCTCCCCAGAGCTGTAGCCCTCTTTGGGAGACCTTCTGTAGACTCTGGAGTGGGCCAGGGTCTGCATCTCACCTGGCAGTCAGCCCCTCTGCAGCCACCTTGAGGGACTGCAGCCACCAGCACAAAGCAGAGAGGTGTAGCCTGGCCTGGGACGGAGCTCTGGCTGCAGGCATAGCAGATAGTGGCCCTTAATCCCTGGCTCTCAGCAGAGGCGAGTAGCACTGGAGACACAGACACCACCTGGGAGGGGTCAGGGACCTGGGCCTCTTCCCGTGCTTCACCTTTAAAACCTCTCAGTCCAAGTGTTTGAGATTTTTAGAAAATGTCATCTTCAGGAAAATGTAGGGTGAGACTCTACCTATGTAGGTCTTCTTGGAAAGCCTGAATGGAGAGCCTGCTAGCCCACCCTGGGCCTACCACCAGCCCCGGGCTTCTGAGAACCCACCAGGGCCAGAGGTGACCCCATTGCAGGTAATGGCTGTAGAGCCAAGCGTGCTTCCCTAGGAGTGCAGTCCTGTGCCTTGCAAGCCCCCATGTCCACACGCCATCTGTGCTGTTACTGTGGAGCTGCCTGGCCCTTCCCACCTGCTGCCCTGTGCTGTTCTCACCGGAGTGGGTCCTCCCTAGCCTGACAGGGACAGCAGAAGAGGCTGCTGGGAGGGCTGGGCTGGGGCAGCCCGTCTGTGCCCATCCGTTCCATCTCCACGTCTTGTCTTGAGTCGTGTTTGTGTATCAGCTGTGGCCCAAAGGGCACTTGGGTGGCTCAGCCACCTCTCAGGGAGATGGCTAGTCCCTCAGCAAAGGACCTGGCCATCTGGCCAAGGTCCCGGTGTCAGTCCCCCACCTGTGGAGTCAGGGCACATGCACCTCGTGTCTGTCATGTCTGCGTGTCTACAGCGTGCCTTCTGCGGTGCCCTGCATGCCTGGGCTGGTTTGTGTGACCTACTGGGCCCTGTGCTCTGCACGGGAGCAGAGCCACTTCTTGGACTCAGCCTGGGGGTGGGAGCTTACCAAACCACAGCGAGCCTTCCTTAAGAATGGGGTCATTCACCCCAGGTTGGGAAGGGAACAGCTGGTCCTCACCATACTGCCCACTCTGCTGCCTTGCCTGGAGCATGTAAGGTGACAGTGGGTAACTGTGCTAGGGGCTAATGGGTCTTGAGACAACACCCAGCACCAACCCTGGTTTCAAGAGTGGGCCACTGGGCTCTAGTAGTGGGGGCGGGGGGGGGTCCCAGGAGCAGCCTGATGGCACAGCTTAGCCAGGGCACCAACCCAAACTGAAACTGCTCTTCTTTCCCCAGGAATCCCTTTGCCAACGTCCATCTGAAACCAACAGTGACCAATGACAGATCAGCCCCTCTGCTCAGCTGACAGGCTCCTCTGCATCGACACTCTGTCCCCACCCGCCAGCTGAGGGTGATCAGGGCATGTTCCTGTCCGGAGAAGACCGCCGTGCCCCACTCCCTAGCCTCGCCTCACATCGGCCCTGCCTGGGCTGGATCCCAGGTGTTTCTGGTGAGGTGGCTGCCTCAAGAGGCCGATGCCCCAACAGAGGGGCCAGCACTTGGGCAACAGGGACCTCTGATTCTAACTGTGGGACCTTGAGAGCCTCTGGACACAGAGAGGACATTCTGCCGGCTTGCAGGGAAGGGAGCCTATTCCCATGCTGACTTTTAAACTTTTTTATCTCACGCGTGTCTGGTCAATAAATGTGTGCTCACCATGTGCAGTGTGTGGTGTGGTGTGCTGTTGTGTGGAGAGGAGAGCCGGCCCCAGCCCAGCTCTCCAGCTACTTCCCCACTTCAGCTAAAAGGTAGGATCTCTATAAAAGCCAGTCAGGCCTGGGTTCAGATGCAGCGGGGTGAGGAGCTCGGCTGATGGCAGAAGTCGTAGGATGCAGGGAAGACCCAGGCAGACTTCCTTCATCAGCTCCCCCAAGAAATCCTCTGGAGGCACCTACCCATTATATAGGCATACAGGCCAGCCCCAGAACAGAGTAGGGAACACAGGAGTCCCATTGCCAGTTTCCTGCCTCTCACTCCACAGTGGCCCGGCTCAGGACAGACTAGAAGCTAGGCAGATGGCTGCCCTGGAGGTCCCCTTTCATCCGACCTGAGAGAGCCGTCTTGAGGGACAGGAGAGGGTTGGAGGGACCTCACCTGGCATGTGGGGGCAAAAGAGCTGAGTTCCCCATCTACCATCCTACAGGGTGTTAGCTGCAGACCCCAAAAGAAAACACTGAGCACACAGGCTGGTTTTTTTCTTAGCTTGGTTTCTCTTAAAAAACAAGGAACAAGAAAATCATTGCACCAGCGTCCATCCTAAGCCTCAAACTAAAAACAGAAACAAAAACAAAACAGAAAACATTGCCCCCACTCCCAAAGCAACAATATACTTTACATGTCTTTGGCAACAATAACTTAGAATCGCCCCATTTTCATTCACTCCAGCAAGTTACAAAAATATTCCCTATACTGCCCACCCCAGCCCTGTTTTCTCCCAGCCCTGCCTGCAGGCAGGAGCCCCCAGTGGCTGTAGGGTACCCCCTACTCTCCTCTAGCAAACCAGGGTATGGGGCAGGCACTGCCCTGCAACAGAGAGCTGCCCACACTACCCTGCAGAGGGCATCTCTGAGGCAGCCAGCCGCAGCCTGGAAGCCCCTACTACTGGGCAGGACCTAGGCCAGAACAATCCAGACCAACCCTGTGGGGAAGGGCGTCCACAGAGGCAGTGAAGGGGAAATAGCCACAGACTCTGAGATAAGGGCTTAGAGCCCAGAGGTCCAACCTTGCTCTGAGCAAACCTAGACCCAGGTAAGAAAGGTGGGGGGGACCCAAAAGGGACCTAAAGGCTTAAAGCCATCCTGAAACCTGGCCAAGTGCCCTTTGAACACATGGCAGGACCTAGCCAACAAGGGCATACAGGCCCTTGGACTGCCTGGTCCTGGCCTAAGGCCAGTTTACCACCAACAGCCATATAGGAAGAGTGGCTGAAGGGTGGGGAGGGAGGGTCTTCCCAGGAGTGGAGAGTCACCTAAGAGTCAGGGGGCCCTTCTTGAGTGTGTACACATAAGCTTACAGACACCCATAGACCCCCAGGCTACAGGTATCTCCAGGGGCTAGCAGCAAACCCCAGCGTCCACTCGGGACACATTCTGCCATCAGGGCAGCACAGAGAAGGTACACAGCCCAGTGCGTCTAGGGCTAGATACAGGCCTCTTGTCCACCTGCTTCTCCAGGATGCTGTAGGGTGCCGGTGGTCCCCATTCATTCCCAGTCAGTCACCAACCTTGTCGCTGCCTGGGCAGGATGGCAGGGGCTCCAGTGATGCCAGCCTCCGAAGGGTGGGACTACCTGGGTCTCAAGCCTCTGTGTATGGGCCCCCAGCACCTGCTGCTGGGCCTGGTAAAGGGGGTGCTTTGTGAGCATGTGGGGAGATATCAGACAAAGATTCTCACACATCAAACCTCACCCACACCCGCAACTGCCTGGCCCAGTGGCAGGCCTGTTCAATGTGGTAGGCCTGTGTCTAGATGAGGGATAACACACTTATTACACACACACACACACACACACACACACACACCTGTAACCCAGATCCAAAGCATTTGTTTAGCAAATGTTCCCATGTCTGTGCACACATGGAAACTGAGGCCAAAACAAAGAAGGCATGGTCAGAGTCATGCAGGGACAAGGGTGACAAGTTCTTCCCTCAAGGTTACCACAGCCAGGGCAACTGGGGAGGAACAGGCAGAAAGGACTGGTCAAAACTGTGAGTAGGCTATGGGAGGAGAACCTGGTAGAGGAGCCTATCCGGGTTAGGCAGTTGGAGGGGGCACGTGACTTGACAAAATGAACTATATGGTACCACCACCTGGGTAAAGTCCCTACAGAGACTCCTAGCAAGAACCTCAGATTAGAGATGAGCCATAGATGGTGACAGTAGAGACCACCATGCTGGGAATGTTCTAGTAAAGTCACGGGAGTCTACGGTCAGACTGAGAAGAACAGAACAGGTACCCAGCATCCTGCTGTGGAGGGCAGAGTGGCAGGCCCTGGGCCCAGGAGGCAGTAGGCCAGGTCCACCAGAACATAATGTCTGCCCAGAGGCCAGGGGGCAGACACTGTTAACAGGGCAATGTCCAGCAGACCAGAGGCCACCAAATCACCCCTCATAGAGCCCCATTCGTGGTGTCCCTCTGCTCCACCTCAGCCCCCACCACACTCATACCTCCCACGGACTGGGCATCTGAGTCAGATATGTGGGTGATGGAAAAGCGGGAGGCAGGTGTGGGTGACACGGTGAAGCGTGAGAAGGGTGCAGCTGGCGTGGGAGGCGCCGCCAGGACAGGGTCAGCAGGATCCAGCTCAGTCACCAAAGCAGCCTTGCCGGGCACCAACGGGAAATCACCATCCCATTCGAACCTACTGCCTGCAAGTCAGACCAGAGAGTCACTTCCGTTATGTGACCCACCCCAGCCCCCACTTAAGATGATATCGCGTCATGAATCCAGACCTTCCATGACAGTGATGTCACTCTTTGGTCCCCAAAACCTGGCTTACCTGGTTCAGGAGCAGAGCTGTCAGGAGAGTGGCCAGCCCGCAGTGGCAGGCCGGTGGCACTGGGTGAGCTGGGGCCACCCTCCAGGAACGTGGGGAGTGATTCCTTTGTGCTGGGAAAGGGCTCCCCAGTCTCTCGGGTGGGGCTTTCCTGGAGGGACAGAGCACAGTGTGTGACTCAGGCCGCCCAACCTCCCCCAGCTCTGTGTATACTCAAAGCAGCAGCCCACCTGGTCAAAGAGGTAGACCGTGACATCATCGAAGAAGGACACAGCCTTCTTCTTGCGCTCCAGGTCATCGCAGAAGGCCTCCGACAGCAGGCTGGGCATCTTCAGCAGGCTGCGTAGATTTCGGGCACTCTGGCTCTCAGCCACCACCACGGGCACCGCTGGCGGCTCCTCCTCGCTGTCCTCACTGGGCTCCTGGACGCTGTAGCACCGGAGCTCCTCATCAGACTCCTCGCTGTCCTCGCTGTCCTCATCATCCTCTGGCCGGCCCTCCAAAGCCCCAGGGTGGCCAGGCAGGGCCAGGCAGAGCGGGGATCTGGGTGTGCTAGGATTGCCCATCTGCCCCTGCTGGGCTCGCCCTGACAGCTGTCCTGAGGGACCCTGGGGCTCCGTGCCACTGCCTTCCGAGATCAGTGGAATGGAGGTCAGCGGGAAACATTTGGAATGACTTGGGCCAGGCACAGGCTGCACTTCAACTGGGCCTTGAGCCCCGAGAGGCTCTGGCCTGGGGACTTCTGGCAAGGGCTCCTCTGACTGCTGTGGAGGGGACAGCACCTCGCTGGACACTGCAGACCTGGGAAAAGCCTGCACAGACTGATGCCCTGGGCTAGGTGGGCTCCTCAGGTCTTGCTCCTTTTGGGAGTCCTGGATCCCACTGTGCTTCTCAGGGCCAAAGGTGGGTTCGGACTCGGCATCCAGGTCTGAAAAGTAGGCAGAGTCTCGGTAGGGGCTCTTCTTGCTGAGGCCACCAAGGGAGACAGAGAGCAGAGGATCGGGCCCTGGGCTCTCACCCTCTGAGGCTGGCTCCCCAAAGGCCTCAGGCTCACTCGACTCATGGGCCTCCTTGAGCACAAACTCAGGAGACTCATAGTTCTCTGTATCATAGCCACTGTCCACGGCACGGGGCTGCCCGCCAGGGGGACCAGCAGCTGACGGGCTTAAGACCTCACAGCCGCCATCACTGGCTGAGGACGGGATGTCCAGAGAGTCCAGGGAGTCAGGGGTCCCCACCTGCTTCTGCAGACAGCGCACGGCTGGTACTATGCCTGACTTCTCCGTGTGTGGGCCGTCGCTGGACAGGTCGGTGAAGACTCCTGATGTTGCCTCGGTCGTGTCTTCGTCCTCGCTGCTGGGTGCCTCTTGCCCCAGAGAACTGCCGCTGCTCTCCAGGGTGGGGGCCGGCTCAGGGATGGTCACCCAGCTGCCAGCAGCGGGTGTGGGTGAGGCAGGCAGGATGTCAGGAGCGCTTGCCTCCTCCGAGGGAAGTGAGGCTCCTTCACAGGATGGGGAGGGGACAGAAGGAAGGGGTAGCTGGGGTTCAGCAGATCCCTCAGCCTCCTGGGCAAGTTTGGGTTCCACAATGGGGTTCTCAGCCCCACCCACAGCTCCCTCTGTCCAAGGGGATGTGACGAGGCAGGCAGCAGGTGCCAGGCCTTTGGCAGGACACAGGGGGAGCAGGTTGAAGGGACGGCTTGGCTCCTGACCAGGGGAGACTGCTACTAGCCCAGGGAGAAAATCTCTGGGATCCTCCTGGGATAGGGGATGGCCCACCTCAGGGGAGGCCCGAGGGGTCTGCTCTAAGCTGGAGCAGTCATCCCTGTAGCTGTCTGTGAAGCTGCTAACATAGCCAGGATCCCAGGATTCTGGGTCGCGACTGCCACTGTTGTTGTTAGCTGACATGTTAGAGCTCCAATGTCTACACTGAGCGGCCAACCCCACCTTCCCCTCCTCCGGCTCCTCATCACTGGGGGAGGGCTGGGCCCCAGGACTCCCCGAGGGAGATGCACCCAGTGGGTCATCAAAGAAGGGCGGGCAGAAGGTAGCCACACCCCAGTCTATGTCTTCAGCTGGCAACATCGGGGTCCCAGGAGAAGGTGAGCGTGAGGGACAGGGTGACTCTTGCCTCCTATGTGAATGGTGGTCACAGGGGCCCCACAGACCCCCAGTTGGGGGTGCGTGGCCCAGCAACGGCTCCATGGCAAGGGACGCAACGGTGCTCTCCTCAGAGTTATTGTCCTGGTCAGTCACAGCCTGGGGGCTGGGAGCGCAGCCAGCACAGTCTGGATCGTGGCCAGCAGCAGGCACTGCCCCCTCCAGGCGGATGAAGTACTCGCTACCCACTGAGGGGCTGTGGGCACTGAGGACCGGCACCACACCCGGCGGTGAGCTGTCAGGCGCGCACAACTCCTGCAGGCGCGCTGCCGAGCCTGGGCTGGATGCAGCCCCCGAGGGTGGGTACTCCTCAGTGCCACAGCCAGCCTCCCATTTGTATTCAAAGTTGAGGCCGTGGCTCGTCTCAGTGACCGTCAGCACGTCATCACTGTCCACGTGAAAGCCGTCGCTGGTGAACCGCTCCAGCAGCGGGAAAGACGAGGCAGCGGTGAGCTCCGCGGCGGCGGCGGTGGCAGCTGCTGGGGCTGCGGAACCCGAGCCCAGGCCCGTGCTGCCCCCGGGCCGCAGGGAGCGCCAGCGCCGCTCAAACTCCTCCTCCAATTCTGTGGTGCCCTTAGCACACAAGTAGGACAGCAGTAGATGAACCTCTTCAGCCGTGGGCCTCTGCTCTGGCTGCAGCCAGCAGAACTGCATCACCTCGTACCTGCCGGGAGGCCCTCATGGGTGGCCCTGGCCACATCCAGAGGCACGCTGGCCAGAGTATAACCTGCCCTCCGGGGACAGTCCCTTCCCCCATGCTCAGAGTACCCTGGGGACACTAGGGGCAGTCAAAGCAATCTCCCAAGGCAGGCCCAGAAGCCTGGGAAGGGCCCTGAGTTAGGGTAGTTCCTTAGGATTCCCCGTGCCTGTTCAGGCTGCAGAGGCCCAGAAGCCCTGTAGAGGTGGACCGAGCAGCCCCAGGCTGTAGAGCTCAGCCCCCTGTACCCCTCTGGCCTGCCTGCCCAGGGCGGTGGGGTCCTCACCATCGATCAGATAGAGCCAGCTGCAGCTGGGGCTTGGGCAACTTAAGCTGCTGCTCCCGGACGGCGTAAGCCAGCACCTGCCGGTCCGAGTGCTGGGGGTACGGCTGCGCACCCAACTCGAAAAGCTCCCAGATGGTCACACCCAGGGACCTGTGGGAGCAACCACAGTGACACATGGCTGAGCGTGACTGCACAGAACCCCTGAATACCTGTCTTCATGTCAGCCTCTCTGGGACTGGACCTCACTATGCCACAGCTGCCCCTCTCTAGCAGCACAGATGCAAGCCAGAATCCCGTATCCCTTAAGGACGACTGGCCTTCAACAGCATCTCAGGATGATTTTAACCAAAATATGGTGCCAGTATTGGGAGGGGATGTCAGTTGGTCCTGTCCTGAAGGCCCCATACCCTTGACTGTCAAGGCAGTCCCCCCTACACACACACACCAGTTATAGGAACCTCAGGAACCCACCATCAAGTAACATCAAGTAACCTGTAAAGTGCCTCTTATGGCCACAAGGTGGCAAGCATGAGTACACTTTCCCTGGGTGGCAGCCCTCATCCTAGCCAGAGAAGGAAGTCAAAATGCTGAGCAGGGGGCAGAACTAAAAGGCAGCATCCCCACTAGAGTAGCTGATGCCAGCACCATCTGGGGAGGCAGCATCCCAAGGCCCTCCCGGCAGCCCTGTCTGCGCTCACCACACGTTGCTGCTCTTGGTCTGGTCCACCACCAGCAGGTTGCCGTGAACCTCGTCCACCAGCTCCGGCGCGATCCAGCGAAGCGGCACCCACAGCTGGTCAGCGGTCACGAGGTAGTCTTCCTGTAGCACGCAGGGACAGGAAGGGAGTGAGCTCCGCTCAGCAGCTGCCCCTGCACACGGGCCCTGACGGCCTTACTCACCCTGTATTTGCAATGCGACAGGCCGTAATCACCAACCTTCACTGTCAGGTCAGCCGTAAGCAGGCAGTTCCTCAGGGCCAGGTCACTGCGGAGTGGAAGGCAATGTCAGCAGAGTGTGCCAGCCTGGGTGAGCCCTGGTGGAATGGTTGGGCTCCCGGGCACAGCCAGGCAGACAGACAGGAAGGGATGTCTGAGGGGCCACTCACTTGTGCCCAAGTTCAGGCTCCACACCCTGCACTGGCTATTTTAGAAGACCTGTGTGAACTCAGAAATCCACCTGACTCTGCCTCCCAAGTGCTGGGATTAAAGGCTTGCGCCACCAAGCCCAGTTTTCAATGCACTTCAATGCATGTGAAAATCAGGCAAAAGATGCTCAAGGACCACACACCCCCTCCCCCGCCCCAGCAAAGTGCTGTCTAACTGCACCAGAGCCCTAACCCGTTCCACCCTCCATCTGATCTGCCCAACAGGGGCCAATAAGCCATAGAGCAGAGAGTCTGCAGTGTCCTCTCAGGACCCTCACCCTTCCGACTACACTCCACCATCATCCCAGTCCCCAGGAGGTAAGAACTGATGGAGAAACCGAGGCCCGGAGTGTCTCAGAGGGTCCTGCCAGCAGCAGTCAGAGCCCATGTTCTAGAGTGCAGCCCTGCCTGGCCTGCTACACAAGCTGGAGCCGAGGTCTAGAACAGGATGGACCACAAAGGCCCCTTGTGTGGAAGACAAAAATCACCAACTCAGTGGGAAGCCTGGAATGCCAGGCTCTGTATAACTCTTGCTTGGCTGTAGTGCCCCACCCCCAGGTGTTTGGGGTACAGGACAATAGAGTGCCACGGGACGCACCCTCATCTGCCATTCTGGCTGTTCTGCTGAGAGATCTCTGAATGTAGATGGGGCCACCTTGGCCTGCCTCTACCCCAGGAGGACTGTGTCAGGGTGGGGTGACCTGGGTCCATGCCTATGGGTGGGGCAGCTGGGCTAGGCAGCAGGCAGGGCAGGAGGCTGGCAGCTGCCCTCTTCAACAAAATCACTGATGCTGGAGTCACTGTGCACCCACTCAGCACCAGGATATTGTTGGGGAGGACGGCCTGTGCTGGCGGGCCGCTTGTCCGTTGCCACTTCTTCCAGCATGTGCCCCCAGCTCATGGGAGGCTGGGCATCCTGGCCACCAGAGGCAGGAGAGAGCCACCCCTCCCACTATAGGGCCAGCCCAGCCACTCCCTTTGTGGCCTGAGGGAAAGAGGCTGGGGTTGATGTGAGGCCCATCACATGGCTGACTGCTCTAGTAGACAGGATGGGTTTCTTCATTTAACTGTCTGCAAGGTGAGTTTCAAACGCAAGTCTTCACAATTTATTGAATTTTGAGATGGTCCTGCTACATAGTCCTGGCTATTCTGGAACTCATTAGGTAGACCTAGCTGGACTTGAACTCACAGAGATTCTCCTACCTCTGCCTCCCAAGCGCTGCAATTAAAGGCGTGAGCCACCATGCCCAGTTAGTTTTCCCAGTTTTAAGAATTATAAAGTTCCCTGCAGAGTGGCTATTTTTAGATGAACCCAGTTCATGAGGCCCACAACGTGGGAACACCGTGACTTTCCTGCACAGAGTGCTGTGATGGTAAGGGTTAAGGCCCTGGGGGAGTGGGGCTTTGTAGCGGTAGCCTGGCTAGTCTCGCTAGCCCTCACCTGTGTACATAGTTGTGTCGATGTAGATGCAAGACGCCACACGCCACCTCGCACGCCATGCGCTGCAAGGTAAGTGGGTCAGGCGCCATGGACTCTGTCACTCGGCAGCTCCGTAGATAACCTTTGAGGTCCCCCTGATGGACCAGAAAGCACATAGTCACCTGCTAGCTGCAGCGACCAGCCCATCACAAGTCTGCCACCCACCCCAAGAGAACCTGGGTCTGGTGACCTGTGGATCAGCCGTGAACCCTAGTGTTCACTGCTGTTTCAGCAAAGCCTGTGTCTCAATTCTGGCACAGTGACCTCCATATAGGTAGCCACCAGAGCTGTGCATGTAAAGGGCCCAAGGGGCAACACGAAGACCCAGAACTCAGGCTCTGCCCCAGGAGCTGCGGGAGCCCTGTGGCTGTCCCAGGACACCTCACGCTGAACTGTCCAAGACCCCACAGTGTTGCCCCTGCTGCTGCTGGCTCACTTTCTCTCCTCCGACCTCCTCCGACAGAGAGCAGGGACTACCAGGACTCTACTTTAGAAATAACAAAAGATCCCAAGAGGCTGAGCAAGAGAGGAGCCACTCCCCTTCAGAACAATGAGCTACGGAACAGGGAACAGGACGGGAGAGACAGAGCTACCTCCCACAGAGGACCACTTACCAGTGGACAGAACTCCATAACCAGCAGGTAGGGGGTCACTTCAGCACACTGGGCCAGGCACTGGAGCAGGTTGCTGTGCTGCAGGGCCCTGGAAGAGTCCACGGGTGTTTAAGTTGGAGGGCAGGAGAGGGTGTCCCATAGCCCTCAGTTTCTCCCACTGTGCTGCTCCCCTGCCCCGCCCCGCCCTGCCCCGCCCTGCCCCCGCCACACCACCCACCTGTAGGGCTGCGCCTCCTCCAGGAACTGCATCTGCTCCTGCACGCTGGCGCTCACCTTCAGCTCCTTCACCACCACCTGCGTGCCACTGACGCCCGAGTGTACCTCCCCCAAAAACACCTGCCAGATGTGACAGGCATCACCAGGGCCCTTTTCAGTCTCCATAGGAAAATCCATCTAGCGCCCAGGGCCTCAGATGGTCGTACAACTTCCCCCTGAGCTCTGGCTAGAACCCTCAGCCCCAGTCCACCCGTAAGGCTCCTACTTTTCTCACTGCCTGGGGACTACAATGAGGAAAAGGGAATCAGGTGCATGGTCTAGTCTGGGGTGAGTGTTAGAAAGAGCCCCTCCCTAGGGGATCCCCAGGAGTAGTGGGCCCACTCTTTGCCATTCCTGCCACCCCGGGGCATGCTTACCTTCCCAAACCAGCCGTGGCCAATCTCCTTTAAGTACAGGAGGCTGTGCCGGCCCAGGTCCGTGGACTTGAGAAGTTGCACTAGAGTGGAACAGAAATCCAGACACAGCTTAGCCACCGCTCCCTCTCCATCTTCCAGACCATGCTCTCCGGAGCCCAGGGAGCTTCCCCAAGCTCCCCAGCCAAAGAGGCTTCAATAAAGTGGAGGCCAGGCTTGAGCGCTGTCATCGAGGGCCAGTGTCTCTTAGGCTCTGGGGTGGCTGCTGTCAGCAGAGCCATGGACCTCAAGTCTCCATCCAGGCAAAACCTGGGGATGCCCAGAGCAGAGCCACAGGGAGAAGCCAAGCCCAAACAGCAGGGCCTGGAAGGCCGTTTGGATGAGGCAGGAAGCTGGTGCCGAGGCCTGGGAGGACAGCAGAGCAACCAACCCCCTACCCCTGCCACAGGCTGGCATTCAAACCCCCACCACAGCAAAGCTGCCTTTGTTGGGGGCTGCTTGGCACAGCCCTGTACGGGACACACTGGATCCATTCTCCCTGTGGGACAGGCAGAGTGAAGTCAGAGGAGAAGAAGGGTCAGTGTGGGCAGAGGAAAGGGCCAGGGCTCACTGCACCCACTCATGCCCCCTCGGATTCTCTGAATTCTGTTCCCACGCTGATAGCCCAGAAGGCCGGGGTCAGGGCTGCTGGGGCGGCCCAAGGGAAGACGGCAGCCCTCGGGGACTAAGAGACTCAGGGAATGTCTGCTTGATGCCCAGCTCATGGAAGAGTCTCACCGGGCACTGTGCCCCCAAGACTTACACCCTGAACCCAATCTGTCTGAATGCCTGGTGGAAACCCTGGGGTCTCTAGGACCTCAGTTGTCCCAGAGTGGGTTCAGGGTCCTGAAAGTAGAACCCAGGGCAAGCACAGGGGACAGGAGAATGCTTGTATGTTAGGAGCTAGAGGTAGAGGAGGCGGCTTAGGTGGGCTGACCCATCTCACACAAATGAGAGCCCTCCTTGAAAGAAGATGCACCCTCCCCCGCCCCCCAAAACCCAAAAAAACAAAAGAGCTGAGCAGTGCAAAAAGCACCTTTGCGCTGGGCATGGTGGCGCACGCCTTTAATCCCAGCACTCGGGAGGCATAGGCAGGCGATTTCTGAGTTCGAGGCCAGCCTGGTCTACAAAGTGAGTTCCAGGACAGCCAGAGCTATACAGAGAAACTCTGTCTCGAAAAACAAAACAAAACAAAAAAACAAAAAACAAAAACAAACAAACAAACAAAAAAAGCACATTTGCCCTCTCCTGGGTCCCTGTCCCACTGTCCTTGGCCATGGATAGCCAAGCCTGCCTCCTAGGAGGTGCTAAGGACACCTGCAGGCCTTTGAGCTAGTGGGTAAACGTGTCCATGTCTGGATCCTGCCTGACTTTTGAGCTCACCCCCTTGAGACTCGATGGGCCACAGAACCATGCATTCAGGGTTGGACCAGGCTGGTGGCGACCAGGGCAGCATTTATCTAAGTCTCTATTGGCTCAAACAGGTACTGAGAGCCCCAGCCTTTGATGCAGGCTGGGCCCTGGATGGGAAGCATTGTGTTGAGAGCCTGGGAGGGCTGGCCCAAGGTTAAGGCAGAGAGAGCGGCCTGCTTTTCACCACAGGGATTAGGCCAACCGCACTCTCCGCTTGAAACCTTCCACAGTGTCCTTGGCGCCATCAGATGGACAAGAGACAGCCCTGAGCTGAAACCTCCAGGCTGTAAAGGCCTGAGAGCTGACTGTTGTAGAGGTAGCCATAGTCCCAGGCACCATGGTGACCAGGGCAGCATTTACCTGTCACCTCTAAAGAGGAGGGAGGGGACTAGCCTACAGGGGGCGGGGGAGGGGGTGCAGGGAGAGACTCTGGGAGGAAGGCAAATGGGAGAGGCAGACAGGGCAAGGAAGCCATGGGAAGAGGCCCTGCCTACACCTGGGGGAGGGGAAGGGGGCCATTGCTACACCTGGGGGAGGGGAAGGGGGGTATTGATGCTTCTCTTGTTCCCTATGCTGTGTGGGTAACCTGTTTGGTAGGGACAACAGGGCCACATTCCTACTGGGTTAGGTACAAGGGAGCAGGAGTCTGGGAAGAGCAGAGGTAGGTGGATAATCCAGAGTGCTGAGCCACCTGCCCCAGTCACCCCATGGCAGCCCCATGGGTGGAGGAGCAACAGACAAGGCTACTCTCAAGCCTGGGTCCCAGAGGGGCTCCACGCACCTCCCAACACAGCCCAGCCTGAGATGCAGCCAGGAGACCTAGGCTTCCCAGTGCCCATGCCCCAAGCATCCCCACCCCACTCACCAGAGCGACCCGGCTGCTTGGCCATGGGTAAGGAGACCTCGGTGAGGGGCAGGACATACACATCAGGGCCGGTCTGTGCAGCTGCAGCCGGGGAGCCCTGCTCCGAGAAGTCGGCCACATACTCGTCCCCTTCAGCATTCTCAAACTCCTGCGGGTCGGGCCGGCACGGGTGGGTGAGCAGGACACAGGCTAATGGAGGCAGGCTAGGAGAGGCCCCTTTTCCCCAAACTCAACCTGACTTACACAGGCCTACAGCATGGGCCCCTGCCACATGGCCATTCCCCACCTGTTCACCGGCCCCAATTCCTCAGGGACACCGTCTCAGCAGAGGCCAAAGGCCTCAGGCCCAGGTGGGGCTGGGAACCCAGGCTGAGTCCCGCTTGGAGAAGGACTAAAGAGTTCAAAGGGACAGAGGCAGAGTAGCCCCTCATAGGCCCTGTCAGTGGTCTCCTCCCTGCCCCCACCCCCTCCCACCCCATGGCTTGGAGCAGATTTACAGGCAGGGGCTCACCGCACATCTCGGGAAAGGAACCCAGGGACTTGTTCTTCATCCACACCTCCACTGCCTGCCTGCATGCAGTGGGGTACCCTCAGCCCTGCACCCCCTCCAGTGCACCCTAAGAGTTTGCATCCCTGGAGACCACTCTGGGGACAGGCTGCTAACTCTGAGGACTCTCAGCCTAGGAGAGACCACCCCACCCCATCTAGATCCCATTCCAAGCAGCATTAGTCTGGGGTAGGCCGCAGCCATAAACAAGGACAGGGTTGGTGGAAGAACACTTGCCCTAGAACCACAAACAAACACATCAAAACCAAAACAGGAACAGAGCGGAAACCAGGCCAGCTTGTCCTCAGCACCGGGCAAATCTCCCTGCCACATCTCCCACCCAGGTGAAAACTGGGCTCTGAGGACTGGGCATAAACCCGGAGCTTGGCTGCCTGCTCCGGGCCACGTTCCTGCGGACAAACGGCTAAACATACCCTGGGGACCTTTTTCTAGGTCATCTGTCTTTCTGTAAAGGGGGTGGCCCTACGTTCCTAGTGGCTAGCCCAGCTCTGCGTTCTGAACGCAGAGCCACTGACACCTGTGGCAACCCTTCCTCCCCAGGGCCTAAAAGACCACGTCAGAACGTCCTCTAGCCCCACACGCCGGGGCCTGTGATGCCCGCTTCCCCCTTTGTAGCATGAATTAGTTCTGGCTTCAACCATTACCTTCCCTTGCCAGAGAGCCAGCCGGGTTCCCCCAGCACAGCGGGCGATCAGGTAGCACAGGGTTAGCATCCAGCCCCTGCCCAGAACAGCCCCGGTGGGGAGCTCGCTGTGGAAGCAGGAGGCAGTGACCCTCCAACCAAAGCACACTGGTGCTGGAATGTTCTGGGCACCATGTTCCCAAGGAGGTGAGAAGGGCGAGGGTGGGAGGGACTGCTGCCAGTCCTTGTGTGGGGCCTTGTTCTCAGTGCCTGAGGAGGGGCTTGCTACACAATGGCTGCCTAAGCTGTGCCCTAGCTTCCCACCCCCATGTCTCCGACCTGAGGTTCTGCCCTCAGGGTCCTCCAGGATGCAATTCTTCTTTGATTGTCCAGCCCATTGTGCGCTGACAATCAGGAGGTCCGGGAGATTGTCCCCTGGGGTGGGGGCACCAGGGAGGGGGACACACTGCACCACTGTTAAGGAACTCAACACCCAAGTTTGTCTGGGGTCTGTGCTACCAGATACTGGGACTCTGCAAAAGGGTAATAGCATTTGGTGCAGGTTACCCAGTAGGAGGTACCCCCAAAATACAGGCTGGCTCTGTGCTTGACCACAAGCCCTGTTCCCACCCTGACCTCCTACCCAGCCTGCAACCCCACGTGGGTGCGGGAATGTCCAGGGCTCTGGCCAGGCCTCAATATGCTGACAGACAAGGCTGCAGCCCCCGCAGTTCCCTGTGGCGCCTGCTGCGGGTGGGTAGCTCTGTGCTTTCTGCCCTGCATTCTTGTTTGGAACCACAGTGTGACAGTGGGGTGGCCACTGGGTTGGAAAGATGCAGGGCCTCCATCACTGGAGTGAAGGCCTCAGCTATGGGGTCTAGCCTCCTAGGGAGACTGTACTAGAGAGAGTGGAGTGAAGGCCCCAGGGCCTTCAGTGGACACTCCTGAAATAGGATGCCCCTCGTCTCTGGAATTTGATGGATGTCCTCTGAGCAAAACATGCCCAGCTAGGAGCTCCAAGTGATGTCGCTGCCGGGGACATGTGTCTCGGGGCTTCACTTTCCCTCTGGCTCAGTGAGCACAGATGTGAGGACCTCTGTGGGGGCAGCCCCTTCACTGACAGTCAGAATGTTCTTGAGAGTCCCTAAATGTTCCTTATGGTCATTTTGGCTTCTCCGAACATGGCCGGGCCTGACCTGGCACTGGAAAGGGTCAGTGTGAGGCCATGTCTACAAAGAAGGTCCCAAAATGAGGGGCAGGGGGTGGGGTCCCAAGAGCTCCCAGTAGAGGGACTATGGGAGACCAGACAAGGGGTTCAGCTGGTCCACAGGTGAAAAATCAACCATCACGGTAACCCCAAACTGGAGGGGAGTCGGGTGGTGGGTGGATGCGGTCGGTGCGAGGTCCTCACCTTGAACCCGATGCCACCCTTCTTACAGCACAGGCACGCCAGCATGAGGATGACGACGGTGAAGATCCCAGAGAAGGACACAGCTACCACCGCAAGGGATGAGGACCAGGACAGCTCACTGAGGGGGGCACCGTCTGCAAGGAAGCAGAGCACAAATGTCTCATCCCAGCCTCGGCATGTGACCCCTCGCTCTGGTCCCCCACCTGGACATGGCCTCAAGCCAACGGCCAGAGCTAGTGAAGCGGCCAGTATGGGCCCAGCTCCTCCCAAGGTCCATGGACACCTCTCTGTGATATCAGGCTCGCTATGGAGGCTAGAGGAATGGCTCGGTAGCTCAGAGTGCTGGCTGTTCTTCCAGAGGACTTGGGGTCAATTTCCAGCACCCACACAACAACTCCTAACCACCCTAACTCCAGCCCCAAGGGATCCGGCTGCCTCTGTGACCTCGGCTGGCACCGGGCACACATAAGGTACGCAGACAACAGACATGCATTCAGGCCAAAGCATCCACGCACATAAAATTTTTATTTAAGAAAAAGTAAAATCCACAGTGGTGACTCCATCTCTGCTCACGCGGCTCAGCTCACTTTGGGGCTGGAAGGCCACTGAAGGCCCTGGCTGCCAAGGGACAGAAACCCTCTGGCACTGAGGAGCTGCCCCGTCTCTGCCTGGCAGCAAAGTGCCCCCTATTCCAACCCTGGTTTGTCCCCCAAGTCCCTGGGGGCTGCTTCTGGCCTGGGGAGAGCAGGAACTTTCACTTCTTTGCCCCTGATATAAATGAGCCCCTACATCTCAGACAGGAAACCAAAGTGCTCAGGACAGCAGAACACACCCCAGTGTCTCAGGCTGAGCTTCCAAACTGGGGTTCCTTAGCAGACTGGGGGTGGGGGCAGCCAGCTCTGGTGTCTCCAGATGGCTTCTGGGGCCAGCTCAGCGTGTCCACTGGATGGGAAGGAATGAGCTTGGGGATCGCTCTGCCTTCCAGGCCTGTCCTTTCTCAGCACACAGGCTCTGAGTCATCCTATCCATGGGTCCTCATTGAACTCCTGGCAATGTGGAGCACCCCATCTCCCCCGGGTGCTGAGTCCGTGCCACCTTTGTCACCGAGGCAGCTGTATCACACACTTGGGAATTCCTAACTCGGCATGGATGAGACCCCAGGGCTGCTGGCTAATGAACATCTGGAGGGCTGCCTGGAGGAAGGGTGAACCTGAGGGCCAAGAGGAGCACAGGGGTTCCTGCTCGGGTGCCTGTGAACACTTCCGATCTCACACCTAGAGACGAGAGGGTCCTTGTGAGCCAGAGCAATGGCGGCCGGCGTTCATGGTGACACCACAGCAGAGTAAACCGCTAGAAGCTAAATATCCACAGGAGGCAGCCACACTCCTGAGCCAGTGCCCTTCCAGCAGCCTTGTCAGGCAGGGTTTCCAGGCATGCCTTCATGTGTCTGCCTTTTTACACATCTGTCCTGCATGTATATATGTGACCATCCTCACACCGTGCAACTGGTACTGTGTGCTCACACCTGAATGTCCCAAGAGTGTAAGTACTGATTCTACCACAGGTTGGACACCTGAGTGAGCGTGTTGCACGCCCTCCTGCACCTCCAGGAAGCCGCGAGCCCCTGCGGACTCTGCCGTTGCCATGGTGAGCCCTTTCTCCTTTCTCCATCTGGTGCTGCTATGGCATCAGAACTCACCCCTCCCACACCCACTGCTCCCTGCATTCACAGACCCACTTGACGGCCCTGAGGCCTGGGGCTGGCATCTGGTGCATCAGCCCATCCCTTGCTTACTCCGTGGGCTGCATGGGCATGTACCAGGTAAAGGTCACCTTGGGAAGGGCCAAGCTCAACATCCACAAGCCCTCGCCCCGGCCGCCCATCAAGGCCACTGGGCTTTCTGTGGGTTTCTTCTGACCTTCAGCAGGCCCTGGCCACAGAGGGTTGTGGCAAGTTGCTGGCTGGTAAGTGGGCCTGTGTGGGAGGCACAGAGGTTCTTGTGCTCACAGATAAGCCATAGGGGAACTAGGAATGTTAACACATAGGGTTGTTCCTTCAAAGGAAGAGATGCAGAGCCAGCCCCACAGCTAGCACCCAATGTGGGGCTCAACTATTGGAGAAGGTAAGAAATTTCAACAAAAGTAGGGGGTTAGGAAGTGAGTCCACTCACCCCAGAAGTCAGGACAGGAAGCAATAGAGTGAGATAACAACGTGGGTTCTTCTCCATCCTGAGACAATCTTATACAATGTTTATAAAGATCCAGAGGAACAAAATATTCAGAGCAAAAGCTCTGCATCTTTATGCAAGTGGCTAAAAGTTAACCCTCCGTTTCCTCGTTGATGTTGAAAACTGGAAACATATAGGCGCTAATGTAAAAAGAACACATGGGACGGGGGTGGGGAATCCCAGTCAATTATCTTGCAAACTGAATCTCAGTAATGCAGGACTTCTCAGGAGGATCATAAAAAAAATTAATAACTTCTCTGTGGGACACATCTTGTTAGGTCTTGGCAGGCGGGAGCTCAGAGCTCATGAGGAGTCACTGACCTAACTTGGGTGATGTGTATCAGACTGTGCTTGCTCTGACCAGAGAGACAGAAACAGGTCTTCAAACGCCAGACTCCACTGTCTATCAGATGGACTAAGGAAGAATCAGAGACAGGCAGTTGTGACAGGGCTCTGGAGCCCCGGTTTGCACATCCTCACCCAAAGTGGGTATGGTGAAGGACCAGCCTAATGTGAGAGACAAGGAACTTTGCAGAAGGGTTCTGGATGTGAGGAGGGTGTGATGGAAGGATGTAGATGTATGGGGTGAGGGCCTCAGATGGAGTGAGGCACTTAAGAGTGCAGTCTGGGGAGCAGAAAGCAGAAAGAGCAGGGAGTGAGTAGCTCGGAAACAGAAAGAGAAGAGGGTTGGCGTCTCTGTAAATGAATCCTGCCCTAAAACTGTGTCTGACTTTGAGGTTTTCACCTAAAATTATTATTTTGGGTATAGTCTGAGAATCTATTACATCAGACTGTCTGAGAAATGTGTTAAACTAGAACCTTCCAGCAAGTTCTTGCTCCATGGAACTATCACACTCTCGTGGTGTTCACGTTTTTCTTGTGTTGTTTACAGCATCAGCTGGTGTGAACTTTCAGTGACTGCTTCTCAGGTATTTCTGAGTACCCTGTCAGTCACCCAGTGGGGGGAGTCCTTCTCAACCTCAGAATTAAAATTGCCCTGAATTTTAAAGATCCCAAACCTTACATAAACAACCTTAAGTTTAAATCTTTAGAAGTTAATGACCATTGTTAATTAAGTAGGTTTGGTTTGCTCTTCAGTATTGTACTTGCCTTTCTCTGACATAAATGATTAGACTCTGGCAATGGCAGGAGTCAGAGGAGGCTCATAAGAGCCTGCTTTCTTTCTTTTTTTCTTTCTTTTTTTTTTTGTTTGTTTGTTTGGTTTTGGTTTTTCAAGACAGGGTTTCTCTGTGTAGCCCTGGCTGTCCTGGCACTCACTTTGTAGACCAGGCTGGCCTCGAACTCAGAAATCTGCCTGCCTCTGCCTCCCGAGTGCTGGGATTAAAGGCATGTGCCACCATTACCCGGCAAGAGCCTGCTTTCTATGGGAGGCTTATATTACACAATATTCCAAGCTTCTAGTGCATAATTAGTCATGGGTGGTTCGCACATCAGCTTGATATCTGGAATGAGGGCTGTCTGTGACTGAGGCCTTCTTTGTGGTCAGGTGTGGAGAGATGTGTGCTCTACAGGTGTGCACAGTACCTGTCCCTAACTTGTCAGCTGAAGAGCAGGGTCCCGGGCATGACATGGGGTTCTGTGGGCTCACCGAAAATACCATTGTCAAATAACACCTTATGCATTTCCTTTCTAGGGCTCCCAATACAACTAAAAGCTGATAATGGTCCTACTTATATGAGCAAACCACTTGAGGAATTTTGCAATTTCTGGAATAATATGTCCTTGCTGTCACTAATATCCCTGACAGCCCATGGGACTGGGTCAAGCAATTGTGGAATGACACTATCAAACACTTAAACAGCAAATTTTAAAGATTAAAAAGGAGAAGGGGTGGGAGGAGAGAAGGGAGGGCAGCTGTGATCGGGATGTAAGGTGAATAAATAAATAGGTTAGTGAAAAAATATAAAAATAAAGAGGGGTCTATACACCCACCTAAGTCCCCACCTGCTGTGCTACACTCAGTCAAGCTAACTTTAAACTTTTTCCCCCTAAAGAACAATTCTTCTATTGCCCCAAGGTATTTTGCCCTAAAGAGACACAACCTAACGTGTATGTTAATGGAAAGATCTAGAAACCAATCGATGGAAAGAGTCTGATGCTCTTCTAACGTCATGGTGAGGCTACACTTATGTGTTTCCAAATATAAACGCAGTCCCAGATGGCACCCACTCTGATGCGTCCGACCAGGACAGCATCCTGAAGACGGCCAGATAAAGGAGGTATCCGACGACAACGACAACAGCAAACCCATCAAGAGGAGATGTCCCAGGTGGAGGAATAAGCCAGTAACTTAGGGAGGCAGCAAGGACACAATATCACTGACCTAAAAATGACGCTGTTACATTATCTGAGCTCACGTTAGCTCTCAGCTTGTCAACGCAGAATCCAAAAGCTTTTTGTCATGAGGAATAAGAGGCACAGCCATGGCAGCACACAGTGTGACGTTTTGACAGTGTGATGTTTTGTGATGCTGTTTTGCCAAGCTAGAGATTATTTTTAGTCTCTTTTTATTACCAGTCACAAGAGTGACTACTAGAATACAAAGAGAGGTTTCAGATAGGGCCTGTATGATTAGCAAAATCACAGCGATTATTGGTAATTAATAAGTAATAGTTCATTAATTACTAATTATTAATATTCACTAATTACTAATACTAGCAACATATCAGTAATTAGTAATATTACAGCAAAAACATTAGCAAAAGTTAGTCAAGAGATGAGAAGCTTAAGAGCCGCATTTCTGCAAGACAGAGCTACTGTAGATTATGTGTTGTTCAAGCACGGTGTGGTGATCAACAACCTCCCAGCCTGTGCTGCTAACCGTGTCAGGTTTCTCTCATCAATAAAAAGATAAAGTCTCTCGGGTGACCTCTGAGTGGCCATCATGGCGAAGCTGGCTTTCCCTTTCCCTTGGTCCTCTGTAAGCTATTCTGATAATTCTGTTATGGTTGCCTGTATTGGTATAACTGGCCATGCAGGCAATGCATTCAGCCTTGGCCTCTATTACAACCACAATTTTCTCTTTAAGAACTGAAAAGGAGAGAAGCGCGTGGGAGGCGTGGAGGTTCTGTGCTCACAGAGAAGCACTAGAGGAGTCAGGAATGTTGAACACACAGTCTTGTTCCTTCAAAGAAGCGGGTGCTTAACCTGTTAACCTCCCGGAAAGCTGGGAGCAGACATGGTGAATAGCCTAGTGCCCTTTGTACTGTGTGGCAGAGACTACACTGGAGCCTCCCCCAGACTCCTGTTATAAGCTTGTCAATCTATAGAGCCTGTCTTTATGAAAGGTGTCATGTGTAGCCAAACTATAGACCCCATCTTTATGGGAGATGTCACATGGAGTATATAAAGAAGTTCAATGAAGTCAAACCTTTAGCTATATTGTGCACATGGCTTGAGTTAATTATTACCAGAAAAATCTTTCACCAAATTTGTGCTGTGCTTACATAGGCCTATAATCAACTATTTGGCATCAGACTCCAGAACTTTGAACCGACATCAGATGCTTATTCATCTTGAACTGAACTTCCTTCTTGCCTCCTGCAGATCCTTCCTCTGCTGGCCGGAGCAGTCACAGAGACCCAGCAGGCCTGTCTGTTAGTCAGTGCCCAAGTCCCTGATGGTGAATGGGCAGGAAGAGACAGCCAACTGGACTGGCCAGAACCACACAGCCAGGAATGCTCTTAAACTCTCAAATCTGCATGTGTACCTGGGTTTCTGAAGCCCTCCTGCACCAGGGGAGCCCCAGGGACCCTCCTCCCAGACTGGCTAGAGCCAACCACAACCCGCAAACACAGAAGTTACCCAAACTGGCTCCAGCCTGGGTCCCAACTAAGTGCCACTGAGGCCTAGGAACCATAGAGATCATGCAAAGTGATTGGTCAATGAAAGGAGAGATGGCTCAGAGGTTAAGAGCACTGACTGCTCTTCCAGAGGTCCTGAGCTCAATTCCCAGCAACCACATGGTGGCTCACAACCATCTGTGATGTGATGGGATCCGATGCCCTCTTCTGGTGTGTCTGAAGACAGCTACACTGTGTGTGTGTGTGATACACACACACACACACACACACACACACACACACACATATATATATATATATATATATATATATATATATATATATGAAAGAGAGAGAGAGGTTGAGAGAGAGAGAGAGAGAGAGAGAGAGGAAGGAAAAGAAAAGGAAAGAAAAAGCTAGACCAGGCAGCTTTTAATCCCAGAGCTCGAGAGACAGAGGCAGGCAGATCTACAGCCTGGTCTTAACTCTGTCTCAAAAAACCAAAATAAATAAATAAATGGAAAGGGAAGGGAGAGCTAGACGCATAAGAGGACCGTGCAGCACCTCAGATATGATTCGGGGTTGGCCCGGCCCCCAGACATTCCCTGGCACTAACACGGAGAGAGCCAGGCCCAACATCTTTAGCTGACATGGGTAGTTATGGAGATGGAAAAGCCATGGGCCAGGGGCCAAAGCTCTGTAGGAAAGGGTAGAGGTGAAAGGCAGGAGATGCTGTGCTGTGGCTCACACAAGTCACAACACCGAGTACCAGGCGCCATCCCGTCTCTAGACACTGAGAGCCACAGGGCCTCAGTTTGGGTTGGAAGCATCACTATATAAGCAGGCCTTACAAATCTAAGTCTCTGCAGTGGGCGGCCTGCAATTCCACCCGGGCTCAGGAGCACAGACAGGAAACCACGCCCAGCCAGGACGGCCCTGCCCACCATCAAGCTGACCTCCCGTTCCAAACCCGTCACACTGAATAAAACAGAAAGTGTGTGCATGCCTTCCCAGTTCTCCCTGTGTCTTAGGAAGCGCTTTAAACATCAACCACACTGAGGCCTTGGCTCCGCTGAGGTCATTAGTGCCTCCTACCCAGTCCTACGATAGTTGTTGCCTTGAGAGGCCCACTTCACAGGCGCCCCCACCCTGGCCGTCCATCTCCCACGCTCCCTCTCAGGACTTGGCTGGGGGATGTGGTCAGGAATCATTACACAAAGCCACATTTGCATAGGAGTGGGACCTTACCATGGGGTGGGTGTCCAAAAACACTTTCGTTAAGATTTCTGTCATCAGTCTTGTTTGCGAGCACCCAGATCCACTACAAGCTCCAAACTCCACATCACTCAGCTCCTAGGGGCAGCCATGTTGGTGCCACTCCTGTACCACTGAGGCCTGTCCGATGGGAGCTGGGCGATCCCCTCCACTGTGCGGTGTCAGCCAGCCCTCTCCTCTCTATTCTTATTGCTGTTGATTGGTTGGCTTTGTTTGTTTTCCAAAGACAGCGTTTCTCTATGTAGCTTTTGCTGTCCTGGAACCCACTCTGTAGACCAGGCTGGCCTCAAACTCAGAGATCGCCTGCCTCTCTGCCTCTGCCTCCCGAGTGTTGGGATCAAAGATGTGTGCCACCTGCCCGGGATCTCTTAGCTACTCATGTTACCCCCGACCCCCAGATGCTGAGATGTTCCGGAAATTGAACCGTGTTTGGGTAATGACTGCCTTTGTGTCTCAGGAGGCCCAGGTTTGGTGGGATTGGCAGAGTGACTCCAAGGCTGCCCACCTGCTCCTCCCTCTGGCTTGCAGCTGTGTCACCTGCTTGGCCTGGCCAAGGAGACTTTGTAGATATTGGTAGATCTTCCCATAGCTCCAGGGGTGGTGGCCTTTGACCCTTTGATGTCAACTAATGGGTTTGACCTTAACCTTTTGACCCCAGTTGTCAGGGAAGCCATTGAAAATAAACATGTGGCCCTTCTCAGGGGAGGGAAGCCTCAGAGGTGAGCACATTCCTCAGATCCTCTTTGCCTCCCAGGTGACACAGGACAGGCCACATGGGTAGGAGAAGGTACCCGTAAACAGGCAGACCAACCTTGGCAGCAGGGCAGATTCACCAGGCCCTGATTGGACTAGAGCTTCCAGCAACACTCACAGTATGACGGGTCTGGCTGGCCGGCAGCCAGTGCTGATGTGAGCATGGTCTGGGCCTCTCCCACCCCCTTCCCTTCTGTTTGAATGCTAGGCAAACACTCTGTTGCTGCCTGGAAGGTTCTGGACAGAAGTGTGCCTCTCAGGTCACATGCTTATTAGCTGGGCCAGACACACCCCTCAAGCCCTCAGGCTCATCCTGCACTCAGCCACTGTCTGGAAACAAGGGGCCAGCTGAGGTGCAAGAGGAATGAAGAAGGGCGGAGGCTGGGGAGAAAGGACAGGCAAGCACCTGTAGTGTAGTCAGAACCCCCCAAAAGTGAACGTGGCTTTGATCTGGTCCTGGCTATACAGCTCTACCCAACACAGTCCTGTTCCAACCTGTGAGTCCCTGTCCAAACCCACGTCTCCACATTTTGACTAGCCCAGAGTCCAGAATATCAGGGGGCCAACAGGCCACCCAGGTCTCTTCATAGCACATACCCAAATTAGGTCACCGCAGATGACCCACTTCTACCACCAGATGGCGATCCCTGGGCATTTTACAGTAACGGCTGAGTGGAGTCCAGAGACTCCCAACTCCTTGGCAAGGGTGTGGAGGAACCAGGAGGCCACCTCAGGCTGGGCACAACCCCAGCAGCTAATACATGGGCACACCAGGGAGGTGGCCTGCTGGAGGGCAAAGGTCGAGGACACGAGCTTGGGGTGCAGTCGTTCCCCCAGCATCCTCACAACCAGCCTAGGCTGCTGGGAGGTGACTCTGTTCTGGGTCCCAGTCGTGCCAGGCTTCAGACCACCTGTGTGGTCACCTGCTCCTCTATGTAACCTTTCTGTCAGACCTGATGTCTCCAGGATCCCCCATTCTATGACCCTGTCACCAAACTCCCTGGACACTGTTCCCAGACACAGCCTTCAAAACAGAAAGGAAAGCCAGAGACCCCACAGAGTGGCAGCTGGCTCCCAGAACACAGTCCCTTCTCTGATAGGCTCCTCTGAGGCCCTGGGGAGAGGCAGTGCTCCCAGACCTGCACAAGGCCAGGGGTTGCTGGCTGGTGCTAGTTGCTCAGTCAGCCCAGTGACACCATTCACGGCTCCAGGGGACGGTGTTTAGGGCACATTTTAACTATAGGAAACTTTGTCCCCTTCAAGAAGCCTCCTGTGCCTCAGGGCCCCTGGCCACTGTGGTTGTCTCCTTCCATCTGTTCCAGGGTCCCCTGAAGAAAAGTATACAGAAGGCTGTTTGGGGGCTGGAGAGACCGCTCAGCGGTTGAGAGCACTGACTGCTCTTCCAGAGGTCCTGAGTTCAATTCCCAGCAACCACATGGTGGCTCACAGCCATCTATCTGTATTGAGATCTGATGCCCTCTTCTGGTGTGTGTGAAGGCAACTACAGTGTACTCATATACATTAAATAAATAATTCTTTTAAAACAACAACAACAAAAAAAAAAACCTAACCAGCTGTTTGGCTGCTGGGTTCTCCACATCTTTTCATAGGTGACAGAGAGGTCCCTGGTCAGAGGGCAGATGGATACCCACCTGCCTTCTACAGGATGGGATAAGTCAACTCTAGCAAGTGTGATTCTACCCGGAGTCCACCAGCCAGGAAACTGCCAAGCTGGAAAGGGTCCAAGCTGGTGGGACCAAGGTTGGTTGCTGGGGCCCAAAATACATAGGGTCAGCTACTTCCCACCATGGGGACTTAAGCTCCGCCTTCCTGTCCTGAGGGGAGGACCTCTTGTTACCAGAGCTGCCCCCCACCTTCCTCTGAGCAATGAAAACATGTCACCCTTCAACATGTCACCCTTCAACATCACCTGGGCCTGACCTGTACCTCAGTCTCCCACACTGAAAGCCCTTCTGCCTTACCTGAGGCCAAGGCTTCTGTTGGTCCCCCTGGGCCCTGCAGCAAATCTGCTGAGGGAGCCTACCCCTCCCCCTCCCCTCTTCAGTGAAGCCCCAAGCAGTGAGGGGAGGGGCTTGACTTGGAGCCTAAATCAGGAGCCCCCCCCCCCAAGAAAACAAGGGGCTGTGCACGGAGTGACTTCCTCCAGGGCTCTGTGACCTCTGTCTCCTCAGTGCTGCGTGAAGGATTAGCAGATATGCACGGGCCAGCTGCTTAGAGTTGGGGACCTGGCTACCCATCCACCGTCTGTGCAGCCTGTCTGTGAACTTTGCCTGTTTATACTGAGCTCCTGGCACAAGCAGCCTCACAGATGTTTATAACATGCCGATGACAGGAATACAGAGCTGAAGAATCCGGCCACCCACCCAGACACAGGCACATCCCCTGGGACCTCCATCCAGGGGTGTCTCATCATTGAGCTCTGCCTGATTTCTCCCTAGGACCAGGTCCACCGTGGCTGTTCTTTGTATCAGAGAATTCTCTGTGGAGAATTCACATCCACTCCTTTCCCCAGGACTGTGGAAGGCAACCTGCACATTAAACTCTGCCAGTTAGGGACCAGAGAGGGGAGGCTAGTATGGTCGTAGCCTCTGCAGAAAGGTAAGTCTTTCACTATTGGAGTCTCAGCTTTCTGGCCCTTGACCTTCAGGGTCTGCAGAGGCTTTGGGTCATCGGGCACGCCCATGTGCATCAGGGTGAGTGTGAGCCTCGAGCGGGGGCACAGATTGAGCTGCTCTTCCCTATACCAGAGTACACCTAGAGTGGGAAGTCAGAGCATGCCTCCTCCAGCCCCCTCTACCCTCATGCCAAGGCAGGTGCCAGGGGACCACCAGAAACGGAAAGCACCTCAGAGCCCTGGGGTCCCTTGGAAGTGGTTTCTGACATCCGTGGAACCTATCCAGTGACACAAGACTACCACCCCACCCACATGAGATGAAGCACCGCTTCCCATGACGTAAGATACCCCTTCAGTAACAAAGGTCTGTCTTCTCCAGTGACACAAAAGTCCCCACAGTGATGGCGTTCTCATCTGTACTGTTGCAAGGTGTCACTCCAGTGACATGAGGCTGGTACAAAGCACCCCTGCAGTGACTCCAGATTGTCTTCCCATGATGTCAGGCCCTTCTCCAGTAACCAAGTCTCCCTTCCAGTGAGGTGAGACACTCTTCAAGTAACAGAAGACTCCCCGCTAGTGATACAAGGTTCCCTTTGTATCCCTTTTTGTCACACAAGCTCACTTCCAGTGATTGGCATATCCATCCCCTCCAGGGGCATAGAACACCCTCAAGTAATGGCTGAGGACCCTCATCAGTGATACAGGCTGAGGACCCTCATCAGTGATGCAGGGATAACCCTCCTTTTTGCCTTGTGCAGCCTTGGTAACTGGGCCTGCACATAGACTCAGCCTGGACTACACCCTAAAGTATTCCTCTAAGTACCCCAAGATAAGGAAAGGAATAAACAGGAGCTGGAGCTAAGGGGGTCCTGTGGTCAGCACTCAGAAAGAGGGTGCCCATATGGTCACCCTCAGGGCTCATGGGGTGACCCTTGAACTCTCCCCATGAAGCGCAGCTGCAGTCTGCGGGCTGTGGAGACAGGAGGACTGAGGTCAGAATGTCCCCTAAGGGAGACTACAGAGGTAGTCAGTCACACGCATCTGTACCCCTTAAAAAGGAAGGGTGTAAGATGGGGAGATTGTCCTGTCACATGACACAGGCTCCCATTCAAGAGGATCAAATGGGGAATAGCCAGTCAGGCCTAAAGCAGAGAGGCCAGCCCTTGCTGCAGCATTGGCTACGGAAACCTCCTGTGCCTGGACCACACAGAGTGTCTAAGTGGATCACAGAAAAGAGGGAATGCTGGGGGCAAGGTATGGGTGTTCAGCAGCACTGAGGACGAACCCAGGGCCTCACACAAACTCACCAACTGCTAGACAAATGAGCTGCGCCTTAGCCCAGCTTCCTCAGGGAAGACAGAATGTTAAACGTCTAACTAAAAACCACAGAAGCAAAAATTGGATCTGATTCTCTCTTTTTTTTTTTTTTTTTTTTTTTTTTTTTTTTTTTTTTTTGGTTTTTTCGAGACAGGGTTTCTCTTTATAGCTCTGGCTGTCCTGGAGCTCACTTTGTAGACCAGGCTGGCCAGCTGGCCTCGAACTCAGAAATCCGACTGTCTCTGCCTCCCAAGTGCTGGGATTAAAGGCGTGTGCCACCACGCCCGGCTGGATCTGATTCTCTTTAAGTATGCTTGATTTTTTTTTTTTAAATGAAAACACTCCTGTTATCCCTGCACTGGAAAGGCAGAGGCAGGAGGCTGCCTGAGGTCTGCTTGCCAGACAGCCTAATCACACACACTGGAAACTGAGCTGAGAATGACTGTGGAAGACACTCCACATTAGTCTCTGGCCTCCACACACGTGTGTACACACACATGAACATACAAACATGTGCACAGTCAAATAACTGGAGTGGCTACAGCAGAAGATGTAAAAGCAGGATGTGGTGGTTCGCATCTGCAATCCTCGAACTTGGGAAGCAGGGGCAGGCAGGGGGACAAAAGTTTTAAGGCTAAGCCGCTGCATAGCAAGGCTCTGCCTAACACAAACCAGAGATGCTGGTGCAGGTCAGTGGTAGAGAGCATAGGGGAGGCCTGACTCAACCCAGACACAAGAAGGGGGAGGGGAGGGGAGGAGCCAGAGGAGGAGGGGGAGGAGGGAGAGGAGAGGGAGGAGAAAAAGAAGGAAGGAGGGGTGGAGGAAGGGGAGGAAGGAGGAGGGAGAGGAGGAAGGGGAGGAGCAAGGAGGAGGGAGAGGAGGAAGGAGAGGAGGAAGGGGAGGAGGGGAAAGGGAAGGGGAGGAGAAGGGGAGGAGGGGAAGAAGAAGGGAGAGGAGGAGGGGGAGGGAGAGGAAGAAGGAGGGGGTGGGAGGGAGAAAAGGAGAGGGAGGAGAGGAGTGAAGATGAGGAGAAAAAAGGGATGGGAGGAAGCCAAAACTCATCCAGCTCTACTCTGTGAACACACATCTTCATCTGGATCAACTGCACCTTGCAACATGAAGCACGGGACAGGATGTGGGGCTGTGTAACTACCAACCACAAGAACCGGAAACAGAAAATGAGGAAGCATCCCAGAGATGGACAACGGCAGAAAACTGGCGGCTTCATTCCTCAGGTTTCACATTGGCAGCTGAGTGCAAGCCACTTGGAATCAGGGGGTGTGTAAGTTATTCCAACCCCGCAGCCCTAATGCTGTCAGTCTCTTCTGTAAAGAACCCAAGAATAACATCCAACCCCCACCTTAGGGTCTCCAAGCAGCCCTCTGCCCACCCCACCCCTGCTGCACTCAATACCCGGGTGCAGGTGCCTCAGCTGAGCTGCCATTGGCCGAGAGTAAAGCTGGCTCCACTTTGGGATCCATAGACTCCTGCCCTGCACAGGCCTTTCCTTGGGCCCAGAACCTGGAGAACCTATCCCAGGGACTTCTGCCAGCAAGTGATAGGGCTAAGACCACCAGATACGAAGCCCACAAAGGCTACATGGAGGCTCTAGGACATTGGCAGTGTCTTAGAGGGCAGAGTAGGGCACAGTGGGTGAGAGAGTGCCAGTGCAGGCCAGGGTGGGAGCAAACACAGGTGCTAGGGTTTGTATACGCTCGGTCCAGGGAGTGTCACTATGAGAAGGTGTGGCCCTGTTGGAATAGGTGTGACCTTGTTTGTTGGAGTAGGTGTGTCACTGTGGGTGTGCACTTAAGACCCTCGACCTAGCTGCCTAGAAGTCAGTCTTCCACTAGCAGCCTTCAGAGGAAGATGTAAAACTCTCAACTCTGCCTGCACCATGCCTGCCTGGATGTTGCCATGTTAAGCCTTGATGATAATGGACTGAACCTCTGAACTGTAAGCCAACAATTAAATGTTGTCCTTGTAAGACTTGCCTTGGTCATGGTGTCTGTTCACAGCAGTAAACCCTCACTAAGACAACAGACATGCATCCTCTCATGCACACACACATAGTCACATACACCCGTGTATTATACACACACTTGTGAGCCCACAAGTGTGCAGGCACACACTGAGAACACTCATGCAGCACCTTCGCATTCATTCACACTCATTAGCCCACACTGGGGCACACCTATGCACACTCAGATACCCACTTACAATCATGTCTACTCACAAGGACGCACATAAGTGCACTCAGCACACACAGCTACATGTGCACGCTCCAACTGCATGCACTTATGCATTCACTAGTCTCTGCACACTTGCTCACGCACACACTGATGCTATTTGGACACTCATGTGGACTCTCACGCTCATCTATACTCACACACACCCGCATTCAAACGCCCATGAAAACTCACAGGAACAAAGGCTAAAAGGGAAATAAACGAGTGGGGGAGACCTCATTCCTGGAGCCTCATGGCCTCAGTGTCCCCTGTCCTGCAGAAGATGAAGTCAGACTGTCTGAAGAGCAGGATGAGCCACCTGGCCTCTGAAGACAGCTAAAGACTATCGAGGAGTTGAGAGACGAAGATGAAACACCGCTCGGAGCCTCCAGATGCTCCACCCGGTGTGATGCTACCTCAGTGGAGTCCATGAGATTCCCCAATGTGAAAGGCAGCAGACCTTCAGACATACATGGGTTTACAGTTATCGGGGGCCAGAGTAGCAGCGGGGTCCTTCTGGGATGGGAAAGATGTTTTAGAACCAGACAGAAGCAGTGGCATACTACCTGAATGGTCGGCTCGCTCAGAGGCAGTGAGTTGCTTCCTAGCCCTCCCTGGTGTGGGTGCTCTTTGCAGAGAGCAGTTTAATACTTGGGTGTCCACCTAGGCTAGGGGCTCTTACAGCAAGCTCTGCCCTACCCCCAATATCCCCATTGGGTCTATGCTCCTTCCCAGACCTCCTTCCTGCCCTGTTCCAGGAAGCCCTGCCCCCAAGCCTTGTTCTTCAATGTCCACACACAGAAGCCACACAGTCCTGGAACAAAGGCCACATTTACACAGATGTGGCTCTGGAGTCCCCAGAGGTGTGACAGTCATCCCTGACCTGGGATCTCAGGGGCTGTGTCAGTACCACTGTGGGTTCCAAGGACAGAGCATCTCTGATATTGCCAATGCAGCTAGACTCTGTCCTGGAGGTGGAACACAGGAGCTCCATGCACCTGAGGACCCCTGACTCTTATGATGCAAAGGGAAAGCCCCCAAAAGCAGGAAGCTGGAGAGACAAACAGACAAACCAGGTGCAGATGGAGCCAGGAGGCCTGGACAGCAGGCAGCCCAGGTGCCAAGGATCAGAACCAGGGCACAGTGTCTGTCCCAGAAGCCCCTTCCCGGTTCCTGCTGGTGCTATAATGGAGCTCAGGGGTCCTAGACAGAGAAGGGAGGAGGAGGCAAGTTTTGCCCCCAGATGGGACATAGTTCCTCAGGTGGGGACACAGAAGCCAGTTCAGCAGCCTGAGCCTAGGCCACTGGCACCACTGTGCTGTCTCACAGAGCTAGCTGTTAGGTTCCTCGTTTCCATTCTCTTGGTCTCCCAGGATTCAGGTCCTGTCCACGGGACACCCCATGCCCAGAGCAAAGGTGCACACAGAGGTTTTCACAGCCTCACGGACTGTTCTAGACTCTCCTCTAGCCCTGACCACCAACCAGTAGGGGCCAAACTGAGTCAGATGTAGCAAGGTGTATCAGTCCCCCCAGGAGGTAAGATGGCATTGTGAGAGGGCACTGTGGGAGAAGACTGTGCCCTCAAAGACCACAGATCCTGGGGGCTGGAGAGATGGCTCAGCAGTTACGAGCACCGACTGCTCTTCCAGAGGTCCCAAGTTCATTTCTCAGCAACCACATGGTGGCTCACAATCATCTGTAATGGGATCCAATGCCCTCTCCTGGTGTGTCTGAAGACAGCTACAGCATGCTCATAAATGTAAAATAAAGAATTATTTTAAAAAAGAAAAAGTAAAGAAAAAGGCAGCACTATCCACCAGTTCCTTCCCAGCCTCCCCAGCCTCTCAGCCCCAGCAGGCAAGGCAGGTACTGCTGCTGCATGGGATTCTGGGCATCGTTAAGGATGTCGGGTGGGGAGCTTGAGTTACAGAATCACTCCCCTCCGACAGAGCACTGTGCCCAGTGGATACAAAGTAGCTGCAACTAAATGAGCTGCAAACGACCCCAAGGATACTCAGGCACTGACCTGCCTGGAGACTACTGTGCTGCAGACAGACCTGCTGTCCACCAGGGGCTCCACGCAGGCCTCCCACTGTCCTGCCTGGTGTTAGGGTGGGGGGAGGCACTGAAGGAAGCAGATCCAGCTTGGCAAGGTTATAGGGACAGCTGGTTGGCAGGTGGGTACATGAAAAAAACTACAAAATGCTTGACCTGGTTCATTATTTTCAGACCCTGGATCAGCTCCAGGAGGGCAGGTCATTGGTGCCCCTCTGTCATCTGGGTAAACATGGAAATAAAATGGCCATCTGCACCCAGAAGCCTAAGAGAGCAGACGGGAAGCCGGGCGGTGGTGGCGCATGCCTTTAATCCCAGCACTTGGGAGGCAGAGGCAGGCGGATTTCTGAGTTCGAGGCCAGCCTGGTCTACAAAGTGAGTTCCAGGACAGCCAGGGCTATACAGAGAAACCCTGTCTCAAAAAAACAAAATAAAACAAAACAAAACAAAAGAGAGCAGGCAGGAACAAGGAGAGCAGAGGGGTTCTGGGAAGGTCCTAGGTGGTGGTCCCAAGGGATTCTGGGAGTCACATCTTTACACTTGTGTTCAGATGCACATACACACCTGTGCACATATGCACATAAACACATGTACCCAACAGCTGCTCGAACACTCATCTCCCCATCCCTGTCAAATGCTCAAATACATGCACACACATTACACACTCACTCACACCTATAGACACAGTAGCTGTGGCTCACCTGTACACACTCTCACAGACACACAGGTATGCTCACGTGAGCATGCACACTCTGGCCCCCAACACCTTTCATATGGAGTGTTCACCTGTGAACTCTCATCCTAAGGCACTAGGGGTCACTAGGGGTCAGCGCCACCCCTCTACTCTTGCAGGGACCCCCAACAGGGCTGCCAAGGATTCTTCTGCAAGACTCCAAACCTTGCCTTCCTGGATCCTCCAGAGGGCACCTTGAAATCAAGTCCACCAAGGGCACTGGGAACAGAAGGGAGTTCCACAGCATGGCACTCACAGGTGACCCCCACCTCCACTGACACATAGCAAAACTACAGCCAAGTCTGACCTCCAAGCCCCTCACCCCTTTCTCTAGCATCACAGCTCCCCCACCCCAGGCTGGTCCGAGGATGGAGTGGTTCTTCAGCGTGCCCCATCTGAGAACCCCACACCCAGCCAGCTCAGGTGACTTATAGGAATGACAAAGTCAGAGCTTGTCCTGATAGCTCCATCCCCAAGTTGCTCCCTGCTCCAGGCACACTGTCCCCTTTTGCTGCGGCCTCCTGACACACACCCCTTGGCCTGAATTTTTTGATCATCTTGGAACCCCAACTCTCACACATGAGATGCCCAGCCTAAACTGTAGCTGGCCAAGCAAGAACCTCACAGGTCCTCAACTAGACTGAGAAGCGCACAGAACACACTGGCTTTGGCTATGTTTAGACAGGACTTTGTAAGGGAAGATAAAAGAGCAGTTCCGGCTCCTGGGCAGCTGCCACAGTCCCACTCTTGGTAACAGGGTCCTCTGGATAGAGAATGAGGCAGCTCTGTGGGCTGGGCAGGCCTGTGTGGGCAGGACAGGCCTGAGGGCAATCACGGAGTGTCCCTTCCTGCCATCTACTCTCACAAGTCAGCCAGGAAGTGCCTCTCAGCCATGACTAGTGAATGCCAAAAGGATTCCAGGCAGCTCAGAATACACAATGGCCTGCACCCAGCGGTGCCCAGGAAGTGGCTAATTGAGTGGCCAACGTGCTCACTGGAGGAAAGAGGGCAAGTGTGCCGGTGCCAGGGGCAAACACTCCCACCCTGGCCTTCATGCTGGGCAGAGGTGTCCACCCTGCCTTGCACAGCACTGTGGTCACAGACAGAACAAGAATGCAAGCATTCTCACACACACAACTGAGGAGGACAAACCGAACCTACAGATGTGTCCCCAGAGCAATCAAGAAAAGGGTTTTTGCAGAACCCACTCAGCCAGGCAGCCTCACAGAGGCCCTCATTGCCCAGGGCACCACACTCCTGAGACGACACCTTCTATAGATCAGGGGAAGCCACACAACAGTGTCTAGGACAACCCCTGCAGTATGTGTTCAGCAGAGACTGACCAAGGAGACCAGGAGACATGACGTGGGACAGGTTGTTATGACAGGAATGATCAACGGGACAGGGACAGCAGGGTGACAGGAGTCATGGCTAGTTGGTGTGGGTGATTATTAACAAGACAAAATGTTCCAAAAAGGGACTATATAGTGAAGACCTCACAACTCTAAAAATACTAAAAGCCATGAATTCTATGCTCTCAGAGATGAATGTATAATATGCAAATTGTGTCTCAGTAAAGGGAAGGGAGGAGCTAGGAGTTGCCGGCAGAGCATGCTAGGAAGGGAAGGAAGGGGGGAAGAGGGAGGGAGGAAAGTGGGCGGTGCTTTTCGGAAACACTCATAGGAGCATCACCATGACAGACAGACAGCTAAAGCTGGACAGAAGCCAGTGCCTGCCCCCAGAGCGGACGCCTCTGACGTTCTGTTCCTAAGGTGTGGGCGACACACCATATCCTGCAGAGGCCTGAGGCAGCCATAGGTGGCTCTGTGGGACAAGGGGGCTGCCAGGGCCTGGAGTATGGTCACATAGGTGTGTCCCACTGACATGAAGCCACAGAGCCTCAGGGACACCTAAGCATATGTGCGCCACTTAAAGTAGTTGGGGGCTCAAGTCCCACAGTGTGCCCCACAGATAGCTCCATGTCCCCAGAAAACATATCCTCGAGAGCTGACTACACCCTTCTTGCTTAGGTCAGCCTACGCAGGGGACCTTGCAGCCACTCAGAGTAAGTCAGGAGCTGCAAGAGCAGCTGGGTGTGGTGTTAAGGGTGCCGCCTCGCACCCTGTTGAAAGTTATTGGCAAATTCAGAGCCAGCCACTCAGCTCTGAGTACCTGACTGGTACACACCATTACTAGGTTCCCTCCTAAGCAGCACAGAGAGTGGGGGAGAATCTTAGAAAATGGGGTACAGTGGGAAGCCAGAGCCATGATGGACCCTATCTCCACCTTGCAGCACAGTGTCCAGATGCCCGGCGGGCCTCAAAGCTCAGTCTCTGAGCGCAGGTTGGCCTCCTCCAGAGCCCAGTCTGGGATCCTGGCTCCCATCCCATTGGGCTCACAGGGCAGGTAGGTGGTCCCTACAAGGAGCCCAAGGCCAGCTGGTCAAGGGTCCCTGATGCCATGTGCTCAAGTCAATAAGCCAGCGACAGAGGGACCTCCCCAGAGACGGAGGTGTGTGAGTAGTGCTGGATTCTGTCGCTTAGCAAGAAGGTGGTGACTCATGCAAATCTTGGGGTGATGGTATAGAGAAGGGGAAGGTATGACTGTCACTATTGTGAGAGGCACCTGCTTCACCTCACCTGGGACAGGTGACCCTGGCTGCCCAGCCCACCTACTGCAGAGGCCCACCCCACTCTAGGAACTGCCAGGGCTTGAGGTAGGGTCCTGGTTGGATCGGAGATCTGGTAAGTATTGTGTGCTCCCCCACCCTGGGCTGGCAGGGCAGAGTAGGCAGCGTCCTCCCAGAATACCCACATACCGGCTCTGGACGCTGCTCCTATGAGACTCCAGCTTTGCTCCACCCAGAGTGGCCTTCTAGAGAACTCCCAACCCCACCCCACCCTCATGTCCCAGCCCCCTGACCCTAGCCCTGGCCCTGACGGAAGTAGATGGGGGATGCCACGTGACTCTGCCTCCTGTGACAGTCCTCAGGCAACCACCATCCACCCAGACTATCAGCCTGGGAACTGGCTCTGGCTTCGGCCACTGCCCTCATTTCCTCTGCCGGCTTCCTGAGCTGGGGGTGGGGTAGGCCACAGACATTGGTCCCAATTCTACTGGTTCCTCTGTGACAGCCAGGCAGGGCCCAGCCTACAGGGGTCTGAAATCAAAGCCCCAACAGGCATTATGACCTAGATTATCACATGACAAGGGTCAGGGATAGCACAGGAGTCTCTCTACCATAGACAAGGCTCTCAACCGACTCTCTCCATCCTACCTGGGAACAAGACAATAAGAGAGGGTCCCCTGATCATTCTGCATCAGGCTCTCTCCAGTTGACCCTAGTCCCTGTCTCAAGAGCCATGGGAGAAAAGCAGGTGGTAACAGTGCCAGGAGGAGGGTCTGGTGGAGGGCTGGGCACAGCCTGCCCTCAGGAAGTGCTCCAAGAGTGCAGGACAGGTGCCAGAGACAGCAAGGACATTACTCATCGGGACCCACCATGTACACACAGACACAAGGCGAGCTACAGATTTGCAGCTCCTGCCTCGGTCCCTAGGCCTGAGGGAAACTGCACTATTTTTCTGAGGTGCTCTGGGCAGAGATCCCTAAACTGGTGGCTTCTGTGAGAATGGTTCCTTCCTGGCCCAGCAGCAAGCAGGCTCAGTGAGGCCCGGGGAGAGGTCTTATTAGCTCTTCCAGCGTGGGGTCTAGACAGGCTTCTGCTCACGGTCTCCGCTCCAGTCTCCACTTCCTCTCCCCTGCACCCCGCCCCGTCTCCTCCCATTTCTGTGTCATAGCAGGACGTCTGCCATAGGACTTAGGGTTTACCCTGCCTCAGTATGATCTCACCTTTACAAATTGTCTTTGTAGACCTTCTTTCTAAACAAGACCCCACCCTGAGGTGCTGGGTGGACATGGAGCCGGTGATACCTCTCAAGGGAGCACAAACATGCAGATGTTCCATCCTTGAGATGGAACAGTGGGGCTCAGCAAAGAACCCCGTGTCCTAGAGAGGTTTCCCGGGAGAAGGGTTCTCACACCCACAAGAATGCCCACAGAGGTGCCTGTACCCTGTACGTGCCCACAAAGTGTGTGTGTATGTGTGTGTATGTATGTGTGTGTATGTGTATGTATGTGTGTATGTGTGTGTATGTGTGTGTATGTATGTGTGTATGTGTGTGTATGTGTGTGCGTATGTGTGTGTGTATGTGTGTGTATGTGTGTGTGCATATGTATGTGTGTATGTATGTGTGTATGTGTGTGTATGTATGTGTGTGTATGTGTGTGTATGTGTGTGTATGTGTGTGTATGTGTGTGTATGTGTGTATGTGTGTGTTTGTATGTATGTGTGTGTATGTATGTGTGTATGTATGTATGTGTATGTATGTGTGTATGTATGTGTGTATGTGTGTGTGCGTATGTATGTGTGTGCGTATGTATGTGTGTGTATGTATATGTGTGTATGTGTGTATGTGTGTATGTATGTGTGTATGTATGTGTGTATATGTATGTGTGTGTATGTATGTATGTATGTGTGTGTATGTATGTGTGTGTGTGTGTGCGTGTGTGTGCGTGCAGGTGCACTTGGACATAGACATACTAGCCTGAATAACCCTGTCTCATCTGCCATTTGGGAGATGTGTGTTTGCAGCTTTTTCACATCCGTGTCTGCATGTGCCACGCATGTACAGAGCCCTGCATACCTGTGGGTATATGGCTGCGGTGTTGGGGTGAGCAAACCTTCTGGCACTCCTCCTGTACCAGCTCTCAGAGGAGCAGCCTGTATATGGCCACTGCCAGCCAGGCCCTTGTCCAGTCACCTCTCAGCCTGGTCACCTGTAACCTAGAGGCTCTAGTGATTCACCGAGACGAGGTCATACTGAGGTAGGCTCTGACCTTCCTGTCACTGGGCCCATAGGGCCGGGTGACAAGCCAGGGGCAGTGCCTGCATTCTAGGTCCAGCTGCTATGAAGGCCCAGTGAGCTTGTTCCTTCAACCAGGTCCACTGAGGATCAGGGTGTCGTGTCACTCAGTGGACACAACTTTTCATAGTCCAAGTTTATCTGTGAGCCAGAGACCAGGACTCCTGGGGACTCCCTGGTCCATTTCCAGGGCCCCCTTCGAACCAAGCTCCATGTGCCACTCAGACCAAGCCTCTTCTGCCACAATCACCACAATCCCAGCAATGCCAGCTCTGTACCCTGCCACATGCGGACACCAAGGGAACAACCATTCCAGGAAGGCACAGCGGGCTCTTCCTTAGGAGCCCAACATGGGGTGAAGACTTGTGCAAAGACCAGGATGTAAGCAGGAAGTCTGGAGATACCAAGGCACAGTGCGGGGTATATGGGCTATGCCGAACGACTGAGTGGGACCACCATGTGTTCTCTGAGCTTCTGCAAACGGACGCCAGCTCCACAGCCCACAGGCCTCAGGCTAGACCCAGGCAGAGGCCATCTTGACTAGCCTTGCTTGTTGTTTGCCTGTGCTCAGTGTCCACACCACCACATGGCTACCTTACAGATAAGGAAGCTAAGGACCAGAGAGGGCCAGACATCGGGAGGTGAGCAAATGGGGGTGGGGGCATCTCCCAGAGCCCTGGCATGCAGGGTAGCCCCAAGGCATGCTGGGAGTACAGGAAACCCTAATAAAGCACCCCCTTCACCGCTGCTGCTGGCACCAGGGACGGTACCAGGCTCCAGCAACCATAGCGTCCTGACTGAGGCCTGCCCATCTCAGCACCTGGCACGCTGGTGTGGAGAGTGAGAAATAAGATCATCCCCCTGCATGGGTGCGAGATGACTACGTGGTCATCGGCTCCTTCTCCTCCCAGCCGCCCTTGCCCTCCATGAAGACTTCCATCATTTTTGTCTTCCATGTTCTGCCTACCTGCAGAGTGATCCCCAAGAGGCTGGAAGAGTGGCCCAAGACCACAGAGCAAAGAGGCCACCGGGCCAAGCTTGCCAAGAAATCTGTCCTGATCATCTACACCCTGGATGCCAGGGAGCCAAGAGTCAGACTTTACAGGTGGCCAACCCTTCTGGGTGCTTGTCTGGCCAGCACATGACACCCCATGATTATGTTCAGCTTCAGCACCCTGTTGGGGGGCACTGGGAGCCCACAGACATGCTCCTCAGCCATTGTGAACATGAGACCTCCTTTGAGTTCTGGTGGCTCCAACAGCCCAGATAGACCATCTCTCTGTATTGTGAGCATGAAAAAGAGCCACTCCCCCTCTGTGGGTGCAGAGGCCTCAGGCACCAGTTCCGTCACACCTCCTCACCCCAACAAATAGTTCATCAGGCATCTCCTCCAACCCAGACCTAGCCATAGGCATCACCATCCCATTTTACAGATTGGGAAACAGAGGCAAAGCAAAGACAGACACAGGAACTCTGGTGGTGGTGGGGAGATAGTAGGCTTTAAGCATAGATTTAGTGGGAAGACAGTGAACCCCATATTTCCTCTGCAGCACCCACGGGGCCAGGATTTGTCACCCCACTGAGGTCCTCAACTTCATCACCATCATCCACACCCATGGGTGGACTATCAGGACAGGAGGGACACAATATCCACAGGCGTACAGCTCTCAAGAGAAGTCCTCTTGCTTACAACACTTTTCCCCCTTAGATCATTAAAGCAGCACACTGTAATTACACTGATCTACTGCGCAAAAAATCGCAAGAGCTGCAGAACCCTGCTGTTTCTCTGATGTGGGGGAAGGGCACTCCTGTCCTGGATACCCTGGAGGAGCAAAGGGTGATAGGCCACCAAGGCAGGTCTGGGCCCAGCAGAGGCAGGTGGGAGGGCACATAGATTCCTCCCTACTGTGGTCAGCTTAGGCCCCACCCCAACCCCAACAGCTCCAAGGCCACCTGTCTGCAGTCAGGAGTAGCTGCCCACTGGAAGGACCAAGGGCCAGGTGAGGCTTGCCATGGGGGACATCCTGAGACGGCGATGCTGCCCTTGGATATCTGTCCCTAAAGGTAGTCTGGGCCTTGGGTGGTTTCTCAACACCACCTCTACTCCCGCCCTGGGTTTAAGGGGTCACTGACACAGCCCCTCAGTTCTGTGCCTTTGGTTGCATGGTGAAATGGTGACCTCCAAGCCCCTTGGCTCACCCAGGAAGTCATTTCTGAGCAAAGGACACTTATAGCCCTATACCAGGTAGACAGCTCCATCGGCTCCCCTCCCTGGGAGCAAATGCCTTCAGATCCAGCCCTGCCCAGGGGACTCTGTGCATCACTGCACATTCTGGCCCCACTCCAGGAGGGAGACCCAGGAGAGTCATCGTATGTGAGCCCGGCTTTGTTTGGGCTGTGCAGCCAAAGCCAAAGCTCCAGGGACGTGTGGGTGGGACTCCAGGCTCCTCCTGGGCACAGGTTCATTCCCCTCCCTCCCAGGCTAAGCAAACAGAATCAGGATTAGAAACAGCTGCCCTGGCCCCCTCTGCCCACCACAGCTGTCCACCGTGGCCATGCAGTTGTGGTAAACACATTACCCTGGTGTCCACTAGCCAGGTGGAGCAAGATGCCCGACCCCAGGTCCTGTGCAGTCAGCACCACCTCTCTAGAATGGGACCTCAGGTGGGCTCATGCTAGGGTCCTCATCGGTCCCCACACCCACCACAGACTACCGAGGGAGAGGGGCATGCTGCCTGGACAGGGATTTGCAGAAAACAGCACCAGGGTTAGGAAGGAGCCTTCCACGCCAGAACATGGATGAGCAAGCTTCCACAGCGGGCCTGGGCTCCTGCCCTGCCTTGCAGAACACCCCTCACCTCCCCAGGGCCCTGAGTCCTGGCAACCTCTCTCCGGGACACCTGGGGCCAACACAGGCCCTCTTGTCCCAGTTACCTGTGCCAGGGAGGCATCCAAAGAGGCAGGGGCTGATGCTGCCAGCCAGCGCTGAAGGGGCCGGCTGTACAGGGTCTGGCCCCAAGGCCTGCCCACCTCCGGAGACCTGTAGTGGGTCCTCGCCGGTCCCTGTTCTTCTGCGGGGACTCAGGGCGGAGAAAGGGTTAATTTCCAGGCAAAATGGGAAACCGTGGCTCCAGCAGCATCATGTCGGCGGTGGGGAGACAGGTGGGGGGGCAGTCGCAGCCGCAAGGCCGCCTCCGAGGGCGCCGCGCGGACTCACCCGGGTCGAAGTGGGAGCTGAAGGCAAAGCTGGGGTTGAAGAAGGACGACGACATGGCCAGGGCCAGCAGCGCGATGGGCATCCCCGGGGCGGGCGCTGCGCTTAAGCTCAGAACGCCGGCGGCCTGGGCCGGCGTTCCGGCATCATCGTCCAGCGGCCTCCGCAGGTGCGGAGCGCACGGCCCCCCGCTCCTAGCGCCCCCAGCCACCGCCGCAGCGCGGGCACCAGTGGGGGCGGCGACAGACTAGGCGCCTCCGCCCGCCGCCGCGGCGCCGCGGGGCTCTGGCTGGTGCAGTCCGAAAACACGCGGGAGCGCGCGCGAGGTGGGGGGGGGACGGAGCGGGGGGGGATGGAGATGGGGGCTGGGGGTTACTTTCTGGGACAAAGCAGGGGAGGGGCACGCAGTTCGTGGGACAATGAGGGAAGGAGAGGGGTCACGGAGGTACGGGGGTGGGCTATGAAATAAGGGGAGATGAAAACTGAGGGGCCCAGAGGTTGGGCAGCGCGGAGGCTGGGGACACGGAGAGGGGACAGAGGCAGGGGAGGATCACGTAGGTCGTGGGACACTAAGAGATGGGGAGGGGGCACGGAAGCTGGGACTACGGTGGCGGGGGCAGGATGAAGTCTGAGGGCACGGAGGGGAGGTAGGAGTCCATAGATGATACGGAGGGGGCCGAAGCCTGGGAGGCATGGAGACTGGGGAAAGGTAGGGGACCTAGGCAGAAGGAAGGGTACAGGCTGTGGGACACTAAAGGATGCAGGCTGGGGAGAGGGCACAGAGGCTGATTCTATGGGAGCTGAGGAGCACTGAGCGGAGACACAGCAGAGAAGGGACACGCAGGTCTTGGCATACTAAGGGTGTGGGCTGAGGGAAAGGGTATGCAGGCCTCGGCTACCGGCTACCAGCTACTGGGAAAGAGATTGGACTGGACAGGGAGGAGGGACACAGAGTGTTGAGATGGAGACAGTGGGGTCATCCAGGCTTTGGGGCTCCAAAGAAGTCTGCTCCTAAGTGGGTGGAGGTTTTGGAAAAAGGAGTCGATGGATGCGGGTGACAAAGGCCAGGGGCACCCGGACAGGTTACGGTGATAGAGGAGAGGTCTAAGGTCGGGGGAGGCTGAGATGACGATGAGGGGTCAAGCCGTAGATGGGAGAGCGACTGAGACTGGAAGCTGATTTGAGACTGTGGGCATCTCAAGAGGTCACTGACGTCGTGGTGGTTGTCACGGAGGGCAAGGGTCGCAGGGGAGGTTACAGACGGGAGTGTCCATGGAGGTGCAGAGCTGGGGTCCTGCTGAGTAGCGGATGGTGGAAGGAAATAATAGGTGGGGGATCCAGGCACTCATGGTTACAGGGTTACTCGCAGGTTTGGGGGTGGCTTGTCGGGACACGCTTACACCGGTTGGGGTGCTGTTTTTGCACTGACCGCCTGCAGCTGTGCCACGATGCGACAAAAGGCTGGCCCCATCAGCGCAGAACAGCCGGGGCGCTTGGAGCAGGCGGCGGCGCCGGGCACCGACGCCGTGCCCCGCGCCCCTCCTCCTCCCGCCGCAGCGCCATCTTGCAGTGTTGCTACGAAGCTGCAGGCCTGGCGGCATGTAGGCGAGGCACGAAGAGAGGTTGTCACCTGCAGCTCTGGGGTCCTGGACAACCAGCTATACTACTATTCATTCATTCTTGGCCTGGTTACAGAGCCCTTTGGGGTCCAAAGTTGGGAGAGCAAAGGGATTGTGCTAGTCGGAGGGGCCCTGTTGGCAGGAGGGCCCCAAGACTGGGGGAGAGGGAGTGTCTGGGTAGAGGGTCAGCAGTGACTAGAGTAGAGTGGTCAGAGTCAGCAGGGTCAGAGGTATCAGAGCTGCCCTGATTTTTCTGACATGTTCCTTGTGAAGTTTGGGGGTAGCCATCTCTGTTCATGTTGTCAGCAGAGTGACCCAAAACTGCTCACCTGGAGGGCAGGTGGGCTTTTGGGTTGGTCTTGAGCTCATGGCTGACTAGGTGTTCTCTTGGAACCCTATGGAAAGGGTGATCAAGACAGGCCTGACCCAAAGAAGAACAACTTCTTCCCATGTCAGGCAAGGGCAGCAGTCACCTCTAGGTAGGAGGACCCTTAGTGTTTGGCTCTCCCCTGTTCCCTGACCAGGGTTGAAACAAGGTTCTGAGACTCCTCAGTTAATGTACAAAGGCTGTATCTGATGGGGGTTTGGTTGGGTAAGGGCCACGCACCTGTTGGTTGTGGCCAGAAGCCTTAGGGACTACAGTAGTGTCACAGAGGCATTGGCAGCTGATGTTGAAGGACATTCTAGGGCTGGTGAGATGGCTCAGTGGGTAAGAGCACTCGACTGCTCTTCCAAAGGTCCGGAGTTCAAATCCCAGCAACTACATGGTGGCTCACAACCATCCGTAACGAGATCTGATGCCCTCTTCTGGTGTGTCTGAAGACAGCTACAGTGTATTTACATATAATAAATAAATAAATCTTTAAAAAAAAATAATAAAAGAAGGACATTCTACAGTCCTGCTCCATGCAAGGAGTCATGGGGTGCATAGGGACCGTCCCTGGGAGCAGCTGACCTAGAGGGCATGGCCTGGGGGCGGGGGGGGGCATGCTTATGGAGGAGAGGAAGGCAGAAATGTCCTGGCAGGGAAGCTCATGGGAGAGAGGAAGGCACAGGCAGAATTGAAACACGGACACACGTGCTGCAAGGAATGGGGATAAACCACAAAAACAGGCTACTCAGTGCAGAGGCCAGGCGGGAGGCCGCAGAGGCCACGACTGGAATGTCCAGAGCAGCCTAGTCCACAGAGACCAGCCACAGATGGGGATTGCTGGAATCCCTGGGGAAGGGAAGTCCTGGGTGACCACAAGGCTTATTGTGGAGGTGATTTAAAAAAAAAAAATCTGGGGGCTGGTGAGATGGCTCAGTGGGTAAGAGCACCCGACTGCTCTTCCGAAGGTCCAGAGTTCAAATCCCAGCAACCACATGGTGGCTTACAACCATCCGTAATGAGATCTGGCGCCCTCTTCTGGAATGTCTGAAGTATAGCTACAGTGTACTTACATATAATAAATAAATCTTTAAAAAAAAAAAATCTGGAATTACATAAAAGTGACAGCTACGAGTCCAGAGAGTACAGCAAACAGTGCTGACCAAGCAAAGGTTGTCACAACCAAACCCTACTGAGTCTCAACTTCAAAACGTTTACAGATTACACTTACTTATTGTGTGTAGACACATACACTCACGGGTATCCGTGTCATATGTACAGGTCAAAGGACAGCTTTTAGGAGTCTCTTCTCTCCACTTAGTATGGGGGCTCCTGCGGTCAGACTTGGGTCACCATGACAGGCAGCAAGTCCCTATACCCACTGACCCATCTTGGTTTCAAGACAGGGTTTCTCTGTGTTGCCCTGGCTGGCCTTGAACTCACTTTGTAGATCAGGCTGGCCTTGAACTCACAGAGATCACCTGCCTCTGCCTCCTGAGTGCTGGGATTAAAGGTGTGTGCCTTTAAAGATTCGATAAAAGAGCTTGACTTTGAACATCTGATCCTGGTGCCTTCACTTTTGGAAATGCCAGCACTGTGGCGGTGAATCTTACAGTTTTCTTTTGTTTAAGAATTATTTATTTTATGTATATGAGTATACTGTAACTATCTTCAGACACACCAGAAGAGAGCATCAGATCCCATTACAGATGATTGTGAGCCAACATGTGGTTGCTGGGAATTGAACTCAGGACCTCTGGAAGAGTAGTCGGTGCTCTTAACCACTGAGCCATCTCTCCAGCCCAATCTTACAGTTTTTTGACATCTCAATAAAGCTTGTAGAAACCTAATAATTGAGTAGTTGTGCCTTAAAGAGTCAATTTTTTTTTTTTTTTTTTTTTTTTTTTTTTTTTTTTGGTTTTTCGAGACAGGGTTTCTCTGTGTAGCCCTGGCTGTCCTGGAACTCACTTTGTAGACCAGGCTGGCCTCGAACTCAGAAATCCACCTGCCTCTGCCTCCCGAGTGCTGGGATTAAAGGCGTGCGCCACCACGCCCGAAAGAGTCAATTTTTATGTTTACAAAACCAAAACCACATCAAGTAAAATACTCCATTTTTTCAGTGATTGCAAGAACAGAGAGGCAGCTGGGCCTCCGGAGCCTGAGGCCACAGCCACCACTCACCCTCATTCTGGGTGTTCGCAGATAGCTTGTGCTAGAGACACAGCCGGGGAGGCTCGGTGCTCTCGGTCACCTTTCCAGGTGTTCCAAGCCTCACCGCTCCATCACAGTGAAGAAGAAAAGCATTCTTTATTAGCATAAATTCCATACCTTCCTGCAGCCTGCCTTCTTTCTGACCTGAGTAGCTCCAACAGGGTCCCTGTGGTCACTGAGACCACCAGGACACTCAGGGAGGAGGCATGGTTGAGGAAAGAAGGCATGGAAACAGAGCGTGGGGAAGAGTCCTGGGACTCACTTTCCTAAGGGTGAAGTTGAGATGTCAGACGGCCACACTTCCCAAGAGCTTCTGACCAGGGTCCTTGCTTGGTCTCCTGAGACTCCGGTGTTCCTTCCTTGGCTGAAGGTCCCGGCATGACCCCAACTCTGCCTTGGTGGTTACCCGGTGCTCTGTGTGCACCCTCTTCCAAAGCCAGTGGCCACTGGATCTAGAGACTGCCTTAGGCTGATCTCTCCCTCTCCCCTTTCTGTCTGTGTGTGTATGTGTGAGTGAATATGAATGTGTATGGGTATGTGTGCATGGGTATGTGTGAGTGTGTGTGTGTGTGTGTGTGTAGTACTAAGATGCTGAGAGTGCTTGGTCACTGAGCTGCCCACCACCCCCACCCAGGCATTCTGTAAACATTTAAACTGCAACACATAAGCATTTCTGCAAGGTATCGAGCCTCCCCAGAGTCAGCAGACAAACCTATGTGGTGGATACCACAATGGACACCCCATTGTGGTAGGTCCACACCCTGCCAAGGTCGTAGCACCTCCAGGTACATTTCAACCTCAACCTCCTGGGAACACAGAGAGAAACTGAGGCACTGCAACATGTTTATAGCGAGATGCAGCCAGGCCTGGGATCCGTGGGCAAGGATGAGTGGAAGGCTAGGGTGAGCATTGTGCTTGCACTGTCCCAGTCTTGGGGGAGGGGCCTGTCACACTCAGAGACAGCCTTTCACCCTGAAAAAGAGCCCCACCTACCACAGCTGTGCTCAACAAGCTGGTGGTTTGGCCAAGCGCTGACATTGGCCAGAGACACCAGACGGCAGTGACAGCTTGCCAACGTTTCCTGGCCTCCCCAGGAAGGTAAAGCAGAGCCCAGAGCTCAGAGCTCGTCAGGAACCAGCCCACTTTCCCCGAAAAGGCAAACCACGGGCTGAGGCTGGGGCTGAGGGCCGTCTTTTCATAAAAATGGCTCCCTAGGAAAGAGCTTGTTCTCCTTCAGACTCCAATCGGTGCAGGGCAAGCTGCTGGGGACACTGGGGTTGGGAGGCAGGCTGCACCTGCTGCTGCTCCAGGCAAGAGAGTGGGCAGTATGAGTTTCCTAACAGCCTCTCCAAGGGGACAGGGAAATAATAGTGCGGTGTTGCCACAGCTACGGGTCCTGTGGCTCTCGTAAGCCAAGGCCAGGGCTGGCAGAGAAGCAGCAGCACCCACAGAAGCCGAGGGCCCATGAGGGAGTGTCCACGAGGGCTGTGCCAGGTCTAGAATCCTTGAAGCATGGTCTGGCTTCTGGCTCTTGCCTCCCCTCCCTGAGACTATCCCCTCCCTGGCTTCCTTGGCCAGGCCAGGTGCTACGCTACAGCATCTCTTGGAGATACTTATTTCTTTGGCTTTTATGTTACTGAAAACATCAGTCTGGTGTGTTGTTGGACACCTGTAATCCCAGCACTAAGTTGACAGAGCCTGAACAATTGCTTCCAGTTCGAGGCCAGCCTGTTCTACAGAGTGAATTTCAGGCTACCCAGAGCTACACAGTAGGATCCCATCTCAAGTAGTCAAGAATAAATTAATAAAATATGGGGTGTATTTAGTTGGTAGAGTGCTTGCCTCACACGCATGAGGACCTTGTAAATCAGGCATGGTGGTGCGTACAGGCCAGCCTAAGCTAAACTAATATAAGGGAAATAAAATCATCCCTCCCCACTGTGCATACCATGTGGTGAAATCCACAGAACATAATATTAACCAAGCTAAGGCGGAGGAACCAGTAGTACTGACACATCCAGGCCACTGTGTGACCATCACCACTGCCCACTGCAGAGCAGTCCTCTCGTTCCAGAAGGAAACTGTCCCCAGGAAACACCCATGGCCCATCCCCCTCGCTGAGCCCCAAGCAGCTGTGATCCCTGCTCAGTCCCTGTGGAATTGCCTATTCTGAACATTACTTAAAAATAGAGTCCTATAGCGTGTCGTGTGTCGTGTTTCCTGTTGCTCAGTGTGGAATTCCCAAGGCTCTTTCACATGGCAGCATGTTGCAGACTGACTCCTTCCAACTGCAAAAGAAATTCCACAGTTGGGCGGGGCTGTATTGGTGTGTGTGTGTGTGTGTGTGTGTACGTGGTGTGCATGCTCATTTGTGTGTATGTGTCTGTGCATGAAAGTATGCATGAAAGCATATGTGTGTGTGCACATGTGTGTGTTTTTGAGTGTGTGTGCACTTGGATATACATGCTCATACATATGTGTGTGTGCGTGTGTATGTGTGTGTCTGCATGCATGTGTGTGCATGTGTATGTGCATGTGCATGAAAGTGTGTGTATGTGTGCACATGTGTGTGTGTGAGCTGCTGGTGCCTGGGGTTGGAATAAAACCCTGTGAATATGACCGAGGCAATTCAGGTGCTTCTGAGACAGAAGGAAGGGTTATGTCTATGCACAAGGTGACACAGTGGAGGTGGATGGTCAGGGAAACTTCTGGAATGTCTTTAGCTATCTGATATGATAAGAAGAGGTGTTGCCTCAAAACCATGCAGAGAGCAAGTGACCTGTGCAAAGATCAGTGAGGCACTTGAGTCTGGTGGCGCACGCCTTTAATCCCAGCTCTCGGGACGCAGAGGCATCACATCTCTGAGTTCAAGGCCAGCCTGGTCTACAGAGGCAGTTCCAAGACAGCCAGGGCTACCAGTTCCAAGACAGCCAGGGCTACACAGAGACCTTGTCTGGAAACAAACAAACACATGAGTGGAGGCGGTGGTGGGGGATGTTGGGAAGAAAGGTTCCTAGGATAGGAGAGAGAACACATTAGTGGGGAGTATAGATGTGTATGGAGTTGTCAAGGGATAAATTGAAATAATAAAAATAAATATTTTGCCGGGTGGTGGTGGCGCACGCCTTTAATCCCAGCACTCGGGAGGCAGAGGCAGGCGGATTTCTGAGTTCGAGGCCAGCCTGGTCTACAAAGTGAGTGCCAGGACAACCAGGGCTACACAGAGAAACCCTGTCGCGGAAAAAGAAAAAATAAATAAATATTTTAAAGATTTATTTGCCAGGCAGTGGTGACACACGCCTTTAATCCCAGCACTTGGGAGGCAGAGGCAGGCAGATTTCTGAGTTCGAGGCCAGCCTGGTCTACAGAGTTAGTTCTAGGACAGCTAAGGACTATATAGAGAAACCCTGTCTCAAAAAACAAACAAACAAACAAAAAGATTTATTTATTTATTTTATGTATGTGAATACACTGTAGCTAGCTCAGACACACCAGAAGAGGGCATCATTCCCATTACAGATGGTTGTGACCCACCATGTGGTTGCTGGAAATTGAACTCAGGACCTCTGGAAGAGCAGTCAGTGCTCTTAACAGATGAGCCATCTCCCCAGCCCTTAAATATTTTAAATAAGAAAACCAAACAGAGTAAGAATAAACCAGCAAAGACCTGAATAGTCTAGAGTGGTAAGATTGAAAAATGCTAGAAAACAAGTACCTGAAGGCACAAGACAGACGCCCAGCACCACCAATCAGAGAAGAGCAAACATGACCAAAGATCCCACCTCCTCCCAACAGGTGGCTTGGCAAACAACAACAAACCAAAAACAAGCAAACAAACAAAACAGGAACTAACAAGTGTGGGCCAGCTTCGGACAACCAGAGCCCTGTACACTGTCGGTAGGAATGTGAACTTGTGTAGCAGGTGTAAAAAAGAACCCTGCATCCCTCCAGACACTAAATTTTGAATTACTAAACTATCAGTAATTCTACTTCTAAGCATATCTCTCAAACAAGTAAAAACGGACTCAAGGACACGCAGGCCACCGTGTTCCTGGAGCCAACGGGTACAGAGAATCTCAGTGTCTGTCAAATCTTCCCTGACCGCTGAGCAGGTGGGGCTGCTGTTTAAAAAGGAAGGTGATCTCCTGTTAACTTTTTTTTTTTTAATTTATTTATTTATTATATGTAAGTACACTGTAGCTGTCTTCAGACACTCCAGAAGAGGGAGTCAGATCTCGTTACGGATGGTTGTGAGCCACCATGTGGTTTCTGGGATTTGAACTCTGGACCTTCAGAAGAACACTGAGCCATCTCTCCAGCCCCCTGTTAACTTTTCTTGTTTCTGTGTCCAAACCCCTCAGGATAAGCCAAATAACAGAGGAAGGATTTACTGTGACTTTCCTTCAAAGAGATACAGGATACAGTGTATCAAGGTGCAGCAGTAGGCGGCATAGGCTTGCATTTAAGAAGCAGTAGATTGTAGCCAGCCTGGCAGGGCGTGAACATATTGATATTCTAAAGAGACATTTGTGGATGGGCACTGGTGGCGCACGCCTTTAATCCCAGCACTCAGGAGGCAGAGGCAGGCTGATTTCTGAGAAGGCCACCCTGGTCTACAAAGTTAGTTCCAGGACAGCCAGGGCTACACAGAGAAACCCTGTCTTGAAAAACCAAAAAACCAAAGAGAGAGAGAGAGAGAGAGAGAGAGAGAGAAAGAGAGATTTGTGACCCTCCAGTTGGCTATCACAGTGTGAAACAAGGAACTTCCTGGGGAACTGGAACTTTCCCAGGAATCTCACTAGCAAGAGGAACAGACTGAAGCCCGTGGTGGCCAGAGGAGGCTGACAGGCTCTTTGCACCAGACTGGAGCCAAGATGGTGGTGCAACCATACCTTGAGAACTGCTTGTCTATGCTTTGGCCTCACTGAAACCTAAAACCCATGTCCCTGCTATGACAGGGAAGCTTAACTCTTGGTAAAGAGAGCTGCAGGGACAACTGGTGTCACATACCCTGTTCTGCACTGTCCTTGAAGTCTTCCTTGCAGTCCTGGGTGGCTCCCTTCACCACCACGCCTCAGTCTCCACAGGGACCACGAGTTGTGGGGGGTTCTTCTTACCTTCCTGTAGTCTCCTGAACAAGGGTGCAGGTGGGCTCTGCCTGGGGTCTACTGTGAGGGTTTCTGAGGCGGGGGGTGGGGGGACGGGACACGGCCCAACAATGGCAGATGAACCTTCACCTTTACTCGCATCTGCTATGGCCAGATCTCAATGAACGTCTCCTTCATTGTACCACAGCTTGTATGTCACCCATAAGCCAGGGACCTCTGAGGGAAAGCTACATGCTTTCAGGGACACAGCCCGGCTTCCCTCCTTCCACTTCCTGCCAGCTCAGAGTGACCACAGATAGGTGCCAGGCTGGGTTCCACGGTGAAGCCATCTGGCAGAAGGCGATGAATAACTTGTGTTCACAGACAGCCAGGAGTCTCTTTTCCACCAGGGCTGAGGTGGGGGGACAGGAGTGACTGCGATCTGGGGAGAGGGTATGGCTGGACATACCAGACAAACGAACAAATCTCTATATAATCTAGGAGTCTCCCCAGTCATGAAAGTCTGCTGGGCTGAGCCTTCCTCCAGGCCCAGATCTCAACCTGAACATGGTATCTACATTTCCACAGTCCCTCCCTCCCCTGCACTGTGCCTGCCAGCAGAGGCCTGTCTGTCCCTCTCTGGTGGCTCCCACTGCACAGCCCCTCCTGCTAGTACAGGGGGGCCTTGCAACCAGCCCGGGGCTCCAGGTCTGGTTCCACTCTGGCTTTAGCCAATGCTCCCATTCAGTCATCATGGAGGCCAGGTGCTGCCAATGGTCAGGCTTCCCAAACTAGTGTGGATGAGTCAGGTGCCAGGGAGCCCCTTGGAGTAGCCAGTGCCAAACGGGAGTGTCCAGAAATAGGTGGGGGACAAGCTGCAGCCTCAAGATATAAACGAGCCAAGCAGATGTGGGTGTAAAACTGAGCCCCTGGGCTACTCAGCAACCCAGTCTGAATGAAGGACAAGCCTCACGGGGCAAGGAAGGCCGGAGTTGGGGCCTAGGGAAACCAGGAAGGTCTAGAAAAATGACATGGAAGGATGCTGGTAACCTTTCCTGCAGGCCGTGCTCCTGAGTCCCGGGGAGCCCCATCCAAAGGCCACTTCATCTGCTTGGTCTCAGTCAGACGCTCATGTGTTCTCATGCAATCTGTGGGTGCGTGGGAGGGTGTCCAGAAGCTGGAACAGCATGGGGCGTCTGAGACCTTGTTCACTACCCTCTGGCCCTGGGCACTGGGCCAGAGCCAAGACCTGCGGGGTGGTGGGCTCAGGGTCCCCCAATCCCAGACTCCGTCCCATGGGGCTTCACTGTGCCCTTTCCCACTCCTGCCTCAAAGGCCTTTCTCTCTCCTTAGCCTGTGACTCAGCATCCTTGGATGATGCTGGATCCTGGAGCAGCCTCTCTGAGGGCTATGCGGATTGCTGTTATGGGGGCTTGAGGGGGTCTCAGGACATAGCTATGCTAGGGCCTTGTGGGGTGGCTGGCAGGATGTGAAACTAGCCATCTCTGATGTAATGACAATTGACAGAAAATGGAAGGGAAAGGAGGTCTTTGAGGAAGAGAGGAAGGGCTTCTTAGGTACAGAGAGAGGCATGGGGATCTGGGAAGAACCTGAGGGGCTGTGGGGGATCCTCAAATTCTCCCACCAGACTGAACAGCACAGCTCCAGGCCTCATTGCTGAAGCTATATATAAACAACATCCTCAGGCCCTGATTCCACCTGTTTCCAGCACTGTAGGAGGAGGGGCACCAGTTACTAGTCAGATGGGAAGAGGGCAGAAAACACAGTCCAAGGGCACCAGATCTACCTCTATAAACATGTGTCACGTCTTATGATGGATAGGCATTCCCACCTGTAGAACAGAGCCCTCACTGAACATGTCTTGTAACTCTTATGTTACAATGTCTTGGTTTTGGCTACTTTGTAGGTTCTTCTTTCTTCCACCCTTCTCCACCACTTTTTCTTCTACCGTTTCAACCCCTTAAAGCTAGGTAGGGGGTGGGGAGGATAGAGAGGAAATGACAGAGATCTCTGAATAAAGTCAGGAGTCAGAAAGGGGATGACATCATCATTAGACTACTTCCCGTTGATTGGGGGCATCGAGTTCCTGAGGAAGTTTGATCTTCGCCAGCAGGATAACCATTTCCTTCTTGTTCCTTCTTTGTGTACAACTGCTTAACAAACCGAGACCAACAACAACCAACAACCCACCACCTCTCTTAGGCCTGAACATTTATGTACCCTCTGAAAAGTCCCCAGAATTCCAAATGTCATCACACAATCACAGAAACTGTCTGCAGCTGGAAAAAAATCACACCCCTGCTAGAGCACGAGACAAATCACAGCTGCTGCAAACAATCTGAAGCAGCCGCATATCCCACACCTGGGATTAAAACGAAAATGCATTCCCATATTTCTGTGTTTTTCAAAGAAACCAAAACTCCAAAATTGTCATTACTCTCTAGGAAAGGTTTAACTCCAGGGACCTGAGACCCAACATGCCTCCCATTTCCCCACTCAGTTCCAGGCCTGTCAGTCACCAATGTCTAACTCCTTCCCAGGCTGAATGGCAGCTGGGGTGTCCATGCCCAGGTTTAGGAAGTAGGACCCCGTCTGGGGCCATATCAGGAGACTGGACATGACCCCAGCCACCAGCCAGTCCTGCTCAGGACCACAGACTGTACCTCCTGGTACACACATGTTCTAGAAAGTCCACCTTGTGAACTTTCTGGAGAGTCAAGAAGCCAAGGACACTTGCCAGTCTTGCAGCCTGGGATTTCAGAAATACTTGTTTCTATGGTACCCCAGAACCCATCATCCTTTGGGAGTGCAATTCAAGAACTTGGTGGGTACAACCCAGACAGACATCTGGGATGTCTGGATATCTGGGTTGCAACCACTCAACCCCAGCCTATGCCTGCTCACTGGAGGCCTAGTCAGCCTTGACAGCCCTGGCATGACATGGTTTCCCTGTAAGGAAGGAAGAAGGGGCAGTGAGGTCTCTTCTCAGGCAGGGGCACTTGCCATCTCAGGATGGCACTTTCATCTTTCTCCACGGGGAAATCAAGGCAGGAGAAGCTGAGAGCCCAGGTCCTGTGGAACTCCCTAGACCAGCTGCCCTGTTTTGGTTTGTGACCCCACTACCTACACACTGAGGTTTGTGGGTTTGAGAGCCCAGGTGGGTAGGGACAGCCACAGCAGGGTGGGACATACAGCCTTTACCTCTTACCCGTCCTTCCAGGGTCAGGACAGACACGGATTGCCCGTCCAGATGAAGAAAATGGGCTTAGCCATGGGCACATCATTACTGTCAGACAGGACACAGAGTTGCTACCCTCATACACGAGACACCGAGTGCTATGCCCCAACTTGATTCTGCCCAGTGGGAAGGGATGTAGAACTGGGTCATCCCTGTCCCTGGACCCAGTGCCACCCACTGGGCTGCCTCTGGGCAGCTGGAGAGCATCACCTGAAAGACCTTCCAGACCCTGGAGAGGGACAAGAGCGCTTCCTAGAGTGGAATGAGATCAGGTAACAGCGGTGGCCAAGGAAATGGCCAGAACCCAGTGTCTGCCCACACAGATGTCATGCCTGCCCCTTGAGATGCCTGGCTGACCCTTGCTGGCCTGCTGTCGCGTCTCATAGCAGCTAACAGATGGGGAACATGAATCTCAGTGGTGTGGGATGGGCTGTTTTCCCCTAATCCAAGGGGTTTCTGGGCAGAGGGGAATCGATATCATAGGCTTGGGGAGGTCTGCTGGACAGAGCCAGCAGCGGAGTCTCCGTGGCGGCCCTGAGGTCTGGCTTATCTTGCAATGCCCTCAGGCTCAGGGCCTGCTAGGGACCTATTTGGGGGCATAGGAAGTGGCCATGAGCCCAAAGTCCCCAAGGTGCCACTGCCCAACTGTGGTCCATCCCTGACTTCCTGGTCCAGGAAATTCCACAGGCGTAGTTAAAGGCAGCTGACCAAGAGGTCTACTGAGGCTTGCAGCTGCTTTAATGCCTCAGTTTCCCTACTGAGAAAGGGGGTGATTACAAGGCACCTTTTTAGAAGGGTCTGCTGTGCATCCTTGAGTGTCTCTGAAGAAATTAGGGGACTTGGTCATAAATGTTGAAGGGGGACTTCAGCCTGTGCCTCCCAGGCTGCCACTAAGTGTGCCTTTCTCACACAAGAGGCATCTTTCACCACATCTGGGAAGTAAAAGGCCTATCTCACAAAACCGGGGTATTTCCTACAAATAGGTTTTCTGTTTTACAACTTTCTAAATTGATCAGCTGGGCGGGGGTGGGCACACTTTCAATCCCAGCACTTGGTGGGCAGATATCTGTGAGTTTGAGGCCAGCCTGGACTACAGGGTGAGTTCCAAGATAACCAGGGCTACATAGAAACGCTGTCTCAGAAAAACAAATAAACAAAACCAACAAAACAAAACTTTTTTTTTTTTCTAAATTGATCAAGGGGGAAAAAATCCCAACTAAGTAACAGCGCCACGATGAGCCCCTGCCTTGCCAGGTCCTCATGGCAGCAAAGAACGAGCCTCTGCCCCAGTGGACAATGCCAGGGGCAGTTCCAGCAGGAAGCAGAGAGGGTGCCATGTGCCAGGAAAAACAGAAAAACTTAAATGAATGCTGTCTTATGTGTGTTTGTGCTGGGAGTGCAGACTTGAGCAGAGGGGGAAAGATGAACTTTCAACTGGGTGTGTCCACCTGTCCTTTCTCCATCCCTTAGTTCCCTTGTCACTGTGGGCACCGAGAGGAATCCCATCTCTGGCTGGGGACACTGGCACTGAATTCCCTCAGCCTGATCTTCAACGCTTGAAGTTCCCTTCCCTGGTCTTTCCTGAGCCTGTCTGGTAGTCATGGTGGCATGCACGGTTGGCACACACAGGTGCGTGCAGGCTCAGATGCAGCCAAGTGGTGTATGAAGCATAAAACCTGCAGCCCAGGAGTCAGCTGTCAGCTCTCTTTTAGATTCCTAGGCCTGGCAAGAACCCTGCTATCCAGTTCTTGGGCCTCTGTCCCACCCACATTCACCCCCTCAGTGGGCTCTGCCTCACAGTGAAAACCCCATCTGCATGCTGATAGCTCCATGACAAGAACCTGTTTGCTCTGGTTGTCCAGAAGTGTCAGGTGAACAAGCAGGGGTGAGTGGCTTCCTCTAGGGCTCTGCTAGGTTCACCTTGTCTTAGGGCCTCTGCAGGGCTGCACCTCAGCTCCCCTAGATTGCATGGAGACTTCTGTTCATGGTGCCCTCTGAGGTCACAGGGCAGTGAAGTTGACCATTACTTCACCTTTCTCGAATCTCACTGGGCCTGTTTCCCCGCATTTCCCGTCTCTCAGCACACTGAGCATCCACCACAGGTTAGATTAAGCAGCTCAGACATGGAGTTTCAGATTCCAGAAAAGGCAGGCTGTGAGGCAGGTGCGAAGACAGTGCATTTTACTGCCACACACTTTCCAGTTGATGGCTGGTCAATGGGTAAGCGGCTGTGGGGGATGTCTCTCAGGTGTTAGGTATGTGGCTGCAGCCCTTCCAGGGGTAACCTCGACTAAGAGAAAGTCCAGCCAGTGCTCACACTGAAGCCCACCTTCACACCCAGGTCAGACTGAGGCTAACAGCCCTGCTGAATCTGCTAGGACATGTCATGGTGGCGTGCACCTGAAACCTCAGCACTTGGGAGGCCCAGGCAGGAGGGGCGAGAACTCAGGACAGGACTGGAGCCAGCCTGGACTACAAGCCTGGCTTCGTCGTTAAGAGCATTTGTTGCTCTTGCAGACCTGAGTTTGGTTCCCAGCACCCACATGGTGGCTCACAACGTCTGTAACTCACCCCAGTTCCAGGAGACCCGATATCTTCTTTTGGCCTCCGTCGGCACTATGCCCTCACGTGGTATACCACACTCATACACGTGAAATAAAAATAAATCTTTAAAATAAAATTCAGCTTGGGCTACATAGAAAGACAGATGGAAAACAAAGAAAAAAACAGGTGGACTCACTGGATCGAGTCACAAGCTACAGCCAAACTAGGGTTGCATATTACCTGTGACCACGCCTGCAGGCGGCTTAACTACAGGCCATGGGAAGGTTAGGTAGAAGGGGAAAGACTCAGACACCAAACAAGAAAAGCTGCTATGGGTAGACTGTCAGGTGAGGGGACCTCAAGGGAGAAAGAGCTATGGCTCCTGGCAAGAGGTCACATACAGCAACTCAGTTACTCTTAAGTGTGTATGAACTTACTAACACGGCCTCGACATGCACAAAGCAAAAGCAAGCATATCGGAACAAGAAAGATGTAAACATGGTAGGAGATGTGAGCGTTGTGTCCTCAGAACTTCTAGAACAAGTTGGAAAGAAATCAGTAGGACTACAAAGTGACTCAAGAGGCAATGAAGAAGGCAGGCCTTGCGGACACAGGTAACGCGCTAATTCCAGAACTCTAGCACACTCCTTGATTTTTCTTTTTTGCTTGTGTCTGTGACACGAACCCTTGTATGTCTATGTTCAGGCATATGTGGACACACACGTGTGTGGAGGTGTGGCCACACCCACGTGCACAGACGTGGATGCAGGACACTGACAGGAGTCTTCCGTGGTCAGGTTTCTCCACTGAAATCAATATGGTTCCTCAATATGGCTGGTCTAGCTAGCCAACTTGCTCTTGGTGGGGGGGCCAGTTTCCAGATTCTGAACACTAATTACAGGCACCAGGCCCAGCCCATAGTTGCTTAATGCCCCTCTCCCCAAAATGTCCTCCAACAAAAACTGTTATGTGCATGCTGTGTGCGCCTGTGCAACAGTGAACATGTGGAGGTCAGAGGGCAACTCTGTGGAGGGAGGTCAGAGGGCAACTCTGTGGAGGGAGGTCAGAGGGCAACTCTGTGGAGGGAGGTCAGAGGGCAACTCTGTGGAGGTCGGTCAGAGGGCAACTCTGTGGAGGTCGGTCAGAGGGCAACTCTGTGGAGGTCGGTCAGAGGGCAACTCTGTGGAGCTGGCTGTCTTCTTTCACTTGGTGTACTGGCCAGTTTATGTCAACTTGACACAAGTTCCAGTCATCAAAGAGACAATTGAAAAAAATACCTCCACTGGGCTGCAGGCAAGCCTATAGGACATTTTCATAACTAGTGATTGATGGGGAGGACCCAGCACACTGTGGGTGGTGCCACCCCTGGGCTGGTGGTCCTGGGTTCTAGAAGAAAGCAGGCTGAGCGAGCCAGTCAGCAGCACCCACCAATGGCCTCTGCTTCAGTTCCAGGCTCCGGGTTCCTGCCCTGCCTGACATCCTGTTGTGACTTTCTTTAATGATGATCAGTGATGTGGCAGGGTACACTGAATAAACCCTTTCCTCCCCCATGTTGTTTTTGTTTTGGTCATGGTGTTTCACCACAGCAACAGTGACCCTGACTATGACAGGTGGGTTCTGGGGACTCAGGCTGACAGGCTCCTGTGGTGAGTGTTTTATCTGTTAAGTCATCTTGCCAACCCAACAGGAAGCATACTTCAGGTCAGAGCCAGGCCGTAACCTGTGATCCAAACCCTAAGGCTGGCCTCAGCCTCCCCTTGTGCCCAGGCCCTAAGCATGACGTGTGCTCTGAATTCATATATGCCTTCAGGCTGAGAGTATGGCCTCAGCCCTGGTCCTGTACCCTCTCTTCTGGCCTCAACTGTAAGGTGAATGCTGGAGCTCACATACTGAGTTATGAGGAGACAGGAGAAATAACACATCATATGCAATCATGTGGCCAGACTTCTCCGAGGAGCCCAGGCAAAGTGCAGGCCAGGGACTCGGACAAGTGGCTGCTGAGGGGCTAAGGACCAGTCAGGCTGTCACAGGCAGCAGCTTCTAAGAAGCAGCAGGGTGGCCTGGCAGTCAGCTGAAGCTACACCACACAGGGTCTTCCAGGGCACTGGCTCTGGACTTGGCCTGTCGGGAAGATGATGGGACAGTGAGGCCTGCTCAGAAGACCTTGTCTGTACCAAGTGCTCTAGGCCTCTGCCTCCCATGTATGGGTAGCAGCCTTCGCTTCCCATCTGTGTAGACAGGCCACCCAGGCTGGGCAGTGTAGACAGGTTCTTGGGTACTGATATGTTCTTGGGTTCAAGTCTCTGCACCTTCATGGTGGCTCACAATTGTCTGTAAGTCCAGTTCAAGGGGATCCGATGATTTCTTCTGGCTTCTGCAGGTACCAGGCACACAGGTAGCACACAGACATACATGGAGACAAACCTCTCTCTCTCTCTCTCTCACACACACACACACACACACATGTAAACTTTCTAAATTAATAAATATTAGAAAAAGAAGGAGGAGGAAGAAGAGGAAGATGAAGAAGAGGAAGAGGAGGAGGAGGAGAAGCAGCAGCGGCCGCCGAGGTTACTGGGCTGAGCTAGAGACACAGTTCCTCCTATGAGGTGAGTCTGCTGTACTGAGAGGCCAGGGTAGGAACAAATGGCCAATACCTGCTGGGGATTGGAACTGAGAGCAGAGGGGCTGGCTGTAAGCCACTGCCCTGTCAGCCTGGACAAGTGGGAGGGGAGAGAGGCAGAGTTGGAGCTAGTCCTGCAGTGAGGACCACCACTCCTGACCATGCTGAGGGGCCCAGTGGTCTCCAGCTTCCGGCTCACCACGCCCAACACAGTAGAGAAAGACAAGCAGGTGACATGAAGCAGTTAAAAAAAGCCACCTAACCATTTTACTATAGAACAGCTGCAGGCATGCTGACAGTAACGTCCCGGGCACTGGGCTCCACGGTGCCTCTCACACACCAGCTGCTGTCCTACCCTTAGCTCTGTGTCTTGGAGCGTGACCTGGACACCAGCCGCAGGACTGAGTGTCAGCCTCGGGCTTGGCTCGTCATCCCAAGGGCGATGTCACTTAGAACTCAGAGATGACCCTTTGTGTTGCTCCAGCAGTTCCTCTAGGTGGTCCGCCCGCTTCACGGCAGCCTGCAACACATTTCAGTCAGGCCCTGGACACCCTGACCCTAGGCAAGACAATCACAGACTGCCCGAGGGACCCACCTCATGCTGTTTGCGGAGACTGTTCACGGCCGCCTCCTTCCTCGCTAGAGCTGTCTTCACCCTGCAGTGACGGGCATTCCGCTTCTGCACAGCCCCACCTTCAGTCCCAGGTCAGCCTGAAGGGCGGCCTCTTACCACCCAGCCTCAGCCCTACTCCACCTTGACTGGAGCAGCCTGCCCTGGGCCACTGCCTCCATGACAACCAGACCCTAAGGTGGTTTTTGGAAGAGACGGGGTTGGAGCAAGGTGGAAGTCTCATTCTCATGTTAGGCACAGAGGCAGGCAGGCAGCCACAGCCCCGAGTAGCCCTTTGGGAGGACTAAGGAGACTCTGGGTGGCTACTGTCACCCTCTCTGCTGCTGGCTCTCTGCTGAACATCACCTGTTCCGGCCGGAACCCTGCCCACCTCCTCGGAGAAGCACACGTGGGTCTTTCCCAGCCCCAGAGCTAAGTGACGCCCAGGGGAAACGCCTAGCCTTCCTGGCACACAGATGGAGACCATGTGAGCTCCTGCCCCTGGGCTATACTGCTTATTTGGAAGAGATAGGAGGAGGCACGACTGGCCTCCTGTGCCCCTTCCTGCAGTGCTGAGCACCCACCTCCGGTGCACCTCGTCTAGCTCCACCTGCTGGCGGGCCTGCAGCTCTGCGAGCTCCACTTTCACCCTCTGGGTCTCCTCCTGGGAGGCTGCCAGCTGCTCTGCAAACTCCTGCCGCACCACCTGGGCCAGGTTGGCCCGCTCACTGCACATCTGTGTGTTCACCTGACAAGCAGGGGGCGCTGTGAGCAGGAAGACAGAGTGAGCCCCCACCCCCACCCCATCTCCCCTACAGAAAGAGCCCTGGGCTACTCACCACCCGCAGGTCTTCTAGTTCCTTCTCCTTCTGCCGTACTAGGGACTGCAGTCGCTCCTTCTCCCCTTCGGCCTCCCCCAGGCGGCCTTTCAGCTCCGAGCACCGCTCCTGAAGCTTCCGCTCCGACTGCTCCAGCTCCGAGAGCTCTGTTTCATACTTATCACGCACACGCTTGACACTGGCAGGCAGAGGCAGGGGACAGTGTTCACTCTGTCTCTGCCTCTGCCCTGGGCTCTCCCCTGACTGTGGAGCTAAAGGCGGGAGGCTGCTCACCGGCTCTCGGCTGCTCTCTCGCTCTCCTCCTTGGCCAGTGTCATATCGGCCTCCAGCCGGTGGATGACCAACTCAATCTCCTGGTCTCGGCCTTTTCGGATCTCCTCCTTCAGCTCACGTTCCCTGGTCAGCAGCCATGCTTCCTGCAGGGACATGCAGCTGTCTCAGAACTGGTCAGCAGGAGGGCAGATAGGAGAAGCCGGAGGCAACAGCAAGATTAGCCTTGCTGGGCTCCAGGGGATGGCTCCTGCTTAGAGCCACAGGGAGACACAGAACAGGGTGAAGGGCTCCAGCCCTGCACAGGTCCCCAGGTCCCAAGAGGACCATGTTTTGTTTTCAGGACCTCCCGTGAGCAGGGACATGAGATAGCCCTGGGTAGTATGGCTCCTTAGCCAAGGGGGTCACTATTGCAGCAGGCTGTCCCTCTCTCTTGGAGAACTGTAGTCCAAGATGATCAACTACTACTGTCTGCTAGACAGGCCAAGGCAAAATGGCAAACCTGCCCTGTGGCCAAGGGGCTTGCAAATTCCTAAAAGGAAAGACCAGAGGCCAGGGCTCTGAGGGGCTTCGGGCTCTGGGTATCAGGTGACTCTGAAGGACGCAGACTGGGTGACTCCTGGAGAGAAAGGACAAGTCCTCTCAGGTCTCCAAGATGTCCCTGGCCCCACCTTCCTCTTGTTCCGACTCTAACCGTCCTGGATCCATGTGGACAGTGAGCAGCATGGCCCACCGAGGTCCGCACAGCTAGGAGGAAGAGCCCAGGAAGCCCTGAGCAGCGGCCCGCCTGGCCCAGCCTACCTCCTTCTTGGCACAGCTGGCCACCCACGCCTGTCTCTCAGCTTCCAGCTGGTCCTTCAGGGCCTTCAGCTCCATCTGAGGGGGGTAGACTGTGAGGGCCTGAGGCCACTCCAAGGCCCTGCCCACCCTGCTGAGGACCCCACACCACGGGGGTCAGGCAGAAGAGACTCCCTTCCTCCGCTGCAGGCCAGACTCAGCCGGCACTCGGAGGGGAAGAGCAGGCTGACCTGGTGCCTCCGCTCCTGCTCCTCTCGGCTCCTCTCGAACTCGGCTCTCAGGGCCCGAGTCAGGGCCGCACTGCTCTCCTCCAGCTGCTGCCTCAGCTCCTCCAGCTCCGCCCGCTGCCTGCAGGCCAGCAAGAGTCAGCAACAGAAGGTCACTGTGAGAGGGGCTGGCTAGGCCAGGGGTCACTGTGAGGACAGCCCTCGGTGGCACCTGGCTGCCTGCTGGCCCAGTCGCTCCTTCTCCTCGGCCACCTCATTGTAGAGCCGCCGCCGCTGCTGCTCCAATGCCCGCTGTTCCTGCTCCAGGTGCTGCTCAAACCTGCAGGACGGCGAGGACACTTACACCACAGTGGGTGCCCACAGTGCTTGATGCCGGTTACCCTGCTGACCAGGGCGGCCATATCAGCTCCCAGGGACCCTCTGCTGTCCGTGGGCTTGCAGCCCCCTTCAGCTGCGCTTGTGGCTTTCCGTATCTTCACACTGGCCTCTCTCTGCTTAGCCCCACCCTCAGGTGGGAGCCAGGCACCTGGTTCTTTGACCTGAGTAAGCGCCTGCCATGACCTGTACCCTTTTGTCTTTCCTGAGAGTGGGAGAGCAAAGGGCCAGCAGGTCACGAGAGAGGAAATGACAGCCTTAGGGGGACCTAGCCTGGAGGCCCTGACAGTGAAGGAGGGGTGTCCACTGGTCATTGGTGCCAAGGCATACTACTGACTCACAGAGCCATGTCCCTCGGCCACCATGTCCCAGGCTGTGACATCACAGCCTGGTTATAAGACAGTGGTGAGCCCTAGGGCCGAGGGAATGGATGCGTTGTCCTCTGCAGCAGAGTGACCTACACATCCCAGTGGGCCCGGCTCAGCAAGTCTGGACATCTGAGCGTAGTGACAGCCATCTCCCATGACCACACACAGGAAGCTCACAGCACTGGCTGGGCAGGTGGACGGCACAAGTCCCACACAGGCTGGTACGTTGCAGGGGTCAGGTGGCTGCTCTAGGCCCAAGCCTCCAGAGCCCTCCTTCCTACCTCTGCTGGGCGCGCTCCCGCTCCTGCTGGCCCAGCACCTCCCTCTCCCGGTCCAGGTGCTGCCGCAGCTCTTCTGCCTGACGCAGGTGGCGCTGTGCGGCCTGCTCTTCACGCTGCTGCAGCTCAGCCTCGTGCAGGCCCCTGAGCCTCCTCACCTCTTGCTTGTGCTTGGCAATTAGTTTCTGGATCTCAGGCTCTAGACCTGTGGGGACGGGGGTTGCACCAGAGATAGGGCTGCAAGTCCCCTCCCATCCAGCCACTGCCCCACAGCATGGCAAACCTGATAGACTAGAGGTAGATGAGAGGCAGTAGATTAGCCCGTACTCCAGAGACCTAGCTCCAGGAGTGTCTTGGATATACCATCAGACCACAGTGGCTTGCCCAGCCTCTTGGTGCTCTGACCAATGGGTCTCCCAGTGGCACACAGCCAGGATCCTGGAGAAAACGGATTCTCCACAGGGCAGTCTGAAGGTGCCCACTAGAACCCCCCTCACATACCGAGTCTGTCAGCCTAAAGAGTGCTGATCTTTTCTAGTTTTCTCTGGTTTCTGCAGTGTGACCTACATGTCTTGAGGTTCCGATACTAGCCTCCAAGGGGCGGGAGGTCCCCTTAGGATTCTGTGACCTGGGAGCCAACAGCTAGAATGGTGTTTGCGTCTACCTGCCTTAGGCAGCCAGGACCACGGCCTCACCTAGCACCACCTAGGTTTACTGTCACTAGAGTGAGCTGCAGGGCGGGGAGGCCCCACCTCTGACTGTGATTTCCTTGATCTTCTTCGTTTTCTCATTGATCCACTTCTCACGCCGGATTTTCTCGGTGGCACTCATGAGTTCTTTGAGTTTCTTGATCTCCTGCATGAAGAGCACAGGAGGTCAGTGAGTGCGGAGGGGGAGTCCCGTCCGTCCGCCTCCTGAGCCTGCAGGCTGCAGGGCTCCTTCCTCTCTCCCCAGGGCGGGGACCACCACAGCACACACATGCTAGCCTGAGGTACCACAAAGGGTAGTTACAGCCACTGGCTTGTAGAGGTCCCATTGCTGAGAGGGATGCCACCACCCACTGTAACTGAGGCCACAGAGAAGGGCAGAGAACTAAGGGACATAGGAAGGAGAAGAGGCCCTCTATCTGGAGCTGGTGTGCCTTTCCTGCTGACAGACACCATGAACAAGGCGTCAACAAACGTCACTTACTAAAGCCATGACGCATGTTTTCTTAGAGATGCCACCAACAAAAACCATTGAAACCAGAAGGAACACTTAAGGCCAGAATGGTTTATAGCTTTGCCTGAGCTATTCTCTCTTCCCCAGATTGAAGTGACAGCCTCAGATATTCACATTCACTCATGAACTACAAGCTCACTTACAGGAAGTCTTTAACCCATAAGCCTTGCACGTCGTCCACTCTAACTACGGAGGATCTTTCTTTACACACACCCACCGTGCAGAAAGCCGGACCCTCCCAGAGTCAGCCAGACTCCTCCCACTCCCCCCTGCAGGCCTCCTGAGCTCACCCATCAACTCCTGTGCTAAGAACAGCCAAGTTTAATAATCACCAACTGTGCTTTACGCTGAAATTCTCTGCCACAGGGATGCCTGAGAGGAAGGTCCCTAAGGGCAAGGGAGTTCCCTGGGCTGCTGTGGAGCCGTGACTCCATTCCTGCTGAAGCTGAAAGGACCAGCCGAGAACTTCGGTCTCCAACTCTGGCTGGGGGTGATGACCACTGGGGTCTCTTTAGACAGTCAGCCCACCCTCACATGGGGTCTGGGCTCCAGTCTAGGGTGACTTCAGAGAGAAGCATAACCAGGGGGCTGAGTCAGAGTTCTAACCAGCATCTGCAGGCCAATCAGGAGGGAGCTGGAGGAGCCTGGTGCAGCTGCGCTGAGCAGGTTCTGTCACCCAGGACACCTGCCACTGGAGTAGGCCAGGCTTGGACTCATGGGTCCATGGCATTGTCCTGTGTGAAGGGCAGGTGGACTGTGCATGCTGACCTGGGATGTGGCTGTCCACACCTCAGCACCTGTCCCCGTTGAACACCTGGATGCAGTTCAAGAAGAAGGAACAGGACTACACACACACACACACACACACACACACACACACACACACACACATCCCCAGCCCCCAACTCCCTCCAAAATAACAAACAAGGGAACAAAGGCAGGCCAGGCAGTAGTGGATGCTGAGGAGACAGAGACAGGCGGGGGTCTCTGTGAGTTCAAGGCTGGCCTGGTCTATAAAGTGAGTTCCAGGACAGCCAGGGCTGCCACTACCCCGGGAACCTCATCACAGCCTGGCATCGGCCAAGGAGCTCACCAGTTCGTGCTGCTCCTGCATCTGGGCCACGCGCTCCCGACACCGCTGGTCCCCGTGCTTCAGTTCAGCCACCACTGCCTCACACTTCTCGCTCAGAACTTTCTTGTCTTCGATCAGCTGTGACGGGGGTAGGGTGAGGATCTGGTGTCCAACCTACGGTCCCTCAGTGGGTCAGCACTGCCTCCCCGACTGTCACCTGGTCAATGAAGGACAAGTGCCGTTGGATGGTGGCCTCATACTGCTCCTTCTGCTGCCGCAGCTGCCGGGTCAGCTCCTTCTCTGTCTCCTTAACACGTCGAACAGTGAGGTCACGCTGTTGCGCCTGCGGGAGGAGGGGGAGATAGACAGGAGACGGTGGTGTTGAATCCCTGCCATGTGGGGCAGCAATGGCTCTGGCCCCTGGGCAGGATGCTGGCAGGCCCCGTCCCAGCGTGGCCCTGGGGTGATGGCTCATGGTCAGGCCCCGTCCCAGCGTGGCCCTGGGGTGATGGCTCATGGTCAGGCCCCGTCCCAGCGTGGCCCTGGGGTGATAGCTCATGGTCAGGCCCCGTCCCAGCGTGGCCCTGGGGTGATGGCTCATGGTCAGGCCCCGTCCCAGCGTGGCCCTGGGGTGATGGCTCATGGTCTCACCAGAGCTCTCTGCAGCAGAGCCATGGCCTGTTTCTTCTCCTCCAGCTCCAGCTTCAGCCGCATCACAGATGTGCGTCCCTCAGATCCTGGGCCCGCCTCTAGCACCAGGCTCTAAGGATATGGCAGTCCTCAGGCAGGCCACCCAGCAGTTACTGCCTACCTGACGCCCACCCTCCATAGGGAGTCACTACATGCCCCCTGTCCCACCCCACTGCAAGGGGACAGCTATGTGGGACACCTGGGCAACAGGTCAGCCATGGAGACCAGGTTTACTAATCAGTGCAGAGGAGGGCTAGCCTGCTCAAACACAGACCACGAGGCCTGGTCTGCCCTCTCCTGACCTTCCTGCCCCATTAAAAACAAGCCATATCCCTGTTTTCATTGTGGTCACCACTGTTCATTCAGGACAGAGCCTGCAGACCACCCACGTGGACAGGATGACCTATCTAGAGAGGATGCCAGGGCGGAACAAGGAGGCCCTGCTGGCTTTCACTTTTGTTTGGGGCTCAGGGAGGTTGCACTGGGGCCTTACAAATGATCACTTCCCATTGTGGCGGTTGACTACCTCCCGCCAGGGTGCTGGCCGCTCCTGTCCTGACTTCTCCATCTCATCCAGGAAGGTCATAATGCTCTGAAGCTTGGCCTCTGAGAGCAGGGTCCCGTCATCAGGGGGGCCAGGGGCTGCACTGAGTTTCCCAAACTTCTCCAGGTTGTCAGCTGTCAGGGAGTTGGCATCCTCTTCCTGCAGGGCCAGCATTGGGGACTCAGAGGAGCCTGAGAACTTGGGGTCCCTCGGGGATGGGGGCAGTGTTTGTGTGTGTGTGGGGGGCAGGCCTAGCTGTGGCTGTGGCCTCCCTAGGTGCTCAGACTTTGAGAGTATTGCCACAGCAGGAGAGGTGTATACCCTCCTGGGTCACTGTGTCCCAACCTCAAGGAGACCAGACAGGAGGGAGTCAACAGGCACAGCTGGACCTTGTTAGGGTCTCAACTAAAGCAGGAACATGGTGGCCCGTGCTTTCCTGACCTGCATGGAGGCCTCCCTGCAGGGGATGGTGTGAGTGCCCAGCGCCTGCTCACCTCGTCAGTCCAGGCATATCTGTCCTTATGGTAGGCCTTGGGGTGAGACAGCGGCTCTGGCTCCTCCTCCAGCAGCTTCAGTGTGTCCAGAAGATCGTCCAGGGTTGCTCTGGCCCTGGCCTTGCCCCTGGAAGAGCCTGACACTGCCAGGTCCTGTCTGGCTTCCCCCTGAGAATGGATGTCCTGTAGTAGACAGGTCAGGAGGGAGAGAGGTCAGGCCAGAGGTAGCTAAGTTACCCCACGCACCCATGGTCCCTGTGGGCCAGTGGATCCACCACTTGGCACATGACTCAGGTGCTGTCCTCAAAGGAGAAAAGTTCCGGCCTAGTGTCACACTGAGCAGCCTATGGCCTTGCTGTCCCCTAATGAATGTGAACTGGCAGGATTTCAGAGTGGTTCTGAGACCTCTCCATAGCAAGATCAGCAGGCCTCTGTCTCACACCACAACAGCAGCCCTTTGGGCTCCTTCAGGAAACAAAGGACCCCAAAGCTGAGGAGAAACTTAGGCCAGCCAGGCACGGACATGTCCAGACCTGTGGCTTGTCCTCTGGAGACTGCCATCGCTCTGGAGATGATTCAGAGGCAGGAGGGCAGGGGTCCACGGGGCCTGTGGGGTAGATGCTGGCACCTGTAAAACAGAATGCACTGTCATTCCTCCAGGGCCTGACCTTGGAGGGAATCTGGGGAGGAGCCAGGTAGAAACCAAAGAGACACTAGGGGGCGCTGGTCTTCCAGGGTGTGATGCTGTGTGGGAGCCAGTGCAACCCAAGTGCGGGTCCCACCACTAGGATTGTTGAGGCCTGGCCACCCTCGAGTCTAGCACCACAAGTGACCCAGGCAGCACAAGTGGGAGCAGTGGGACCCCAGGTCTGCAGGTAAAAGTCCCCGTGCCTGGCCGTATGAGCCTCCAGCTTCACCTCACTGTAGGCCTCCCAGGGTCGGGTGGACAGAGACCCACTCACCAGCGTTGTTGGCCTTAGGGTGTGTGACGCAGCCTGGCTCCTGCGTGGGTCGAGGCTGCTCCGGTGCTCGGGTCTCTGGTCTGTCCTTAGGCCGCCTGTGCTCGGCCTCACTTGCCTTCTGGGCTCGTTTCTGTTGTAGTTCCTGACAGAGGGGCACCTCTGAGCAGCCCACTAAAGCAGGGTGTCCCCTGGCCCTCTTGCAGCCCAGCTCCCCTGAGGCTCAGTGTCTCCAAGCATCAGTGTCACACAGAATGGGCTATGGGCTGAGGGATGACACCTGGGGTACCCAGTACCTGAATGGCTGCCTGCCTGGCCTGGCGAGCCTTTTCCTCCCGGGCCTTCTTCCTTGCTGCCTCCTCCTGCCGGTGCAGTTCCAGAAGGTTCCCACCTCCCAACCGCTGCCTCTGCCCCTGCCAGGGAAGCCAAATCCACAAACTTTACAGAACTGGAAGATGGGCAGAGCCCTGGAACCAACTGGGAGGTCTCCACAGGGCACCGAGCGTCAATTAGCATAGAAGGTGGGTGAGATTACCGCTCAGGACACGGAACCTGCCACCCTGGCCCAGCAGAGGGCCAGACCCACACTGAGATGTAGGCATATCAGAGACACAGCTCTGTAGCACTCAGCCCGGATCTTGCTCAGGGAATCATCCTGGCACTGGCTGGTCTCTTGGTACATCAACCCAACAGCAGCATCAAGGACAAGAGGTGCCACAGAGGGGGCTATGCACTTGTGGGTGAGTCCAGATCTGACGTCCATTTGATTTGTCTTAAGAATGGCACTTAATGCACTCGCTGTACACACTGCAGGCGGCGAGACCCTGAGGAATCCCACTGACCTCTCGCTTGGACGCCAGCAGGTGCTCAAGGGCTGCTGCTCCCGCTCGGCGCCTCTGTACCTGGCAGCGGTACCAGCGCTGGATGGTAACTGCAGCCTGGTTTACCTGATGGATGAACCTGTCCAGAGAACTAGATTCAGGACCAGGAAAGGTCCCCACATCCCTGTACCCCTAGAACAAGAAGCTGTTAGTCAAGTGTCCAGATGGAAAGAGACAGTGGTGGCTACACACGGCCCTTTCTCACCAGGCTATGATGTGGAAGGCCAGCCCTTCTAGACTCCTTTAAGACCTAAACCCACCCTCCTGGAAGACAATCCAGGGAGGGTGCAAGTTGTCAGTCTAAAGCAGGCTTGGATGGTTGTCCAGGTAACAGGATATTGCTTGGGAACAAGACCAAGCTCCAGGACCCCACAGCCAAGAACACAGCTGCTCATGAGACAAACAGGTCGGTGGTTGCTAAGGTCAGAGCACCAGAGGAGACCACGCGGTGGGTGGGCAGAGGGAGTTGGGGGAAGTTGAGATAGCCTAATTATTTTCTGTGTTATTTAATTGAGGGTTGTTTGCTTTGTTTTGAAGACAGGGTCTCTCTATGTAGCCTTGGCTATCCTAGAGCGCCACATGCAGTCCGGGCTGGCCTTGAACTCAGAGATCCTCCTCCTCCAAGGGCTGGGACTAAAGGTGTGTGACAAGGCACCCGGTCACTTATTTGTTTTTGAGCCACACATTCCACTCTGGCCTCAGATTCACCATGTACCTGAGGACGGCCTAGAACTACTGGTTCTCCTACCTCTGTTACCCACGTGCTGGGAATGTTAACATGTGCGACCACCTAACATTTGTCAAGTGGGTACATTTTAAACTAAACCCAGTGGTCTGGGGAAGAGAGCTTAGTGGTAAACCTTGCAAACCTCTGGGTCCCATCCCAGAACTGCAAGAAAACAAATAATAACTCAACAAAGCTGATTAAACCAAACCCCTGAACCCTGACTAGAAGGGCTATGCACAGATCGTTGCCAAGGGTAACGACAGAGGACCAAGTACCTCCAGCTGCCTGCCACAGTGCCCTGGCTCTGCAATGAGGCCCATCCAGAGAAGCACCAAGATGGAGCTCTGGGAAGCTGATGGCTCCTGGCCTTGCCTCCAGCTCCCTCCCTCCCACTGTCTACTGGCAGGACCTCTCCCTGTACTCAGCCCCGAGTCACAGGCCAGGTGGGTGCTCTGGATGGACATCCTGAGGCCACCTGGGAGCCCTCAATGCAGCTATTCACCTGCTAATGGGGCCTGGCAAGGAGCCACCATGGTAGCCACTGAAGGCCCCGCCTGTGCCCACCGTTGCAGCCCCAGAGGGCACTGTCAAGGGCAGCCTCACCCATGGTAGCCAGGAAGGCCCCGCCTGTGCCTGTGCCCACCGCTGCAGCCCCACAGGCAGGGGTTTGTTCTCCTCAGTCTTTTATCTCCTTTCTGCTAAATGTGTTTTTAATCACCAGTTTCACGGAGGTATAATTACCGTGCTATAAAACCTTCCCATTTGTGGCATACAATTCAATGCTTTCTGAGGCAGATTTACAGGGCTGTGCGTCCATCAGCACAATCCAATTCTAGAACATTCCCACCACCCTCAGAGAACAATCCCTGTGGTGTCCTGGTTCCTGTCACGCCCCAAGCAACTACAGCCCCTCCCCCATATAACCATCTTGCCCTTGCATTTTAGACACATGGAGTCTCAGCGAGTGTGGCCCTCCCATTCATGTTGTCTAAAAACCAACTGTTAGAGTCATAGGTCCCAAGCCCCTTGCCCCACAACTCCCTGAGAATGGTCACCTCTCAGCTTCCTCTTCAGTCACCTCCCTCCGCCTCAGCAGGCCGGTGGTGCCCCGAGCGGACTGACTGGCACTGGACAAGTTCTTCCGAGGCTTCCCCAAGTCGCTGCCCTCACCTCCCTCACGGGCTGCTGCCTTCACAATATTGCTGACGAGACAAAGAGAAGTCTAACTGTGTCCACAGCTCTAGGCAGGGTCCCCGACCCATGCCCTGGTTCTAAGCCTGGAGGAGGCCCACGAACCATGGTGCAAGGTTGACCTTTCACTTCCACCTTGCTGGCCCCCAGAACTACCCGTACCCCAAAGTCCCGTTGCCTGGCACCTGTGTAAATGTCCTCTACATTTTATAAACAGAAAGAGGTTCTCAGTACAGAAGTCTAGAAGCAGAGAAATGGGGTACAGGGCTCCAGTTACCCCAACTATGGCACGTGGTTCTGTGTGTGTACAGGAGCTTCCTTCAGGGCCCAGCCTGCCTATGTCCCTCCCCCAGGCCACATGCTTTCTGTGTGCATGGGAACAGGCCTTACTTGAGGGAGGGGGCTGTCTGGTTGGAGCTCTTGGGGGGTGACACCGTCTTCGAGGAGGCATAGTGGTTATGCACCATGGTGGTGACACAGTTGCCCACAGCACCTTTGTTGCTCCTGTCAGAGAGACCAGGAAGAAGTGGGGCTGGAGGAGACAATCAGGTTTGGTTTGTGGCACACGCTGCCGTAAAAACTCTGAGTGCATACTATGGCAATGACCAAGTGCTCCTGGGAGTCCATGGCTGGGACTCCAGCGGCCAACAGCCCTTTCCTGCACCCAAAGTGGATGATGTCACTATCCCCAAGGTCAAGGGATGCACTCTTGCTTTGGAAGTGGCCCAAAGCCTGCTTGCTCCAGTGGCTTCTCCTGGTCTATCAGTGAGGCCACAGCACCAGCTCCTGCCTGCCATGCTGGTCACTGCTCTCTGACATGCTGTGATCTGTCCTGTCCCCAAGAGTGATAAGCACAGCTCTGACATGGGCTCACCCTTGGCAGTCAGGTTGGGAGCCCCAAAGGTGACACCTCCCAAACGAACCATTCAAGTCATATACAGCTGGCCTGGAGGAAACTCCTGGACCTGACGTTTCTGAAAAGTTCAGCTGGGTGACTCAGGCGTCTAGAAAAAAGGCTCCTCCAAAGGAGAAGAGCCTTCCAGGAGGCCAGGAGGCTTGCTGAGCTGACCACTGGTACTGTCTAAACAGTGGCCACAGGTCCCTTTTGTGCAAGCTACCATCTTACAGGATTCTCATTTGGCTGAGGGGAAAGCCATTAGTTTGGTCATTGACTTCTCCACTCAGTACAGAGTAGCCAAATCCAGCTACATAAAAGACAAAGAGTCTCCTCGGACCAGGTGTGTGTGGTGGGACAATACCTGTTGTTAGCGGTGAAGCTGGGTGCCAGAGGACACTCCTTCCTCCGTGGGCCCAAGGCAGAGTCAAGGGTGCTGGGACTCTGAGCACTGGCTGGCAAAGCCAAGCCCCTGGGCTGCTCATCCTGTGGATCACACGGATACTTCACAGCCTGGGACACTAGGAGCACAGCCCAATACCAACAGCAGGCCCTTACGTGTCATGAGGCAGCAGATGCTATGCCCCAAGGGACCAGTGTCAGGACCAAAGCTCAGCAAGCCTGGGACACTCTCCCCTCCCCCCACCCCACCCCACCCCACCCCACCCCACCCCACCCTGCAACAGCTGCCTCTCTAGGCAGGAAGGATGTAGAAGGAGCCTGATGGTGATCTGGCAGGAACACCAGGACTCATGGCTGCCTCACACACCCCCTTACCAGGACGTTCCACGTGGCTCCCTTCTCGCTGGATGCCTTGCTAAGACTGGCCACCCTTCTTCTCCCACTGGTGCTGCCCTCAAAGAGCATCAGGAAGTCGGTGGGCTCTGCTGGCCTGTGTCAGAGAGAAGTATGCACACAAAGTCAAGGGCTAGGGATGCCAGGAAGGAAGGCAGGCGTGTGCTCTACAGAAGGCAAGAGGGCATGACTCCAGGACAGGAGTCTGGTCACATCCAGTTTCAAAGAATGTTTCTTGGAGGCTGGAGAGTTGGCTCAGGCTGAGAGCACTTGCTGCTCTAGCACAGGACCCAGTTTGGTTCCCTGCACCTACACAGAGGCTCACAACCCTATGTAACACCATTTTTAGAGGATATGACACCTTCTTCTGGCCTCTGAGGGCAGCAGGTACACATATGGCGCACATATAGGTATATAAGCAAACATTATATACATAAAAAATGTTTCTTAACCCTGACATACATTCCTAACTGGCAGAGATGCCTCAGTGGGACAAGGTCTGGAAGTCTGGGTAGCTATAATGAGCCTGAGGATCAAAGGCCTTAAGACATGTGGCTACCAGCTACAGCTATTACCCTCATTCCCCTACACACAAAGAGCCACACAGAAGTCAGCTCAAGAAAGTCAGAGGCAACAAGAAAGATCAGCTAGACGGCAGGAACTCCCCCAGGGGCCTAAGGACATACTATGCCCAAGGTCTGAACCTGATGAAGTAAGAGAGCCTGGAGCAATGCCCCATGTGTGGCAGGAAGCTCTGGCAGCTAGCAAACTGTGCACAGGGCCATGAGGCCCAGCATCATGCCCGAGTGAAACAATGTCACACAGTGAGCCTTGAAAGCATGCTCAGGGGGAGGGCCACATATAGGAGGCCACACAGTATCTCATTCTCATTATAAGAAATGTCCAGAGCAGGCAGATTCACAGGGACAGAATGCAGGCTGGTGGAGGACACAGTGAGCCTTAGCCATGAGGTGAAGAACACCCTAGATGGGGCCATGATGCTGGCTGCACTGACAATATCGCATGGGCCATGATCTGGCTCAGCAGCAGAGTGGGTGATTGCCTAGTGTGTGCATGGCACTGGGCTCCGTCTCTAGCACCAACAAATAAGCAAATCTCTGAGGTGTTCTTGAGACGTGAGCGGGACAGGACACGAAGTGTAGGTCAGGGACTGTTGGCATTCTTGGCTCTGGGCTGCCATCTCCACACTCTCTAGGAGGGAAGGGGGAGGATGATGGGCAGTCAGTTCCCTGATGTCTCTTCTCAGCCCCGACATATCCTTGGCAAGACTGCCACCCTGATAGACTCCACACCGTTACAGGCTTCACCCATCGCCCTGACAGAGGCCAAGGTACAGTGTTGGCATCACCAGCCATGTTGGCGAGCCACAGAATAAAGTACCACAAAATCCACTTTCCTGTGGAGGGGGTAGGCTCAGTCTGCCTGAACATGGAAGGCAGGGAGGTAGAAGGGGAAGGACTTGTCCTGATTCACAAATGGTGAAGAAGCTAGACACAATGCAGTGCTAAAATCCAGGAAGGCCACCGGGCTAGGGTCAACACTGAAACCCATCGGAAATGGGGACGAAGACCCAGCATGCAATGGCAGGGACTATGAGGCCCTAGACAACCTAGCAAGAAAATATGCAAGACTCTCATGGACTGGGGTTGGTGGAAGTTGGCAGAGCTTATGAAAATGTCACAAAGAAATGAGGTCCAGAGGGCCCACACTGAAGAGCTCTCCTCTGGCAAGTGTCATCCTTGCATAGCTTTCGGAGAGACAGGAGACAGCTTGGGGCCAGCACAGTAAGACACGGGGCAGAAGACAGGACATGAGGCCCTCCGCAGGACCACAGCACCACATGAAGCCAGAATGCCATGGTTGAATCTGATATGTCCCTTAAGCATTCAGTCCCCAGCTTATGGAGCCTTTAGGAAGTGGGGTCTGGATGATAGAACTCATGAGAGTAGGGGTGGCCTTTCCAGGTTACACTTCCAGTTTAGCATGTTCCTCCCCACTTCCTGTCGACCCCAATGTAAGAAGTTGCCAACATAAGCTCCTACTGTCTGGTGACAGTCATAAAAAATGTAAAGAATACAGAAAACCGATGGGGATAGAAGAGTTGCTACTGTGATAAATGTAGTCGCGTCCGACTTGCCAAAGGGTTTGTGGCAGGGACTTGGAAGTTTGAGGCTGAAGGCAAGGGGAAACCCTAATGATGTTTGCAAAGCCAAAAACAGACAAACAAACAAACAAACACAAAACCAGCCAAACAACAAACCAAAAACCAAAACCAAAGAACACCAACAGTAAAGACAGCTGGAGCCGGGCGTGGTGGCGCACGCCTTTAATCCCAGCACTCGGGAGGCAGAGGCAGGCGGATTTCTGAGTTCGAGGCCAGCCTGGTCTACAAAGTGAGTTCCAGGACAGCCAGGGCTATACAGAGAAACCCTGTCTCGAAAAACCAAAAAAAAAAAAAAAAAAAAAAAAAAAGACAGCTGGTTGGGGGGTTGGGGGGCTGCAAATGGAAACAAAGACATCAAGTTGTTACACTGTAGCAACAAATCTGGTTTCATTTTGTAAGAGTCCTGGAATTTTAGGTGAGGCTGAATTCAAAAGCAACAGACCAGTTTATCTGGCAAGACAGTTCATGACAGCAAGACATCCAAGCTAAGACTCTTAGATTTCATTGAAAATGGAGAGAAAAACAAATCAGGAGCAGGATTTTAAAGGCTTGCAGTAGGTAGAAGGGGATGGAAGCCTGCGGAGAAAGGCACACAAGGCAGCTGCAGTCGGAAACGGACACAATCTTTGCACCTGGACAATAGGAAAAGCATAGAAGGCAGACCCCACTGTGGACGGACGGCTCCAGGATGTGAAAATGAAAACACTATGCCCAGAGGGGTTGAAGAGGCGGCTCAGCTGTTATCTGTGCTGGCTGCTCTTGCAGAGGACCCAAGTTGGGTTCCCAGCACCCACGTGACTGCTCACAAAAGGCCTGCAGAGCCCCAGAGATGCCCTGCTCCACGACCAGCAAGGGCAACATTGTTCTGCTTCAGCTGCTGAGGCTCCACTGTAGCAACATGTGGCCCCAAGATGCCCAGATACACCACGGGCTGCCAGGGCTTGGTGGCGTCCACATGGTGGTGGTACATCACAGCATGCAGACTGCAAGAGTTATCACAGGGTTGGGGAGGCTGCGTACAGTGAGGCTGCATGGGACACTTGAGCAAGCAATGCAGGAAACTGTCAAGGGGAAGACCAGGTTGCAGTCTGGATCTCAGAATGTATATGGGGGAACCAAGCCTTTTGGAGCCCAACTGAATACATTATGAGCCCCTAGTACCAGATTTGGTGAAAAGACTTGCCTGGTTCTTTGCTGTGCCCTATTCTTCAATTTTAGAATATGAATCTTATTCTGGGCTCTGATGTATTAAATAAACATACTTTTTTTTTTTTTAATAAAATAGGAGCTAACTGTGACAGACTACAGAGACTGTTAAGTTGGACTAGAAGTATTTTCTATTATAACACGGTCAGGAGCCTGTGAGAATAAGGAGTGGGAGGTTGTGACTTCAGAGCGATGTATTTGGGTACCAAGCTAATAAGGGTTGGAGCTGCGCTGGGTTTTGTCAGTTTAACAAGATCTACAATCATTCGGGAACTGGCCTCTAGGCATGACTTTGTGATCCGTTAATTTGAGGTGGGAAGGCATGCCCGCTCTTTCTTCCCCACGTGGCCAGCACCATTCCTTGATTGGGATCCATGGAGGAAGCGAGCTGAGAAGGACACAGCCATTACCCTCCTCCACTGCAGAGGTGACCAGCAGCTTCCCGCTCCTGCTGTGGTGACTTCGCTGCAGTGACAGACTGCGTTGTGATTCAGAATGAGCAAGATCTTCTCCAGATGGCTTTTGTCAGGGTACTTTATCAGAGCCCAGAGAAAGAACTAAGACATTCAACTGCTAACAGAACTAGGCCTGCTCTCCCATAGGCAGATACATCTACAAAGGGCTTCCTGGGTATCATTAACAAGCATAACTACACTGCAGGCACACACAGACACACACGCGTGCGCACACACAGGCATCACACACACAGAGACACACATATACATACATGCACGCACGCACGCACCACACCACACACACACACACACACACACACACACACACACACACACACGTGCACGCATGCATGCTATATGCACCAAGCCCTCTCCACACACCACATACCTGCACACCCATAGTACACAGCATCCATATCACACAACCACAAACTACAAATACTCCGGGGCTGGTGAGATGGCTCAGTGGGTAAGAGCACCCGACTGCTCTTCCGAAGGTCCAGAGTTCAAATCCCAGCAACCACATGGTAGCTCACAACCATCCGTAACGAGATCTGGCGCCCTCTTCTGGAGTGTCCGAAGACAGCTACAGTGTACTTATATATAATAAATAAATCAAAAACAAACAAACAAAAAAACTACAAATACTCCATAATACACGCCACACAGGAAGCACAGCCCACAAATCCATACGCCACGGCCGTGTGCACGTAAGCCCCCGTATACACCCAACTTCTAGCACCGTCAACATGTGTACACCCCACACCTCAAGTGCGTCCTGCATTTTTCAGCCACCAGTAGTTTGGCAGAGTGGATGTCCTGAGTGCACACCCCGGGCCCTGAGGCTCTGTCTGCGTGTGGGAGGAGTGCAGCCCCGATTTTCCCAGATCCCACTGCCCAGCAGAGACCACAATGGACAGAGCTGCAGGAAAGGCTGGGGAGGGAGGAGAAGGGAGGCTGGAGTTACCTGATGGAACAAGACCACCTCGAGAGGTTGAGGGGGACCGGGAATCACAGTAGGTTACCTGGGGGAGCCCGTCCATGACTGGTTGACCTGTGTAGTGCTGTTAGATCTTCGAAGATTGTTGATAGCTCGGGGGCCTCCAGGTCCAGTGGCCTCCTTCAGAAGGGAAAAAAGAGCCTGCTTAGCAGAGAAGGCCTCAGACACCAGGCTAGGCCTTAGAGAAATCACTGGGAGAGTGTTCTGAGTTCCAAACAAGCTGGGAGGCTCTTGGTGGCACATGAACAGTGGGTGTGGGGGGCAGGGCCCAGCCTCTGAGAACCTAGGTGTACTGCGCAAAGTGGAGAGCCCTTCACCCCTGCAGTTGGGGAGGGCCCAGCGAGGAACTGTTCGCTCTGTCACTGTGGTCATCAACAGCTGGCCTAGTGTTCTCAGGTGGTGGATGCGATGCATCACAGGGAACAGGAGATGAAGCGGGCACAGCAGAGCACGGGCTGCCTGCAGGCCAGAAGCAGCAGCTGTGAACCTTAGCAGCAAGCTTGTCTCTCCCTTCTTTGGCCCTCTGCACTTTAAACAGCGGCACATCTGATTATCTACTCTTTTTGTTTGTTTGTTTTTCGAGACAGGGTTTCTCTGTGTAGCTTTGGCTGTCCTGGAACTCACTCTGTAGACCAGGCTGGCCTCAAACTCAGAAATCTGCCTGCCTCTGCCTCCCAAGTGCTGGGAATAAAGATGTACACCACTACTCTTAATGTGGAACTGTTAAATACATCAACTGTCACGGTGTCAGTGACGGCTCAGGGGTACCCATTCCTTTCCCCCACTTTTCTGATGGCAATTTTATATTCTCCACACTGAGGAAAGGGATAAAGGTGGCTCCTGTGCTCACAGAAGGTGATCAAGTGCGCATCAGATAAATGAGAGCGTGAGCTAAGAACCTTAAACTCCATCTGTGCAAAGGCTCAATGTCATCAGCCCAGGATAGACCCTCTCCCTATTCCATGCTCCCATCCCTCCGAGACAAAGCATGCCCGCTTCATTGTCACGTGGGGCATCTGCTACAATGACAAGTCCGGTCTCTTGAGATTTAGAGACCTTCCCAGAGCAAATGCCCTTCAGGACCCCAATGAGATCAAACAGTGACAAGGACCAGCAGTAAAATGAGGCCCAGCCCACAGGAGGTCCCGGCCTGGTGGACTGTTCTTTCATTAAGTATATAGCACGGTAGCATCATCCTACAAAACAAACAGCCGCACCGATCCCAGAGAGGAGTCCCGAGGAGAGAGGACTTGGCAGCTTCCCCCACCCAGAACTCAGCCACACCACACGAGCTGCCACTGAAGGAGAAACTGAGATGATAGAACTGCTCTCAGCAGGAGGCCTGCGAGAGGTGGCTGTGTCCAGGTAGCCACAGAGGAAGCCCATGCTTCCGTGTAGCAGGGGTGTAGCAGCAGATCTTTGGTCCACGCTGCCCTCCTTGCTTAGGGCTTCGGTGCAGTGGAGGGATCCACACAGGATAAGAAACAGCAACTCAAGCTGTTTGAAGCAGCAACTCAGAGGGCGGGGCTGAGAGTCACGCCAGTCTGAGCTGTCCGTACCTCAGCTGAGGCAGATGGCTGGCTCACTAAGGCAACTTGTCTGAACCAAATGTCCCTTACCGTCTTGCTACTTCTGTCCTTTACCATCTCGCTATCTCTGTCCCAGAATGCACCCTGAGCAATGGAGGGCTACGCCGCCTGACACACTTTTTCAGGAAGAAGGAGGAGGTGGGCCTTTTATCAAGAAAGCAAGCTCAGACACCAACCAGCCCTTCACCCTCAGCAAGGACCTGCTTCTCGGGCAGAGTCGCAGAGGACAGGCAGCATGCAGGTCTCACCCACGTTCCTCCCTGCTTTAGAAGTTCAGGCCAGATTCAGGCACAGCCCTGGCCCACAAAGCACTTGCTTCCTCTCTGGGCCTGGCCAGGGAATGCCTAGCAGAGAGTAGCTTTGGGTTACAGGAGCCCAGCTTGGGGCTGGAGAGATGGTTCAGTGGTTAAGAGCACCGAGTGCTCTTCCAGAGGTCCTGAGTTCAATTCCCAGCAACCACATGGTGGCTCACAACCATCTGTATCGATGCCCTCTTCTGGTATCTGAAGACAGCAATGGGGTACTCATATACATAAAATTAGTAAGGCCAGAGCGAGTGGGGGGGGGCGGGAGTCCAGCTTGACCCCTCATGTTCACACCATGAATTTCTGAGTGACATTCCTGATTCATGCCCCCACAGAGGTAGGCTGGGAAAGGAAAGACAGCTCTCCGCAAAGCCCTCCCTGCCCATCTGCTACCCACCCCACCCAGTTTCTAGAAAAGTAGCTTTGAAGAACCCAAGAAGCCTAAATACAGTGGGAACAGGAGGGGAAAGCCGGATGCCAGAAGGGCCTGGATTTGCCACAGCACAGCTCACGTGGCTCGAGTGGCCCACTGCCTACAGGAGCATGACCATGAATATGAGATAAACGCTCTTGTGAGGAACTGTTCCCAGGGACTAGATGCCACCCCAAGAGGGTCCCAGACCCACACTCACCAGTGCCTTTTTTCTTGGCTCGCTGCCTGTGGCCACAGACATGGAACGGAAAATAGACCTTGTGGCAGAGGCACTGCCGGGCCGCTGGGACATGGGCGGAGGGAGGCCAATCAGACTCAAGTCCACACCTTCTGGACTGCCTTCAGGAGTGGCAGTGATGGTCCGTGAACCTTTCATGGTGGACCAGGCTAACCCTGAAAAGGAAATGAGAGACGCAATAAGACACCGCAGGGCTGGGGATACAGCTCCGTCCAGTCTTCAGCATGGTATAAACCAGGTGTGGCAGTGTATGTGTGCAATCCTGGAACACAGGAGGTGGAGGCGGGAGGGCCAGACTCAAGACCGTTCTCAGATAGATAGTGCATTCAAGGCCATCCTGGGCTACATGAGATGGGAATGAAGCTTAGAGAGATAACCAAGTAGTTAAGGGTGCTTGCTGCTCTTCTAGAGGGACAGGACTTGGTTCCTAGTACCCATAGCAGTGGCCCACAACTGCCTGTAACTCCAGCTCCAGGGGATCTGACACTCTCTTTTGGCCTCTGTTGGTATACAGACATATACACACATACAAGACAGGGTTTCAGGGTTTCATTGTATAGACCTGGCTGTCCTGTCTGGAACTCACTCTATAGACCAGGCTGGCTCAAAACTCACAGAGATCTACCTACCTCTCTGTCTCCGGAGTGCTGGCATTAAAGGTGTGCAAAAACACCTGGCCTATTTGTGCCTTTCACTCTTCTTGAACTGTATCCAAGTATTCTACTGCGACGGAGGGACAGGCCCTGGGCTGTGGGCAGCCACATCCCAGGTCAGCACACATAGCCCCCTTCCCCCGGCCCTTCTCATGGGCAGTACTGGCTCACTTTTAATCCTAGCACTTGGGAGGCAGAGGTAGGCAGGATCTCTGAGTTCTGAGGCCATCCTGGTCTACAGAGGGAGTTCTAGGACAGCCAGGCCTACATAGAGAAACCCTGTCTCAAGAAACAAAGAGCAGGGCTGGTGAGATGGCTCAGTGGGTAAGAGCACCCGACTGCTCTTCGGAAGGTCAGGAGTTCAAATCCCAGCAACCACATGGTGGCTCACAACCATCCGTAACAAGATCTGACTCCCTCTTCTGGAGTGACTGAAGACAGCTACAGTGTACTTACATATAATAAATAAATCTTTAAAAAAAAAAAAAAGAAACAAAGAGCAGGGCGGTGGTGGCGCACGCCTTTAATCCCAGCACTTGGGAAGCTGAGACAGACAGATTTCTGAGTTCAAGGCCAGCCTGGTCTACAAAGTGAGTTCCAGGACAGCCAGGGCCATACAAAGAAACCCTGTCTTGAAAAAACCAAAAAAAAAAAAAAAAAAAAGAGGAAGAGGAGTTGGTGGAGGAAGGGAAGTGGGAGGTCGAGCAGAGGGGGAGACAAGATACCATGGAGGAATCTCACCCCTTGCACTCACAATCTCCACTCACTCTGGACGTGTGGGTCTACCTGTCACCAAAACTCTCAGAAGCCACCACTGGGGATGGAGGAGCTCAGCCAGGAGCATGAGAAGACAAGACTGCTCTAAACCCTATACTGGGCTCTAAATGGTGAGCTGTGAGTAGCTGGGGGTCAGCGATCCCAGAGGGTGCTAGCAGCAGGCAGTGGTGGCTGTGAGCCTGGCTCTGCCATTCACCCCAGCCCTAGGACATTCTCTACATTAAAAAGTGCATCTTCCTGGGCTATCCTGGGCTTTGAGATTGGATCCTGGAGATCCCACAACAACTTCAAGCTACTCTAGTAGGATGTGGACTCCCAAGTCCCTGCGTCACCACAGAGCATCCATGAACTCTGGGGACCTGGCAGCTGTTCTCTTGTTTCAGAGGCACTCTGATACCTCCCTTGCAGGGTGCTCTCTCTTGCAGTCTCCCACTGGCTCTTCTCATCCCTGAAAGCCCAAGCCCCCCTGAACTCTGCCCCAGACTCTCTCCTTTATATACCCTCTCCATCCCTGAGCTTTGCACAAGTACAGCAGGCTATCCGGCCAGGGCCCTGCTCACAACACCCAATACTTCCACACTGCTCTCGGCTCAGGTTACACCCACAGGGGAAATGGCTTCTCGGGATGGCAGAGTAAATCTGAGTACCTGAGAAGTCCAGCTCTGACCCTGTTTTCTGTAAGCACTCCACTGTGCATTAACTAAGCCTGCCTTCCTGCTGTTCTTCAAACCTAGACAACCACTACATCTGTAGTCCCCCTTCCTCCATGCCGCCATCAGCTTTTCTTCTATCAAACTGTTTTGCTTTCTCTAGGACTCCCTTGAGAGGACAGGGACCACAGAGTCTTGGGTCCTGATGTGTGGAGGGCACTGAGATCCTGAGATCTGGGAGGAGATGGGACACGGGACAAATGCTAAGTGATTACAATCCCCTTGCAGAGTCAGGGAGCCAGGGGCATACACTCACCATGGTCCAAAGTCAAGCTGCCTTGGTACTGACATCCAGATGTGTGTGGTGGGGGGCAGTGTCCCTACTCTGAGGCTGCTCTGCCATTAGTCCAGCCAGTGTCCCCGGTTACACATTTCTGATTGTGTAGGTGAAACCTAATACCTTGCCCTTCTTGGCACTGGCTACACCTTGATGGATCCTAAGCTCCTAAGTCTGGTGGACATAGCTTTCCCAACACCACGTGCAGCCAGTGAGGTTCTGGGCGGTAAACATAGCCTCTCCATGGAAATCTATAAGCCAGATGGCCGGAGGCTGGGGAGGCCAGCCTCACCCGGGACAAAACCGTGCCTCCGGCAGGAGCCGGAGGGGCAGGAGCCTACTCCCTCGGGGGGCCAGATGACTCGCAGAGGCAGAGCCCTTGAGCAGCGCACTGCTGTGCTCCTCCGCGGGCGACCCGCATCCCCCAGGCCTCTTGAGGTTTAAGGCAGGGGTTCCGGGCCGCCCGAATGGACCCCACGGCGACCTTCCGGGGCTGGGGGTACTGGGCACAGGCCGTCCTCGCTGCAGGGCCCGACCCTTTACCGCGAGACGCCCCTCACCTGCGCGGACCTAGCCTGGGGCGCAGGGCCCGTGGGCTCGGCCTGGCGGGCGAGGCTGCAGAGCCACCCGGGGCCCCACGGGCTGGCGCGGCCTCCGCCGTGGGTGACAATAAAGCGCTGTCCGCAGGGGCGAGCCGCGGCGGCTAGCAACCAGCCTGGCGCCTCCTCCGCTGTCCGTCACGCCGGCCCGCCTTTGCAGCGCGCGCCGCTCAGCTATTGGCTCTTCGGACGCCCGCCCTGATCTTCGGGTAGTTCATTGGGCCGTTAGGCTGTCCTGTAAGTCCCGGAGTGGGAGGAGCTGTAGAAAGCCAAAGTGGAGTGGGGCAGGCAGAGGGGCGGGGCTTTAAGGAGGCGGGTCCCGGCACCCTCTGAGGCCCCCCGCGCATCCCTGGGCCTCTCCGGTGCTTGGCAGGACCGCGCGGTGGTGTTTGTGCCTCCTCTCCCCATTCTTTCCTAACTGCTTTCAAAGACACTGTCGGAGTCCGCGAGTGTGTAGTTGTGGTCTTCTGCCAAAGGGTTCAGGACATACAAGCTCAGATGGCCTCTCCAACAGAAGTTAGATTAAATAACAATGTTATAAACTCAAATGCTTTAAAAATTATCTGCATATTAATCTTATGAACAAGCGTGTGAGTGTGAGTGTGTGTGTGTGTGTGTGTGTGTGTGTGTGTGTGTGTGTGTGTGTAAGTTAGGATGGTGGTCCAGGGCCTTGCATGTGCTAAATAAGGACTCTGCCATTGAACCTCAGCCATTTTTGCTCTAAGAAAGAAAGCATCTCATATACCACGTAGCCCAGGCTGTCCTCGAACTCACTATATAGCTGAGAATGACCTGGAATTCCTGATCCTTTGCTTTCCCCTCCTAAATCTGGAATTACGGGCAAAGTGCCGCCACACCTGGCTTTCATCTTTTCTTTCTAAGATTTAGTATGTGTGTGTTTCTGCATCATGTTGAGGGTGCTGCATCTCCTGAAACTGGAGTTGTGGATGGTTGTAGGATGCCATGTGGGTGCTGGGAACTAAAACCCGGGTCCTATATAAGTAAGTGCTTTCTTTTTTTTTTTTTTTTTTTTGAGACAGGGTTTTTTATGTAGCCTTGGTTGTCTGTAGACCAGGTTGGTCTTGAACTCACAGATCCACCTGCCTCTGCCTCTGAAATGCTGGGATTAAAGGTGTGTACCACTGAAAGACCCCCGAAGGGAGACCCTCACTCTGCCAGGTGTAAAACCAAGGCACGAGGTGGGACTCGAACCCACGATCTCACAACCCTGAAACCAAGACACAAATTCAATAAACTCAGATGGATCCAAACTCAGACTTCGCCATGCTTCAGAAACATAGGACAAGACACAAACAACCCAACACAACAAGCACATGTTCCAATGTTCGTTTCAGAAAACAGACACTCAAAACAGAGACACCAGCCAGCACATACACAAGAGGGGATCCCCATACCTCCAAGTCGGTTCTCGGGTGTGAGGGGTGGTCGCGTTTCCCGGCCAACGCACCAAATGAAAGACCCACAACGTGAGGACTCTCCCCACGTTCTGACTCAGGAGAGGCGACACCCCAAATCACACAAGAAACGGTCTTGCTGCAACTGCAAGAGGATTTTTATTCAAGAGCGCTCTCGGGCCCATGGTCATACACCACGCAGGGGTAGAGGACCATGGAGCCCCAAGTAGCTGAGTAAGGGGGTATTTAAAGGAAGAAACCACAACTCAAGGAGGTGGGGAGGGCATTGTTGGAAAATACCAAAAATACCAGTTAAGAGTCACAAGGAAGTATAAAGTCACAAGTGTCAGGTTATCTCTCAAGACAGTTTCTAAGAGCCCCTAACAATCTAAGAGCCCCTAAAGATAGCACATTTGCATTGTAGGTTCCAGTAATGGTCAGGGTGCCATTCTTTAAATGAACATTCTTTGAACCCAGGAAGCAGGTGGGTGGAGGAAGGAATGTTGCTATCTGTTTTATGACCAGCACCTGGAGCACTAAGCCACAAAGGCCACACTCCCAAGCCTGGGCCCAAAAGCCTCGAATTTTGCTACACTTCTTCACCACCACCACCCAGCATAGTAGGTGCTTTTAAACACTGATGGTGGCTTCTTTTTTTGTTTGTTTGTGTTTTGTTTTGTTTTTCGAGACAGGGTTTCTCTGTGCAGTTTTGGCTGTCCTGGAACTTACTCTGTAGACCAGGCTGGCCTCAAACTCAAGAGATCCACCTGCCTCTGCCTCCCAAGTGCTGGGATTAAAGGTGTGCGCTTTTTTAAAATTAAGAGAAAGGTTTGGTTTATACATATCAAAATTCACATCCTTTGGTGTCGGTTAAACACCCATTCAGACTTAGTCACCCTTCCGCCACACCCTACAGAGCCATTCCTTGTTTAATCCCAGCTGTTTCAGGCACCAGCTGGCTGGGACCCTTTGTTTTGTCTCTTGAGGAAAGTCAGAGACAAGATGGCACAGAGTGTCTTCCTACATCCCCCCCCCGACCCCCCCCCCTGAAGCTGGAGGATTCATTCTGCTGTCCTAGCCAACATGTCACCTGACTCTTAGAATGCCCCAGCAAGCAACTATTCCAAGTGAGAGTTCGCTCGATGGAAGCAGCTGTAGACACTCACTTGCTGGCTTTTGTCTAGGTTTTTCCATCTTCTGCAAATTACTAGGGCAGAAATCAGTGCTATTTAAGAAACTGCCAGAGGGCTGGTGAGATGGCTCAGCGGTTAAGAGCGCCAACTGCTCTTCCAAAGGTCCTGAGTTCAAATCCCACAACCACATGGTGGCTCACAACCATCTGTAACAAAAATCTGATGCCCTCTTCTGGAGTATCTGAGGACAGCTACAGTGTACACACATATAATCAATCAATCAATCAATCAATCAGTCAATCTTAAAAAAAAAAAAAAAGAAAGAAACTGCCAGAATGTTTTCTAGTCACTGTCCAGCCAATGTCCCAGTTGGTGTCTGTTCCTTCCGCTCTTGGAGTGTTTGGGTCCTGTTCTCTCAGTGACATTAATAGGTGAATGGTTGGGGTGTGTGTGTGTGTGTGTGTGTGTGTGTGTGTGTGTGTGAATACACTGTAGCTGTCTTCAGACACACCAAAAGAGGGCATCAATCCCATTACAGATGAGCTACCATGTGGTTGCTGGGAATTGAACTCAGGACCTCTGGGAGAACAGCCAGTGTTCTTAACCGCTGAGCCATCTCTCCATCCCCCTAGCTGGACTCTTGTAACCCAAAACTGCCCTTTGCTAGCTGTTCTTCTGGCCAGGTGAGTGGTTTGTACACCACATCTGCCATCCCTGCATTCGTCTCCCTTCATGTCTGTCAGATCATTTACCCACTCTGTAATTTGGGTGGTTTTCTAGTTTTGAGCTTTAAACTTTGGGTGTGTGTGTGTGTGTGTGTGTGTACACTCACGCCATAGCAAACATGTAGAGGTAAGGATAACCTTCATGAATCAGTTTTCTTTTTCTACCATGTGGGGCCCAGGGATTGTACTCTGGTTGTCAGGCTGTGTGGTAAAAATGCCTTCACCAGCCTAGCTATGCCATCGATCCTGTGTTCTCAGTGAGGTTTTCACATGAGTCTGCGAGACACGTCACCTGAACAGTATCTCAGTGTTTGGCTCGACTTTCCATTCCCTTAACTATGACATTAAAGCCTTTCCCTTTGATAAGATTTATTCCCCAACACAGGGTCTTAGTATGTAGACCTGGACGGCCTAGAGCTCCCTATGTAGACAAGGCTGGCTTCAGCTTCATGGCGAGCCACCTCTGCCTCCTGAGTGCTGGGATTAAAGGGGCATACCACCGTATCTGGTGTTTCTGATTCTTAGGCTATGGTTCACTTTAAATTTTTGTGTGAAGTCTGAGGTATGGGCCAAGATGTTTTCAGTTTTTTACACATTGCTGGTTCCAACACCGTTGACGGCTACTACCTCCCCACTGAACTACTGCAGATAAAGAAAAACCCCCAACCAAGGGCGTGGCTCAGGAACCTGGGCTTGTGAGGTTCTACCTCCGGGATGTGGATGTCGCTGACCATCACTTGTGTAGAAGACCCCGACGATACCAGCCTTGGCTAGCACAGCTGTGGTGAACTCTGACCTCTGGGCATGGCAGGAGAGGAGGGGTTCTAAGTGCCACCCCCCACCCCAGACATCACCAACAGTTACCAGGGAAAAGGCCACTCTTCAATGGTATACCCGCCATGAGCGTTTCCCTGCTCCTCCAACCCTTGACTCAGCAGCTGAACCTGTATGAAAATGTTTCTGTCCCTGGGGTCCACAGAAAAATTCCCGGTTTGAAAAGCCACACCATAGGAGTTGTAAGATCATCTTAACTGTTCTTATCTCTTTTTTTCCCTGTAAACTTTAACCTCAATTCATCACTGTATACAAACTGAGCTGGGAGTACAGCCCCAGGGGTCCCGCACTTACCAGTACACACAAGGCCCCACGTTTGACACAACTGAACACCTGCGGAGACTCTGGTGGGGTTTGGGACAGCCCCTCTCTAGCCATGCTCTCCGCTCACCCTGGAGCAGCATAACCACAACTTCTGTTCAGAATGCCCTCCTGGCCCCTCGAGAGGGGGGCAAAGCAGCACCACTGAGAGGGTCCACCAAACACTCAAGGAGGAAACACCTGCTCTACTCGGGAAAACAAGTCCTTAAGGTATTGATAATGATAATAATAATAATAGTAATAATGATAATAGGGGCTGGAGAGATGGCTAAATGGTTAAGAGCACTGACTGCTCTCCTGAGTTCAATTCCCAGCAACCGCATGGTGTGGCTCACAACCATCTGTAATGGGATCTGATGCTCTCCTCTGGTGTGGCTGAAGACGGCGACAATGTACTCATATAAAGAAAAATCTTAGCACAAAACCAACCGGCCCAAGTGGCACAAGCGGTGTAAACATGTGTTTATTGAGAAAGTGCACGTTGCATCTCCACAGGTTCTTCTGAGATGGGACGACTCTCTCCCTCTCTCCCGTGTCCTACAGAAAACTGTGGCAAGCTGGCATCCAGTGCTGGGCCCTACAGGGACTGACACTGGAAATGGCCACAGGGCACTTGTCTGAGGAAACTCTGAGAACCAGAGGTACCCGCCCAAACCCCCTATCCTCACGGCTGTGGCTCCCAGCTACTTTGACCTTTGACCTCCCTGAGGAAGGACCAGAGATCAGAACCTAACTGTGAGCCAAGTTGGTGTTTTCAACCCTCTCCAAGTGCTCATTTCTGAGGGTCAGGCCCACAGGGCTTGCCCAGGGCACCCAAGGTCAGCCCGGCAGCCTTGCTACTGGCCAGCTGTCACCGTAGGAATTCAAGTCCATACAATCATTGCCAGCACCTAGCAATGGGACAGGTCCGACTGGGACTGAGGTAGCCTGGGAGTTGGGGGTGGGGTGGGAGCTGGCCTCAGTGTCCAGCCTCCAAGGGACAACAGAGCAGCAAGGGGCGGAGGGGTTGTAGTCGACAGCCCTGGGGAAGTCCTGCCCTGCAGATGTACAAGGTGGTCTCCAGCTATGGACAGACCGCTAAGAAGGTCTGTGTGGGTCTTGCTGGGAGGAAGAGGGAAGCCAGTCTCAGAGTCAGTTCCCAAGAAGCAATGGGTGTGCGGACATCTTCTGAGGCACCAGTTGACCGTATTTTCCACACCTCCATGTTGGCTGGTCAGCACTAAGGGCCCAGATCCCTTCTATAGTGACTGTTCTGAGCACTGGGAGGCCCATCCAGGGTTCACCTGGCTCAAAGGCCGCAAGTTTCCTAGGTGAAAGGAAGGGGCCAGAGGGCGAAGGGACAGCCAGAGGACACCAATGGACCGCTCCTTGGTGAACACAAGGACAGGAGGCCATAAGGTCCTGGGGCCTTCCATATGAGGACCAGAGGGGACGCTGTACAGCCGGGCCCAGAAAGTCACATGTTTAAAAATGCAAAAGCTGATGGCTCTGAAACTGGACCTTCTGTGGTTACCTTCTGTAAATCTGCCTGGAGGTCCTGCGAGCTGGGGCAAGGCAGGCGGGGGCAAGCCACCAGCTCCATGCCAGCAAACAAAGAGTTGGGGCTCCACGGGAGCGGACTGGAGCTATCCTCTGGGGTGTCTGTGTTCTCCAGCCTCTGCTCAGATTCTGTCCCCTGTTCACTAGAACACACCAACTGGGTTCGGACCTCGCTGGGCTCCTCCAGAGCAGACGGAGGTAAGGTATTGGGGGATGGAGTGGGCACAGGACTCCTGGGTACCACTGTGGCGGAGCTGAGAGGCTGGAGGAAGACCTGGCTCCCAGGGGCAGGCACGGGGCTGGTCAGCAGGTCAGCTGGGCCCACAGGGGCAGCTGCAGAGTTGGGCTGGGCACAGAGCCTTAGGGTAGGGAGCTGTTGTCCACAGGAGGCTTCAAAGTGTCTCAGGATCTGCAGTAAAACAGGAAGGAGTTGGAGGTTCCTGCTTAGTGCTACAAACAGTGAGATACAAGGCTGATTTTTCTTAGTACAGGCAGGTACCCATTGTCATGAAACAAGTCCTACTGAAGAGATGGATGGGCAGTCCCAGCCTCAGAACCTTCCAGGGGACCAAAGAGACCTGATGTATCTGGTTGCTCTGGACACATGTTCCTGTAATGTTACCCTAAGTTTACTGGGTGTTGTGACCACAGGAAAGTTAACAGGTGCTAATAGTATATTGGCCAACCTGGACTAAGAGGCTGTGGCAAATTTAGTAGCAACAGAGAAAACAGGAGACCCTGGTCAGGTGTGTGGCCATGCCTTTAATCCCAGTACTTGGGAGGCAGGCGGGCAGACCTCTGTGAGTCATTGGCCAGCCTGGTCTATCCAGTAAGTCCCAGGCTAGTCAGGGCTACAGAGTGCGACGCTGTCTCAAAATGTAAACAAGCAAACAAACAAACAAACAAACACCAGCTAGGGATGCAACCAAGAAGACAGAAAGGGCACACATGAGGGATCCGGTACATGGATGGGACTCTGGAGATGAGGCAGGTGAACTACCCCAAGGAAGACTTTCTGAAGCAGGGTGAGTGTGTGCAGCACACATGGTGGTGAGCCAGGCACAGGAGTGGGTGTCCAGGTAAGGAAGGAGGCCGAGGCACCCACAGTGCCGGAGTCCAGGGAAGGTGGGCACCAGCCACTACGCAGGGCTGTAGGGATGCACCCACAGGTGCTGGTCGTGGCCAGCTGGGGCCACTCCGAGCACTGAGTGCTGAGACAGTCTGCCACTCCAGGGCCCACTCCCCACCTTGGTGGCTTTGTTGGTCACAGGTCCAGGGCTGCCCGCGCCAAGTTCCTGCAGCTGCTGTCGGCACAGGAGGAGGACGTGCTCCTGAGGCAGGAGGTCAGCACTCCCAAAGGACGCGATGGCACACAGCGCCCTCTGTGGACCAGAAGAATGGGAGAATGGGAGTCAGCTCTCCAGGGCGCCTCATTCAGGGCAGTGAAGGCCACACAGACCTGTGCATGGCCCCGCCCTCTTCTGCTCGGCCTTGGGTGAGGAGGAGATACTAGCTGTGCTGTGCTGCTGACCCCAACCCCCTCTCCAAGTTCCCAGGTGGACCCCATCAGCCAAGGGTGCCCTGCTGTCTTCCTGTCACCCACATAGACCCACGCAGTCCCCATCCCCTCACACAGCTCGCTCACCATCTGCTCGCACTCACTGGTCCCGACCAGTTGGCGCAGGAGCAGCTCCAGCACTGCCTCGCAGTTGAGCAGGCCACACCTGCACAGGCAGAGGACACATGGGAGGGATTAGGGGCAGCCACAGCAAGTTCCCTCCTCCCTGGGGGGCCGGGGCACGCAGGTGGGCAGCCCACTCTTTGATGAAGTGCTGCGTCTCCTCACGGCTCAGGAAGACACGTGGCCCCTGTGTCACAGTCCTCACTAGATTCAGTTCTTGTTGGCAGTCATTTGGGGGCGTGGCCTCAGCCCTGGGAAAAGCACAACAGCAGGGCCAAGTCAGACATCAAGGTCTCAGGGAGATGGGTGGGACAGCACACCTGAGCTCCCACAGTGGGGTAAGGTATGGCGTAGAGGTCAGGGAGCCTGTTGACAGCCCCACTGGGAGAGGTGGCCACCTATTCCACACACCTTTCTGCCAAGTCACCTGGCTCCCGGCTGGTGCCAGAGTGGCTGTCACTGCCAGACCGACTGCCCGAGTCAGAGGCCCTGCTCAGGTTGCTGGTGCAGGAGGAATTCTGGGAACTAGGACTGCTGTCCAGCTCATCCCAGCCGCCCCCAGCCTGCCCGGGCTGGTGTCTCACAGCTGAAAGAGACCAGAATGGCAGTTAAGGCCCAGGGCTTTCCACAGACCTCACGCCATCTTCTTAGGGACTCTGGGCTAGGAGGAGACAAGGGGTCGTGTCCTGAGCTCAGGTGTGCTGTCCCAGAGCTCCAGAAACTCCAAGCAAATAAAATGGGGGAGTGCTTCCTGCCTCCTGCCCTTGTGCCGCTCCTGCCTAGGCATGAAGGAACCGTCTGGACCCCTAAGGGTGGCAACCCTTGCCTCCATACCTCTGGCCCCCAGGATGGCTCCAGGGAGTAGATTCCCAGGGTTGGGATGTGTGTGGCTAGCTGAAGGTGTCACTGCAGGCTGGTAGGAATCACCATATGGCAAGGGTCCCTTGGTACAAGGATTATCAGGTCCAGGACGCACAGCATTAGCCACTACCTCTGCGGCCCTCTGGATGGTGGAGAGGAAGGTTTCACCTGCGGAGCCTGTAACAGAGGAGGCGGCATCAACACCCCAGGCCCCGCCCCTACCTCTGCCCACATTCCCCAGGATAGGGCCAGGGCGACTGTCTGCTCAGAGCTATGGAGGTAAAGACACCCGACACACACTACAAGTACAGTGGAGCAGCTGCACTGTGGTCTGGACACTTAGCTTACAGCAAGCAGTTCTGGCAAGGGATGTTCTATGGGGATTGCCCTGGGTAGTGGAAATGTCCTTGTCCCTTCACTCAAGGGGTGCAGACATGCAGACAAGGATGGTCAGGGGCGCACCCTTGCCTATGAGGTCCCTGAAGAAAGAACTTCCAAGTTAAAGCACCAGGCAGAGGCCCCCCAGCAGCGGAAGGGCCCGTCTGCAGCAGCGTCGAGCACATAGCTGGACACAGCCTAGCATCCTGCCCCAAGGACAGCTCTGTTCTGTGCTGTTGTATAGACCCTCAACAAACAAGTGTCAAGTGTCTGGTGAACAGGACCCCCCTCCCCCCTTCCTGCACTGTTACCACCTGTGCAGATGACCCTCTAGGGTCCTGTCACGGCTTGGAGCCTTGTCCCTCAAGCAGCACAAAGGCCAACGCAGTCAACTGACTTAAGTCTAGCTTCTCCTTCCTGTCCTTCAGGTAGACCTGGCCACTGCTGCCATACCTTCCTCTCAGCTTGGCAGAGGAAACAGCACAGGGGGCACAGGCAGGAAGGGACGAGTCCACTGGGGTATACTTGGAGGACAGCTAATGTCGATGCCAGTGAGGTCTGGCCCTGACCTCTACATGAATAGAATAAATTCCTTTTTTCTTTTTGGTCTTTGAGATAGGGTTTGTGGGGTGTGTGTGTGTTAGGGTTTTTGGGGTGTGTGTGTGTGTGTGTGTAGCCCTGGTCATCCTGAACCAGGCTGGCCTCAAATTCACAGATCTGTCTGCCTCTGCCTTCCGAGTGCTGGGATTAAATTTGTACACCCCCCCCACCCCAGCCTGATCCCCTCATCTCTCTACCCCAGACCTGTGTACCTTACCTGTCCGGCCGCTCTCCTTCGTGTAGCCGAAGCCTTGCAGGGCACTAAGAGGTCTGGCCTGAGCGCCCATGCCTAAAAGACACTGGCCTCAGCATGGGCCTTCCCCAGCCCTGCCCACATGCACAGAGACATCGAGGACACCTCGGGGGTGACCTCCGATGACGGCTGGAGGTGGTCCCCAGTAGCATACCTGCAGGAGGCGGGATCTGAGGTGGCTGCGATGGAGGCTGTGGCACGGTGTCTGAGAACAGGGTGCTACCCAGGTCCTAAAGGAAGACATGGATGCTGAGTCCCACCGAGCCTGCTACTCTGCCCATCCCCACTAGCTCCGCTCTTGAGCTGCCCTACCAAGCACGGCAGGGGGGGGGGGGCAGGGGGGGCGGGGGAGGGTTGTGGCTCGGCAGGGAGGAGTGAGCTGGGTCCCATGCAGCAGGAAAACAGCAAGCCCCTCATAGACACTCTGTCACCCTGGACTCTACGCAGTGACCCTGCTTGGGGCTCACCTGGGCAGCTGCCCGCACCTTCTGGTACAAGCTATTTCCGTGAAGAGGATCTGGAGGCCCTGAGAAAGCTGCAGGGCGGAAGGCAGACGGGACAGGCTGAGCCTGGGCACTCTTTGCTACCCACAGAGCAGGCCAACCCTCCCAGAAGGTACATCCCCCATCCCCCTCCTCAGGGGGTGGGGTGGGGTGGGGATATAGCATTTAACACTCTCCCTTGACCACCTGAGGTAGCAAATCTACCATCTACCTCTATGATGTTGACCGTGTCTGCTGGAGACAGACCTCCCACCTCCCACACACGCTGAAGTTATGCCTACCTAACTGCTTCCTTGGGTCCATGCTCTTCCACCCACCTGCAACACGGCCCTTCGCAGTTTCTCAGGGCCTAGCTGGCTGACCTGAGGTCTCTGTCAGGACCTTTTACGTATTGTTTTGCCCCTGATCCACAGGCTGATTCAGCCTGAGCTAAAACTCCTCTGCTAAAAAAAAAGGTTCCCTCATGGAAAATAAGGTTTTTTCACACCACATTAAGCCACCCCAAAGCTTTCCTTGGCTCAGGGCCTTTGCACATGCTGGCGTATAGCGCGCGCGCGCACACACACACACCTATACATGCCAGCTCTGCCTCATCCTTTCAGGGCTAAGAGCCATTCCTCAGAGAATCCTTAGTGGGTACCTCCAGCACTGGCACCTTTTCCATTTACAAGCTCAGAGCAGTCAGGACCCCAAGAGTAGCACCCAAGGGTTTTGTAAACCCACGCCCACCCCCTGCTTTCCCTGGGCACACTTGTGTCTTTCCACACCCAGCCCCACCCGCTGCTTTCCCTGGGCACACCTGTGTCTTTCCACACCCAGCCCCACCCCCTGCTTTCCCTGGGCACACCTGTGTCTTTCCACACCCAGCCCCACCTCCTGCTTTCCCTGGGCACACCTGTGTCTTTCCACACCCAGCCCCACCCCCTGCTTTCCCTGGGCACACCTGTGTCTTTCCACACCGAGCCCCACCCCCTGCTTTCCCTGGGCACACCTGTGTCTTTCCACACCCAGCCCCACCCCCTGCTTTCCCTGGGCACACCTGTGTCTTTCCACACCCAGCCCCACCCGCTGCTTTCCCTGGGCACACCTGTGTCTTTCCACACCCAGCCCCACCCCCTGCTTTCCCTGGGCACACCTGTGTCTTTCCACACCCAGCCCCACCCCCTGCTTTCCCTGGGCACACCTGTGTCTTTCCACACCCAGCCCCACCTCCTGCTTTCCCTGGGCACACCTGTGTCTTTCCACACCCAGCCCCACCCCCTGCTTTCCCTGGGCACACCTGTGTCTTTCCACACCCAGCCCCACCCGCTGCTTTCCCTGGGCACACCTGTGTCTTTCCACACCCAGCCCCACCCGCTGCTTTCCCTGGGCACACCTGTGTCTTTCCACACCCAGCCCCACCTCCTGCTTTCCCTGGGCACACCTGTGTCTTTCCACACCCAGCCCCACCCCCTGCTTTCCCTGGGCACACCTGTGTCTTTCCACACCCAGCCCCACCCCCTGCTTTCCCTGGGCACACCTGTGTCTTTCCACACCCAGCCCCACCCCCTGCTTTCCCTGGGCACACCTGTGTCTTTCCACACCCAGCCCCACCCCCTGCTTTCCCTGGGCACACCTGTGTCTTTCCACACCCAGCCCCACCCCCTGCTTTCCCTGGGCACACCTGTGTCTTTCCACACCCAGCCCCACCTCCTGCTTTCCCTGGGCACACCTGTGTCTTTCCACACCCAGCCCCACCCCCTGCTTTCCCTGGGCACACCTGTGTCTTTCCACACCCAGCCCCACCTCCTGCTTTCCCTGGGCACACCTGTGTCTTTCCACACCCAGCCCCACCCCCTGCTTTCCCTGGGCACACCTGTGTCTTTCCACACCCAGCCCCACCCCCTGCTTTCCCTGGGCACACCTGTGTCTTTCCACACCCAGCCCCACCCCCTGCTTTCCCTGGGCACACCTGTGTCTTTCCACACCCAGCCCCACCCCCTGCTTTCCCTGGGCACACCTGTGTCTTTCCACACCCAGCCCCACCCGCTGCTTTCCCTGGGCACACCTGTGTCTTTCCACACCCAGCCCCACCCGCTGCTTTCCCTGGGCAGACCTGTGTCTTTCCACACCCAGCCCCACCCCCTGCTTTCCCTGGGCACACCTGTGTCTTTCCACACCCAGCCCCACCCGCTGCTTTCCCTGGGCACACCTGTGTCTTTCCACACCCAGCCCCACCCGCTGCTTTCCCTGGGCACACCTGTGTCTTTCCACACCCAGCCCCACCCCCTGCTTTCCCTGGGCACACCTGTGTCTTTCCACACCCAGCCCCACCCCCTGCTTTCCCTGGGCACACCTGTGTCTTTCCACACCCAGCCCCACCCCCTGCTTTCCCTGGGCACACCTGTGTCTTTCCACACCCAGCCCCACCCGCTGCTTTCCCTGGGCACACCTGTGTCTTTCCACACCCAGCCCCACCCGCTGCTTTCCCTGGGCACACCTGTGTCTTTCCACACCGAGCCCCACCCGCTGCTTTCCCTGGGCAGACCTGTGTCTTTCCATACCCGTGGCTTCTTGGATGAGAGCAGAGTTTCTCCTGAGGATGAGGAGGAAGGAGGAAGAGCCATGACCACACAGGTAAAGCAGAATCTTCAGCACCTGAGGAAGAGTCACAGAGTCACCGGGCGCAGTGGCTGCGGGGCTGGTGGTGGCTGCGGGGTGGCAGTGGCTGCAGGGATGAGAGTGGCTGCGGGGCCGGCAGTTGCTGTGGTGCAGCTAGGTGCCCCTCCCCCATGACCTGGCCGCAGGAACTGAGGCCTCACCTTCTGCCTGCCATCCAGAGACTCACCTTGAGCTTCACATGGCCGGAGCTGCTGTCCAGACGGTTCAGGAGGTACTCCAGCAGGCACTGGCTGCTGCCTAGTGACTCGTGGGAAATCTCTGAGAGTCATTTGGGTTAGGGAAGCAGGTTGACACAGGCCATACCAGGAAGGATCTACTGGCTGAGACAGACTTGCCCTCCTGTGACCGAGGGCCTTCTCAGGTCTCACTCTATGAAGACCACTCCCACAGGCTTTGGTTTAACCAGCACTGGAACTTTTAGGGTGTCCCGGTCTCTATACTATTGGTATTGCAGTTCTTGGTGTTTCCCCCAAACCCTACTGCCACACACATCTGGATGCTAGGAAAAAGAACTTGTCTGTGAGCTGGGCGGTGGTGGCGCACGCCTTTAATCCCAGCACTTGGGAGGCAGAGGCAGGCGGATTTCTGAGTTCGAGGCCAGTCTGGTCAACAAAGTGAGTTCCAGGACAGCCAGGGCTACACAGAGAAACCCTGTCTCGAAAATCCAAAAATAGAAGTTGTCGGTGCTCCTGGAATAGCAGAAGACCCCACCCTTGTGCAGTATCCCTTCCTGCTATGTCAGGATCCCCTCCGTACTAAACACTAAGCCCGCCAATGGGAACGGTACAGAAGGATACTGGCGATCTCTTCAAACAGGTAGCCTGGACATGGGATGCTATCATCTGAGGTCCCCTTCAACAGAATGGGGAGCTGAAGGGGAATAAAGGCCATGGTGAGCTGCCAGCTTAGACAGGCTAGGTCCCAGCCACTGAAGGGAATGGAAGCAAGCCTCATGCTGACTGGGGCTAAAACTGCCCAGGAGAGAGTCTGGGCATGGCCACAGTCAACCTAAGAGCCACAAAGTAGAGCTGCAAACAGGCTCTGCTCTGGCATGGAGGAGTGACCCGGGAATGAGGAAAATGAACAAAGGTTCTCTAACGAGGTCAAGATGAGGTTCAGCCCCTGCCTCCTACACTAAGTAACGGCAACAGAAAGAATCTCAGGGCTTTCTGTGTATTGGATGGGTGAGACTCCTGGGTACAGACCCAAAGAGTGGGAACCGCTCAGCTTGGGGACTTTAAGGTTCCTTGAAGATGGCGAACTTCCATCTTACCGAGTCATGAATCAGCTTGGTTGTGCTTGCTTACTTACTTCCTTGCGTGTCACTGCAAGCCTATGGTGTTTACTTGGTTGAAATCTGGGAACACCCTATCTCATCCATCAGTACCTGGACGAGAGGGCGAGGTTTAGGAACTTTTAAGACAAGTATGTCTTCACCGTGCTATTTGTCTACAGTGCCTTCAAGGGGATCTGTAGGGAGGGAGCTGCACAGTTCAGTACTTGAGATCTTGTCCCAGACTTGAGTGATCTGATCTCTCGTAAGCAGGGATTCTTAAAAGCCTAAGAAGGGTCCCTGGGGCCACTCAGTGTCCACAAGATCCAGTCAGAAAGCTCAAGGCAATCAATTTATTGCAGTCAACAGCTGGCAGCAGGCTCCGCCCTCGCCACCCCGTGGCTATGGCCTTCCAGATGCCCCCTGTCCCCCGGAGATGTACGAGTTTCCAGGATCTTCTGAAATGAAGCCTGGGGAGAGCCGATGGGCCCCGCTGGAGATCGCCCGCCGCCCTTGGGGTTAACCTTCTGCTATCACGGCAGGCACACTCATTCTCGGCAGCTGCTGGACAGTCTGTCCCCGCTAATCTAGCGAGGTCCCCGGGCGCCGGGGGTCAGCACACCCGGTGAGTTTTACTCACCCTATGCAAGAAGCTCAAGCGGTCCCGCAGCGGCGGCACAGCTGCCATGGTCCAGGTAACCTCCCAACCTGCCCCGCTTCCGCCAGGCTTCGATCCTCCAATCGTCGCGCTCCTCTCGCTCCCCCGACCAATGGCTCGTAAGGGGCGGACATGAAGGCGGGAACATCTGCGCCTCAGCCAGTCCAAAGTCTCAAGAAGAGACGGACAAGGACGGAGACCAATTACAGAAGCACAGGACTGCGAATCTGACCAACCAGAAAACAGGATAGGCGGAGAGTCCGGATGTTCACGCGTTCGACTCCGGAAGAGGCAGGGCCCGAGATGGCGGCGCCCTGGAGGGCATGAAAGGACCGCTCATGTCTGTGAACGGAACGGTGTGGGGGCGTGTGCGGAGCCGTCTCCGAGCCTTCCCCGAGCATCTGGCGGCCTGTGGAGCTGAGGTAAGGAGCGAACGGAGCGGAAGCGGGATGGGTGGCGACTTGGGTCAGGTCCCTGTACGGTCCCGTCTTCCCTCAGGCCTCGGCGTATGGCAAGTGCGTGCAGCAGGCGTCCACCGCCCCAGGAGGCCGCCTGAGTAAGGACCTCTGCGTTCGCGAGTTCGAGGCCCTACGGAGCTGCTTCGCCGCCGCGGTAGGTGGGCGTGTCCCCGCTACGTCATCCTTGTCTGGCGTCCTCTTTTCTGCCAAGCAACTCCAGTGACAGGGGGACAGGGCCTCCAGTTAGCTGTTGGCGTCTTGCCGAAGGGCAACCCGATGAGACCGACCCCAGCTCCACTTGGTTTCTCCCAGCAATTCCTGCTAGATGCCAGGGCAGTGTCCTGCTAGGCACCCACCCTTGACGCTCCCTGTCCCCGAGGAGTAAAGTGCAGGGTCTGCAGCAGGTTCTCCCTGCAGCACGGAAGCGATGCTGAGAGCCACTTGGGTTCTTGATCCTGGCCTTCTTGCCCATGACCCCTCCACTAGAGCTAGGGTCGGTGGTTCAGAACCCAGGGCGACAGACACACTGCACTGGTTTCCCCGCAGAGGCTGTTCAGTCATCAGGTGTTGCGCTTTTCTTGTTTCTTCTAACTTGACCCCTGCCTTGTGGCTGCCTCCCAACCCTGTGCCCCTCCCTGAGCGGGAAGGCGACCACACAAGCCTTTATTTACTCTTGTGGTTGGTGGCCAGCAGCTGTCATTGAAACCCTAGGCACACTCCTAATGGTCACAGTTTCTGCTGTCCCTGCCACCCTCTCTGTGGCCGACCAGAATTGTGTGACTCCATCTGCTGCTTAGCCTGGAGCAGGTAAAGGCATCCCGCTGTGCTACCTCATCCATCCCCGCCCAGCTCATAACGGAACCTCTCAGTCACAGGGGCCAGGCGTCCTCCGTAGGTGAGCCCAGGCTGGGACCCCCAGAGACACACTAGCACCTCAGTTCTTTAGCGTGGTTGGGAGAAGGTGGCATTTGATGTGGTAGATGTCTTGCTTTAAGCCATATCTAAACAAATGCTTTCTCTTCCAGGCCAAGAAGACCATGATGGGAGGCTCCTAGGAAGAGTGGTGGGCACGGGGACCCTGTCCTGACAGCACGCATGTGGGCAGCAGAGTTCCTGCTGTGTAATGGTTCCTCCCACCCTGAACCATGGGCAGGCAGGGCAGGGCTATTTCCCGGCAGTGTGTATATGAGGATCTGGATTTGGTTGAGATGTAACATGAAGATGATTTAATTTTGTACAGTTTCAGACTTTTATATATAAAGCATGGTATAAGGAACTGGTCTCTCCCAAGAACAATGTATTCAGAGGACACCTGCGCCCCCACCCCACAAAGGTGGCAGCTCTCAGCTGGGTGTGGTGGTGTACACCATTAATCCCAGCACTCAGCAGGCAGAGACAGGTGGAGCTCTTATGAGTTTGAGGCCAGACTGGTCTACAAAGCAAGTTTAGGACAGCCAGGGCTTGTTACACAGAGAGAACCATCTCAAAATAAACAAATTAAAACGACAAACAACAACAAAATCAACCAAAACCCTGTTCTCGCCTTGGGCTGGAAAGATTGTTCAACAGTTAAAATCTCATGCTACTCTTTTAGTTCAGTTGCTGGCACCAACATGGCACCTCACAACTGTCTTTACCTCCAGTTCCAGGGGATCCAGCACCCCCTTCTGGCCTCTGCAGGAACCAGGCAAACATGTGGTACACAGACATACAGGCAAAACGTACATCTAATCTTAAAACAAAAACCCCTACTATTCTCATCAAAAGTGTTTAGTCTAAGTCTGGCTCATCGCGCCCCTGGCCTGACAGCTTAGAGTAAGGCACGCCAGAGGTAACCATGGCAGCAGCATAAGGGAGCAAGCCTACGCAGTGAGAAGTGCCCTGTGGATGCTGCTCAGGAACTGGGCAGAGGCTTTTCTAGACAAAAGCCAACAAGGACGTTATCTTTGGACCTTCAGTGGGGGGACAGCCATCCCTGCAGCCTGTTATGGACAATAGCTCCCAGCCTTCATTCTTTCTTCCCCTTCACACAGTGGGCTTGAAACAAGTTCAGAGTGCAGAAGGATTCTGTGTGTGAGTGCCACCTGCTGGGAAACATGGGAACTACTCAGTCCCGTTTCTTAGGTGTGGAGGTCACGCTTGTCCTTGACAGTTTGTACCTGCCTCAGAACCCTGGATCCCAGGAACAGGGCTAGGGCCAGGGACTGTCAAGCCCTACACGCCAGGCCCCAATCTCTGCCTCCATGTGGCACCTAACTGCTACTTCTGGAACCAGCCTGCCCATGTGGGGAAACCCAGGTTTTTTAGTTTAAGATTTATTTATTCAATGTGTACAGGTCTTGTGGCTGCGTGCATGTAAGTACACTGGTGGGCAGGAGGGCACAAAGGTGTTGGGACCCCTGGAACTGGAACAGATCATTGTGAGCTGTCATGTGGATGCTGGGAAGTCAAACCTGGGTCCTCCTTTAAGAGCAACAAGTGCTTTCAAATGTTAGGCCATCTCTTCAGCTTCTAGAAAACCCATGTTTGATAGATTCTTGAGTCCATCTCAAGACACGACTTCTTGGCTCTTACTACGACCCAGAGCAGCTAGATTCTGTCTCCGTGGACAGGGTGGTGCTGGGTCTTAACAGACCTGATGTTGGTCTGATTGCCCAGGGATTGCAGATTGTTCTCCACAGGTCAGAAACATTCTTTTCTCCATGTTCTCAAGAGCTTACAGCCCAAGGCCAGCCTCCTCAGACTGACTTCCCAACCTGCCAAGTGTCATCTTCAAGTTCTCTTGAAAGCTCATTGACTGTAGCTTCTTGTATCTTCTCCCTGAAGACTCCCAACTTTGGGCCCCACTGAACTCAGGCTCCCTCAAATCTGTGTGGCAAAAAGTTCTCTCCATTTTCCACCGTAACCCCGAAGAAGCAGACAGGTCACGGCCCTGAGTAGCCCTGGCCTACAGACAGCTCAGCTCTTAGGGCTCCAGGGCCCACGCCTTCCAGCTCTGTCATGATGTGAATATTAGATTCTCATACACACGGACCTTATCCCATGGACTAATGTTCGTGAAGCCTTGGTCCCCGGCTAGTGATTCTATTTTGGAAGGTCCTAGAAACTTCAGGAAGTAGGTCGCTGTAGGCATGCTTTTGAACATTGTCCAACGGGACATGGAAACCCTCTACCACATGCTTGTGCTGCAGTCCTGGCTGGGCTGCTCACATGGGCCAGGCAACCCTGGTACTGAAGCTGAGCAGAAGAAAGGACATTGTCCTCAAGTACTCTGGCCACAGTTGTGCACGCTCCTTAAGCCTTTGTGCCTGCACGAGTCTCCGGCCTCCAAACTGGGAATGCATTCACTGGCTACAATAGAGACAGCTTCCAAGGCTGTATCAGCCACATAGCACTGACGCTGCTCAAGCATGCAGTCAGTCAGTTGGGGCTGTTGTAGCAGAGTATTGAGATCAGGGGATTTATAAAGAATGCAAATTTATTCCTCACAGCCTGGAAGCCCAGAGTTACCAGTCAAGTTCTAGTATTGTGAAGCCCTCCTGCTGAATCTTCACTGGACACATGTTGCCTTGGTGGACCACCTTTTTTTTCTAAGCAATTAAAACTCCCTCCTGGTTCTGCTACTTGGAACCCTGCATCTTAGACCACACTGAAGCACAGCAAATGTCTCTGCCTCGGGTGAAATCTGGTTTGTTCTGTTTTTTTTTTTTTTTTTAAAGATTTATTTATTTATTATATGTAAGTACAGTGTAGATGTCTTCAGACACTCCAGAAGAGGGAGTCAGATCTCGTTCCAGATGGTTGTGAGCCACCATGTGGTTGCTGGGATTTGAACTCCGGACCTTCGGAAGAGCAATCGGGTGCTCTTACCCACTGGGCCATCTCACCAGCCCTTGTTCTGGTTTTGATCCACAGTTTCTCTGTGCGGCCTTAGTTGTCCTGGAACTCGCTATGCAGGCCAGGCTGGTATCAAACTCGGAGAGATCCATGCACCCATGCCTCTGCCTCCCGAGTGCTGGGATTAGAGGTATGCGCCATCCCTACACCAGTTCTGTTCTCTGGAGAGCTTGAGCTTTACTCTGTGCGCTGCTCTGTTGCTCCGGAACAGAAGCATACTGTTCTACAGCAGCAGCATCTGTGGGCAGGCATCACATTCCAGTAGCCTGCCTGTACCAGGTACCTACTAGACCCAGTGCCCACTAGAGCTAGTAGCGGAACTGGCAGGCTGCTGACCCGGAGGGGGGGGCACTGTCTACCTCAGCATTTTTATAGTTTACCAGCAACTCCCCCACCCCTAATCTGTAGGTTTGTGGGTTTTTTTTTTTTTTTTTTGGGGGGGGAGGGCTATGTGTGGTTCAAGACAGGGTTTCTCTGTGTAGCCCTGGCCTTGAACTCAGAAATCCACCTGTCTCTGTCTCTCAAGTGCTGGGGTTAAAGGCATGCACCACCACCACCCAGCTAGGTTTGTGTTTTCTAAGATAAGAAATGCCCTCCCTCACCTGAAGGCTGACAGCAGGGTTGGAGGGGAGAGCTAGGAGGAAGAGCTGAGGACAAGGACAGCCCTGCCTACCTCTAAAACAGATCCTCAGAGACCAGGGAGAGTAGAATGACCTCAGGACTATCAAGCTACGAGGAAGCCCCAGTCCCAGCAAGGCTACAAGAGCTCCAATCTGAGGGCAAGGCCAGATGGCGTCTTTCCACCAGATATTTCTTGTTTTAGTCAGAAAGGATGGGAGGAAGCCTGACGCCCTCTTCTCACATCCAAGGGCACTGCATGCATCTGGTGCAGAGACAGGTAAACATTAGTACATATACATGAGCCTAAATTTTAATTGTAATAAATATATTTCAAGAGGTGCAGAACATGCACACTAACTAGGGTGTGGCCTGGTCCAAACAGGACCCCACTGAGGCTCCTGGTCCTTCAGGCCCTTCATTCCAGGGCTTGGGGACAAACCAGGTTCTTATCCCTCAATCTCCTTACTGGGCAAAGGAGTGACAAAACATAACAGTGTTCTCTGCTCAAAGACAACAGGGGCAAGCCCTGGCAGCAGTACTGGCTGACAAAGGGCAGCTCGACTGGGTCTGAGGCCACACAGATACAGAACAGCAAATGAGACATCCCAGGGCTTGCTGGTGGCAAGCCTGAGCTCACTGTTCAACCTCCTTCCCTACAACAGGGATCAGCATGGGAACCTGTTGGTCTCCCAGCTGCACTCGGCTAGGGCGCATGTCCCTGTGACCTCCAGCCTGTTTGGTGTCCAGGACCCTGAATGTGTTTTCCTCAGGTAAACCAACTCGACTCGAGACTTGTCAGTGGCATTTTATTTTTTGTTTCATAATCAGCCTTCAGAAGAATGTGGGTGATAAAAACCAGGGGAGCTGTGTGCCTCCTTCCCCAGCCCAAGTCAAGTCATACCTACCGCCCCCCCCACGCCCCCCCAGGGCAGACAGACATGCCTGTTGCAGGTTTCCCACCCTATGGAGTCAGTGAAATCTGGCTGTCACAGGTTGCAAGTTAGAGGAAGACTGGCAACTTCAAAGTTGCCTGCCATGCTGTCAGCACTGCTTCTGGCCAGACCGTGAGTCTGAACAGACAAGCGTCGGAGCTGAACCTTAGCACTGTCTTTCCTGGGCTGCCTCAAAAACCAAACCATACTCGGGCTAGTGAGTGCTTTGGTGTAGCCTTGGAGCAAGTGATGTCTGGGGTGGGGTGGCAGGTTAGACTTTCACAACTCATCATGAGGGACTTAGATACTGATCCCTGGGAACATAAGAATGTGGCCTCCAATCAGGGTGGCACCAGAGAACACCAGCTGCCATCCAATGTCTAGCGGCAGCCTTTCCCTGACCAGGCTCTCAGGCTTCCTCCATATCTCCAGACAACTGTTTAATCTGTCGGCTATGTACCACCTGCAATGCAGCCCCTGCAGCCTGGCGGAGCTGGGTGTCCAGAGCACTGCGGAGGTCGTTCACCTGAACATTAGGGAGGGAGTTAAAGCTAATGATGACGCCATCCTTTGGAGCCAGCTCCTGCTCTGGATGAGAGGCAAGATCCCGCCGTCTCCTCCGCAGGTCAGAGCCAGCCTGCACTTTTAGGTCTCGGTTGGGTTTGGCATTCTCTGGCTTCTGACCCGCAGGCACAGCTAGTTTGGGCCCAGAGTTAGGGTCTGGTCTCTGCTTTGCCTCCTGGATGGCAGCACCCCCTTTTCCTCTGTGCTGCTCTTCAGGAGGTATGTGAACCCCTCGGGGGGCCTCACTTCTCACCTCTGGGTGAGAACCCTGACCTGTGTCAAAGATGGCCTGGGATTCTGGATGAAACTTGGCTTGGGCCTGAACTGGGGCCTTGGTGGGTCCCGACTGCCTGGATTTTGTGTTCTTAGCTTCTGCTCCTACCAAGGGCTGGACAGCCTCTTTCTGAGTATCAGCACCAGGGGCCATTGCTTCCTTTCCAGTTTCTTTCCTTTCTTCGGAGCCTTCACCAAAGACATCTTGGCGCTGCCCGGCAACTGCCTTGGCAACCTGCTTCTCTGGACTCTCGGGTACCTCAGCAGGGGCTGCCTTGTGCACTGCTCCCACGTTCCCTGGGACCAGCTCCTTCCCAGCTCCAGCCGCCTTGAGGGCAGCACCTTTCGGGTCTTCTCTCAGCTCAGTCGGGGCCCCCTGGGGCTCTGTGTCAGAGCCACCAGCAGGAAGGTCAGCAGGGTCTCTGCCTGGCAGCACCTTGACTTCCCCTGGGGGGTGCTGGCCCATGTCTTGGGATGGAGCGGGGTGACCCCTAGGAGCTCCAAGCACAGGTTGCAAAGGCTGTGAAGGGTCATCTCCCAGTGTCTCCCCAGCGTGCTCAGCCTCCTCCTCCTGTCCTTGGAGTACAGCCACCCCAGGCTCTGGCTGCACGTCTGCTGTGAAGGAAGGTGAGCATTGGTTTAGCCAAAGAAATGGACACAAGTTGCTAATGCACTGACTAAAAAGAAACTTTCAAGCAGTTAAGACTCACTAAGAGCTGGGAGATGACTCAACATGTGTGAATGCCTGCTGTTCTTGGAGAAGACCAAAGCTACTTTCCCAGCACTAATCCAGGCAGCTCACACCAGTCTGTAACTAGAGATCTAGGGGACCTGACATCCTCTACTAGCCACCACAATACAGACACACATAAGCACACATGTAGTAAAAGTAAATAGAAAAAGGATCATCAAGACTGAAACCTCCTCCTTCACACTCCAGGCTCTGAGCCTCAAAGGTAGCCCCAGACCTGGCTGTCCAGCTGCCTGCTCCCCTGGGCTGGGTCCTACCTACCAGGCTTAGGCTTGTCTTCCTCACCCTCCTGTCGCTGCTGCCGGATCTCCTTGTGCTGCTCCTCAATCACTGCGAGCAGCTTTTCCTGCTGGTCCAGGAGGCGCTTCTGCTGCACCTGCTGTTCTTGGATCACCTGTAGCAGCACGGCATGGTCCAGCATCTCTGCCCTCCCAGCTTCTGGTGGGGACACAACACACAAAGTCAGATGCACTCCAGACACCGGTGGGACTGCTGGCCTTTCAGTGCTGACAGTGACCCATGGGGAGTCGGTCCTGCCATGCCTGTATCTGCAACACCATCTGCATTGTCACCCCAGTCCCAGTGTCCCAGTGGCACAGAAGTGAGGCGCTGAGTTAAGGCTAGAGGGCTAAGCCCTAACCAGGGCAGCCTTCCTGACCAGCAGCTGTCCTGCCTGCTTTTCCTCTCCCCTCAGTGGGTCAGACACACTGGTCGATCCCAGATCCCTGTCTGTTTCTGGTTGAAAATGCACACCACATCCACACAGACATTGAGAAGGAATGCACTTGACAGTTAGTTGTAGGGTCTCTGGGCTGGGTGGTTCCTCCCCACACCTCACACATTTGTTCTAGGACTAACACAAGAGAAAATAAAACCTAAAAGCTACCTTTAAAAAAAAAGGGGGGGTGTTACTATTTTAAGAAAGTTTCTTGCAAGTGTTCAAGCGGAGCCTGAGAGCTGTCTGTGTGGACTGGAGGCCAGGGGCGGCTGGGTGGAGCCCAGGGACAGCTGGGAACCCAGGAGGAAGGAGCTCCACCTCCTCACTGGGGGCCACGCCCACAGCACAGGTAAGAAAGCTGTCCTAGTCAAATTTGCTGTATCCCACCCAGTCACCCCAGCTGCTCTTGGTGGCCACTAGCAAGTACAGCAGGGCTGGCTGGCTTCTCACCCCAAGCACTGGGGTCAGCACTGGGCCACTTACCCACAGCAAGCAGCCAGGGCAGTTTAATCTTCACAACCCATACCATTTTTATACTGGGCATCGTTAGAAGATGGGTGGGTTAGGGACTAGGTGTCAGAGCATAAACACATCTTGTGTGGGCATGGGGTGGAACACACCTTTAATCCTAGCACACAAGATTTAGGCAAGCAGATCTCCGTGAGGTAAGAGGCTAGCCAGGGCTATATAGCTCCCAGGCGCAGGGCACACACTCATAGGCTCCCACCAGTAACTCGCTAGAGCAATTCATTGCCAGTGACCTTCCAGGGGTCACAAGTATGTTCCCATGAGCACGCTCTAGAGTCTCCCCAAACCCTTCAGTAGCCTGTGCAAGGAAAGGCAGGTTGGACCATGGAGAGGATGTTGGGGCCCACCATGAAGAACAGAGCTGACTTCAAGAAACTCTGCTGGTCCTCTTGCCAATGCCTAAGGTCCAGACAGAGGCTTGAGAAGGAAAGAACTTCTAACACAGGGCTCCTTTCTTCTCCCTTCACATGTGCTCATTGACTGCACGGCCATGTGACTGTCAGTTACATAAAGATACACAAAGTCACACACACTGCTGGCACTGCCCGACCTGCTAAGAGCAAGGTTCTGAAAAAGCAGGCCCCACGCCTCCTGCATGCGTCAGCTTGAGAGGGAGAGGGAAAAGGTGCTGTGTCCAGCTGGAAGCCCCAAGGGCAAATGGGAAACAGCATGGTGACTGGCTTTCTTTCCCAAGCCAGAACCTGCCAGGAGTGGGTGTCTGGCCGGGATGGAAGCCCTCACACGAGACACAGGCCACACAAACAGCAGCAGGTACATGCAGCCCCAACCCTGTCTCTAGCTCAGGTTTCAGTTGCTTAGAGACACCGTTAGGCTGTTCTCTAAGGACAAGGCCACAGGGCTGAGAAGGAAGAGGGAGCTGGAGGGTCAGAGACCCCACCTAGGGGGCTGTGCTGTGTCTGGAGGGGTGCCACTCCTTGGGACTGACCCGTCTTCATGCAGGGCCCTCAGGGGCTGCATGTGCCACCAAGGTGGTCCCCACACTGCCAGGGCCTCCACACACATGCTTCTTTACATCACAGTCCTGAGCCGTACCTGCTACTAGCTTTTTAATCTCAGCTGTCCGTCCCATTGAGAGGCATATGGAAGAGAGGCACAATAGGAAACCATGAAAAGTCTCTTCTTCAGAAAGAAAAAAACAATCAAAGAATCAAGCATGTTTAGGTGACAGATTACAGAAACTGGAACCAACAAATTTAGTCAGACTAAAACCAGAGACAAAAATAACAAGTGTGGGAAAGTTCCACAAATAAGTTGTGAGCTCCAACCAAGCAGAAGAAAGCTCTGGGTTCTACCTTCCAGGTCTGCACTGTCAGCCAGGAGCAGTGGCTGAGCAGCTGCTCAGGTCTGGCCTTCAGGGCTGAATGAGAAGCAAAGCCTCAGTCTTTTCAAACCCACTGCTGGGCACAAGTACCCTAGGCAGGCCCAGGTCAGACTTCAGCTGAGGGTTCACCAAAACTAACTAGGCAGGTGGTCACTAGAGGGCTCCTGGGCGGGCTAGCACTGCAGCCCCTGCACAAGAAACACCACAGGGAGACCATAAAGCCAAAACGGACATGAAACTTTAGAGGAACTCAGGGCACATCAGCCGTGGCAAACTTCAAGTGCTGGGGGACACGGGGCATGCTGCTGACCACCAACGCCACCCCAGCCCGACCTGCGCACAGGTACACCTCAGGCACAGCCTTCAAATGAGTCTTCAAACCTGTGTACCAAGGCCTCCCTCCCAGCCTTTAAGCAAGAGTAGAGAAAATATTAACCTGCTTAAAGAGGAAATCAAAATAGTAGTTAAAAGCCATGTGACGATGTGACACCTCTTTTAGGGGCACAAAAGGGGAGATTAAAAACAATCCTAGAGAGGTAGGAAATAGGGAGGGGTCACTGGAGGTGTTTCCTTAGCATAAAAACCATGGAGGCAGGAAGGACCCAGGAGCACCCATCCCACCCCAGTTCATTCTGGGGCTCCTCCCAAAGGGCCAGCCTCACCTTCCAGCTTGCTCCCTGCCTGGTCTCCACCCTGTTGCTCAGCCTCCTTCTTCTCCCTCTGCTCTGCAGCCTCCGGCCTTTGTACAGGGAGGCCCGCCTTCCCACCTGCACACAGGGAGACTCAGCTGCTTTGTTGGAAAGTCAGAGTTGGGTGTGGGGTGAGGGGCTGGCAGATGTTTCCTAAAATGACTCTATAGCTAGCAACCGCCACCCGCCCAGCACAGTTTATATCCAACCTGATGATTACCAGGGAAGTAATAAAGAAATATTTAACAATCTCAGCTGATGGCTGTGAGCCAATGGTGACTACCTGAGCCAATTAAAATGCGAGCGCTGTCCTAACCAGCTCTTAGACGGGTACTTAACAGTGTGTTACCTGTCAAGCGTTCCTGCACTGTCCCCCGTGTGCACCCCAAGAACAGCCTGGCACCTGACATTTAGTGGTCTGGCAACAACTGTGTGACAGATATTATGGAAGCTGTCAAGCTCCCAGGCTCTTCTTCACTCCACCAGCTGCTGAAGGGGCCGTGACATTCACATGCTAATCATGTGGAATGGGAGGGCTGGGGACTGAGAAGGACTAGCCCATTTCTGCTGCACCCACCAAGGGAGCTCCCCATGATGAACTCCAGGCGACTGACACTCACCAGCATCGCTCTCAGCAGCATTCTCCACGGGCTTCCACAGGGCGCCTCCAGCCTTCTGTGCAGGCTCCCTGCCGTCATCTGCTGCCAGAGCCTTCAGCTCCACAGAGTCCCTGGCCTGGGCAGCTGGCTGCGGATCCCTATTTCCTGGCCTGGAATCTTCCTTCCTGGGCTGCACAGGTGGCTGGCCATTTGCTTCTGGAACCTTCTGAGGACGTTCAGTTTCTCCTACTGCCAGGACTTGCCCGAGTCTCTTTCCTTCCCCTCCTCTCTCAGGTTCCTGCTTCTCCTTCTCTGACTCAGGCAGAGGTGGTGCCCCCTGCCCCCTGTCTGCAGGGTCTCCTTCATCAGGGAGCCTGGGAGGTGGCTTTTTCTCCTCTGGCCCTTCTTGGTCCTGGCCTTCATCCACCACCACTTTATCATGAGGGATGGGAGGCTCATGGCGATGGGCCTCACCCATAGGGACAGCAATACCTGGAAGGGCATAAGGACAGGTAGAGGAGATGAGGCTGAAGTTCCTAGGAATTAGAACTGTCCTCTGGCTCTCAAGTGTGACATGACCATAACCTCAGGTCCTCTACAGCTATCTGAGGACTGCCAGGACTCCAGAATGGTAATGTCACAAGAGGAACAGTAGAGGGCGGCTGTCTTGACCAAGGGGAAGGTGGAGCACAGGTCTAGGCTAAGTTAGACATGCGAGCCCTTCATAGGGCTGCTTACGCCTTTCTCTGTCAAGGCAGCTGGTTGGGGCCATTTACTTAGCACTCACCTTGGCCGGGGCGATCCAGCTGTGCAGCTTCCTGCTTCTCCTTGGGAGCTTCCCCGCCAGGCACATCTACTGGACCCTTGATCTGGGCCTGCTCCAGTACCTCTTTGTCCTCTGCTGGCTTTAGCTTCTCTTGGCTATCCTCAGCAACAACTACAACGGGATCCTGGACTGCAAGCACAGCATAGTGAGTCACCAGAAACCAGTACAGGCTGGGCCATCTTCCTAAGATCGGGACCATATATCGAAGCCAAATGGCAGAATGGAGGTTTCTTCCTGTTTAATCATGATTATCAGCTAAACGGTACAGAATCCTTCCTTTTCATTCATGATAAAAAACGTCGTAATTCAATTTATACCTGTAGTCAGATGACATGCTGTGTAATACTTGTCCACAACCACCAGGTGGCAGCGTGAGCACACAGCCAGGCAATGTCCCTAGGGTCTCCCAGCAGGGACCAACTGCTTGCCCTGAGGCCTAAGCTGAAGGACTTTTAAGGATATGGTTGGGTGGGCCTGTCAACCTCTTGCTGTTGGTGGGGGAAACTCACACCACAAGGTGAGACGAAAGGAGAGGCTGCCAAAGTTGTCCTTCACATGCCCACAAATGCATAGGGGTCCATGTTCCATCAGGAAACACAGCAGAGTACTGTGGCTCCAGAACTGGAGAAAACTAGCTTCACTGAAAAGACTGCTTTTGAGAGCTTGGGACCTAGCTGGGCTGGTAGCACACACAGGCCCTGGCCAGGGCTCAGTACCAGCATAACATAAACTAGGTATAGCATCATCATATGCTTTGGAGGTGGATGTGGGAACCTTACAGATTCTAGGTCATCCCCGGGCTAGTTTCAGGCTAGCCTGGGCTACGTGAAATCCTATCTCAAAAAAACAAAACAAAAAAAACCATGTTCCGAGTGCTGGGGAATCATAAGAGGATCTGAAGAGCTATGCAGATGAAAAACCACCTTAGAAAACAGAATGTGAAGACGGCCATGTGGTTCTGAGCACTGACTGCTTGTGCAAAGGGCCTGATTCAGTCCCTAGTACCCACACCGGGGTTCAGACCATCTCTAACTCCACTTCTCGTTGGTCTGATGCATCTTCTAAGCTTTCAGACAGCAGGCATACACATGATATACAAACACATACATACGAGAAAAAAAGTTAAGGTTTGTTTGGTTGGTTTTTTGGTTTTTTTTTTGTTGTTGTTGTTTTTTTTTAATGTAGCCATGGCTGTCCGGGAACTCAAAGATCCACCTGCCTCTGCCTCTGCTGGGATTAAAGGCGTGCACCACCATCACCCAGCTAAGAAGAAAAACCTTTTAAAACAACAGCAAAGGCCAGTCTACTCTGAGCAGTGTCTCACTCGTGTTCCGGTGAGGCGGAGGCCTGCTGCTCACTGTCTGGAGCCCTGGGGCAGGCTCCGCCCGCATGGCAGCTAAGCATTTGGCTCAGTGACCACACAGGTATGGGGTTGCCCTAATGCTCTTCTGAGAGGCCTCTCAGGATTGCCAAGCCTGTCTGTATTCTAAGATAGGAAGTAGCCTGTCAGGCAGAAGCTGTGAGCCTGTGAGGGTTTTCTAGGCCCTACTACCAACAGTGAGCTCCAGGAATTCATGGCTGCTGGCCAGCACTGGACATGGGCTCTCCAAGATAGAACAGACCTTTCATCAGGAATGCATGTTGACAATGACCCCAGCCACAACCAAACATAAACTTCCAAAGCTGGCAGCTCTCACCCTGCACAGCCCCTCCCATTTGTTTCCAATTTCAAGGCAACCACAGGGTAAAAACAGGAAACAGTGTGGTGGTAAGGTTCACCTGCCTCACTGGCCAACTGACAACCAAGAAGTGAAGGCTTGGCCTGGTATGGCCCCGAGGAGGGATGGCAATGCTCAATGAGTAAGACTCCTCACACACTCTACCTGCCATCCCCTGTAGTCATCAGGCCTGCTGACAGTAACTGGAGCCAGCAAAGACCCATGTTTTGTCCTCCCATGCACAGATGGACCAATGAGGTGACAAGCCACATGCTCACCTGCTGCAGTGTTTCCCTAAGGGACAGACAGGAGTCCTGCCTCCCAGAAGGCCCACCTCAGGAGGTCTTGCTTGTGGAGCAGGGCTTGCTACAGGCTGTAAGTGTTCTCCTTCGTTCTTCCCTCCCTCCTCCCCTGGCCCTCTCGGAGACAAGCTCTACCACTCCGCCTGACTATCAGGCTTGAGGCCGCTTCTGCCTCTGAGGAGCTGGACAGCAGGCCCCACATCCCAGTGGAGGTCTGCTGGTCACTGGCCTCCTGCGCTCATGCTCACCCCTGCATGCTGGCATCCAACCTAGAGATGCTAAAAGCCTTCTCCCTCTGGATGAGGTCCTGCTAGTGCAAGAACCGTCGCACCTCTCAAGAGCTCAGCAACCCAGGCTCCTGAGGAAGCCAGCCCCTGTTCTAGGGAGCTATCCTAATAACTAGTTTCTGCTTTGTTCTCCAGGCTTCAGTGAGGAAAGTGTTACCTGCTGAGGTCTGACTTACAACCCAATCTTTTGGGCTTAGCTGGATGGCTCCATAGCTCATCTGTCCAATTATGGCTCAGACAATAAGCTCCTGCAAGCTGGAGGGCTAAGCTAATGACCAGGACCGACATTGTAGTGTTAGCATCAGCAAGGAAGCCTTCTGAGCCCTTCACTCTTGGTTCCTCCTCCACATGAAGCAGGTGCAAGGGAAAGCTAGCACCTTGCCCCTTGAGCAGCACCTCAGCCACAGCACACAGAGGTCTGACATAGGTCAGCAGCTACCCAAGGGGAACCCTTCTAATCCAGCAGGTCTCATGAGGATCACCACCCCAGGGAAGGCTGTGAAACGAGCCCACTGCATCTCCCGGATAGTTCGGCAGAAAAACTGAACGTGAAAATAGTAGGACAAAGGAGCACATGATTTAAAGTGCTTTTAAAACCTCATGAGGCATAGAGGAGAAGTGACAGGACCCTTGTCAAGAGGTCAGCCAAGGAGGGAGGAACATATAGCAGCAGGGTCTCTCCTGGATGAATCTTGACACTATCTAAAGCTCTGGGGCCTCTGCAACCTCCACAAGTGGCCAAGGCAGGTAGCAGCAGAAACCATGGAAGGTCCCAGAGAAGAGCGATGACAAGAAGGCAGAGGAAAGGTCTATTCTAAGACTCTGGGATACAGCCATGTGCCTGACAGGGACCCGAGGTCACCTGTACCTGGCACCCACGGCACCCCATGGCCAGGTGGCATAGCCCCCTAACTTCTACTTCCCACTAACTAACCGGTGCTACCCCCCATGCTGCAGAAGCAGGAGGCCTGGGGAATGGCGTGAGCTGTCCTGTCCCAGGGTGCGCAAGGTGGGTGGGCAAGAGGAGGAAAGGAAGCAACAGCACCAAAGTGTTCCGAGGAGGAGCCGGAACTCTACAAAGTCCAGACCATCCCCAAGACCATCTAGGGCACCGTCAGGCACAGAGATAAACAGCCTAACTAGATTTTTTAAATGGATAACTGTCTTCTTGAGCATTCACAGGGACTCGGCCAGGCTCACCAAAGGCCCACGAGGCCAAGCATGGGGCCTCGGCTGCACCCGATAGTCACATGTATCACGTGAGAGTACAGTGCAGTCACAGCACAGTCACGTGTACCACGTGAGAGTGCAGTGCAGTCACAGAACAGTCACGTGTACCACGTGAGAGTGCAGTGCAGTCACAGCACAGTCACGTGTACCATGTGAGAGTACAGTGCAGTCACAGCACAGTCACGTGTACCACGTGAGAGTGCAGTGCAGTCACAGAACAGTCACGTGTACCACGTGAGAGTGCAGTGCAGTCACAGAACAGTCACGTGTACCACGTGAGAGTACAGTGCAGTCACAGCACAGTCACGTGTACCACGTGAGAGTGCAGTGCAGTCACAGAACAGTCACGTGTACCATGTGAGAGTGCAGTGCAGTCACAGCACAGTCACGTGTACCATGTGAGAGTGCAGTGCAGTCACAGAACAGTCACGTGTACCACGTGAGAGTGCAGTGCAGTCACAGAACAGTCACGTGTACCACGTGAGAGTACAGTGCAATCACAGCAGTCATGTGTACCATGTGAGAGTGCAGTGCAGTCACAGCACAGTCACGTGTACCATGTGAGAGTGCAGTGCAGTCACAGAACAGTCACGTGTACCACGTGAGAGTGCAGTGCAGTCACAGAACAGTCACGTGTACCACGTGAGAGTACAGTGCAATCACAGCAGTCATGTGTACCATGTGAGAGTGCAGTGCAGTCACAGCACAGTCACGTGTGCCATGTGAGAATACAGTGCAGTCACAGCACATGATGGGCTCTCACTAGAACAAGCAGATTCTGACTGGGACCCCACACCATCAAAGAGATCAATAAACAAGGCTCTCGCACCCGATGGTGCAGCTGACAAGGCAGTCAGAGAAGGCTCTTAGTCCCAGCCCTGCCCAAACCAGGCAAGACCTCAATTAAGTAGGAGGCCGAGTGACTAGAAAACAGAATTAGCTAAAAACAGACGGCATGTGGTTCTGAGAGGAGCCATGTGTGTTGTTACAGCCTCATGAAGAAATGGAAACCAGATGTTGCCTCAGAGGGCACAGGTGAGCAGGCTGCCTGTACATTCTATAGAGATGGGACACAGCTGCTGGCTATGACCAGAAGCTGCACAGGACAGCCACGCACAGGACAGCCATAGGGGCCTGGGTGTGGACTGAGGAGAAACTAGTTATCAGCCCAATGAGACACAACTGCACCAGGTTTCGCTAGGGTGACCTCAACAGTACCCAGTGCCATGATGTCCTCACTACCCACAGCAAGGGAGCATGCTCAACTCCTAGTTTATCAGAATGCCTCCGTCACCACCATGCATCTCTCCCTTTCCATGTTGCTGTTCCCACGTCAACACCTGTTCTCTGCTGGTAGCACGGGCAGTGGCATCAGACTTTTCCATCTGCTAGGGAGGGCATGCAATGTGCACCTCCTTCCTCAAGCAAACCTCTTCCCAGTCCAGATTACCAGCTCTACAGCCACACTACACATGGTCCTCTGCGGCTTCTCATCATTTGTCTTCAGTCTCTGGGAACCCCAGCTATCCACCGGGGTCCCCAGTGACCTTGACTTCTTGACCTCTTGATTCCTGGGAGCTGGGACAGGAGGACTCTTCTCTGCCTTTGCCAATCCAGGAAGACAGATGAGAGCATCTTCAGCTACCTAAGCCTAAACCTCACTGACTTTTAGTCTAATGGGTAACACCCACCACTGCCAGAGAGAGAAGCCAGGATTGCTGTTATCCAAGACAGTACCTGCTAAAGCACCCATATTTGCTGGCACTCACAGCTGCCAGGCAGGCTTGGGGCCTCAGCCTGATGGTGAATACTGGCCCTGTGTTACCCTTAGCAGCTATGCCTAGGAAGGCCTGGGGTAAATCAACCAGAATAAACAGACATGCACAGAAAGTGACTCTTAAAACACATAGCCTGGATCCCTGTGGCATGAGCACAGATCGGGGAGATGGGGCACCACCAAGACCCTTGCTGGGGCGGTATGGCCAGTAATGGCAAGAATAAAGAACAAGAGACAGTGAACTAAGCTGAGATACACTAGCTGACTTTGTCAAGAAGAAAACTGGCTCAAACTTAAATCCTTAAAACAAACGTGGGCAATACGCATAAATGTATGTACCTTTTAGTGTTCACAATGGCCAGACATGAAGATCTGAGCCCAAGATGGCACTGTGCCATCCCCCGAGTCACCTGTACAGAGGTGGCAGTACATTGGCCAGCCTCCATGTAGAGTGCATAGCTTCATGGAATGGGGTTGGTTGGGCTGAAGCCTAGAACTTCCCACTTAGCTCCATCACTTACAGGACAAAGGCTACTAACAGGGGACAGAAATCCTTGAAGCAGAAATAACGGGTTACTTGGAAATTACTACCCATGACCATGAGCTGGTACTGAGGACTCTCACAGCACCAGAGTTCAGGATTTGGGTCGGGGCCTGTGTATGTACCTGATAGCCGGGCTGCCTCCACCTTCATTGCGCCCTCAGCATCTCCTCGGCGGCCGCTGCGAGCTTCTTGCGTCAAGTCCAAAGGAGCTTCTTCGGTCACAGAGAGGGTGGTGAGTGTGCTGACCACGAGGATGCCCAGGCCGACCCAGAGCACCACCTGGACCAAAGACCCCAAGACAGGAGGAATGACGATCATCCCTGTATCCAGCTGGAAGCTATGGACGGAGACTCTGAGGCTTCCTGGAAGTACTCAAGTAGGGTTCTCTTTTTCCTTTTCTGACACAGGGTGCTACATAGCCCAGGCTAGCCTCAAACTCACAAATTTCCTGCCTCAGCCTCGAGGGCTGGGATGAGTTGTGCACCACAAGGCCAGGCTAAGGTCAAGTTTCTCAACCACTGTGGTAAGAGAAGCAAGACTCTGAGCAACTACCCACTGTAGAGTGGTGGCTCTTGCAGATCTTTCTTTAGGTGCATACTCTCCAAGGACCCCAAAATGTAGGCCTGTCCATGGGCTGTGGGCCACACAGGCTGGGTATCCACCATCACATTACCCACATCAATTCCAAATAACAGCTGGACACATGCGACCCGGCAAGGTCTGATACCCTGCCGGCAGAACCAGGGATACAGGCTTCACCTCTCATCTGAGGTAGGAGTGGCCATGGGCACCCACCAGGGCTACAGTCAATGTGCTGCTGGCTTTCATGGGGGCCTTCCCTCCTTTTCGAGGGGCCCTACAATTGATAATAAATTCTGTGGTACTACAGACCCCTCCTATTGTAGGGCCCCTCGAAAAGGAGGAAAGGCCCCCATGCCGCCAGACACCTGCTAAGCCCCCTCTCCACTCTGTGTCTGGGATGCTCCCAGTACAGGTGTTGCTATTTGTGCCTTGGTCCGGCTTCCTCAAGCTTGCTGAGGGGCAGTCCCTCCTGGTTGCACAGTCTGCAAGAGGAGCCGACAAAGTTGCCTCTTAGCCAGAGGATACTCACTGCCTTGATGTCTCAGAGCCCCTGACATTTCTGGCAGGAACCATGGCTATCCAGTGAGCCAAAGTCTATGTGGGGATACTGTCTTATCTGTATCCCCTTCGGTCGGAACCTGCATTCTACAGTACTCAGGGGTTCAGGGCCCCTGCCCTCACCATACCCTAAACTCTTTTCTTAGCTCTGTGGAGGCTGTTTCCTGAAACTCACCATACTAATCGCTCCTATAAAGAAAAGATTCAGGGCTCAGTGCTCACTGGCCGACCAACAGTCATCTCAGGAAAACAAAACACGTATGGTCTCAGCCTCTGGGCGGCATCAGCTCCCCAAGGCAAGGGTGCGGTGCGAGCTAGCACAATGATGGCTGATTGGTGCTGAGGCTGTCTCAGGAGGTAGACTCTGAAAATTCTTTTGGGCCCTGATGACCCAAGCTGTGCCCTCATGACCTGTCCTAGGCCAGCCCTCTGTTTTCAAGGCTCCTGTTCCCCAACTCCGACCTGGTAAAGAACAGAAACCAGGCTCACGATACAAAGGTCAGAGGATCTGGATGGAAGTTTAAATCAGCCACTGAAGGAGCCAAGAGAGGGCTTCACATCATGGTCTGGACCCGAATGCCCTTCTTTCTCAGTGTGACACTGGCTCTGGCAGGCTAACAGAGCCAGCCTCCCACCCCACCTTCTAACAGCGCAGCGCACTCAGTATTTCTCCAGCTGACAGCAGAAATGACCTTTTTGCTGGAGCCATGAGAAAAAATGTTTCTCCCTAAATGCATTTCCCACCCACTGGTGGGGCAGGCCAGGCCTGGAGAGCAGTGAGTGGGCCAGAAGATAAAGGGCTGCTGCTCCATAATAGAATCCCAGTTCCTGATGAGGACGCAGCCCGGGGACTCTGACAGGGCCTGGTGTTCTGTCCCCCGTGCACCCAGCCAAGAGGGCTCTCCTAAGTGGCCTGGACCCAAGGTAGAGACATTTGCTGGTCATTTCATATCCGTTATTTTCAACGGGGACTATCAGTCATCAACTCCATGGAGACTGACAAGGGAAGGTAGCATTTCAGCCATGACTTTGAATGATTTATTCCAACCTTCAGCTTTCTGAGCTTAACACCACCACCACCACCCAGAAAATAAAACAACAACAAGAACAACAAAAACCCATTAACTCTGCTGATACTGGGAGACAAGCTTCTTGAAAAACTCCAATTATAGGCCAGGTGTGATGGCACATGCCAATAATCTCAGCACTCAGGACGTGAGTCAGGGGATCCCTGAGTTCGAGGCCAGCCTGGTCTATAGAGCGAGTACCTGGACAGCCAGGGCTCTGTAGGGAGACCCTGTCTCAAAGACAAAACAGAAAGAAAAATCCCCCTTATGATCAACTTAGAAACTGAGTTCACAAAGTTCTCAAGACAGAGTAGAGTGGACAGGAGGTCCCCAGCCCCCACCTGCCCTCCACCTCTTGAGGAGAGGTGGTGAAGCCAGCTCCGAGCGTACAGGCACACCGAGAAACACGTTACGTAGAAAATGAAGATGGACTAGACGGGGACTTGTACAGTCGTAGGAAAGGCTGGAGTGTATTCCAACTACAATCCATGGGACCCAGAAACAGGCTCAGTCCATCCTACCTTGGGTGCTTAAACCCCCCACTCTGAAAGATGCTGACTCCTGCTCCACAGAGCAGAGGCCAGCAGGATGCACAATCAACTCTTTTCTTCAGACCAAGACAACAGGCTCTGCATGCTATAAGGATGTCTACTGGCCACCAGCACGCTACACACCCAGCTGATCACCCCGCTGATGGTCGCAAGCCTCGTCTTACTGCTTGGACTCACCCCTACGCACGCTTGTCAGCGGCTGGCTCCGAGGGCCCCGCCCCAGGCCAGCCTCGCCCACTGTCACACACTCACCCTCTCCTCTGAGGCAGCAGAAGACCCCAGGCAAGAGCTCCAGATCTGCTCAGCTTGAGGGAGCCATGGAAACAACAAGGCTAAAGACATCTATGTGCTCGCCCATGGTGGCGGCCTGCGCAGTGAGTGCACCCATTAACAGGCAGGCACCTAACTGAAGCTCTTGGCGACATTTTTGCCACAGCCAGAACAGACCATACCCAAAGAATACTAAGTGCTACTGACCACGGGTACGAAGCGTCTTTAGTGAGTGCAAACAAGCAGGAACATACATCTACATCTTGGGTAGTGTGGGAAGCCCAGGGTCCCAAACTGTCCCTGAGCTGTACTGGGCTATGGGTTGGTATGCCGACTGCCACCGTGTGTGTGATGAAGTGCTAACAGCTCCTTTGGAGTTCCGAGTTCTGAGTTCCTTTCCAGTCCTGTCAGCTGCAAGGCAGGCTAGAGAGTCAGGGAGGGGGAGCCAGCCCAGGGCAGCCTCAGGCCCAGGGAGAAGACCCAGCTAGCCTCAGAGTCAGCCCGGCTCCCAGAGCTGTGCCTCAGCTTCCTGCAGCGGAAGAGCTGCTTTTGAAGCAGGGATCTTGGTCGATAAGCAGGATCCGGTGTGCCAGACATCTGATTTCAGAGCACCCTGCTGACTGCAATTCTGGCATCGATCCATCTTAATGTAGTCCAGAGCCAGCCAGGAAAAGACACAAATCCACCCCCTACAGTGCAGCTCAGGCTTGGAAAATACAGGGGTCTGAGCAGGGCCACAGTCCATAAACATCCTATCTCCCCCCATCCCTCAAGGAGCTCCACAGTGGCTCCCCGAGGAGCCCTAACTCCTAACACTGTAGAGCCCTAGGACTGGGCAGAGAACACACCTTTCTGTCCTGGACAAAACAGTCCATACACTTGAATTCTAGAGACGGAACATATACCCAAGGCCAGGCTCAGTAGAGCACCTTGATTCTGGTACCAACAGTACCAAAGTACCATGTGGGTGAGCGGGTCCCCCTGCCTCAGGCACCTCACTCTAGCAGACTACAAGACAGGCACTGACCTGCTGAGAGCTCATTGCTATGTGCGCAGGTGTGTGCCACTCACACTTGCCCAAGATCAGCTGATTCCAAAGTGGGGCCAGCAGAGCCTTTATTCCTGGAAGAATCCACTACTCTTGCAAGCGTCCTGGGACTGCAGTGCCCCCTGCTGGTTTCATAGCAGGAGATCCTCAAACAGCAACCCACAAGGCCAGCCAGCCTCACTAAGGATTAGAGACAGAAAGCAACTGCTGGGTGAAGCTAGGTTTTTGTTGCCGTTCACTGGGCCACTGTCATGCTTTCTCATCATCCTTCCTTCACGCACCCTCGCATCCTCGCACTAGCTGCCCACCAGCCTTTTCTGGCTCTTTGTGAGGCCCCCAAGCAGAGAGCAAACACCGCACTGAGCCAAACGTTCAATTGACCGGAGGAGCTGGCTCAGCTTGTCCCTTCCTTCTGCAGGAGCAGCTGGGACAGGGCCTGGTTCCTGCTTCGCAGACCTGGCCACACTTCCAGAGAATATTTTTCACAGTATGGAAGCTACCACATGCCCCAGTCAGCCCAAATGATCACCTGGTTGAGTAGAGCAGCACAGAGGCTGGAGGATTCACGGCAGAACTGCAGTATCTTCCTACCTCAGTCAGAAAGGAGTTCAAACATTCAAGAGCCTCAGGAAGGAAAGGTTAGACCAGGTCATGGCTCAATTGGTAGACACCTGGTGTACCACACATGAAGCCTTAGGTCAGATCTCTAGCACTACATGACATCTGAGAGACAGAGGCAGACCGAGCTGAAGCTCAAGGACATCTTTGGCTATGTGGAAGGTTTGAGGCCAGCCTGGGCTACACAAGACCCTGTCTCAAAGGCCAGGCTATAAAAAACAAGCAGATGCAGCAGGTGCCATGGCGTTGTGAGAGAGCAGAGGGAGAGACCAGCAGTTGACTGTAGGCCAACTAAGTGAGCAAGCAGGCATTTACTCTGGTGAGCCACCATGTGGGTGCTGAGAACCCGACTCAGGTTCTCAGGAAGATAAGGAAATACTTTTACACGCTGAGTTAAATCCCCAGCCCAGGGCTGGTGAGATGGCTCAGTGGGTAAGAGCACCTGACTGCTCTTCCGAAGGTCCAGAGTTCAAATCCCAGCAACCACATGGTGGCTCACAACCATTCGTAACAAGATCTGGCGCCCTCTTCTGGAGTGTCTGAAGACAGCTACAGTGTACTTACATATAATAAATAAATCTTTAAAAAAAAAAAAAAAGAAATCCCCAGCCCAAGAAAACCTTTCTTCCTTTAAATTTTACATTTATAAATTTTATGTGTATGAGGGCTTTGCCTTCACAAGTGTGCACCACATGCCTGCCTCATGCCCGCTGAGGTCAGAGGTTATAGATGGTTATGAACTACCATGCAGAAGCGGGTCTCCTTCAAAAGCCACTGATTCTCTTAACTGCTGGGCCAACTCTCCAGTCCCAAGAAAGTCTCTCTAACTAGGATTCCCTCCCATTCTACCCCCCCCCACACACACACACACAGCTGAGGTTAAACAGTGGGATTTGACAAACTAGTGAGCTCATCTGCCACCCAACAGGCAATGAGTTAACCTCACTGCCAAACTGCCACATCAAGTCCTGTAGAAAGCTGGTATCGCACGTTTTCCCCATATACCTACAGCACTAGGTGAGAACACTGAGGTCACCCGGCTGGCGACACGGGCAACAACTCCAGGGAGCAAGGTAAGCACTCAGGGAAAGGCCACAGTCTAGACTCCAGAGTGACTCACCAGGCTGGGCACTGAGAATTGGAGCATAGGCTCCAGCGGCCACAGCCTGAGGGAGAGAACAAAAGCCCACGCAAGCATGATGCCCGAGTGTGCCGCTCTCCTCAAGTACAAGCCAGGGGAGAGCAGAGCACGGAGGGAGCACAGCAGCTGCCAAGATGAGAGTGATGATGCCAAGATGAAAGGCAGTGAGAATTGGCAACATGAGATCCGAGGAGCAAGGGCACACTGAACCCAAGTTTATCCCAGCTAGCTACAGCCTCTGCCCATGACCTCACAGGGCACACCGGGGGCGTGGATGGGGGTGGGGTCACACCGCTCAGAACCTCCATCGTTTCCTAAACATGACTGAAAAGCACTAAGCATACCAGGAGACAGGACTAAACCACAGAACACTAAGGACCAAAAATGGAATATCAGTCAGAACTGAGGGCAGCCTCCTAGATTCACAATGGGGTTATACCTTGATAAGCCCAACGTAACTTGAAACTACCTAAAGTTGGAAACAACGGCGAATGCACCAGGGCCTCAGTCTCCTCTCTGTTGCTGTGATGAACACCCTGACAGCAGCACCTAGGGGAGAAGGGGTATACTTTGGCTCACAGTTTCAGGGTACAGCTCCCCATAACAAGAAAGGCATGGGAGCAAGAGCTGATGGCAGCTGCTCAGCTGTATCCTGGGCAGGAAGGAAAGGGAGACCCTTGCTCAGCTCACTTCTAGGGTCCATGACACCACAACCAGAGATGGTCCTGGCTCACGACTAGAATGAGTATCTCATTTGATTGGGAATGAAGATAACCCCTCACAAGCATGCACAGAGGCTAACCTAATCTAGCCCACCATCTAGTGCCTCGAGGCTTGTCTCTCAGGTGATCAGAGGTATGGTCAAGCTGACGATTAGCACTAACCAACATGCCATCTCTCGCCTTTTCTTTTTCTTCTAAGACAGAGTTTCTCTGTGTAACCCTGGCTGTCCTGGAATTTACTCTGAAGACCAGGCTGGCCTCGAACTCAGAGATCTAGTAGCCTCTGCCTCCTGAGCTCTGAAATTAAGGACGTGCCCATCACCACCCCAGCTGCCATCCCTAGTGTCGAGAGTCACTGACTTCTGAGAGTGGGCTAGAAGGGAGTTACAGCTTGTCATTGCCACCCAGTGCCACAAGAGCTTCCACAGCACTGACTTGAGAAGGTCGAATATCCATGTACAGCATCTACTGAGTGTGTGTGAACTTCACACCACTGTAAAGTCAAAGAGCTGTGTAGGCCTGCGGTCGTGAGAAACCGTCCATAACAGAAGCAATAATGATGCTGAGGGCTGCGAGGCAGCTCAGTCCACAAAATGCTTGCTGTATAAACACGACTATCTGAGTTTACACAAACACACACACCGCAGGCACACACACACCCCAACCCCAACCCCATGTTAATAAGTAATGGCCTGGGGTGGATGGAACTGCCTTTAATCCCAGCAATCAGGAGGCAGAGGCTGCCTGGTCTACATAGTGAGTTACAAGACAGTCAAGGTTACACGGTGAAATCCTGTTTCATAAAAACAAAATCAAAGCCAGGCAGTGGTAGCGCACACCTTTAATCTCAGCACTTGGGAGGCAGAGGCAGGTGAATCTCTGTGTTCAAGGCCAACCTGGTCTACCTCTAGATCTGGGCTACACAGGAAAACCCTGTGTTAAAAAAATAAAAGACAAATGGAAAGTCTAGCCTAAGTCAGCGGGTACCAAGTCAAGAACTTGACTCTGCAGGGAGCAGGCAGAGAGCCACACCCCTTACACATGACCCTCGCACACCAGAGTATTAGCAGGAAGAAGAACAGAGACGTTTGTTTATCGCTCTTCTTGTTGCTGTAACAAAGCACCAGACAAAAGCAGCTTCAGCTCAGAAAAGGCACAGTGGCGGCGGTGGCGGCGATGCGGGGCAGTAGGGCAGTGAGGGAGCGTGGGGTGGCTAGTCACACTGCATGAGTGGTCAGCAAGTAGAGATGAGCCCTGGTGCTCTGCCACTCACTCCTCTCTGGTTGGCCCTTAGAGTGGCTCCTCCCATATCACTCAAGCCCAGGCAGGCAGCCTCGTCCAGAGGGTTGTCTCCTACATGACTCTAGATCCTGTTGACAAACAATATTAATCATCATAGCCACACAGCCACACCAAACACAAAACAAACCAAGCCAAAGAGTGGGAAAGCCAACCTGAGCAGAGCAGCATAAGCGGCTGTGAAACCAGTTAGGGACAGGATCTCCACATACAGGGGGTGAGCACTTCGCAAGGCAAAGCATCGGCTAACAGCACAGCCTCACACTGAAAGGCAGGCCCAGAGCAAAGGACACGAAACTACAATTAGGAATTACTGTACCTTTCTCAGAACTGATAAGATTTTTTAAAAATAAGTACAAAAAAGCCCAGTTTGTGACTTTAGGCCCAAGCATTCACAGAACATGCCACACATCAGACCATGAAGCACACTTTAACCAACGACAAGGAGCTGAAACTCTCCAATATACATTCAAAGAGTTACTGAAAACCCCCAAATATCTGGAGACTGTTATGGCTTGGATTTGAAGCATCCCACTAAAGGCTCCAGTGTTGCATGTTTGGTCTCCGACTGGAGAAACCGGTCACTGAGGGAGAACGGGGTCCCAAAGGGGATGAAGCAATTCACTGACACTGTGGCACCATGGAGGTGGTGTTTCTCCATCTCGCCTGTTCTCTCTGCTCCTTGGATGCCAAAGGTGAGAGGCCCTGGCACACACTGCCATCACTGTAACAACATCACCATACCTCATACCTAAAAATGGGACCAAGGACCACACCAAAAATCTGAAACTGTGAGCCCAAATCAATCTTTCCTAAGTCTCCCTCAGAGGCGTTTGTCACAGTGATGAAAAGTCTACGAGGCTGTAGGCAAGAGAAGGCACCAGTGGGAAGAATCAAATACTGTGCGGAGCTGGGGCGATGGCACAGTTGCTAGGAGTACACGCCTTGCTCTCAGAGGCATGAGTTCAATTCCCAGCACCCATGTCAGACAGCTCACAATACCCTGTTATTCCATTTCCAGGGGAGGCAAGGCCTCTGGCCTCTGCTCACACTTGTACTCAAACATACAAACCTACATATATACACATAATTCAAAATAAAATAAATCTTTAAAAACATTAGGAAAATACTGTCAGTTGGAGGTGCTATCACCTCTACAATCTAGTCAGCAATGACAAAACGTCAGCAATTATTCTGGAGCAGGTCAAGCATGCAGAGGAGCTCTGACGGCGAGGAGCACAGACAAGGAGCACCTTGAGAAGGAGAGAGTGTTTGTGTCCCTGTACCAACCATGGAGGAAGAGCACGAAGGCTCAGCACATAAAGCAGGCAGAACAGGCACAGGAGGGACCAGCACACCAGTCAACAGAGGCGCCACCAAAAGCCTCAAATAGACAACAGGACACAGCAGGGGACAGTGTGGATCAACTGGACCACCACATGAGTCCTGTGTCACTTAGGTTGATCCCAAGTGGGGTGAAAGATAAAAGCCACCAGAATAGATCTTTAGAACTTGGGACAGGCAGTTATCTCTACTTTTCTTAAATAGAACCAAAAAGCACTAAGGGAAGAAAAGCCAATAAACTGGGCCAAAGTAAAACTCAGAACTTCTGTCACCAAAAGATGTCCAGTGCCACATAAAGTAACGTACACATATAACCCAGCACCTGGGCTACAAAGTCAGTTCCTGGTTCCAAAACACAGTGCCATCCCAGCAGCTCAGTGGGTTAAGGACACCTGGGTCCGCTCCAGGGGATCTGACACCTTCTGGCCTTCAGGGACACTAGGCACACTCATAACATCCATTAGCTTATGAATAATAAATTTAAAAAATGTAAATGTGGCCACTGAGATGGCTCAACACATAAAGGTGCGTGCTGCAAAGCTTGGCAATTTGAGTTCAATTCTGAAATCCAGATGGTAGAAGAGGAATGACTCCCACAAGTCCCCCAACCGATGTTCTTAAGAAAGAAAAGAGTGGCAGGCAGTGGTGGCACGCCTTTAATCCCAGCACTTGGGAGGCAGAGGCAGGTGGATCTCGGAGTTCAAAACAAGCATGGTCTACAGAGTGAGTTCCAGGATAGCCAGGACTACACAGAGAAACTCTCTTAAAAAACAAAAGAAAGAAATTAAAAAAAAAAATAAAAAAAGCCAAACAAGTATAAAGTATATATATTTGAAAAAAATACATATTCCATTAAAAACTCCTACAAAACAAACAACAAACAAACCAAAAACTCTATAAACCACTGGGCAATGATACTGGACACCTTTGAGCTCAGCATTTGGGAGGCAGAGGCAGGAGGATCTCTGTGAGTTCGAGGCCACCTTGGTATACAGAGGGAGTTTCAGAACAAGCAGGGCTACACAGGGAAACCCCGCCTCAGAAACAAACAAACCAACAAGCAACCCGTAGAGTTCACCCAAGTAACAGCAAGGCCTCATGCAGTGACTGTAAACCTCCACGTGGACAGACACCATGAGGTGCCACTGCACCAAGCTAGCTCGCAACACCACAACAGACAATGGTAACCTTTTTTTGAGATGCAGAGTCAAAGGATGAAAGGGGCTCACAGGGAGTTTGGGGGTGCCAGGATATCAATTTGGCCTGGAGGGTTTCTGGTTCAGGTCACACTGCCAAAATGAGTGATGCTGTATGTAAGAACTGCTTTCTACATACATTGCACCTTTCTTCAGTGTGTGTGTATGTAGAGGCCCGAGGCCATTGTCTGGTATCTTCTTCACTTTACTGAGGCAGGGTCTCTTGCTGAGCCTGGAGCTCTCTGATTCAAGTCTAGCTACCCAGACTGCTCCCAGAACAGTCTCTGTCTCTCAAGTGCTGTGATTACTGGCTGGCCACCACACCCACAAAGCTTTCACATAGGTGCTGGGAACTCAAACTGCAAGCCTCAGTCACAGTATCCAAGCCCACATCATCTTAGACATCTACCACTACACATGAACAAGAAAACACACAATTCCCAGAGAAGGAAGCAAAACCACAGGCCCTTCCTAGACAAAGAACCTAAGTGGCTGTGTGCCTGAGATGATTGATCCCACTCTCTGTGTGGAAGCCGAGGAAAGGGCAGACATGGTGAAAGACACCTTGGAGTCATGACCTCACCAGGCACAGGGTGGGAGGTCCCCACACTCACCAGGAGTCTCATTTCCAGAATACTTTCTACAGGTACGTTCTCATGTACAGGGAAACACCTGTGCCAAAAGCTGGAGATGCCTAAGTGGGAGACTAGGATTATGGAATTTCCATACAGTGAACTCCTAGGATGCAGCTAAAAATAAACTGGATGCCCGCACCTGTGGTTGAGGAGCAACCTGCCGTGCATGTTAAGCAAAGATAGCAGAAAAGCTACATTACCAAAAAAAAAAACAAACAAAAAAGCTGGAGCACGCCCACGCCTGCATACACACATCGTCCTCCTAGGACACCCACTAATGCAGCAGTGGTGCTCGCTGCGGGGACGGGACGAGTGTCTCCTGGAGGGGACAGCTGAGTCAGAGTATGAACAGATTTAGTGTCATGTCTTAGGAAATCAGGAGACAGTGTCCTCTCTGGGAAAGCCCTGAGAGGCGCAGAGACCAAGCTACCTGTGTGGCCCACTCCCCACATCTCCTGGACCAAGTATTCTTTGCGTATGCCACTGAATGAGCTGACAGAACCTGTCTGAAGGCCTCGGGCTGGAGACTCTTCGGCTACCTCTCCCTGACTAGACTGACTGACCAAGGGCCAGGCCACCTGGTGGGCAACTCTCATCTTCACCCAGGGTCAGTGTAGATGGCCTGGGGGAGGGACCCACTCACCTGGGCTGAGGGGGCATTCTTGTGGGCTTTCTTATAGATCAGAGCCGGGCAGATGAAGCAGATGAGGCTCCCCATCGTTGCTCCTGTGAAGCCAAGGATGGTTTCCACTGCAAATGAACAGACAGCAAGGGGTGACTGGGAGCCCGTGTTCACCGGGCCTACGAGTGATAGGGTCACTGCAAAGGCTGCCTGGGTGCCAGTGGATAGACATCTGCTGTATCCAGAGGGCTCTACCACCATCTCCATCTTTCTCTCCTCCTCTTCCTCTTCCTACTCTTCTTCCTCATACACTAAGATTTGTCAGAGCAGGGCATTCTGGGAAACTGCTGACAGCTGATGTTTAACTGGCCAACCACAGGGGGTTTCCTACAGAAAATCAGAAGTTGGCTCCACATGGCTTACTATACACACTGCCATCACTTGGCAAGTGCCCTTGTGCCTTGCTCTAAGGTATCTGTGAAAAGGATACAATGGCTGAAGCCATTGCTCTGGTGTTTGGTGACACCAAGTTACAACCAGCCTACGGGGAAAAGGTATGACCTTGAGTTTCTAGGCATACTGGATACTAGGCACACTGGATACTAGGCACCCTGGATACTAGGCACAATGGACACTAGGCACAATGGATACTAGGCATAGTAGGATACTAGAAAAAAAATGGCATGAGACTCCGGGAGTCATCTTAGCTGAATGCTAAGCATGGGCCAGGGATATGGGCCCTGGGTCCCCCATGCAGCAAGGAGAATGGAGCAAAACTAAGGGCAGAAGAGAGGCAGCAGGGCCAGTCACTGCAGGGATGTCCACCTACCATTGGGGATCATGACCCCACCAACCATGGTTCCAAACACCACTGAGAGGGTGAGGACTTTAAACCGGAGTGGGGGCATGTAGCCTCCTGCAGCAAAGGTTCCATCTTTTTGCTACATGAAAGAAAACAAAAACAAGCAGTTTTGAAATGACCACTTTCCAGTGGCGTACATAACACCACACAGGGCTCTGCCAAGCAATCCTATCTCTGCACAGGCCAGGAGGGAGCTCACCCGGCAGGTGACTGTCCCCGCATAATCAGATTTAGCATAATCAGATCTGGCTGAGCGGCTTTAATAGAAGCCGACAGAATGCCAGGCTCTACTCCCAACACGGGCTGTACATCTTACAACATTGTTTTGAAATGTTAGTATTACATTCTTTTTTGGGTTTGTTTCTGCTCTTAGAGTAAAGACAAAGCAGAGTCTTAGACACACACACACACTGGACAGTGGACTCCCGAGGGCCAGCCCTGTGGAGTGGGTGGGTCAGCTTCTCGTCAAGGTGAAGCTTCAGAGATCGTGTTGAAGATCCACATGCACACATGCACGCGCACACACACACACGTACACGCACGCTAAGCTGTTATCACCATTCCCAACAGATCCATGGTGGACACTTAACAAAGTCCAGAAAGGAGGAAAGTGGACAAGGATTTGATGTGGCATATCCCAACACCCTGCCATGCCTGCACACAGGACACTCTGAGGTGTGGCACCACAGAGGTGTTGGCCTCAGAGTCTACATGCCTAAGAGTCCCACACAGCCTGGTTCAGATCCTGCCTCTGGCAGCACCAGCTGTGTGCCTCTGTTTCCCCTCTGACAACAGAAGTTGATCCTCACATCAACTGACACACAGGAAGACTTGACTAACATACTGATCACTACTGGGCTAGGAATAACGGAGCCTCCCAGAACTAGAATTTCAAAGTAACTTCTTTTCATAAGAGACATTAACCCGAGCTAGACTGAGGTAGCTGCAGCTGGAATCGTTCACTGAATAAGGATGACAGTTTGTACATAACCCAGGAATCCCACGCACAGCACACTGGGAGTTGACCAAGAAATTCTCTAAAGGAGGAAGCAGGAACCTGTGCGTCAGATATTCCTAAGGACAAGCAGAAAAGCCATCAACAGAACATCTACAGGAGATGTTGGAGGTTTCCGTGGGTAGATCCACTGAAAACAGAGGAGAGGGAAGGGAAAGTAGCCCTGTCAACAGACAGACACAGGGACACAGCCACACGCTTGTGAAGGAGAAGGCTGAGAAGCTGGTGCACTGTTTTTCAAGATATGGTTTCTTGGATGGGTCTGGCTGTCCTCAAACTCACAGAGATTCTACCTGCCTCTGCCTTCCGAGTGTGGGATTAAAGACATGTACTACCACTGTCTGGCAGTGAACTTACTTAATAATTCTTTTTGTTCCATTATTAATGTTTAATTTTACAAAAGAGATGGATACCAGCCCTTGGGAGACAGAGACAGGTAATTCTCTTTGAGTTCAAGGCCACCTTAGTCTGGATAGCGACACCTAGACCAGGCATAGTAAGACCCTATTTTTTCTTTTTCTTTTTTCTTTTTTTGTTTTTTTTTTGAGACAGGGTTTCTCTGTGTAGCCCTGGCTGTCCTGGAACTCACTTTGTAGACTAGGCTGGCCTCGAACTCAGAAATCCACCTGCCTCTGCCTCCCAAGTGCTGTGGGATCCAAGGTGTGTGTCACCACCGCTCAGCCAAGACCCTATTTCAACAAAACCAAACAACTTTGCAAAAGAAGGGGTATAGTATGCAAAAATGCACTAAAGATGTTCCAACCTGAAACACATGCACACACTAAGCTCACATTAAGCAGTGAGAAGTGGCCTTGGGAACCCACAGGTGAGGCTGTACAGCAAGGACAGGGTGCAGTAGGGTGAGTCTATGGCCACAGGGTTGATCTCACCTTTGCCCCTCAAGGGACAAAGTCCTAAATTCTACTTTGCATAGCATCCAGGTACATAAAACTAAGAGGTACACTAGGAGCTAGCATGTGAGGGCACTCAGCCTGTGGCACTGGGCCCCTCTACTGTCACTGGCAGCCAAGTCCATGGGAAGGACTCAAACACCAGCACTGCATGACTCTAGCAGATAGGAGCTCTACGCTGGTTGTTTCTACTGAGGTTGTACACACTAGGACCAGCACTAGTCTCACCCAAAGTGCTCGAGTGACCTTGTAATTCTGGCCACCAGGAGTCCTGGCTGATCAGATAAACCATGTCTAAGAAGATATGGGGCATTGGAGCAAAAGCTGCCATCACAGAAAACAGCCCAGGTAGAGGAGCTAACTTGCCAGACTCAGGAAAGGGCGCCCTGTGAACAAGGGTGGAAAGCTGAGATGGAGGGGCTTGATAGACAAGAGGCAACCCCAGGGCAAGCAAGGATCAGAGAGCCTTTAGTTTCTATCCTTGTATTTGAAAGTTTCTTGTGAAGGGCGCGCGCGCGCACACACACACACACACAAACACAGTACAAGGGTTCTACCAACATATTTCCAGAAGTCACACCAAAGTACAGAGCAGAGCAACACAAGCCCCTCCCACAATGCCAGCTGTGATCAATATCGGCCAATGTGATTAATGTGATCAACGTGTCCTGGTGCAGCCTCCCCAGGACTTGAGGTTGCTAGCATCTATGCTGCCAAATCCCAGAGATGAGCTGAGTTACCTATGCAGCTGGCTGGCATGGCCCACAGGCCACTCTCATATGTTCTTTTTACCAAGGTTAATTCAAGCCATGCCTGGTCAGGGGGCTGGGAGTACAGCTCGAGAGCAGTGGGTATACTTTAGCATACGTGAAGTCCAATTCCTATCAACAAAGGAAAGATGGAAAAAAGGAAGGAAAGAAGGGAGGGAGGGAGGGAGGGAGGGAGGGAGGGAGGGAGGGAGGGAGGGAGGAAGGGTGGATGGATCTCTGCTAAAGACTTCCTGAGAGGGGCCAGCAAGAACGGCTCAGCAGGTAAACACACTTGTCAACAAGTCTAACCATCTTAGTCTGATCCACAGAATCCACGAGGCGAAGAGAGAGAACTGGACCCCATCCATTTCCTCTGGCTTCCATTCACAAACCATGACATGTAAGTCCTACTACCATCACTAAATAAAAAGTTAAATTACATGTGAACAACAAAGCCACTGAGTCTCACCTGGGCATGGTGGTACACACCTGCGATCCTAGCACTTAGAAAGCAAAGGCAGGAGAATCCAGAGTTCAAGGCCAACCTGCACAACATGGCAGACTCCCCTCAAAATAAGCCAAGACTTCACTTCACTTGAAGTTTGTTTGGACCAGTCGGATGTCTCAGCAGGTAAAAACACTTGCCACACAAGCCTGGCAGTCTGGGCTCAACCACTGGAGCCACAACAGAAGGAGAGAATCAACTTCTAAAAGTTGTTCTGACTTACACACACACACACACACACACACACACACACACACAGAGTCTGTTTCTTTCTTTTTTTTTTTTTTTTAAAGATTTATTTATTTATCATATGTAAGTACACTGTAGCTGTCTTCAGACACTCCAGAAGAGGGCACCAGATCTCGTTATGGATGGTTGTTAGCCACCATGTGGTTGCTGGGATTTGAACTCTGGAAGAGCAGTCGGGTGCTCTTACCCACTGAGCCATCTCACCAGCCCCGAGTCTGTTTATTTCTAACAAGCAAACGCTCCTAGGACCACTGTCATGAAAACACAGAGCTAACCCAAGAGAACGGGAGAGGACCATACCTGCTGCTCAAACAGCAGTGTGTTCAAGGCCTGCCTGCACGGCAGAATCATCATGGGGAAGCCCACAGCCACAGACATCATGAAGCCCACTCGGATCATCTCTGTCACCGGGTTGGAGGGGAAGTGGATCAGCACATTGCCTGTGGTGGCATCAGTGAAGCTGACGTAACCAAAAAACCCCACCTGTTGAAGGAGAAAAAACAGCAATGTGGCCAGCTCTGTCTCTGCCAGTTCACCACCAATCACTCTCTGACTGCCTACCTGCCTGCCTGTCTGCCTGTCTGTCTGTCTGTCTTTGTCCCACACTGGTCCTAGAGTACCTCCCCAGGGAAGCTTGCACAAGACCCACCCTCCCAAGGACAAGAGCACTCCTCAGCCCCTCAGTCCTGAGGCTCCCGATGACAGAGGTGGACTACTGTTGACATGCAATTCAGTATACCTTCAACAGAACCATAAATGAGGCAAAAATGAAAAGGAAGGTTCTAGAATGCCTCTTTCAGAGGAGCCACTCTTTTTTTAGTTTTTCGAGACAGCATTTCTCTGTGTAGCCCTGGCTGTCCTGGAACTCACTTTGTAGACCAGGCTGGCCTCAAACTCAGAAATCCGCCTGTCTTGCCTCCCGAGTGCTGGGATTTAAGGTGTGTGCCACTACACCCAGCTCAGAGGAGCCACTCTTAATCTGGTTTCAAGCTCAATCAGGAGCTGGTGTAGGGGCTCAGGACTGTGATCTCAGCTTTCAGGAGGCATAAACAGGAGGATGGAGACAGTTCCAGGCAAACCTGGGCTACACAGTAAGACCTGCCTCGAAAAAAACAAAACTGGGGGGGGGTGGGGGAACAAATAGTCAAATAACTGTGGGGTTAGGAGGACAGAAGAAGACCAGGACGACGATGCTCCAATGACCACTCAGAAGACTGTTACCATAGCAAAGGGTGGGAGCTAAGGCACAACCCTAGCATGCTTCCATTCTCATTTCAGACAGGATTTCTCCCCTCCATGGTTCTAGGGATCAAACCTCTGGGTCATGGATGCAAGGCAAGCTCTCTACCAACTAGGCAGCTTACTGATCTCTATAATTTTACTTAAAGACAACACAGAGAAGCAGGTGTGGTATAATAATCCCTGCTCTTGGGAGGAGAAAGCAGGAGGATCAGGAGGAGTTCAAGGCCTAAACTACATGTGAGCTTCAGGCCAGCTTTAGTGACACAGTGAGATCCTGTCTCAGAACGACAAGACAGACAGACAGACAGATAGACAGAGATAATAAATAACTACAGCACTTAAGTATATTAATAAGAGCCAGGTGGTGATGGCACACATCTTTGATCCCAGCACTTGAGATGCAGAGGCAAGCAGATCTCTGAATTGAGGCCAGCATGTTCTTCAAGGCAAGTTCCAGGACAGCCAGGGCTACACAGAGAAGCCTTTTCTCAGAGGGAGCGGGAGGGAACTATGAAAAATGGTCATAATGTTTGTGGACTAGGTGTCTTCTCACATGGGTATCCCATGCACCACACACAAGTGTAGCTGGCTGCAGCCACCTCAGCCCCATTCTTTTTAGTGGGAATGCTTTCTGTAGAGAATTAACAATGGCGCGGAGAGAGTTAACGCATCTGGGACCAGTCCTGGCCAAGGTGCCTGAGCTCTTCAGACTGGACAATGTCAACACAGCTGGGTGTGGTGGTGCTCACCTGTATTCCTCACACTTGGGGGGGGGAGCAAGAGCAGGAGGAGCACCCCAAGTTTGAGACCAGCCTCATCGATATAGGAAGCTCCAGGCCAATTAGGAATACAAAGTAAGACCCTTTCTACAAAACCAGAAAAAAATACAACACGGTCCAGGACAGAAGCAGCTCAGAGGTGCCTGTGCCTGGATGACAAGCGCGTCACACAGACTCTAGACAAGCAATTCAGCTGAGGACCTGAAATGTTCTGGGTCCCCACAAACACAGGGCACTTACAGACGCTGACTCGGAAAAGGTGAGAGCCAGCGGACCGTCTGCAACCCCCGCAGACGGACAGCAGAGGCCACACAGGGCCTTGAGTGCTCAAGGAGAGGGTATGGAACAGTTCCTACCATGACATAGAAGGCGGTGACCACGTTGAGGGAGGAGGCAAAGATGGAGCTCATGGTCTTCACTGATGGCTCGTCCAGACTGTCATAGGTGGGCAGGACCTGGCTGTGTAAAGACAAGCGAGTCACACGGACTCTAGACAAGCAGGCACTAGGACCTCACCCGCCCTCCTGACAACTCCTAGGACTTCTACCAAAATGACCAGGCAACAAACCTCTGACACTTCCTTGGCAAAACACTCACCACAGAGCAGGATTCCTGGAGCCAAGGTCACTAGCTGGGCGATACTACAGACAGCTGCACTGTGATAAGACCCACAACCTACACCCTACAAAGTTTCACGTAGACCCCTCACACTGTGCTGTGCTGTGCTGTGCTGTGCTGTGCTGTGCTGTGCTGTGCAGATGTGACTGGGCAGGGAACCAAAGCAGACCTGAGGAAGGAGCACACAGCAAGCCCATGCAGCTCTACTGCCAGGGGATACAAGAGTCGGACGGACACACCATCCACAGACACCGAGGTCAGCGGCCACCTCATCACCAACAGACACAGAGGTCAGCCTAGGCACACCTCCCACATAGCAGCCTCTCACTGGTGTGATGAGAAAACTGGATTGTGTCCTGGGTCTGGTACCAGGAGTGTGCTGCTGCTGGTCAGGTGGGAGGGACCCAAGTCACAGCAGGGCAGTGACGTGACAACTCATCTGAGGACTTGGGACAGGAAAGCCAACTGAGAGGGACATGCAGGACCTGGGCACCTGTGAGGTGTAGGGGAACCATGACTGCAGAGAGAGGACATGAGTGTAGAAGAGAGGCTGCATCTGAGATGGCACAGGCTCAGACACTAGCTAAAGAACTACGCTAGAACAGGAGGAAAAATCTGTGTGCCTCCCTCACATACTTCCCCGGTGGCTATGGCCTTTTAGGAAAAGACCACAAGCATAAAGGAAGCCAGTAGAAACACACAAGGAAATGTGTGTGTGTATGTGTGTATATACCACTCACACACATGCATGCTGGAAATCAGCAACTAATAAAGAGAACGGCACACAGATCAGTGGAGCCCTACCCAAAAATGTCCTTTAAAAAGTCCAAGAGAGTGGGGCAGAGGTGGTGCACACCTTTAATCCCAGCACTTGAGAGGCATAGGCAGAAACAGGCAGATTTCTGAATTTGAGGCCAGCCTGGTCTACAGAGTAAGTACCAGGACAGCCAGGGCTACACAGAGAAACCTCAAAAAAACAAAACAAAACAACAAAAAAAAAACAAAAACAAAAACAAGTCCAAGAGAAGCAAAGAGGCACACACTACACTTTGATCAAGAAGTAGGCAAGAATAAGTGGGAGCCCTGGCAAAGTGAAGCTGAGATTCCTGTCCACCCCAAGCTCACACGTCAACCTCAGCACAAGAGGCCACCACTGTAGTCAGCTAAGAGAAAAAATGGCAGCAGCACCCTACCCAGCCTCAAGGACACAGAAGGCAAACGAGCCCTGGCTCAGCCATGAGGTGGCAATAGCTTCTCAGAGCTGAGTAGTCACAGCAGGAGGCCATCCTGGCAGGGAGCTTGAACCACATGCATGTGCACACACACAGAGGAATGCATGCACACACACAGAGGACCGTATGCACACACAGGCAAGGGCACAGCAGGTGCTGTGAAGGGGAGACAGGGTGTGCCTGGACACAGTGGGCCCTGATCCATGGGCTTCCATCCAATCCCAAATGCCACGCCCTTGGGAGAGCAGCCTCCGAGGCATCAAACACCCCTGAAGTGCCCCTAGGCTGAAAGTGAGGGCTAAGTGCACTCTGTTCCACCAAGGCTTTCCATGTTCATCAATATGGCCATTTCTCTGGCCCCATGATGACAGTTATGCATAACACAAGATTCATTCACCAGGAAGTAAGATCAAGAGGGCCAGAGGGTGACGGTGAGAACGATCCCAGGCACAAGGTAAGGAACTGGTTGCCACCCAGCACACGGGCCCTCTGGTACAGCCCACCAAGAAATGACCTCTGTCACCTCACCTAGCAAACATTCCAGTGCTCGTAGCCTGGGGATAGTACGTGACCAACACAGAGGAAGAGGGCACACTTAAGGCCCCTAGGTCCTGCTGGAAGGGAGATGGATCCTGTACTTAAGGCAGTGGCAAGCTCCCACCCTCCTGGAACCGGGACCTTGCACTAAGAACAGCCCACAGACGTGCACTGCCTGCAAGGTGGCTACTATTGAGGAAGACCAACCACAGGCTTATCTTTTCAAAAGCAAACACACAGACAGAAAGGACAAGTGGTAACTAGGTACACTGCACAAGAATGTAACTTCTGTCACCAGTGATAATGGGACATTAAACAGCGAGGCTGGAGCGCGCGTTCTGGTGGAGACAGAGCTGCCAAGCGGGAGCCGGTGAGTGGGAAATGACGATCTGGATCTCGCACGTGGGTGTCAACAGCAGTGTGAGCAAATTCTCTGTCACACTAGTTTACAATTGGCACAATGCATGCCCACTGACACCACAGGAGGGGGGCTCCTCTGCCAGCCCCCCCCCCAACATGCTGATGGTCTTTTCTCAACGATGTCGGATTTACGCTTACTGTTCCCACCCAGGCATGCATCACTAGCTCCTGCCACCCTGGTGAAGGTAGCACTGCTGCTGCTGCTACTGCCATGGTGAAGCAGCCCTGTGTTCACAGAGCCCCGCTTGCCAAAGAGCCCGCCTGCACACACAGGACTCAGAGACATCCTAGCACCAGCCTCAAGTCAATGTTTGTGCAACATCTTTTTAAATATTCTCAGAAAACCAGCTAGATTCTGGCAAAGTACTCGGGACTCTTCTCAGTCAGATGGCTGGGTAGCTGCTGCACCCCACAGCCAACTCTCCCTTCATGGGATCTGGGAAACTCAGGCCCTTGCCAGTTAGTTAGCAGTAGTTTATTTCCTGGTTAACACAGAACTCTCCCCTCAGCCTAGAGGAACAGTCTACACTAGGTCAGCCATCACTCCTCAGTGGCCAGAAGCAAGAAAAGCAGGCTGTTGACCCCACAGCACTTCCCTTCACCCTCCTCCCTCCTCTCCCTCCTCCCTCCTTCTCCCTTCACCCCTCCTCAAGGCTACACCCTCAGCCCCACCCCGCCCCCTTCTTTCACCTCAGCAGTACTTACGACTGACAGGCAAAGGACATGCCAAAGATGGGGACACAGCGGAAAACACCTTCCCAGCGAATGTAGCTGACCTGCTGCAGCCACTGCCCACTAAAGAGGCCATGTTTAAGGGAGGACAGCACAATCTAGACCAAGAAGAGAGTGAGACATGGGGTCAGGAGAGAGTAGAAACTGTGCCACAGAGGAGGTGCAGGAGACACACAGCTCTTCTCTACACCAAAGCTGGCTCATTCCTGCAACCTGGGGCTGTCTGAAGGGGCAGGGGCTCCACCTCACCTATGTCCCTGGGCCCTGGCTTAGAACCCAGTCCATGCATGGAGCTGCCTGAACACTACTGAGAGGTGTACCCAGCTGCAGGGGGGTTCTGCACATGGCGGAGCAGCTCCGATGTGGGGCCTCAGAGTGGAGAGAGAAGCAGAACCTCACTCCCTCCCTCAGCCCTGTAACTGAGATGACAGGGAGCAGTGCCCTCCATGTGGGCATGTCCTTTACTTCCTTGCCCTGGACAGGCAGACAGCCATCTTTCAGGAGCTCATCCACTGAAGACATGGCTATGAGTAAGGAGTTAACTGTCCCTGGCTGGTCCCCTGCAGCCAGACCTGGGCACAGCTCCTGCAAGCACACTTGGCCCCTGCCCTCAGGAAGCAGAGCGTCTTCCCTGGCAGTGAGGGTGAACCCCCAAGGGTGCAGCAGGGTCAGGGAGGAAGGCTAAGGACTATGGAGAAGTCCTCACACCCCATCTTCCAGACTGTCCCCAACAAAACACCATGTGACAAAACACTAGCGCATGCACCTGGTTCCACATGGAAGTTCTTCCCATAAAACATACAGCCACCTCACTTGCTTTCCAGAGCCTGGGTAAAGGGTTTCACAGCCCCTTCTGGATCCTGCTGTCCAACTGCTCTGCCTCTGGTGCTTCACAGACCAGGCATGCACACGGCCTTCACGACATTGCAGTAGCTCTACCACAGGACTCAAAGCCACTTTCCCATAATCCCCCCAAGGTAGCTGGTGGCAACAGCAGACTAAGGCGTGGACACGTGTGGTTATGGGAAGGACTAAGCCACAAACAAGCCCCTCAGCAGTGTCTCTGGTGCTCACCACGAACATGAAGACGGTGTAGAAGAGGAGCGCCATGGCACTGAAGGACTGGATAGAGGCCATCATGTTTCTCTGCAGGCTGAGCGGGAGCACAATGAACAGGGACACTGCGAAGAGCAGGAACACACGGACAGTCCAGGTCACCTGGAAGGGAATCAGCTCTAAGCTCTGAGCTCACTCACTGCCAGGACTCATCTTACCAGTGTGGCCAGGGCAGGAGCCACCACAGGCTGAGGAGCACACTGAGCCCTTAAAGCAGAAGGTGGTGTGGTCAAGTCTGGCACATACAGGCTGAAAGCTCCCCTCTCAGTGGCCACGTGGATCAAAGTACTGAACACCCCTGGCCCTGCATGGTCCACCCAGCCTCCACAATGAGACTAGTCAGGACCAAAAGATCAGCTACCCAGAGCCAACACGTTACACAGTGTCAGAATGTGGCAAGAGCACGCAGGAACTGCACTGCTCTGGAAGAACCCTTCCCAGCTGGTGCCAGTGGCTGGTCACCAAGTCTCCACACAACTCAGAGCTATCTCTACCACAGAAGGAAATTCTGACCCAGATAATTCATCACAAAACTCCGGGCTGCACCGGTCTGGGGATATCTACCATCTGACTGATCTACAGCCAGCACGTTTGACTTCCTGGATCCTTCTTCATAGGTGACAGCACAGGCTGGAGGCGAAGAGCTCTCCAGCTACACACACCTGCAAATCTAAAACAGCCCCACACCGCTGAGCATGGCAGCACTGTCCATGATGGCTGGTGATAACCGAGAGGCTCTGTGCACACTCTCACTGTGTGGCAACCATTTGCGAGGCCACAGAGGCTGATACTGCCCATCCTGCAAGTCTCTCAGAACTGCAGGTGAGATATCTGGCCCAGGCACAGATCAGTAGGGTTTTGAGAAAGGACTCAAGTAACTGTGTGAGAGACTGACCCACAACTCTGCTGGACCCAAGGGAAGAGTGGGAGACGGACAGAAAGCCAAAGGGGAAGACACAGACCAGGGCCAGGCTCACAGGACACTCTCTGCAAAGTCCTCCCACACCATGCAAATCCCACACATATTCATGAGAAGGATCCCCTCAGCTGTCATGTTTACAAACTAAAAGCCATCTCCACCTACCTGGTAAACAAATACAAAGGAGTCTTCACAAAAAAGACCCCCCCCCCAGGGTCATATGCCCATTTTCCCTAGGTGGTCACTGGTTACAGCTCTGCTCCCCAGTAGGGGAGGAAGGTTGTGTGGGGCCCAGTTCACAGGTGGGACCTTCACAGTCAGGGAGTGGCAAGCTTGGAGGATGCACAGAGCTATGTCACAGGCCCTGGGAGCAGTGCCCTCTCGTCTTCCTCAGCAGGGTGGGCCCCAACTCCCTGCCTCAATGTACAGATCAACAGCCCAGCACAGAAGCTGCACGAGGGCCTGGCCTCTGTTGCCTTTTGATGAGCACCGCTGGAAGGCTGAGGCATCTGACCTGCACAATGATTTGCTGTGTCCTACCCCTCCTCCTCCCTGCCTCCGCCTTGTACACCATCAGGCTGTATCACAGCCTGCTCTCCCTCTCTCCCTCTCCTGGTGCCTCTCAGACACTCCTCCAGCAGAGTCCTGAAATCCAAGCCAGGGAACTTGAGTGGCAGGCAGGCAGGCACAGGCCCCAGGTGGCTTAAGGAAAGGAGGCATCAGGCAGCAACCCCAAGGATTAAAACAGACCAGATATCTAACAGTGTCTTACCTGTAATCCAAGCAGCGGAGCAAAGAAGTTGGACCCCAAGTCACCGATCACGACATAGAAGGTAATGCAGGACCCCAGCATCAGCCCAATCATGCTGTGAAGAAAGACACCCAGAGCTCTGCAGTCAGATTTAAGAAGGTGATGCTTTGTGATCAAAGCTAAGCACCTTTGCAGACTCAAGACTCAGGCACCCCAAGTCTGACACCCAGGACCACATCCAGTTCCTGGGCTTTGCTGACATGGAACTGCCATAAAATGGCTGGGCTGGAGGCAACTGTGACCATGGGTGTCTGGGGGACCTCCACTGCTCTTGGGGTAAATGCAGAACTACACTCAACTAGTCTCTCTTGGGTAAATACCAAATCACACTTAACTAGTTTCTCTTGGGGTACCAAACCACACTTAACTAGTCTCTATGTGCTATCCTAGTCCCCTTCCTCAGGAGCTTCCGAAACTCTTTCAGGTACAGAAATATTAGATAAGTTAAAGGAATAATCAACTGCTTCTAAAAACTGTTTCTTCTGTGTTTACAATCCCTTGATTAAGAAGCCTAAAAGTGTCATTTTCTGACAAATTTTTCCAACTCATTAAAATTTTACTCTCAAAAAAAAAAAGTGACATTTCAATTTAGAGCCTCCCTTCTGTGGCAGAGTTGGGGACACAATTTAGATAACAGCATTAAAATTAGCTGTACTTGGGGTAGGGGAGTTTGTGGAAGGGAGACCGGGAACGGGGATAACATCTGAAATGTAAACAAATACAATGATTAATTAAAAAAAAAAAAAAGATTAGCTATACTGAGAGAGCTATTTTTCTGTACTTCCCAAGTCTCTTATTCTCATGTACATATTAGCAAGACTTAAGGCTTTCGACTTGGACAGCAGTCACTGTGAGGTAAAGTCACAGTAAACTGACTGTGAGGGACTCCTCAGAAGCACATGAGACGCTGTAAGCTCTCCCAGTGTGACGCAGTGTTCACTCCCTGACATGCTCCAGTAAGAAGGATGGACTCAGCAGGGCTGCGCCACTCACCTGGTCTCCACCAGCATCTTCCCGGCCTTGCCGTAGGCGTGGAACGCTAGAGAAAAGGAAAATGCTCAGTCCGACAGTAACGCACACCAAGAGGCCAGGCGTGGTGGCGCACGCCTTTAATCCCAGCACTCGGGAGGCAGAGGCAGGTGGATTTCTGAGTTCGAGGCCAGTCTGGTCTACAGAGTGAGTTCCAGGACAGCCAGGGCTACACAGAGAAACCCTGTCTCCAAAAACAAAAACAAAAAAAAAGCCACCGAGAAAAGCTGTGTGCTGCAGTTTGACGAGCATCCGTTTGCTTGAGTTTCATGGATATAAGGAGACACTTTAAACTCTGGTGCCAGACCTTCTTTAGACCTACCATCCCCAAATGAAACACCACAAGGCAGGAGCAAAGCAAGGAGACACAAGAAAGGGACACACAAGCAAGGGACATACAAGCCAGGAGACACGGATACAAGCAAGGGAGATAAAAAGCAAGGAGACACACACAAAGAGACACAGACACAGCAGGGAGACACAAGCAAGGGTTTCTGTAGTTTCTTATGAATTATGAAGGGGGAAAACGGAAGCCAGGACCCTGCAAGGTTCCGGGTTCTGCTGCGAACAGGCCCTGCTTGGAGCAGTATGAAAACAGCAGAGCCAGCCCCACTTAGGGACAGGGGAAGAGGGAAAACTTAAGAGGGGTCCAGAAGGTTCAAGCCTCTCCCCAGAGCCCAGTATTCATGCCCTGCTCCACAAGGATGCTGCTGAGGGCTTCATAGTTGTGACTTACAGAAGGAAACTGAATCTTTGCAAGCATGGCACTCTGGGGAAAGGAGGGAACAAGTCCTCTGAGACTTGCCAGTGCCCAGGACAACCAGAGACAGAGCCCTGATGATGGCTGGCATGCATGGCCACAGCAGTGTCCTACCAGGAAAGAGACCTCCGTCTTTCCTTCCTGACCCAGAACTATTTATTGCCAGCAGATGAGAATGAAAGCTGACTTCACCGGTCCTCAGCGGACCTTTCCAGTTATCTGGTCTCCACTGCTTCCCCCATGGTCCAGCCAGATGAGAGAGCAAAGGAAGTAAGCTCTAGTCTTCTGGAGCAGCCACAGGCAGTGCATGTGACAGGATGGCCTCAGCCTTGTCACAGCCCCAGCTTCCTGCCTCTTGTTTCCTCTCTTACTCTGGGCCAATGGCCCTCTGAGGTTGGACAGCAGGAAACACATGCACTGAGTATGAATGAACCAAACAAAATCCTTGTTACTTCTAACTGAGGAAGAGGCACAGTGTTGGCAAAAAAAGGCAGACAGCTGGCACCAGCCTCCGCTTGGCCTGACAACAGTAAGACTTCAGCCTCCAGGGGTCACTCTGGCCTTTCCCAGACTCAGCTGGGAAGGAACCTAACATACCCCTTGAGTTCATCTAGCAAGAATTAAAACACACTTCAGAACGTTACTTGAGGTCTAGATAGGAAATCTCAAAAAACTAAAACAACTCTAGAGGTGGTGATATCCATAGCTGCTGCTATGTCACCAAAAGATCCTCTCCAAGCCCTGTACCAGAACACTCAGCATATGACACAGAGGACCAGCTGGCCAGTGGTGGCACACGCCTTTAGGTCCCAGCACTTGGTACGCAGAGGCAGGCAGATCTCTGAGTTCAAGGCCAACCTAGTCTACAAAGTGATTTCTAGGACAGCCAGAGCTGCCCCAGAAGGTGGAACCTCTGGCCCATTCCCTCTCCACTCTCACTCCTTATTCTCTGACAGGAAAGTGGGTCTCCTGCACACAGAATACCCTGCCCTAAAAGATGCTATTGGAAAATGCAAGTCACCAGCTAGTCAAGAGATCAGCAGGAGGTAGCACTCTCTTCTGCCAGATCACTCTGAGCAAAACCCAGGCCAAGACTAGGCTTTCTGCTGACCTATCTGAGACCTGAGAAACAGGGCCACAGGACAACAGGTAGAACTGACTCTACCCTCCGCCTCTCTGTAACACTCAGCAAGGCAAGAAAGAGGTGCTATTCAAGATAGGAACAGATAGGGACAGAGATGAGGCAGGGAGGAGGTTGCTGCTCATGATGACCAGGTAGGCACACATGAGGTAGGGAAGGTTTCAGTTGAGCTACTTCTGGAGGAGGTGGAGAGAGGCCCAGCAGCCCCAAATGCCGGAGGAGCACAAGGCCAGCAGCACTGGGCAGGTGCACAGTGAACACTGCCAGCTCCAGGAGGCTCCAACAGCATAGAAACGGGGGGGGGGGGGTCAGGGGACTCCACCTCACAGTCTTGCTTACCAAACCACATGGCAGGTATACAGATCACACTGCTCAAGGGCATGCAGGAAGAAATACTCAGCTGCCATGCCCTGGTGGGCACTACTCTAGGCCTATGAAGGATGAGAGGCACTCCAACCATAGGCCATGGTGACACAGAACCAACGACATCCACTATTCACTAATGACACCTTGGGTGGATGCCAACAGTCTCTACTGCTATGGAAGGTGCTTCCCTCCCGGAGCACACACTCCTAGGGTAGGAGAGATTCCCAAGAGCCACTGATATGTCTGTGTTGTCTTCTCCCTGACTGAGAAACGCCTCCCTCAGATTTCCTGTAGCAAGTCTGTAGGGCATTTCTTTCATTACTGATTGATGTGGGAGGTCCCGGTTCACTGTGGGCACTGCCGCTCCTGGACGTCCTGAGTTGTACAAGCTGAGCAAAACATGAAGAGTAACCTAGAAAGAACACTCCTCCCTCCCTCATGGTCTCTGTCTGCTTCACTCCCTGCCCTAACTGTCCTCAGGGGTGACCTGAGTGTGGCCCGAGTCATAAGATAAAATAACCCTTTCCTCTCCAGCTGGATTGGCCATGGTGCTTTATCATGCATGAGAAACCCTAACGTGCCTTCTGAGATGAAACGAGGTTTAAAGAAGACCATGCTGAGTATAACAAGCTGGGAACAGAAGCAGGAGGTTTACTTAAAAAAAAAAAAATCAAAAATTACTACAGCAAAAACAGACAAAGCAAATGGGTGCCCAAATTCATCGACAACCCCTACTGTGCTATGACTCTGCACCCTGCAGACATTCATCCTCCAGAGCTGGGGGAGAGGGCTATGGGACAAGTCACTGCCACAGATGCTGATACGGTTAAGACTTAAATGTGAGGAAAAAGGTCCCCGGTCCTCCATCAAGTGCAGTAAACAGACTACCACCCTGGAACTTCCTGCCTTCTTCCATAGTCTCCAAGGGAGGACAAGGCCATCTGCCCATCTCATCCGCAGAGCACCTATGCTCATGACCCAACCCAGGACTCACTCTCATGCACCCACAGACACAGGCCATCCGTCAGGGCTGCTGTACCTTGAGGGGAGAAGGGGCTCACCTTCCAAGCCCTCTGATGGGCTGTGATACAAAGTACACACTGAGGCCTAGCCCATCAAGAGAGTGAAGGACAAGAGAGAAAAGAGGCATCTGCCCAGCTTCCTAAGAGGGCTCCATACTACCTGTAGGGCCACCATGCCAGGAGGTGGCACAGCAGGCCCTCCCCTCTGCTGCTCTGGCCCCACACGGAAACTGGCGCTTAGCTGACAGGCCCTGAAGACTGGGAACCTGAGAGACTGGGGACCAGGAAGATCAGAACCCCAAGAAATCGCCTAGACATCTGAAAAGCTCTGAAGACTGGTAAGACTGAGGGTCCAGAACACTGTCTGGGGGTGCCAGGAGATTGTCTGAGAGCCTAGAAGATTCTATGAGGGCCTATACAAGTAAGCTGCCTTGTTTAGGATCAAATGTGCAAAATCACTGGCACATGGGAATCTGTTGTTTGCAGTGGTTCAGATATAGCTGGAGATATAGCTGGAGCCAGGCAGCGGCATTCACAGGTGGTGTCCATCTGTCAGCTTCCCTTGTCTTGCACATCTGGACAAACTGGTTTCACTTCTCAGGAACTTTTGAAGAATAACTGACTGGCCAACCAACAAGTACTAGATGCCATGACCTGCCCAGCCCAGGGTTCACACCTTTCAGAACACAGGAGTCCTAGGCTGGAACTTAGGCGACTGACAGCACAAAAACAGATCTTAGAGAGAAAGGACCATGCGCTGCACCTTGGCTCCACACCACCAAGGGCACGCCCCGGGCACGTCACTCCCTAGACTCTAGTAGGGAGCATTTCATCTGGTAGGACAGAACTAGGCCATCTCAGTGTGCGTCAAGTTTACCTGATAAGCCTCACCTCCTCAGGTGGCAGTAAAAGACAGAGCACCACTGTCATCAGAAGAGGAAGAGTGGGAAAGCATCCCTTGGGTTCTGAGACCAAGAATCAACGTAAGGCACTGGTGCTGACCGCAAAGCAGATTAGGAAAAAACCCGAAAGGCTATGCTGCAGAAGCCCCACGGGCATCTCTAACGTGGGCCAGGTGGAGGCCGGGCGCCCACCCCTCCGCACGTCACTCCAATTCAGCCGTCAAGAAGTACTTTATTCTGCATTACTTCATTTGCCCCCAAACTCTGTGCCATTTTCTTCTCTGACAGTGAGAGAAGGGAGAAAAGGCCAGGCGCACTCAGGTGAGAGCAACACTGCAGCCACACAGGGGCTGCTAGGTGAGGAATCACCAAGAGGCCAGGAATTTTCTTTTCATATTCTCCCACAAGGCTAAGTCCCAAGAGCAGAAGAGCGACATTCTCACCCCCATGCCAAAGAGCCCCAGCATAAGCTACATAGCAAAGTCCAAGCCTGGCAGGCAAGAGACCCAGGCTGCACATGCTACCACAAGAGGAGAACAAGACAGTGGGGTCCCCTCAGTGTCCTTGAAGCCAAACCACCCAGAGACAAATAGTAAGTGCTCTGTTTAGTCCCTGTGGCTGGCACTGTTTACAAAGACCTAGAGGGAACAGAACTGCAACCAATGGTCTGGAGAGAAAGGCCCACCCTTTGGGCAGATGAGCACTGAGTCTCAGCCACAAACTGCACTCAAGAGCTTCCTTCAGGAACTTCCAGGAATCTGAAATGTTCCTCTCAGCCACTCAGGGCTTTCAGGAACAGGAAGGCATCAGGTACAGGGAGCCAGTGTCAGCAAGTGAGCAGCAGCTTTGGGCTCGGTGAGCCTGCTGGCTTGGAAGGTAAGTATGCGTATCTGCACACTACACATCTGCACGGGGCTCAGTGAGAAAGAGGCTGTGGCTCTATACCCTCCCTCTCAGCTCAATTCTAAAGCAGGCAATTTGGGATGGGAGTGGGGTTGGGTTTTGAGATAGGGTTTCTCTGTGTAACCCTGGCTGTCCTAGAACTCACTATGTAGATGAGTCTGGCCTCAATCTCAGGAGATGTACCTCTCTGTCCGACTCCCAAGTGCTGGGATTAAAGATGTGAACCACCAGACTTCCTCATTTCTGCACAGTGTTATTAACTGTATGCTTTTGAAAATTATTTTATTCAGCACACAGAAAGCAGAGGCAAGTAGAGCTCTGTGAATTCTAGGCCAGTCTGATATACATAGCAAGTTCCAGACCAGACTTCACAGTGAAGCTTTGTCTCAAAAACAACAACAAACTTTGCACAGTATATGTGTGTGTCTGTCTGTACATATATAAAGTCCTGTTCATTACTGTGTGTGCACATGTGTATGGGTGCACACATGCCAAACTGGACAAGTGCAGGGCAGAGAACAATGCTTTAACTGGGTCTCCTCCTACTTTTATCACCTGTCTGTGGGTTCCAGGAACTGAACTCAGGTTGCCAGGCCTGTGCAGTCACTCACTGTATCATCCCACCAGCCCATGTTTTGTTTTCTGGAGATTTCTCCATGTAAACCAAGCTGGCCTCAAATTTGCTATGAAGCCAAGCAGAGGCAGGTCTTGAAATTCTTACTGTCCTGCCTTACCCTTCCAAGTGCTGGGGTTAGAGGTACATACCACTACACTCAGCTGGCATTAACACTGAAAAAGTATTGCACTCCAAAAAACTCCTTAAGAAGAAATAGAAGAAAAAGAGCTAAACAAGAGGACTCAGCCCCCAGGCCCCCAAGCAAGAGCATCCACTTCATGGGAAGGGCCTATCAGCTTTGACAGCACTCTGGAAGCCAGGTCTTACCCAGGCCAGCATAGGTCCTCCTCTTGCTCAGGCTGGCCGACTTCACCAAGAACATGCAAGACTGGTGGGTCATCCAGGAGCAGAAGACCAGGAGCAGGGCCCCCAGGACAATGCCACACTGCAGGGTGGAGAGAGAAAGACACGTTTACAACACCAGACCTCTGAATCGCCGCTTCATACATCCACAGCACAAGGGGCGCAGGCAGGCCCTCACTGCTGCGTCTGTTCCCACTGACCACCACCACGGGTGACACCTGAAAGTGATATTTCCCTAAAATAGAAGCAGGATCCTCAAGTCTTGTTTTAAAAGGGCCTTGTAGGTCCTAAGTCTGCTGGGGTATCAACTAACCATCCCACACTCCCTACACACACCTCACACGCAGCATCTTAACCACTTCCTCAATAGCCCTATGTGGTAAACATAGCCTAGAAGGACTAAGGATGGTGTGCGCCTTACTTACAAATTAAACAGATGTTGGCCATGAGACCCTGCAACCACTCTTAGGCCTTTCTCCTTCAGGAATGAAATGCCTACGCACAAACCATTTACAAGTGGGTTTAGCCATAACCCAACAACAACAAAAGAGTTCAATGGCCTTCAGAGGTGACTAGAAAATCAAGTCTAGTCCATTCATGAAAAGAAGTTTATTAATGTTCAACGTCACAACTGCCCCGTGCTGCAGAGAAGGAGGGCCATGAAGACAGCTTTCTGTGTGCTGCCAGGCACAGAATGCTTAAGAAAGACTGCAGCTGGGCCAGGCCACAAGGCAGAAGGCTGAGGGAGGGACAGCTGTTGATCACAGAGCGGCAGAGGTGACTTTTGGGGATAACAAAGTTCTTCCATGTCCTGACCACAGTAGCCATACACTGTATACACACATCAAAACCCAAAGGACCACACCCGGAAAACAGCTACGTTTTGTTATCTATAAACTGTCCCTCGATTACTATGACAATTAAGGCATCAGTAGTTTGCACCAGGCATGACGGTACTCAGGCTTTGATCCTAGAACTAGGAAGACAAAGGCAGGTGCATCTCTGTGGGCTCAAGGCCATCCTGGTCTGGTCTACATAGTGAGTTCCAGGCCAGCCAAGGCTATATAGTGAGAGTGTCTCTAAATAAATAAATAAATAAATAAATAAATAAAAAGACACTAGTAGTTTGAGGATGTGGTTCAGCAGTAGATTGTTTGCCTGGAATTAGAACCTCAGCACTGAAATAAATAAACAAACAAAACAAAATATTAGCTCTACTACACCAGAACAGTGTGTTACCGAAATGGGGAGTTGAGAGGAGGGATATGGGGACCGCCTGTGCTTTCTACTCAGTTAAAGCTAAAACTGCTCAAAATAAGTAAACAAACAAAGCTTATCAAACCACAACATCAAACTCTCACCAGAATGGTCCTGCCAAACACTGCAGAGGATATGATGCACTTGCGCGTCTAACACTTGTGCTGGCAGGCACACACACACACACACACACACACACACACACACACACAGGGCAGGATCTGTGTGTGCCCCAGAGAAACACAGGTCTATCCAGAACATAGCATTATTAACCACAAGTTGATACCCACACACCATGACCCCACCTTCTCCAAGTCAAACCAAGCCACATCCAACCTCTGGCACAGTCGAGCAACAGGTAGTCGTCTTCTGGTGGGTGGCAACAACTGGTAAGTGTGCCAGCATTGTGGAATTCCTCAAGTGTGCAGTAAGGTACATATGTTCCTTTACCTCATGAAAATTCATCAAGTGTGCATTTAAAATATGTGCAGTTTTCCACACACTAAATACAATAAAATGTTTCTCCTTTTTAATTGCCGGAATCACTAAACAAACTATCCTTAAACCCAAAGGTTTGGGTTTTTTTTTTTTAGCTCCCCCTAAACACTAAGATATTGCCCACTCTGCTGGACTCATGGCTCTGCCCCAAGGCTCCTGGAGGAGATAACAATCTAGTGATAGGAACTGACAGGTTTTAGGCACAGTTTGACTGTTTCTAGTCTCCCTTGCACACTGGGTTCCAAGCTCTCCCCAAACAGATCTTCCCTGGGCTCATCATCTCCATTTGCTCTGGCAGAGGCCTAGCACCCGTGCACTGCCAGGTTCCACTAGAGACTGCTCAACCTTGAACCTGAGCCCAAACAGCTAACTTCCCAGTCAGCTACGACAGACCCCAATAAAGGGTCAGTCACACTTCACAGACAGGCAGCAAGGATGACAGAGTTCACTTGGAGATTCGAAACCAGCCAACACTCAAGTCCCAGGATGCAGTTCTGCTGACAGACAGTTTCCATGGACACTGGGACACGTAGGCACTCCAAAGACACCCAAAACCATCCCCCAACAACTCAACACTGGGGTTCACAACACAGATGTCGCCCCTGAGGATCTAGCTCTGTCCTCCTGTCTACATCTATTAACCATATCAAATACCCTACCCGGGAACCCTAGATGCAGTCTCAATCAGGATAGGATGTTGAGGGTCAAAAACTCCTTGATTAAAAAAACTTGTTTTCTATTTTTAGCCTGGGACGTGAACCACAAAACACACGAAGTAGTTGTTAGTCTACTATTAAATTATCAACAACCCATTTTCACTTCCAAATGTCTATCCCGGATTAACCTTCCACCTCATCTCCTGGGGGTCATCAGGTAGGAGGAGTGGTCTCTGCCTTGATATCCCACTGTTTCAATGGAACAGGACAGCAGCACGCGTGGCATGGATGAGCGACAGGGAGCCCCGCCACTCCCTTTGTTACGCGTCATTACCCAATTTGACGTTTCCAACTGCTTCCGCATATCACTGGCAGACACAACAGAGCCACGTAGAAATGACCATCTTTTCATGTGGCATTCAACACAGAAATAACAGCAAACTTTTTTGTATGCCGGCTTTTCCAACTGCGGTGACACATCATACAGATCAGACCAAACGAATGCTTTAAATCGCCTTGAGTAAAGGTGGGTAGCCGAAGCCGAGGACCGGCATGCTTCCGTGCAGTCGGTCGGAGTCAAAAACAGGACCAACAAAACCACTATCAATCCGCTAACGTATCGTTCTCTGTGCCTTTCCGTACAGTGTGAGCAGCCGCTGAGCGCGCAGATCCGGACCGCGACTCGCTTCGGGGACGTTGCTTGGGTCTCTCCCCGACCCGCCGTGCTCACACCCCCTTCCCACCAGACGAGCACTTCAACCCGATGCCCCCGCGCCCTCGACTCACCTGCTTGAAGCAGAAAGGCATGGTGAGCACGCTGACGCCCACGATGCTGTTCACCACGTTCGTGACCAGCCCCCACTTGGAGGTGGTGGCGGCCGTCATTTTGAGGGTCTAGGGGCCAGGACAGAGCGACCCTAGATAACCCTAAACCTGGAGCAGGGGGGCCCTCGGACAGGCGTCGCGAGGTCAGCCTCCAGACCCTGCCAGGCTCCGCAGCAGCCTCACAGCCATGGTTCCAGGTTCCCGCCTCCGCCTCCCGAGAGTGAAGCGGGAACCCGGAAGCGCCGCAGGCAACGATAGCAACACCTCAGCTCCGCTTCGCTGCCTCCGGCACCTAAACTTCCGCCTTCGGAACCTACTCTACCAGGAAGTGACGGTATCAAGGGCGGGATGAGGCGGGACGCCAGCCAACTAGAAGTAGGTGTGTATGCCCGAGGAGGCGTGGCTTGGGTGGGCCCCAAGGCGGAGCTAGGCGTAACTCTAACCAATAAGAAGTATGTGGGGGAGGGACGGCGGGAGGTGGGGCGAGGTCTGAATCAGGGCGGGGCTACAATCCTGGGTTCAGGATTCCAGGCTTAGACTAGTGACTGCTGCCGCTGAAGAAGAGTGACTTGCAGGGTACAACCTTTAGCGGAAGAACAGGAGAGAAAGAGAAGGACTACCTTTCAGGTGAGGAGTGGGCTCTTGAGGGTTAATTTTCAGGTCATTGCGCACAGGAAGGATTTTGGGTCACGATTGGAGGACCTGTCTAGACTGCCAACTTATTGGGACAAAATTAGCACTTAACGTTTTACAGATAAAAATCATCGGGACACCGGGAGGTTCAGAGACTCAGCAAAGTCACAACAGCCTGGAGGAGGGAGCATGGAGATGTGTCTGTTTGATACACTAAGTGGGTGAAAATAGTCTACTGCCCTAGTATGAAAGAAAACCAGAGGAAAGGTAAAAAGGAGAGACTAGGGAAATCTAGGATTTCAAGAGATGGTGGCTTCTGTACTGGAAGGACTAATGAGAATTCTTCCTGGAGTAATGGACATTAGGAGACTAGAAAAGAGAGAACGCTCCAACACCTAAGTGGATTACTGGCACCTGGCAGTGTTCTTTATGGTGGTGTCTGTGGTGAATGAAGGCCTAGGGACCTGAGGTCCAAGAAAGACCCCACAATGATTCCTGGAGGCCAGAGCTGTGCATGCAAGGAGGAACTTCAAGCTGCCTAAAGAGGCTCTCCTAGAAAACAATTTGAGGTCCATGCAAGATCTCAGACAAGGGACAAATTCTTCCAGCATCAGGCAGAGCAGTGTCTAGAGATGAGAGACAGAGACAGACAGAGACAGAGAGGAGAGACAGACAGAGACAGACAGACAGACAGGAAAAGCTAGAAAGAGCAATTAGTGGCATAAGCCGTTAATCCCAGCATTCAGGAGGCAGAGACAAGCAGATCTCTCGAGTTTGAGGACAGCCTGGTCTACATAAGTGAGTTCCAGGACAGCCATGGCTACGTGGAGAAACCCTGTCTCGAACAAAAAAAAAGAGTAATTGAATACAAAGCCAGAATAGGGTTGGAGAGATGGTTCAGTGGTTAAGAGCACTGACTGCTCTTCCAGAGGTCCTGAGTTCAATTCCCAGCAACCACATGGTAAAGGGATCCAATGCCCTCTTCTGGTGTGTCTGAAGACAGCAACTGTGGACTCCCATACATTAAACAAATAAATCTTTAAAAAGAAAAAGCCAAAATACTAAGTGTCTGTACTCGTCGTTTGTAAGTGAAGCCATCGTCCACAATCTATCTGACCTGTTTCTGTGTCTCCATATCCATGTAACTGAGGTTCAGGGCTGCTCAGGGCTGAAGAGATACACTGACTGCTCTTCCAGAGGTCCTGAGTTCAATGTCCAGCAACCACATGGTGTCTCACAACTGTCTGTAATGAGATCGGATGCCCTCTTCTGGTGTGTCTGAAGACAGCTACGGCGTACTTAGAGAAAAAGTAGAAGAAGCGGGTAACTTTTCAGTTCATCATGGGATTGGGAACACAGACATAAACATGGTGATAGAAAGCCATCTTACACTTTGGGAACAGGGCAGGACCTGGGCAGAAGTGGAGCAACAGGTGGGAAAGAGCCTGGAGGTCTAGACACGATCACGAAGCAGGCCACTCTGCCAGTCCCTCTCCACTCTCTCCCAGTGGCTCCATACAGTAGAGACAATTTGATTTAACTACCTGTTGTATTCCGTTTCGTGAGCTAAGCTCTAGGCTTACTAATTCCTTGTGCATGAATAGGGAGAGCGTTTTTGCATCTTTAACTATCCCAGCTTTCTCACGCAACCTTATTTACAAAAGTTCACCATCATCTTGACTATGTGCTATGAGTCATTCGTTCTTACTGCTGACATCCCATAATGCACACATACCCTTTCTTCTGCTCAGGGCACCTGAGTTGTTTCCAGTTATTTTCCACTGAAACGAATGATTCTGGGCTGTGATGTAGCTCAATTGGTAGAGTACCTGCCTAGTATGCAAAAAGTCCTGGGTTCCAGCTGTGTAAACTGGGTGTGGTAGTATATACCTATGGTTCCCAAACTGAGGCAGAAGGATCAGAAGTTCTAGGTCATTCTCAGGTATATAGTGAGTTGAAAGCCAGCCTGGGCCAAAGGAAATGCTGGCTTTAAAAAAAAAAGTTACAACGAACTTTTTTTTTTTTTTTCAAGATTTATTTATTATATGTAAGTACACTGTAGCTGTCTTCAGACACTCCAGAAGAGGGCGCCAGATCTCGTTGCGGATGGTTGTGAGCCACCATGTGGTTGCTGGGATTTGAACTCTGGACCTTCGGAAGAGCAGTCGGGTGCTCTTACCCACTGAGCCATCTCACCAGCCCCATACAACGAACTTTTTAAGATTCATTTTATTTTACGTATATGAGTACACTGTAGCTGTCTTCAGACACCAGAAGAGGACATCGGATGCCATTACAGATAGTTGTGAGCCACCATGTAGTTGCTGGGAATTGAACTCAGGACCTCTGGAAGAGCAATCAGTGCTCTTAACCGCTGAGCCATCTCTCCAGCCCGAACACTAGCTGTTATGCTTGTCTCCGGAATGTGTGGATGTTAGAGTTCATCTGAGGCAAACACCTAGGAGTAGAATTGCAATTGCAAATTCAAGTGTATGCATCTCAAACCTCACTTGGTCTTGGCCACGTGCTCTTCAAAATCACTAGAAGGCTCCAGACATCAAAGGTGGTCAAACTTCTGTTAGGAGTCACATGGTTGCCGCGCACCCCTCCCTCAGTAGTTTGGGACAGAGCACTTGCCTTGCATGCACCAGGTCCTGGGTTTGATCCCAGAGCTGCAATGGTTCAGCATGAAAACGGACTGCCTTTGCAATGGCCTCCTTGGAAGTCATGCGCCTCTCAGACTTTACAGTCTCTGTCACAACTATTCAGATTTGCCATTGTAGCTCAAACACTGCCATGAGCAATATATAAACAAGTGGGTGGGTGTTCCAATAAAACTTTATTTATAAAGACACAAACTTGACCCATTTGATCTAAGGGCTATAGGCTATGGGTACTCTGCTCTATATGGTTCCCAACATCTGTTATCATCAGTTTGGCCAAATTAATGAATCAAACCATATCACTGTGCTTCGAATTTCTTCCTCCTAATCATGAATGAGGTTAATCATCTAATCATATTTTACCATCTATTGTACTTTGGTGAAATGCATTTCTTTTTTCTTTTTAACAATTTGTTCTTTGTAATTTTGAGCTCTCTCCGTGCGCTTGATAACCAACCCCAGGGCCCTCCTTTCGGGTTTGTCAGCTGTCTTCCAACATCACATTAGGTTTCCATTGTGGCTATACCAAACAATCACAAACCCAGCAACTGAGGGGCTGGGGAGATGGTTCTGTGGATGGAGAGCTTGCTTCGGTGGTATGAAGGCCCAAGTTAGGATCCCTAGACCTCCCTGCAATCCCAGCCTTCTGGTGGTAGATAGATCCCCAGAGCAAGACAGCTAGGTAGACGAGCCAGACCGACAAACTGTGGCTCAAGTAAGAGGCTATGATTCACTGTAAAATGGGAAGAGTGATCCTGAAAGCTGCCTGGTATCAACCACTGGCTTCACATACACAGGTGTGCACACCCACACACACACGTGTGTCCACAGCATGTGACTGAATACACACACACACATTCAGCAAATGGATAAAATCAAGGTGTCGGACACATCATTTTCTCAGAGGATCAGGGACTGTCTTAGTTAAGGTTTTACTGCTGTGAACAGACCATGACTAAGGCAACTCTTATAAGAACAACATTTAACTGGGGCTGGCTTAGAGGTTCAGAGGTTCAGTCCATTATTACCAACGTGGGAACATGGCAGCATCCAGGCAGGCATGGTGCAGAAGGAGCTGAGAGTTCCACATCTTCATCTGAAGGCTGTTAGCAGAATCCTGGCTTCTAGTCATCTAGGATGAGGGTCTTAAAGCCCATACCCACAGTGACACACCTACTCCAACAGGGCCACACCTTCTAACAGTGCCATTCCCTGGGCCTAGCATGTACAAATCATCACAGGGGAGTCTGGTTACTGCTCTTCTGACTGTTGGCAGAGCTTGGTTCCTTAGGGTTCCCAGGTCCATTTTCTTCCTGGTTCAGGTATTCCCTACCTCCATCTTCCAAGTTACCAACAAAGGGAAAGAGACAATGAAGACTTTTACGTGGCATCGTTGGCAGGCCTGGGGACAGTTCTTTGATTTCAGGGCCCCTTGCAATCACTCATCAGCTAAATAAGAGAATCTGCCTCCAGGACCGACCACCTCAAATGCACACATCCAGGCTCTGTGGGCCTGTTCTCCCAGGTTCTGGCAACTAAAGGGTGCATGTTTTCCAGAGGCTCTTTGTCTGCGATCACAATTTCTGCGATTTCTTCATATGATTTGGGTTGTGTCCTTTTCAGAGAGGGTTACTGTGTTTTATTGACCTGCTCCTTGTCCACGGGACCCAGCCCAAGTTCCCTACCATCTAGTCTGTAAGGGGCCGCCATCTTTACCTCCTCTCTCTGTGTATTGTTGTCCCTCCAGATTCACACACTGAAGTCTTGGTTGGTTACCTCAGAACACGACCTTCTTTGGAACTTGGTTCTTTGAAGATGTCACTCATTAGCACGAGGCCACAAGGTCATTCTGAATTAAGGTGTTCTCTACCTGCCGTGGACTGGTGTCATTAAAACAAGAGGCAAGCATGAGGAGTGGAGCTCAATCCCCAGCACCATTGGGAAAAAGCTACTGGCATAGGGAGGCACGTGCTTCCAACCCCAGCAGTGAAGAGGCAGAGAGACAAAGAAGCCTGGGACTTGCTGGCCAGACAGCCTGGCAGAATCAGTGAGCCGCATATTCAGTGAGAGGCCCTATCTCAAAAAGCAAGGTGGAGAAATGGCTCAGGGATTAAGAGTTCTGGCCACTCTTCCAGAGGACCCAGGTTCAATTCCCAATACCCACTTGACAGCTAACAACCAACTGTAACAGTAGTTCTAAGGGATCCAACACCCTCTGGCCTTTGTAGGCACTGCAAACACTGTGCACAGACATATGCAGGCGAAATACCCAAAAACATAAAGTGTAAATTACTTCATTTTTTTTAAAAGGTGGATGGCTCCTGTGGAATGACAATTAAAGATTTATTTATTTTATGTATATGAGTATGAGTACACTGTAGTTGTCTTCAGGCACACACCAGAAGATGGCATCGGATCCCATTACAGATGGTGGTGACCTACCATGTGGTTGCTGGGAATTGAACTCAGGACCTCTGGAAGAACAGTCCGTGCTCTTTACCACTGAACCATCTCTCCAACCTGAGGAACGACACTTAAAGTTGACCTCTGATCTCCACACATGTATGCCCACACACGCACACCCACATGCACTAAAATTAATTAATAAAATAAATAAATAATAAAATGGAGCTGGGTAAATGTCTTAGCAGGTAAGAGTGTTTGTTACCTAAAATGAGGACTCAAGATCAAATCCCCAGTATACATAAAAAGCCGAACACAGCTACACATGCCTTCGTCTTGGGTGCCAACCCACATGACTGCACATGTGCCTTACAACCTCTGCACCTGTCACAGCATTCCTGGGTCCTGTTAAGTCACCTGACCACCATGGTCATCCCTCCTTCCCCTTCATAGATTTCCTGTGCATTTACCCCCTCCCAACTTGGCTTCATCCTCAACTATCAAAGCCTTAACCTCAAAGCCAGTTGACAGAGGAGCCAAGTTCACAGCAGCCACACAATCTTCCAGAGAGACCCATGCAGAGCAAGAGGCAGGCACTTGCAGGAAAAGAGCCAAGCATGAGGCCTGGGGCCTCAAAGACTGGGAGAGACCAGACCTTCCTGCCAGATTCTGAGGAGGATGTTGTCTTTGGACCACGGCTTCTCAGAAAGGAATGAGCCCACCAGTCCGGGCTCCTTCACTGAGCAGCACAAGAACACAAGATGATCCCCTCATAGAAAAAGCCACACAGTGGTGGTGCACACCTTTAACTCCAGGACTCCGGAGGCAGATGCACCTAGATTTCTGTGAGTTCCAGGTCAGCCTGGTCGACAAAGCAAGTTCCAGAAAACCAGGGCTACACAGAGAAACCCTGTCTTAAAAAAACCACGAAGAGGAGGAGGAAGGGGAGGGGGAGGGGGAGGAGGAAGAAGAAGAGGGAGAGGAAGAAAAGGAGGAGAAAGAGGAAGAAAAAGGGGAGGAGGGAGGAAGGAAAAGAAGGAAGGGAGGGAGGGAGGGAGGGAGGAAGGAAGGAAGGAAGGAAGGAAGGAAGGAAGGAAGGAAGGAAGGAAAGGGTCTTCTCAGGAGGAGAAAGACAGATGTCTGCAGGGAACCCAGTGAATGTGCCACTGACTAGAGGGAAGAGCATGAGGGCAGCCAGGCAGGACAGGTATGTTCTTATGACCAGGACCTAACCCAGTCAACCAGAAAGGCGGGGTGGTTTTTGTGAAGACTTCTCAGCTATCTCTCCTCCTCTCTGTTGCCTGGAGAGCAGGGGAAATGTTTCAAGTTCTCACAGCCTTTGTGAAATCATCTGTGACTTCACTGCCAATCAGGAACTCATGGCTAGTTCATCCTCAGAATCCATGACCACTTCCTGTGACACTGCCTCTCGGTCTGGGTTATCATTGCTATCATGTACACTTGATCTTAGATAACTCCACAAAGGACCATCCATGTACTGTGGGTCATGTGAGAGGCTCTCAGGGAGCAAGGAAGCTTCAGGGGGTGGAGCCTAACTAACGTAAGGAAGTTAGGTCATTGTGGGTGTGCCCCCAAAAGGGAAGAGCCCTTTGTCTCACCTCTTATCTCCTTGCTTCACCATGTGAGGCTGAGTAGGTTGCCTCTACCAGGACGCCACCCCCACCATGATTAACTTTACCCCTTAGGGCCAAAGCAACCAAGCAAAGTGGCCATGGACTGACCCTTTGATGCCAGGAGCCAAAGATAACTCTCCTTCTAGGTTGATAACTCGCATGTGCTGCAGGGCAGTGAGACACTGGTCAGCCCAGACCCCTCTCCAGGGACGCTTCTCTACAGTGTGGTCCTCGCCTCACTGGGTGGTCCTCTCTGCTCGCCACACAGAAGCCAGCATTATTTCCATCCATGCTGTCCGCTCACTAGGACCCTGCAGAGTGCACAGCCCACCGGTGCCAAGCTGTCCCCAGCATCCTCCCTCCCTTAGCCCACCTCCACCTCAGTTGTGCTGGTGGGTCCTTCCTGAGGCTTAGGGAGGTGCTGGAGACCACATAGGCCACTGTGATCCCAAAGTTCCCGTCCCTGTAGCAATCAAGACCTGTGAGCAGAGCAGATTTCCCATAACTTCTGGCTGCTGCCGTGTGGAGTCTCGCACTGTGTCCCGTGCCTTAGGAAAGAGAGTACAGACTGAACACACCTTCAACCACTCAGCCCCTCATCCCGCTGGCCTAGAGCAAAGCCTCGATAAAGGCCTTAGGTACTGCTTTGTAGGTCTCCACGAGAAGTGGGAACTGGGCCCTTATACCCTCTCCTCTCATGGTCTTAAGGTGCAAGCCCTTGCCAGTCTCAGAGAGAGGGAGGTCACAGGGACACCTTGTCCCAGCAGATGCAGGAATTTTTCTAAGTGAAGCCTGAGCTTGAGTGGTCCACCCCCACCTCTGCCCAGAAGCCTGACAGTGTGACCTTTGCAAATGTCCCCAGCTCAGACAAAGGCTGCAGATTATAATCTTGGCCACCAGGAAGAAATGTCCCCTGAACCTTCCATTATTAGTCTGTAATTACTGGAAGCCATGGAGAATCCGACAAGGTGGAAAACCTGCTTTCATCTACATTTTTTTTTTCTCCTTTTCTTACAACTCCAGATGAGAGAAAGAGGAGGGCTTGGTCTCAGTGTAGCAAGCCTTTCTGTCTGCTCCTCCTACATAGCAATACAGTATTGCTGCCCCAGAGACCCTTGCGAACTTCTCCTGAGCAGGGGTGCCATCGCAGCCTCCCTCCCCGGAAATCCATATGCCATGTATCTTGTTTAGACAAAAGGCAGAGCCTCAGAGACTGAGGGACAGAGGGGACAGAGTATAAGCACACCCTCCTCCTGACACCCTCAGCAAGGGACAGGCCTGGCCCAGAAACACCGCCTCCAGCACAGGCTTCAGTCTTCCCATACTAGGACCGCAAGCTGGGGACAGCTGGGCCACCTTAGCTCAGCCTAGGACCTTGTGGAGTTACCAGGCCTGAGGTCCAGCCAGCCTGCACTCAGCTCTCCACACACCGACCCCAGGGACCCTGCGACCCAGGAATGCCAGGCCATCGAAAAACTCAGAACTGAGATGTCCTACTCTTCAAACTGCAACACAGATGACTTGGGATAAAAGAGCAGAGGGACCACATTGGATCCACTCACCGCCATCCCCTGGAGTGCCAGGAGAGGGAGCCCCCAAGGGCTCTGGCCATGCATGGAAGCAGGGATGCTGCATTGTAGAAGAGACCAGGGGCAGATGACCAGTATCCTCTGTGCCTTGCCCAGGGATGGAATACCAATGACCAAAGCCTTTAATACCTTGCTCAGGGGTGGGATACCAATGACCAGTGTCCCCAATGCCTTTCTCAGGGATGGGGAAACAATGCCCTCCATGCCTTGCTCAGGGCTTCCAGAAGTGTGGGCAGGCAGGGCCTGGGTCCTTCCTTCTCCCCCACCCCACCCCCAAGGCACCTAGGATGCAACCTAAGGGCTTTGCATGTGCTAGACACCTACTTTTACACTGAGATATATTCCAGACCTCAAGAGACCCACTGTACTCAGTTTTGGCTTGTCCCATCAACAGACCAAAGAGCAGAGGGTTCTCCTGTCTCCTACAAAAGTGTGACCCAGTCAGGACTCATCTAGAAAACATGAGTCCTATAGCTCCAGGGAAGAGACGACCTCCTGGTACAGGGTAACTGGACCCCAGATGAGTCCCACCCTATGAGGGATTCCTGAATGCTTGCTGGATCCCCTGTGGTACCAACCCCCAGGCCTCTTCCAGGTGTTCCTTCTCTGTTAGGCTGAGACACTGGGGTACAAGGATCAAGCAGACACAGCTGAGAGTCCTGGGGCACAGTTGGGCTGTATCCAGGTTCCCATGCAGCAGCTGCAACCCTGAGCTCCCTGCACCTCCCCAGTGCTCCTGCTGTACCGTGGCCCCGGGGAGGCTATGCTGGAATGCAGCAGGCCCAGGCCCAGCTCCCCAGCCTCCCCAGCTGTGACAAGGACCATGCAGATAGAGCTGGGGTGAAAATCCCTACAGGAAAGCAGTGATAGAGGCCACAGCACACAGGGCTCCAATAGGCTTACATTGAGGACAGGGCTGGCGAGGGCGAGGGCAGGTGACCTGCATGGAGGCAGAGCCTGGGCAGGGAGAGAAGGCTTGGCCAGGGTGATCAGTGGGAAGGGGGCTTAGGAGAGGCCATGTCTAAGCCAGGAGGGTATTTATGCCAGGCCTGGCCTAACTCCTGTTCCATCTGTACCTGTCTAGTAGACATGGAAAGTCTACCAGCCAGCAAAGGCCTGGGTCATACCTGGGTCCTAGCTGCAGGAGAATGACCCCAGTATCTTAGCTTGCTTGTTTGCTGGTCACCAGAGACTCCATAGCAACAGGGATTCTCTCACAGCCAAGGATTATAGTGGTCCCTGACAGTCTCCAAGGCAGAACCCATTGTCCCACAGTGTGGTCTCCAGACAGTAGGTTTTACTTACATTCTCAACGTTGAGGGGAGCCCTGCAGGGCAGGGAACTAACCTTCCTTTCCGATATGCCCCCTCACCCCAGGGTTATAATACATTTGACTGGAGAGCAGGGATTTGGTGGGTCATGGACCCCTGAGCATAGGGGTCCCCAGGAGAACTCCAGGCCCCAGGGAGATGTGCTAGGGGTGGCACCTCACCTACCCAGGAATGATAGTGCCAAATTGGGTATTGTATTCAAGCCTATAATTCTAGCAGCACTAGGGAAGTGGAGGCAGGGGAATTAAAAGTCAAGGCCAGGGGCTGGAGAGATGGCTCACCGGTTAAGAGCACTGACTGCTCTTCCAGAGGTCCTGAGTTCTATCCCCAGCAACCACATGGGTGGCTCACAACCATCTGTAATGAGATCCAATGCACTTATCTGGTGTGTGTCTGAAGACAGCTACAGTGTACTTACATACATACATAATAAATAAATAAATCTTTAAAAAAAAATCAAGGCCAGCTTTGACCACATGAGACTCTTTTATTTTGTTTCTTTTCTTTTCTTCCTTCCTTCCTTCCTTCTTTCCTTCCTTCCTTCCTTCTTTCCTTTCTTCCTTCTTAGTTTTTGGGTTTTGTTTTGTTTTGTTTCGAGATCGGGTCTCACAACATAGCTTTGGCTATCCTAGGTTCATTGTGTCCACCAGACTGACCTCGAATTCACAAAGACCTGCCTGCCTCTGCCTCTGCCCCTCTGCCTCCCCGGTGCTGGGATTAAAGGGGTGTACCACTACACCTGTTTTGGTTTATTATTTATTTGTTTGTGTTTTCTTAATTAGTATGATCCCAGTCAGCACCCCAGTATGTGACAAGCCACGGGAGCTGCTAGGGGAGAAACAAGAGCTTTTCCCCACGTTCTAGAATTCTTGAGAAAAATTAGGGCTCCAATTGGCAGAGGGGGGCTGAGCAAGGGCTTCACATAGCCAGGCTGTTTTCCCTCCCGGTATCTACCTAGTAGCTTTCTAAGTATGTTCTGTGCCACTTCATAAGAAATCAGATCCAGACTGGAAAGATGGCTCAGTAGTTAAGCAAGAGCACTCACTGCTCTTGCTGAGGGCTGGATTTCAGCCAGAACCCATAACTGGCTGTTGACGCTACTTGCAAGAGCTATGCTGCCCTCTTCTGGCTGTCATGGGTCACTGCATGCATGTGGTACACATACTACACTTAAACACATTTCAACTGTATGTATGTATGTATGTATGTATGTATGTATGTATGTGTTTAAAGAAATCAAAGGAGCCGTGCAATTGTGGCTCACACCTTTAATCCCAGCACGTGAGAGGTAGAGGCAGGCAGATTTCTGAGGCCAGGTTGATCTACAAAGCAAGTACAGAGAGAAACCCTGTCTCCAAAAGCCAAAAGAAATAAAAGAAACCAGAGCTTCCAACCAAGGAGTGCCTTTTTTCTCAGGAATATCTGGGAAAGAAGTGACTGAAGGCCTCTGCAGGTTACAGAGGGAGGTGTGCAAGGGTCCACCCATCCCACAAGGCAGGGGCCGGGTATAGCAGAAGAACACAGGAACTCTGAGTTCAAGCCTGAGAAACACCTTGTACCATTTCTTTCATCAATACTCCTAGGAAGACCAGGCTGGAGGGCACTCCTAGGCCCTGTACTGCCAGGTACTACCAATAAAAAAAAACACCCCCTGGCAAAAACATACTTCAAAGTAGAATGCAGTAGTATAATATGTCTATAACCCCAGCATTTAGGAGGCAGAGACAAGAGGGTCCGGGAAAGTTCAAGGCCAGGCTGGGTTACAGAGCAAAACCCTGACTGAAAAAAAATGTTTTAAGAAAAGAAAAGAAAAAAAAAAAAACACGCCCCAAGGGTCACCGTGGACACTTACCACATTCCCATCTCAGAGGTGACCTCTGCACGTGGCAGTCAGTGCTTGTCCCTGGAAGGAGCCAGGGCAGGAATTCCCTCTGGATAAGAGCCCTCAGTCTTCCACAGGGTGGGGCAGGACTGAGAGTTTGTGAACAAAGACCAGGTGAGGTCATAAATCAGCTGCCCTATCACATTTCCTGCCCTGAAAGCCCCTGTAAAACACAGGAGAAAATTGACCTGTCAGGGGGATAGATGGGGCAGCGTCAGCCCTACCTCCAGGGCGGCTGCCCGTCACCCTGGGGTCCCACCTGCCCTGTGTGCCCTCACGCTGAGCAGACTGTAACTGCCCAGCAGCAGTGTGGAGAAAAGGCACAGTCTACGCAGCCTGGGGGCTTGGCTCACCCCTCACCCCTCCACCCACCCCAGGCAGACAGGCCCAGCTGCTGAGCCTGTAAGCTATAAACCGGATGGAGACCAGGCTCGGTGTCAGGAGACAGCTCGAGTGCCTTTTAAAAATTGTAATCTCTTTTTATTTCCCCCACTCTCCCCTCCCTCCTCCCTCCAGACCATAACCTCCAGTCACTCCTCCCCTCTTCCTGTGCCGCTGGAGGTGACCTTGGCGCCCAGACCTTAGTGTGAGGCCGCTAGAGCCAGCAAGGACGCCCTTCTCACCTTGAATATCCGTGTCAGGAGCACGGTGTGGGAGAAGGAGGCAGGCTGTGGTGTGGCAAGAAACTGCCCTCTCCAAGGTGACCCACCACCTGCAGCTGCCCAGCACAAGAGTCTAGAAACCGAGGCTGGAGCCCTTGAGGCTTGAGGTAAATGACAGCGCCCTTCTGCAACCCACTCCTCTGGATAATGGAGGCTGACACCACCGGACTCCAGGAGCTCAGCAGAGCTGTGCCTGACCTCTTGCAACTTGCTTCCAGTGAAACCCAGCTGTATGCCGTCAGCCCATTTTATGGTAGAGAAAAAACAGCCAGACAGCTCTGGAAGTTGCCCCACGGTTAGCTAGTGGACAGTTAGGCTGGATTAAGATCTTGTCTGTCTGTCTGTTCCTCAGGAACTCTGGGATCTCAGTGCTCCAAGCTATGATGTCCAGATGATCCCTCAGGCCCCTGGGCCACAGCCACAGTGTCCCCAAGACCTGAGGATTATCACTTCTCACACTCTAGGGGGACAGGTAAGCTTGTCTATGGTGACAAAGCCAAGAGCAGGGGACAGAGGAACCTTCACCTAGCAGCACAGGGCTTCCCTCATGACCCGGGATTAGGCAGAAGATGCTATGTGGGGACTAGTCTGAGAAAGATGCAGGTTTCCATCCCCCAGGCTCTGGAGGCCAGTTTAACAGGGGAGGGGAGATCCTGGGAGCTCAAGGCTTCCACGCAGGTCTGGGTGGCCAAAGCAACAGAACATGGAGGTCATGTGTCTAGGGAAAGGGTTAGACAGAGGTGACGATCTAGCAATAGAGGATTGGAACCAGGACAGAGCCAAGAGTGGAAGTCAGCGAACCTGTCGGCCCATGCCAGCCCAATTGCCCTCCCAGACACAGAATTCACTACATAAACCCAGTTAGGGCTCCCAGCCCTGCAGGGGTACAGTCATTCTCCTGGAATCCAGAAGACAGCTTCCCAGGCTTCCTTTCATCCTGTCTCCTGAACCCTGCATGTCTGATATGGAGAGCTCTGGGGCCTAGGGCCTAAGTATAGGGTATTGAAGGTTATCTTCTAGTCTTCTGGGAGAATAATACCAGAGATTGTACAACCTCCATCCAGGGAGCTGAGGTGTGTTCCTCTCAAGGCTCAGCTGGACCAGAGTTCCCATCAGCTTTGAACCTAGACTCTCTGCAGGTGCTTTCTGAGGACCAAGCACACTACTGCTCACTCCCATGTCCCTCAGCCAAGAGTAAGCAGGCACCTCCAAACACGGGCTTCCACAGCAACTGCTCTGAGGTCTGAGCGGCCAGCACAGCCACAGGTTCCCAGCTTCCCCAGGCTGAGGTCTTCGGATCCTAGAACAGCCCAAATCTCCTAGCTTCCCAGCCTCTTTCCCCCCCCCCCCCCCCATCTTCCTGGGCCTTTCAAGCCCTCTCTCCTGACCCAGCCCCTCCTGTGGTACCTATTCTCTTCCCTCAGAACCCTTCCCCAGGGCTACCTCAGCCACACACTACCTGAAGTCAGGGCTACTTCAAGCAGCTTAGTTGTCTCTACATCCCAGCCAGTGGCTGTGCCTTATCAAAATAAAAATGCATGTACACAAGTGCACACATACACACACACATGCACATACATGCATGCACCACCACCACCCCATTGACTTCTGGCCTTAGGCTCTCAAATATAGGCTGAGGGTTTGTGGGGACTTACCCTGCAGCTACATGTGCCCAGTGAGAACAGAGCATTTGTGGAGGCCCTGAACTAGGAAGCCCATGTGTTTATCCCAGGAGACGGTTCCTTGGGGTACAGAGGAGAAGGAAGACCTTTGCTTATCTTCCTTCCCTGTTTCTGTTCTTGCCTCTGGACAATGGAACCGCACAGGACTAGTCTGTTTGCCCCACTCTGATCAGACCCTCTCTTTCAGGTAATGTGTGGGTCTTCTTGCTGCCTTCCTGGAAGAGAACCAAAGGCAGATGTGGGTAGATTTTTCTCCCTCTCCTGTGTAATTTAACCTTTTAGCCTTCCAGCACCTTCACAAGCCCTGAGCTCTTAAGGAAGCCTGGCTTGTGCCACAGGGTCACCCTAACTCATTACCCAAGCCTTGTTTCCCTTGTTTATCTCCTTGAGCTAGGCATACTGGTCTCTGCCCTTCTATCTGTCTAGCTTCACCCCCTTTTCTACCACTTCATTCTATCCCCCCCCTCCCCTTCTTTTCCTCAGCTGCATCTGAACTCCAGGATGTTAAGCACTGGGTCCCCCGCGGTGCAGGAGTAGACTTATGTAGGGCAGCTTTGGCTCATGGGGCCACCTGACACGGAAAGCAGGTTTCAGCCACCAGGCCTGAGGCCAGCATGCTATAAGAAATGGTATCCACGGGCAGACACTGGGATTTGGGGCCTGCCCAGCCCATCCAAGAAAACCCAAGGGTGACTGTACTTGAACAAACAAGTCAGGCCAAGGTCACTTGGGACTTTCTATGTTCCAGGGTGTCCTTGGTCTGCCCAGGACTATAAATCCAAACAGACATGGTACATAGCCCTACTTGGGTCCAAATTTTGTTGTGTGTGTGTCTTTCTCTTTTCAAATTTAAGTTTTTTTTTTTTTTCCATGTCTCAAATTTTTTAAGCTTTCTAACTGATAGAGCAAAAGAAAACTCAGGAAGCCCGCAAGGTTAGGGGCTCATGTGGGCTGGTGTTTCAGGTTAGGGGCTGGAGGGGGGCCCTTCAATGCAGGGGAAGGTCAGGAGGCCATTGTGACTTGCAGCCTCTGCTTCGGGCACTAGAGAAAGACCTAGGTGACTCTCTTCCCTTCAGTTTCTTCTGGATTGAAGGTTTGCGCCTGCAGCTAACACTTCCCCTCAGCCCCTGCCTACACCTGACTCTTGTTCCTCAGTGGGGCTGGACAGGGCTGCTGGAGCTCTCTCTTCCCAGACACACAGCTCTCTCCCACAAAATAGTTTAATGCAACTTAATGGCTTGAAGTTGATGTAAAAATTACAGGCACACGGCTGGGGTGGGGTGGGGGCCTCGTAAGAAATCCTTTAGAAAATATAATTGAGTTAATGGAGCCATAACTGCGGCTCATTTTGGGGGTAATTGGCCCGCTTTTTGTCACCCCGTCCATTTACATACTCCTGTTTTCTTTTTGCGATTGATTTTTTTCTTTATAAAGTGGGCCACTTTACTGCAATTTTTACAGCCCCAGTGATGAATAAAACCTCATCTTCCCGCTCATTAAGACACTGGAATTAGCCGGGCCCAGGGCCCCACCAGGCAATTTGCTTAACAATCCCAAGGCCGCAGCAGCAGGCGGGGCCAAGCTCCGGAAGGTGGGTCCTGGACCCTGATCCACCTCCCAAGGAAGGAAAGGAGGACAGAAATCTGCCTCTAACTACCCAACCTTGAACTTAACACATCCTCTCTCTCCTCCCGCCTTCCTCTCCTGCTGAAGGCTTCTTCGGCCTTGGACTCTCCTCCCTACAGCCGGCCTCCTAAGGCTGTCACTCAGAGGCCCCACCCACCCGCCCCTGACTGCAGATCAGGGTCACGCTTTCTAGAAAATACTATTATTTTTAATTATATATATACATATATATAAATCTATATACACACAGAGTGAGTGAGTCTGTTAGCACAATGGGACATAAAACGGAAACGGAGCTCTGGGAAGGGTGGGTGCTCCAGCACCTAGCCATTCTCTCCGCAAATGCAGGAATAGTAGGCACCCTTAAACGGGTCAGACCCAACTCACCTGCCACTGGCAACCTGCTGTTTGATTTTGACTTTACTCTCTTCTTCCGGCCCTATGACCAAACCCAGGGCATCCTGGGTGCTAGGTTACCACCGAGCTCTGCCCTGCTCTCTCTTTACCTTCCGTTTCCAGACATGGTCTCTCAAAATTACCCAAACTGAGCTTGAACTCCTCCCTGTAGCTGAGGCAGGCCTTGAGTTTTGATCCTTCGGTTTCAGTCCCCCCCCCCCGCCCCCCCCCCCCCAGTAGCTGCAATCAGAAGCCTGCAAACGCCAGGCCTAAGTCACTTGGCCATCTTCCACGGCATTGTACAAGGATCCACGTGGTTTTTTTTTTTTTTTTCTTTCTCACTTTGTAATACTTCCTTACATGTGAACAGGCCTCCTGCATCACACGCTCCTGCCATGAAATACTGTACCACCATAATTTCTGTCTTAGTTTCTCTTCCAGTTGATGTAAAGTATTCTTACCAGCTAGGCATGCCGGTTCTTCTGTCTGGTTTGCGCGGCCCTAGCAGTCTCAGCTCCTTAGAGGAGCACCTTTAAGGGCCCCTACCTGTCCTCCCAACATCGTTTCAAATTTGTCTGGGGAGCAGACTGGAGCCTGTACTAACAGGATTTGGGTGACACTAAACCGTAGGGGCCACACTCAGAACCACTGCACCAGGCCAAATCCTCGGTGGAGGCAGTCACTGTGGGCAGCGGGCCTGCTAATATCCTCACCTATGCTGGGAGGAGGAGGAGGAGGGTGTCCTTAGACACGACCCCCAGAAACCTAACACCCCGCTAGGCAGAAAAGGAGGCAGGCAGTGAACTCAGGCAATGGAGAGTCAAGGGCTAGCAGTGACAGGGCTCCGGGCTAAGTGGCCTTATCTCCGCAGCCCCCCAAACTTGGACCCACCCGCCAATGGTGCCCTCTGCTGGCCATCCCAGTCTCTGACGGGAAGGCTAATTGGCTCAGGAATCAAGCATAGTCGGTTCTGATTGGTCACACTGGGCCGGTGGGCTAGGATACTGTGATTGACAGCCAGACCAGGAAGCGGCCAGTTGGAAAAGCTGTCTGGGCACCTTGTTTGGATCAAGCTCTTCATACAAACATGAAAAAAGCCTTTCTCCTTCCCACCCGTACAGCGTGGCTCCAGCCCTGCATAATCACAGAAGTGGAGTTACTTCTGACCCAGAAGCCTCCACGCATGCTCTGACTATGTTAGAGTGTGAGGAGAGCCACAGTCATCCTAAGAAAGCTGGTTGTCAGTCCTGAGTGTCAGGCTGAGGGACCTCTTCTGAGGAGAGTGCTTTGCAGCTGAGCTGGGTCACACCTCTGCTTCCTTGTTTTCCTGGAGCGAGCGTGTGGGGCACCCGGAACACTTGTAGGCGGATTGTGGGATGGAGAACGGACAGCTATATCCCTGGAGACAGGTGT